>NC_137096.1:10519421-11136613 GCF_951640355.1 Cnephaeus nilssonii | reverse complement strand
GGGGTTTGCTTTAGGTCTTCAGAGAAAGAAAAATAGATGAAAAGAAGGGAAGGAAGGAGAGAGAAAATGATTATGGCGGAATCGTAATAACTTCTGAGTCTGGTAATGGAAGGCGGATTCCTTCCACTATTTTGCTTTTGCACATTTGGGAAAATTGCCTGTACAGGTGGAGTGGAGAGGTGTTAGGGCCATGGCATAGAAGGTCTGGTTGGTTGTTTGTAGTGGCAGTTTGAGAGGGAGCTGTGAGAATCCGAGCAACCCTCATTTTCACACAATAGGTATATAACCTTGATTATCTGTACTAATAATAGAAAAATATGTAAATTGACCGTACCACGGAGATGCCCACAGCCAATCAGAGATGAGCATGCAAATTAACCAGGGAAAGATGGCCGGGCCTGTGGGCAGAGGGCACGGCCACAGGCATCGAGCGGCTGGGAGCAGGGCGGGATGCCCGCCCTTTCTCTGTAGTGACTCCGGGGGCATTCCAGCTCCTAGGAAGCTCAGGGCCTATGCACGCATGTGCTGAGCAGCCTGGGGCAGGGTAAGATGCCAAGCGGCCGTGGTCCTGGGGACGCCACTGGATTGGCTGGTCCTGTCAGCCCTGCCTGGGGGTGGCAGGAGTTCACAGTCCTCTTGGTTTGTGCAGCCCCTGGACTGGAAGTGGAAACCAAGAGCTCGCGGAGCACCAGGAATTCTGGGAATCGTAGGTCTGTTGGCTGGCGCATTGCGGGATCTCCAAAACACTAGAGCAAAGTGAGCCTCGTGCAAGTTACTGTTGTGGGTAGGGGATGGAGGGAAAGCAAAGGTAAGAGGCATGAGCAAAGTCACAGTGTTGAGGAAATATGAAAGGGAAGCTATCCTGTGACTTCTAGGAAATCTCCACAATTGGACCAAAGGGAAATAAAAAGGAAAGGACCTCTATTATGCTGTGATCACCAAACCAAACTGGGTTGGGGTCTCAGAAAATCCGCTCATATGATTTCAAAGACAGACAGAAATTCCGGGATTGGAGAGGGCTCCCCTGAAGGTTCCCAGATTGGAGAGGGTGCAGGTGGGCTGAGGGACCCACTCCTTGTGCACAAATCTTTGTGCACCGAACCCCCAATAATTAAGACAGGTGGACAGTGGTGTGTTTTTTTTTGCGTTTTTTTTAATGGAAGTTCATTAACCAATCAAGGATCTCAATTTGGACATAAACAAATGACCACTTTCTGCTCAAAATGGCCTTTTCTATGGTCGTGAGTCCTTGCAACTATTTCCTAGAGCATCCTGATAATACTTTACCCCGATAAACATGGCATTGTGGATTTACAAAGCTTTGAAACTGGGAATTTCTCATTTCTGAGATCTGGGGGTACACTTGGCTGTTGGGGGCAAGCTGGTAAGAGAGGGTAAACAGCCCACTCAGCAGCATCAGGATGGCAGCCAGAACAGCCATGGGGACGGCGCTGCCCATCTCCTGCTTGTTGGGCCTGAAGGGGATGTGGAAGGATGGCGGGAAGCATATGCCCTCTTCATTCATCACAGAGTGGTAGTTCCAGATCACAGCCATGAAGATAAATGTGCCAGCTATGATGCTCAGGACACTGGAAGCGAAGAACAGATGGCAGGTGTTTTTCTTCTGAAGATGAGCCAAGCATAATTTCTGCAGGCCCATGACCGTGAGCACTTTCCCCAAGAGAGCCAGGAGGTTGGCAGCCAGCAGCAGGTGCTGAGCGATTCGAATACTGATTGGCACGTAGGTGTCACTGTAGGTGTAGCGATGACATGCTATGGCTCTGCTCTGGAGGCTGTTGGACTGGTAAGTGCAGACCTTCCACATCCCTACACAGGCCAGCCCCGGGGAGGGGGCGGAGCTGTTCTCCATGTACCAAACCCGCCACTCCGCCAAGCCCATGCAGGTCATGGAGAAGATCCATCCTGTGGTGGTGACAATGAAACCCACTACTTGGCAGTTGGCACTGTGGACCAGCGTGTTCATGGCCATGTATCCCGGGAAACTGCAAACCAATAGAGAGGGTCATGAGCGCGGGACAAACCGTCCTGGAACTGCCCCCTGGGGATGAGCAGGGCTATATTGGAGAGGGAAATGCTATATTCCTGAATGGAGATACTTGACCCGCATACTCGGCTGGCGAAGGGTCCTTGTGCAATTTTTACTAAAAGCCTTAAAATATGCAGACTTTCACCCTGCAGCATACCTACCTGGTTAGAGCGTCTTCTCAACAGGCCAAAATTGCTACATGGATCCCTGGTCAGTGCACATACAATAAGCCAGCAATGATTGCAACAGTCAGTGGAACACCAAGTCAATGTTCCTCCCTCCCTCCTTCCCTCCCTCTCACTCTTCTTCATCTTCTCTCTCTCTTCCCACTCCCTGTCTCAAAAGTCAACAAAAATACATTCAAACTTTCAAACAGGCAGTTGCACGTATGGGCATTTGTTGAAAGACCCAATTAAGATTGGCGACAAATATTTTACAATAGAGATGGGCATCACAGCGCTGTGTGATATTGAACAATGGGAAACCATGTCAAGGCCAACAGTAGTGTTTGGTGAAATAATGTATGCCACAACCATACAATGGAGCTCCATACCAAACTTACAAGTGCAGCCCAGTTGCACTTGGTGTGATCTTTGGTGTCTGGCCCTTCTCACCTCGCATAATGTTTTCAAGGTTCATCTGTATTGTAGCTTCTGGGAGCAGATCAGTCCTTTCAATGGCAGAGCCGTCTTCATTGTATGGATGTACTACAGTTTGTTTATCCCTTGTCAGTTAGGGGACATTTAGATCCATTTTAAGTTTTGGCTCTTACAAATTCCGTTACGGTGAAGATTAGTGTCTAAAAGTGTGCATGGGTGTATATTCTCATTTCTGGAGTGTAGATAGGTAGGAGTGAGACCTTGCGTGGTTCATGCTGTAACTGTATGTGTGTTTAACTTTGAACAAAGTACTAAGCTGTCTTTCTAAGCGGCTGCCCTTTTGCAGTGAATGTAGGAACTGCCTGTTGGTAGTTTCATACATTCTCACCAGCTATATATTCAGGTTCTAATTTCTCCACACCTTCTCCAACATTTACCAGTTTTTCATTGCACAATGGAATATTAGGGATCTATCAAAAAGAAGGATCTCTTAGCCTTTGAGACAGCATGGAGGGACCTGGAAAGTATCATGCTAAGCAAACTTAGTCAGAGAAAGACAAGTATCCCATGATCTCACTCTAATGTGAAATCTCATGAATAAAATAAACTGATGTACAGAGTGGATCCAGAGACATGGAAGCATGGATAGAAGGAAGAGTCTTGGAAGAAAGGCAAGGGAAAGTGTTGGTTGGGAGGTAATTAACTAAGGACCTTGTATGCATATGCAGAACCTATGAACGCAGACATAGGGTGATGAAGCCCTGGGGTGTGGGACAGGATGTGCTGGAGAGGGTTGATTGGGGGGGCAGGAATGGGACAGGTGAAATCTTTCAACAATAAAGATTTAAAAAAAAAAAAACATTGATGAACAATATAGATCCAGAGACATGGAAGCATAGAACAGAATGCTAAATCTCTGAGGGATGATGTGTGTGTGTGTGTGTGTGTGTGTGTGTGTGTGTGTGTGTGTGTGTGTGAGTGTGTGTGTAGAGGGGTGGGGCAATGGGATGAGATTAACCATAGAATGTATATGCATAACCCATGGATATAGGCAATAGTTCAGTGAATGCCTGGGGAGGATGCAGGATTTAGGGAGTTAATGGGACAAGGAAAGGGGACATCTATAATACTTTCAAACACAAAGAGAAACTTAAAAATAAAATAAAATGTAATGTGACCAAAGGGAAGATGTCCACAATATACCAAGTTCAAGCAGCATGTTACAAACTCGTACACACAATGGGATCAGAGAGATGGTGAATTTTAAAGCTATTAATATTGTGCAGAATCACATTCATATAGAAAATTGGACCAAATCTAAGTGTACAACTCAAAGACCAGTCCAGGGGTAAATACACCTGTCACAATAATGTATGCCACAACCATACAATGGAGCTCCATACCAAACTTACAAGTGCAGCCCAGCTTAAAAGAGATAATATCTCTGGTTTCTTGCTTCTCTTTAGTTTCCCACCTCAGCAGGTATCCCCAAACACCCTGGTTCCCTTCTGCCTGTTTCTGAAGACAGGAATTGTGCCCAGGGCATTCCTGTGTAAATGGCTTCCTTTGCTACATGACCTGAGGCTATGATTTGAGAGAGAAAGTGAGAGGGGGAGAGAGAGATAGATGCATCAATGAAGAGAGAGAATTATGGATGGGCTGCCTTCTGAACATCCCCTGCTGGGGATCAAACCTGCAACCTGGGCATGTGCCGTGACTGGGAATTGAACCATGATCTCCTGGTTCATAGCCCCATGCTCAGCCACTGAAACACACTGACCAGGCTGATTGTTTAAATAATCTGTGGCTGTTTGAAACTTACAGTTATGTGTTATGAGTATAATTTTTTGAAATAAAAACAATAAAAAAACTTTAGGAAGCAATAGAGGATTAATTCTGATACACAAATATGCTGCAATACCTAGTATTAAAGTAATTAATTCCCTGTAGAACCCAGCAGACATTAGAGGAGAAGGGAATTCAGTATCATGAGAAAAGTTCATGGTGGGTTGAATTTAAAATGAAAATAAGATCCCTGGTTGATGTGGCTTAGCTGAGTGGGCATTGTCCTGTGCACCAAAAAGTTGCCGGTTTGATTTTCGATCTCAACACATATCTGAGGTGCCAGCATAGTCCCTGTTAGGGTGCATGCAGGAAGCAGCTGACAGATGTTTCTATTCTCCCTCACCCTTCTTCTCTCTCTAAAATATCAATTATAATTAATGATACAAAATTAAAAATAAATAAAATGAGGATAAGAAAATTATAAGAGTGTAGCAGGATCTTATTTTTGCCCATTCTGAAATACACTGGGAAGGTAAAACAAGATTGCATCTGCTGGGATTACCAGGGATATTTCTATATTTTAAGTTGGAGATAAATGGGGGCATGTAGAGCAATACAAGAATAGAAATGAACAAAGGGTGAACAGGAGTGGGCATCGAAGCCAGTGCATGGAGAGCTTTGAGGGGTTCGGGCTTTATTCTGAGGGGCCCCCAGTGGGAGGGACAGGAGGAGAGAATGCCCAAGCTGATAGCAGAAATTCCTTCTCATGGCCAGATAATCATGGAAGATGCCTTATTTATAAAAATCATTCTTTCGGGCCAGATAACCCTGAACAACTTGTGGAAGGAACACTTGAAATGGCATTGTGGGCATGGTTGGTGTGTCTCAGTTGTTGATAGTCAAACTCTGAACCAGGAGGTCAAGGTTCAATTCCTGGTCAGTTGGATACTCTATTCTCAGTAGGAGTGGTGTAGTAGGCAGCCAATCCATGTTTTTCATCATTGATGTTTATTCTCCCTCTCCATGTCCCTTCCTCTCTCTCTCTGAAATCAATAAAAACATGTTCTTAAAGTAGACAAGTCTTCCATAAAGGATGAACAATTAAAGTGGCCTACCTTCACCTCTCTGCAGGACTGCTGATGACAGTTAACCTGTTCACAGAGCAAATAAATGGATTACATAGACACCCCCACACCACAAGAAATCTCAGGGCTCTCTTAACTAGGGTAAAAAATAAAGCACAATGGTTACCCAGCCAATACAGAAGGCAGGAGGAGGACGTCTCAGAGGTACAAATGGTAGCAACTGCCAGGCTATAACAGAGATGAGGAAACCAAACATTCTTATGTTTCCATGGCTTCCAGGGCTGGCCTGTAGGCCTATGACAATAGGCTCCTTAAAGGGGCAGAGTCACTGAACAGGTCTTCAAGAGTTGAAGTCTTTCTACTGTAGAAATATCCTTTTTAAGGTCTTAGACCAAATAGTCACTGTAATCCATCCAAGTCTTAAGTAGAAACCCTGGAAGAAGAGCCACGGAATTGGGGAGCAAGTGTTATGATAGGTAGCCAGGGCCAGGGCAAGGGGGCGAGGGGGCGTGCGATACCGGATCAGTCCTTGGACCAGGAACCTGGGGTGAAACTGACTTGGGTCCTGGCTGTCACCGGACTCTGCTTCCAGTTGGACCTTACTGTCTCCCTGGAAGAGTTCCTGCTAGGAAATTACACGGGACAAGTGAGCTGGGGATGGAGGTGGGCGGGAGAAGAAAGGGCCAAAGGGGGTGGCAAACAGGGAGAACAAGGAAGAGAAAGGGCAAAGTGACTCCTGAGTCAGGAAACAGTCAGCTCACTGGGTGGGCACTGAGACAGGCACCTGCTGGTGTCCCTGAGCCCAGACGCTGCCTCTGCTGGGTCTCCCTCCTCAAGTGCTCTCACAGGGACACCTCCCTGCCTGACGCCCCCACAGAGGCCTGGCACTGTCCCACACTGACCCCCAAACCAAAGGCCACATGGCAGCCTCTAGCTCCTGGGCACCTTGGAAGGATTCCCAGGGAGGAGGAAGAATGAGAGAAATATCACCGCCCTCAGGCGCCCTCGCTTTGTGCTGCCCTGATGGGAAATGCACAGGGCACATTCTTTTGCCTTATTCCTGTGAAAAAAATAATTAAGTGAGAACCTTAAACAGTCATTCCCAAAGAGCCCTTGACAAGGGCTAGGAACTCTTTTCCGAGCTTCCCCAGAGCACACCCCGCCATGGTGGCCGCCTCACCTGCTGTGTCTGAACCCTTATGACCTGTCCACTTGCTCTCTGTTGACAGTGAAGGCAAAGAGGGGTCAAGAGACAGCTTTCCACAGCCCCAGAGGTTCAATCATTCTCCTTTTGGAACAGCAGGAGGCAGGCGCACTTCCCTCAGCAGGGTATCATGTTCCAGAAACTGGTCCTCATCAGAAGCATGTCTCCCAAGAGCTTCCTTTTTCAAATAACCACAGGTTTGACTCACTTAAATAACACACGTCCTGTTTCAAACTTATATGTCCTGTCAGTCTGTTAACAAGGCCTACTTCGGGGACAGATTTCATGGGGGGAAACATGGTGTTTACCTAGGAACCATATCCCAGCCTTCCAGACCTGCAAGGAGAATGGGTAAGACTTGACTGCAGGCCAGCCCTGAAAATCCCATGGAACCCAAAGGCTCCTTTCAAACCCCTGGGATGGGGGCCAGGGACTCTCACTCAATGCAGAGGCTGTGACTTCCTCCCAGTTCTAAGGACATTGTGCAAATCACAGCAGACAGAGAAGGGGCATCTACCACTTTACACTTGCTCTATCAGAGGGAAGAGGGAAGAATCCCTTGCCCATAGCCAAAGGATCCGATGAATATTCTGGGGTCCACAGGCAATGTCTTTGGAACACATGTTTAAATAACTAATATACTTATTCTCCAAGGGGAAATTTTGTCACACACTCTGCTCTCAGAGACATAAGTATTATTTGAGAAGAAAGTCATTTCACGTCAGCCCTCTAATTTCTCTGCTGTAGCTCTCACATTAAAGTGAGTCTGTCTCAATTTAAACCTATTAATGACCTCCCCCAGTTAATTGTTGAGTTTTAAGTCAGTCCTTTGAAACTTCTGAGGTGCTGTGAGCAATGAAACAGAGGGTGTGGGTAAAGTGTATGTTATGGCCCCGCAGTACTTGACTAGATATATTAGAAGCACTTCTCACATGAAAGCTATCTAGTTAATATGACCTGAAAGAAGCCATCAGTAAGAGAGTGAGCTGAAGTTGTCTCTCCTGAAATGCCTATAAACATGATTTTGGATTGTAATGACATGAGGATGTTAGTAGAGGAGCGGGCGGGGGGGGGGGGGAGCTTAGAACTTACCCAGGAAGTGAGTTGGACCACCCATGAAGCATGGAAGAGAAATGTGTTGTGGTTTTTTTTTCACACAGGGTATACCTATGGAGTGCGGTTCTGAGGGCAGTTACCTAGATTTGTAGAAACAAGACCTATGCTGACTCAGAATCCAGTTAAGCTTTAAGAGATAGGTAGCAATTTTAAACACAGGACAATTGGCTCATTTTATTCAGCAAACCAAAATCTTTTTATGAAAATAGCAAAGAAGGTGTGGAAGGGGGAATGCTTTCAATTGAGCCTTAAGTGGCAGCCTGAACATCTTATGCAATAAAAGAAATAAAATTGTACAATTATTTTTGTAAATATATTATTATTTATTTCAGAGAGGTGTGGAGAGGGAGAGAGAGAGAGAAACATCAATGATGAGAGACAATCATTGATAGGCTGCCTCCTATATGCCCCCACTGGGCATCCAGCTCAAATCCCAGGTATGTGCCCTTGACCAGAATAGAACCTGGTACCTTTCAGTCCGCAGTCCGATGCTATATCCACTGAGCCGAACAAGCTAGGGCTGTACAATTATTTTTAAAGCTTTAAAAATTCTAATAAGAGTTTGATAATAACAACAAAAGGTTGTTAACGTCAATGGTGTACTGACATTTTGCAGGGAAATGTCCTTTTTTTAGACACTACTTTTGAAGTGTATAAGGATGAAGAAATGTGATGTCTGGGGTTTGCTTTAGGTCTTCAGAGAAAGAAAAATAGATGAAAAGAAGGGAAGGAAGGAGAGAGAAAATGATTATGGCGGAATCGTAATAACTTCTGAGTCTGGTAATGGAAGGCGGATTCCTTCCACTATTTTGCTTTTGCACATTTGGGAAAATTGCCTGTACAGGTGGAGTGGAGAGGTGTTAGGGCCATGGCATAGAAGGTCTGGTTGGTTGTTTGTAGTGGCAGTTTGAGAGGGAGCTGTGAGAATCCGAGCAACCCTCATTTTCACACAATAGGTATATAACCTTGATTATCTGTACTAATAATAGAAAAATATGTAAATTGACCGTACCACGGAGATGCCCACAGCCAATCAGAGATGAGCATGCAAATTAACCAGGGAAAGATGGCCGGGCCTGTGGGCAGAGGGCACGGCCACAGGCATCGAGCGGCTGGGAGCAGGGCGGGATGCCCGCCCTTTCTCTGTAGTGACTCCGGGGGCATTCCAGCTCCTAGGAAGCTCAGGGCCTATGCACGCATGTGCTGAGCAGCCTGGGGCAGGGTAAGATGCCAAGCGGCCGTGGTCCTGGGGACGCCACTGGATTGGCTGGTCCTGTCAGCCCTGCCTGGGGGTGGCAGGAGTTCACAGTCCTCTTGGTTTGTGCAGCCCCTGGACTGGAAGTGGAAACCAAGAGCTCGCGGAGCACCAGGAATTCTGGGAATCGTAGGTCTGTTGGCTGGCGCATTGCGGGATCTCCAAAACACTAGAGCAAAGTGAGCCTCGTGCAAGTTACTGTTGTGGGTAGGGGATGGAGGGAAAGCAAAGGTAAGAGGCATGAGCAAAGTCACAGTGTTGAGGAAATATGAAAGGGAAGCTATCCTGTGACTTCTAGGAAATCTCCACAATTGGACCAAAGGGAAATAAAAAGGAAAGGACCTCTATTATGCTGTGATCACCAAACCAAACTGGGTTGGGGTCTCAGAAAATCCGCTCATATGATTTCAAAGACAGACAGAAATTCCGGGATTGGAGAGGGCTCCCCTGAAGGTTCCCAGATTGGAGAGGGTGCAGGTGGGCTGAGGGACCCACTCCTTGTGCACAAATCTTTGTGCACCGAACCCCCAATAATTAAGACAGGTGGACAGTGGTGTGTTTTTTTTTGCGTTTTTTTTAATGGAAGTTCATTAACCAATCAAGGATCTCAATTTGGACATAAACAAATGACCACTTTCTGCTCAAAATGGCCTTTTCTATGGTCGTGAGTCCTTGCAACTATTTCCTAGAGCATCCTGATAATACTTTACCCCGATAAACATGGCATTGTGGATTTACAAAGCTTTGAAACTGGGAATTTCTCATTTCTGAGATCTGGGGGTACACTTGGCTGTTGGGGGCAAGCTGGTAAGAGAGGGTAAACAGCCCACTCAGCAGCATCAGGATGGCAGCCAGAACAGCCATGGGGACGGCGCTGCCCATCTCCTGCTTGTTGGGCCTGAAGGGGATGTGGAAGGATGGCGGGAAGCATATGCCCTCTTCATTCATCACAGAGTGGTAGTTCCAGATCACAGCCATGAAGATAAATGTGCCAGCTATGATGCTCAGGACACTGGAAGCGAAGAACAGATGGCAGGTGTTTTTCTTCTGAAGATGAGCCAAGCATAATTTCTGCAGGCCCATGACCGTGAGCACTTTCCCCAAGAGAGCCAGGAGGTTGGCAGCCAGCAGCAGGTGCTGAGCGATTCGAATACTGATTGGCACGTAGGTGTCACTGTAGGTGTAGCGATGACATGCTATGGCTCTGCTCTGGAGGCTGTTGGACTGGTAAGTGCAGACCTTCCACATCCCTACACAGGCCAGCCCCGGGGAGGGGGCGGAGCTGTTCTCCATGTACCAAACCCGCCACTCCGCCAAGCCCATGCAGGTCATGGAGAAGATCCATCCTGTGGTGGTGACAATGAAACCCACTACTTGGCAGTTGGCACTGTGGACCAGCGTGTTCATGGCCATGTATCCCGGGAAACTGCAAACCAATAGAGAGGGTCATGAGCGCGGGACAAACCGTCCTGGAACTGCCCCCTGGGGATGAGCAGGGCTATATTGGAGAGGGAAATGCTATATTCCTGAATGGAGATACTTGACCCGCATACTCGGCTGGCGAAGGGTCCTTGTGCAATTTTTACTAAAAGCCTTAAAATATGCAGACTTTCACCCTGCAGCATACCTACCTGGTTAGAGCGTCTTCTCAACAGGCCAAAATTGCTACATGGATCCCTGGTCAGTGCACATACAATAAGCCAGCAATGATTGCAACAGTCAGTGGAACACCAAGTCAATGTTCCTCCCTCCCTCCTTCCCTCCCTCTCACTCTTCTTCATCTTCTCTCTCTCTTCCCACTCCCTGTCTCAAAAGTCAACAAAAATACATTCAAACTTTCAAACAGGCAGTTGCACGTATGGGCATTTGTTGAAAGACCCAATTAAGATTGGCGACAAATATTTTACAATAGAGATGGGCATCACAGCGCTGTGTGATATTGAACAATGGGAAACCATGTCAAGGCCAACAGTAGTGTTTGGTGAAATAATGTATGCCACAACCATACAATGGAGCTCCATACCAAACTTACAAGTGCAGCCCAGTTGCACTTGGTGTGATCTTTGGTGTCTGGCCCTTCTCACCTCGCATAATGTTTTCAAGGTTCATCTGTATTGTAGCTTCTGGGAGCAGATCAGTCCTTTCAATGGCAGAGCCGTCTTCATTGTATGGATGTACTACAGTTTGTTTATCCCTTGTCAGTTAGGGGACATTTAGATCCATTTTAAGTTTTGGCTCTTACAAATTCCGTTACGGTGAAGATTAGTGTCTAAAAGTGTGCATGGGTGTATATTCTCATTTCTGGAGTGTAGATAGGTAGGAGTGAGACCTTGCGTGGTTCATGCTGTAACTGTATGTGTGTTTAACTTTGAACAAAGTACTAAGCTGTCTTTCTAAGCGGCTGCCCTTTTGCAGTGAATGTAGGAACTGCCTGTTGGTAGTTTCATACATTCTCACCAGCTATATATTCAGGTTCTAATTTCTCCACACCTTCTCCAACATTTACCAGTTTTTCATTGCACAATGGAATATTAGGGATCTATCAAAAAGAAGGATCTCTTAGCCTTTGAGACAGCATGGAGGGACCTGGAAAGTATCATGCTAAGCAAACTTAGTCAGAGAAAGACAAGTATCCCATGATCTCACTCTAATGTGAAATCTCATGAATAAAATAAACTGATGTACAGAGTGGATCCAGAGACATGGAAGCATGGATAGAAGGAAGAGTCTTGGAAGAAAGGCAAGGGAAAGTGTTGGTTGGGAGGTAATTAACTAAGGACCTTGTATGCATATGCAGAACCTATGAACGCAGACATAGGGTGATGAAGCCCTGGGGTGTGGGACAGGATGTGCTGGAGAGGGTTGATTGGGGGGGCAGGAATGGGACAGGTGAAATCTTTCAACAATAAAGATTTAAAAAAAAAAAAACATTGATGAACAATATAGATCCAGAGACATGGAAGCATAGAACAGAATGCTAAATCTCTGAGGGATGATGTGTGTGTGTGTGTGTGTGTGTGTGTGTGTGTGTGTGTGTGTGTGTGTGTGTGAGTGTGTGTGTAGAGGGGTGGGGCAATGGGATGAGATTAACCATAGAATGTATATGCATAACCCATGGATATAGGCAATAGTTCAGTGAATGCCTGGGGAGGATGCAGGATTTAGGGAGTTAATGGGACAAGGAAAGGGGACATCTATAATACTTTCAAACACAAAGAGAAACTTAAAAATAAAATAAAATGTAATGTGACCAAAGGGAAGATGTCCACAATATACCAAGTTCAAGCAGCATGTTACAAACTCGTACACACAATGGGATCAGAGAGATGGTGAATTTTAAAGCTATTAATATTGTGCAGAATCACATTCATATAGAAAATTGGACCAAATCTAAGTGTACAACTCAAAGACCAGTCCAGGGGTAAATACACCTGTCACAATAATGTATGCCACAACCATACAATGGAGCTCCATACCAAACTTACAAGTGCAGCCCAGCTTAAAAGAGATAATATCTCTGGTTTCTTGCTTCTCTTTAGTTTCCCACCTCAGCAGGTATCCCCAAACACCCTGGTTCCCTTCTGCCTGTTTCTGAAGACAGGAATTGTGCCCAGGGCATTCCTGTGTAAATGGCTTCCTTTGCTACATGACCTGAGGCTATGATTTCAGAGAGAAAGTGAGAGGGGGAGAGAGAGATAGATGCATCAATGAAGAGAGAGAATTATGGATGGGCTGCCTTCTGAACATCCCCTGCTGGGGATCAAACCTGCAACCTGGGCATGTGCCGTGACTGGGAATTGAACCATGATCTCCTGGTTCATAGCCCCATGCTCAGCCACTGAAACACACTGACCAGGCTGATTGTTTAAATAATCTGTGGCTGTTTGAAACTTACAGTTATGTGTTATGAGTATAATTTTTTGAAATAAAAACAATAAAAAAACTTTAGGAAGCAATAGAGGATTAATTCTGATACACAAATATGCTGCAATACCTAGTATTAAAGTAATTAATTCCCTGTAGAACCCAGCAGACATTAGAGGAGAAGGGAATTCAGTATCATGAGAAAAGTTCATGGTGGGTTGAATTTAAAATGAAAATAAGATCCCTGGTTGATGTGGCTTAGCTGAGTGGGCATTGTCCTGTGCACCAAAAAGTTGCCGGTTTGATTTTCGATCTCAACACATATCTGAGGTGCCAGCATAGTCCCTGTTAGGGTGCATGCAGGAAGCAGCTGACAGATGTTTCTATTCTCCCTCACCCTTCTTCTCTCTCTAAAATATCAATTATAATTAATGATACAAAATTAAAAATAAATAAAATGAGGATAAGAAAATTATAAGAGTGTAGCAGGATCTTATTTTTGCCCATTCTGAAATACACTGGGAAGGTAAAACAAGATTGCATCTGCTGGGATTACCAGGGATATTTCTATATTTTAAGTTGGAGATAAATGGGGGCATGTAGAGCAATACAAGAATAGAAATGAACAAAGGGTGAACAGGAGTGGGCATCGAAGCCAGTGCATGGAGAGCTTTGAGGGGTTCGGGCTTTATTCTGAGGGGCCCCCAGTGGGAGGGACAGGAGGAGAGAATGCCCAAGCTGATAGCAGAAATTCCTTCTCATGGCCAGATAATCATGGAAGATGCCTTATTTATAAAAATCATTCTTTCGGGCCAGATAACCCTGAACAACTTGTGGAAGGAACACTTGAAATGGCATTGTGGGCATGGTTGGTGTGTCTCAGTTGTTGATAGTCAAACTCTGAACCAGGAGGTCAAGGTTCAATTCCTGGTCAGTTGGATACTCTATTCTCAGTAGGAGTGGTGTAGTAGGCAGCCAATCCATGTTTTTCATCATTGATGTTTATTCTCCCTCTCCATGTCCCTTCCTCTCTCTCTCTGAAATCAATAAAAACATGTTCTTAAAGTAGACAAGTCTTCCATAAAGGATGAACAATTAAAGTGGCCTACCTTCACCTCTCTGCAGGACTGCTGATGACAGTTAACCTGTTCACAGAGCAAATAAATGGATTACATAGACACCCCCACACCACAAGAAATCTCAGGGCTCTCTTAACTAGGGTAAAAAATAAAGCACAATGGTTACCCAGCCAATACAGAAGGCAGGAGGAGGACGTCTCAGAGGTACAAATGGTAGCAACTGCCAGGCTATAACAGAGATGAGGAAACCAAACATTCTTATGTTTCCATGGCTTCCAGGGCTGGCCTGTAGGCCTATGACAATAGGCTCCTTAAAGGGGCAGAGTCACTGAACAGGTCTTCAAGAGTTGAAGTCTTTCTACTGTAGAAATATCCTTTTTAAGGTCTTAGACCAAATAGTCACTGTAATCCATCCAAGTCTTAAGTAGAAACCCTGGAAGAAGAGCCACGGAATTGGGGAGCAAGTGTTATGATAGGTAGCCAGGGCCAGGGCAAGGGGGCGAGGGGGCGTGCGATACCGGATCAGTCCTTGGACCAGGAACCTGGGGTGAAACTGACTTGGGTCCTGGCTGTCACCGGACTCTGCTTCCAGTTGGACCTTACTGTCTCCCTGGAAGAGTTCCTGCTAGGAAATTACACGGGACAAGTGAGCTGGGGATGGAGGTGGGCGGGAGAAGAAAGGGCCAAAGGGGGTGGCAAACAGGGAGAACAAGGAAGAGAAAGGGCAAAGTGACTCCTGAGTCAGGAAACAGTCAGCTCACTGGGTGGGCACTGAGACAGGCACCTGCTGGTGTCCCTGAGCCCAGACGCTGCCTCTGCTGGGTCTCCCTCCTCAAGTGCTCTCACAGGGACACCTCCCTGCCTGACGCCCCCACAGAGGCCTGGCACTGTCCCACACTGACCCCCAAACCAAAGGCCACATGGCAGCCTCTAGCTCCTGGGCACCTTGGAAGGATTCCCAGGGAGGAGGAAGAATGAGAGAAATATCACCGCCCTCAGGCGCCCTCGCTTTGTGCTGCCCTGATGGGAAATGCACAGGGCACATTCTTTTGCCTTATTCCTGTGAAAAAAATAATTAAGTGAGAACCTTAAACAGTCATTCCCAAAGAGCCCTTGACAAGGGCTAGGAACTCTTTTCCGAGCTTCCCCAGAGCACACCCCGCCATGGTGGCCGCCTCACCTGCTGTGTCTGAACCCTTATGACCTGTCCACTTGCTCTCTGTTGACAGTGAAGGCAAAGAGGGGTCAAGAGACAGCTTTCCACAGCCCCAGAGGTTCAATCATTCTCCTTTTGGAACAGCAGGAGGCAGGCGCACTTCCCTCAGCAGGGTATCATGTTCCAGAAACTGGTCCTCATCAGAAGCATGTCTCCCAAGAGCTTCCTTTTTCAAATAACCACAGGTTTGACTCACTTAAATAACACACGTCCTGTTTCAAACTTATATGTCCTGTCAGTCTGTTAACAAGGCCTACTTCGGGGACAGATTTCATGGGGGGAAACATGGTGTTTACCTAGGAACCATATCCCAGCCTTCCAGACCTGCAAGGAGAATGGGTAAGACTTGACTGCAGGCCAGCCCTGAAAATCCCATGGAACCCAAAGGCTCCTTTCAAACCCCTGGGATGGGGGCCAGGGACTCTCACTCAATGCAGAGGCTGTGACTTCCTCCCAGTTCTAAGGACATTGTGCAAATCACAGCAGACAGAGAAGGGGCATCTACCACTTTACACTTGCTCTATCAGAGGGAAGAGGGAAGAATCCCTTGCCCATAGCCAAAGGATCCGATGAATATTCTGGGGTCCACAGGCAATGTCTTTGGAACACATGTTTAAATAACTAATATACTTATTCTCCAAGGGGAAATTTTGTCACACACTCTGCTCTCAGAGACATAAGTATTATTTGAGAAGAAAGTCATTTCACGTCAGCCCTCTAATTTCTCTGCTGTAGCTCTCACATTAAAGTGAGTCTGTCTCAATTTAAACCTATTAATGACCTCCCCCAGTTAATTGTTGAGTTTTAAGTCAGTCCTTTGAAACTTCTGAGGTGCTGTGAGCAATGAAACAGAGGGTGTGGGTAAAGTGTATGTTATGGCCCCGCAGTACTTGACTAGATATATTAGAAGCACTTCTCACATGAAAGCTATCTAGTTAATATGACCTGAAAGAAGCCATCAGTAAGAGAGTGAGCTGAAGTTGTCTCTCCTGAAATGCCTATAAACATGATTTTGGATTGTAATGACATGAGGATGTTAGTAGAGGAGCGGGCGGGGGGGGGGGGGGGGAGCTTAGAACTTACCCAGGAAGTGAGTTGGACCACCCATGAAGCATGGAAGAGAAATGTGTTGTGGTTTTTTTTTTCACACAGGGTATACCTATGGAGTGCGGTTCTGAGGGCAGTTACCTAGATTTGTAGAAACAAGACCTATGCTGACTCAGAATCCAGTTAAGCTTTAAGAGATAGGTAGCAATTTTAAACACAGGACAATTGGCTCATTTTATTCAGCAAACCAAAATCTTTTTATGAAAATAGCAAAGAAGGTGTGGAAGGGGGAATGCTTTCAATTGAGCCTTAAGTGGCAGCCTGAACATCTTATGCAATAAAAGAAATAAAATTGTACAATTATTTTTGTAAATATATTATTATTTATTTCAGAGAGGTGTGGAGAGGGAGAGAGAGAGAGAAACATCAATGATGAGAGACAATCATTGATAGGCTGCCTCCTATATGCCCCCACTGGGCATCCAGCTCAAATCCCAGGTATGTGCCCTTGACCAGAATAGAACCTGGTACCTTTCAGTCCGCAGTCCGATGCTATATCCACTGAGCCGAACAAGCTAGGGCTGTACAATTATTTTTAAAGCTTTAAAAATTCTAATAAGAGTTTGATAATAACAACAAAAGGTTGTTAACGTCAATGGTGTACTGACATTTTGCAGGGAAATGTCCTTTTTTTAGACACTACTTTTGAAGTGTATAAGGATGAAGAAATGTGATGTCTGGGGTTTGCTTTAGGTCTTCAGAGAAAGAAAAATAGATGAAAAGAAGGGAAGGAAGGAGAGAGAAAATGATTATGGCGGAATCGTAATAACTTCTGAGTCTGGTAATGGAAGGCGGATTCCTTCCACTATTTTGCTTTTGCACATTTGGGAAAATTGCCTGTACAGGTGGAGTGGAGAGGTGTTAGGGCCATGGCATAGAAGGTCTGGTTGGTTGTTTGTAGTGGCAGTTTGAGAGGGAGCTGTGAGAATCCGAGCAACCCTCATTTTCACACAATAGGTATATAACCTTGATTATCTGTACTAATAATAGAAAAATATGTAAATTGACCGTACCACGGAGATGCCCACAGCCAATCAGAGATGAGCATGCAAATTAACCAGGGAAAGATGGCCGGGCCTGTGGGCAGAGGGCACGGCCACAGGCATCGAGCGGCTGGGAGCAGGGCGGGATGCCCGCCCTTTCTCTGTAGTGACTCCGGGGGCATTCCAGCTCCTAGGAAGCTCAGGGCCTATGCACGCATGTGCTGAGCAGCCTGGGGCAGGGTAAGATGCCAAGCGGCCGTGGTCCTGGGGACGCCACTGGATTGGCTGGTCCTGTCAGCCCTGCCTGGGGGTGGCAGGAGTTCACAGTCCTCTTGGTTTGTGCAGCCCCTGGACTGGAAGTGGAAACCAAGAGCTCGCGGAGCACCAGGAATTCTGGGAATCGTAGGTCTGTTGGCTGGCGCATTGCGGGATCTCCAAAACACTAGAGCAAAGTGAGCCTCGTGCAAGTTACTGTTGTGGGTAGGGGATGGAGGGAAAGCAAAGGTAAGAGGCATGAGCAAAGTCACAGTGTTGAGGAAATATGAAAGGGAAGCTATCCTGTGACTTCTAGGAAATCTCCACAATTGGACCAAAGGGAAATAAAAAGGAAAGGACCTCTATTATGCTGTGATCACCAAACCAAACTGGGTTGGGGTCTCAGAAAATCCGCTCATATGATTTCAAAGACAGACAGAAATTCCGGGATTGGAGAGGGCTCCCCTGAAGGTTCCCAGATTGGAGAGGGTGCAGGTGGGCTGAGGGACCCACTCCTTGTGCACAAATCTTTGTGCACCGAACCCCCAATAATTAAGACAGGTGGACAGTGGTGTGTTTTTTTTTGCGTTTTTTTTAATGGAAGTTCATTAACCAATCAAGGATCTCAATTTGGACATAAACAAATGACCACTTTCTGCTCAAAATGGCCTTTTCTATGGTCGTGAGTCCTTGCAACTATTTCCTAGAGCATCCTGATAATACTTTACCCCGATAAACATGGCATTGTGGATTTACAAAGCTTTGAAACTGGGAATTTCTCATTTCTGAGATCTGGGGGTACACTTGGCTGTTGGGGGCAAGCTGGTAAGAGAGGGTAAACAGCCCACTCAGCAGCATCAGGATGGCAGCCAGAACAGCCATGGGGACGGCGCTGCCCATCTCCTGCTTGTTGGGCCTGAAGGGGATGTGGAAGGATGGCGGGAAGCATATGCCCTCTTCATTCATCACAGAGTGGTAGTTCCAGATCACAGCCATGAAGATAAATGTGCCAGCTATGATGCTCAGGACACTGGAAGCGAAGAACAGATGGCAGGTGTTTTTCTTCTGAAGATGAGCCAAGCATAATTTCTGCAGGCCCATGACCGTGAGCACTTTCCCCAAGAGAGCCAGGAGGTTGGCAGCCAGCAGCAGGTGCTGAGCGATTCGAATACTGATTGGCACGTAGGTGTCACTGTAGGTGTAGCGATGACATGCTATGGCTCTGCTCTGGAGGCTGTTGGACTGGTAAGTGCAGACCTTCCACATCCCTACACAGGCCAGCCCCGGGGAGGGGGCGGAGCTGTTCTCCATGTACCAAACCCGCCACTCCGCCAAGCCCATGCAGGTCATGGAGAAGATCCATCCTGTGGTGGTGACAATGAAACCCACTACTTGGCAGTTGGCACTGTGGACCAGCGTGTTCATGGCCATATATCCCGGGAAACTGCAAACCAATAGAGAGGGTCATGAGCGCGGGACAAACCGTCCTGGAACTGCCCCCTGGGGATGAGCAGGGCTATATTGGAGAGGGAAATGCTATATTCCTGAATGGAGATACTTGACCCGCATACTCGGCTGGCGAAGGGTCCTTGGGCAATTTTTACTAAAAGCCTTAAAATATGCAGACTTTCACCCTGCAGCATACCTACCTGGTTAGAGCGTCTTCTCAACAGGCCAAAATTGCTACATGGATCCCTGGTCAGTGCACATACAATAAGCCAGCAATGATTGCAACAGTCAGTGGAACACCAAGTCAATGTTCCTCCCTCCCTCCTTCCCTCCCTCTCACTCTTCTTCATCTTCTCTCTCTCTTCCCACTCCCTGTCTCAAAAATCAACAAAAATACATTCAAACTTTCAAACAGGCAGTTGCACGTATGGGCATTTGTTGAAAGACCCAATTAAGATTGGCGACAAATATTTTACAATAGAGATGGGCATCACAGCGCTGTGTGATATTGAACAATGGGAAACCATGTCAAGGCCAACAGTAGTGTTTGGTGAAATAATGTATGCCACAACCATACAATGGAGCTCCATACCAAACTTACAAGTGCAGCCCAGTTGCACTTGGTGTGATCTTTGGTGTCTGGCCCTTCTCACCTCGCATAATGTTTTCAAGGTTCATCTGTATTGTAGCTTCTGGGAGCAGATCAGTCCTTTCAATGGCAGAGCCGTCTTCATTGTATGGATGTACTACAGTTTGTTTATCCCTTGTCAGTTAGGGGACATTTAGATCCATTTTAAGTTTTGGCTCTTACAAATTCCGTTACGGTGAAGATTAGTGTCTAAAAGTGTGCATGGGTGTATATTCTCATTTCTGGAGTGTAGATAGGTAGGAGTGAGACCTTGCGTGGTTCATGCTGTAACTGTATGTGTGTTTAACTTTGAACAAAGTACTAAGCTGTCTTTCTAAGCGGCTGCCCTTTTGCAGTGAATGTAGGAACTGCCTGTTGGTAGTTTCATACATTCTCACCAGCTATATATTCAGGTTCTAATTTCTCCACACCTTCTCCAACATTTACCAGTTTTTCATTGCACAATGGAATATTAGGGATCTATCAAAAAGAAGGATCTCTTAGCCTTTGAGACAGCATGGAGGGACCTGGAAAGTATCATGCTAAGCAAACTTAGTCAGAGAAAGACAAGTATCCCATGATCTCACTCTAATGTGAAATCTCATGAATAAAATAAACTGATGTACAGAGTGGATCCAGAGACATGGAAGCATGGATAGAAGGAAGAGTCTTGGAAGAAAGGCAAGGGAAAGTGTTGGTTGGGAGGTAATTAACTAAGGACCTTGTATGCATATGCAGAACCTATGAACGCAGACATAGGGTGATGAAGCCCTGGGGTGTGGGACAGGATGTGCTGGAGAGGGTTGATTGGGGGGGCAGGAATGGGACAGGTGAAATCTTTCAACAATAAAGATTTAAAAAAAAAAAAACATTGATGAACAATATAGATCCAGAGACATGGAAGCATAGAACAGAATGCTAAATCTCTGAGGGATGATGTGTGTGTGTGTGTGTGTGTGTGTGTGTGTGTGTGTGTGTGTGTGTGTGTGTGTAGAGGGGTGGGGCAATGGGATGAGATTAACCATAGAATGTATATGCATAACCCATGGATATAGGCAATAGTTCAGTGAATGCCTGGGGAGGATGCAGGATTTAGGGAGTTAATGGGACAAGGAAAGGGGACATCTATAATACTTTCAAACACAAAGAGAAACTTAAAAATAAAATAAAATGTAATGTGACCAAAGGGAAGATGTCCACAATATACCAAGTTCAAGCAGCATGTTACAAACTCGTACACACAATGGGATCAGAGAGATGGTGAATTTTAAAGCTATTAATATTGTGCAGAATCACATTCATATAGAAAATTGGACCAAATCTAAGTGTACAACTCAAAGACCAGTCCAGGGGTAAATACACCTGTCACAATAATGTATGCCACAACCATACAATGGAGCTCCATACCAAACTTACAAGTGCAGCCCAGCTTAAAAGAGATAATATCTCTGGTTTCTTGCTTCTCTTTAGTTTCCCACCTCAGCAGGTATCCCCAAACACCCTGGTTCCCTTCTGCCTGTTTCTGAAGACAGGAATTGTGCCCAGGGCATTCCTGTGTAAATGGCTTCCTTTGCTACATGACCTGAGGCTATGATTTGAGAGAGAAAGTGAGAGGGGGAGAGAGAGATAGATGCATCAATGAAGAGAGAGAATTATGGATGGGCTGCCTTCTGAACATCCCCTGCTGGGGATCAAACCTGCAACCTGGGCATGTGCCGTGACTGGGAATTGAACCATGATCTCCTGGTTCATAGCCCCATGCTCAGCCACTGAAACACACTGACCAGGCTGATTGTTTAAATAATCTGTGGCTGTTTGAAACTTACAGTTATGTGTTATGAGTATAATTTTTTGAAATAAAAACAATAAAAAAACTTTAGGAAGCAATAGAGGATTAATTCTGATACACAAATATGCTGCAATACCTAGTATTAAAGTAATTAATTCCCTGTAGAACCCAGCAGACATTAGAGGAGAAGGGAATTCAGTATCATGAGAAAAGTTCATGGTGGGTTGAATTTAAAATGAAAATAAGATCCCTGGTTGATGTGGCTTAGCTGAGTGGGCATTGTCCTGTGCACCAAAAAGTTGCCGGTTTGATTTTCGATCTCAACACATATCTGAGGTGCCAGCATAGTCCCTGTTAGGGTGCATGCAGGAAGCAGCTGACAGATGTTTCTATTCTCCCTCACCCTTCTTCTCTCTCTAAAATATCAATTATAATTAATGATACAAAATTAAAAATAAATAAAATGAGGATAAGAAAATTATAAGAGTGTAGCAGGATCTTATTTTTGCCCATTCTGAAATACACTGGGAAGGTAAAACAAGATTGCATCTGCTGGGATTACCAGGGATATTTCTATATTTTAAGTTGGAGATAAATGGGGGCATGTAGAGCAATACAAGAATAGAAATGAACAAAGGGTGAACAGGAGTGGGCATCGAAGCCAGTGCATGGAGAGCTTTGAGGGGTTCGGGCTTTATTCTGAGGGGCCCCCAGTGGGAGGGACAGGAGGAGAGAATGCCCAAGCTGATAGCAGAAATTCCTTCTCATGGCCAGATAATCATGGAAGATGCCTTATTTATAAAAATCATTCTTTCGGGCCAGATAACCCTGAACAACTTGTGGAAGGAACACTTGAAATGGCATTGTGGGCATGGTTGGTGTGTCTCAGTTGTTGATAGTCAAACTCTGAACCAGGAGGTCAAGGTTCAATTCCTGGTCAGTTGGATACTCTATTCTCAGTAGGAGTGGTGTAGTAGGCAGCCAATCCATGTTTTTCATCATTGATGTTTATTCTCCCTCTCCATGTCCCTTCCTCTCTCTCTCTGAAATCAATAAAAACATGTTCTTAAAGTAGACAAGTCTTCCATAAAGGATGAACAATTAAAGTGGCCTACCTTCACCTCTCTGCAGGACTGCTGATGACAGTTAACCTGTTCACAGAGCAAATAAATGGATTACATAGACACCCCCACACCACAAGAAATCTCAGGGCTCTCTTAACTAGGGTAAAAAATAAAGCACAATGGTTACCCAGCCAATACAGAAGGCAGGAGGAGGACGTCTCAGAGGTACAAATGGTAGCAACTGCCAGGCTATAACAGAGATGAGGAAACCAAACATTCTTATGTTTCCATGGCTTCCAGGGCTGGCCTGTAGGCCTATGACAATAGGCTCCTTAAAGGGGCAGAGTCACTGAACAGGTCTTCAAGAGTTGAAGTCTTTCTACTGTAGAAATATCCTTTTTAAGGTCTTAGACCAAATAGTCACTGTAATCCATCCAAGTCTTAAGTAGAAACCCTGGAAGAAGAGCCACGGAATTGGGGAGCAAGTGTTATGATAGGTAGCCAGGGCCAGGGCAAGGGGGCGAGGGGGCGTGCGATACCGGATCAGTCCTTGGACCAGGAACCTGGGGTGAAACTGACTTGGGTCCTGGCTGTCACCGGACTCTGCTTCCAGTTGGACCTTACTGTCTCCCTGGAAGAGTTCCTGCTAGGAAATTACACGGGACAAGTGAGCTGGGGATGGAGGTGGGCGGAAGAAGAAAGGGCCAAAGGGGGTGGCAAACAGGGAGAACAAGGAAGAGAAAGGGCAAAGTGACTCCTGAGTCAGGAAACAGTCAGCTCACTGGGTGGGCACTGAGACAGGCACCTGCTGGTGTCCCTGAGCCCAGACGCTGCCTCTGCTGGGTCTCCCTCCTCAAGTGCTCTCACAGGGACACCTCCCTGCCTGACGCCCCCACAGAGGCCTGGCACTGTCCCACACTGACCCCCAAACCAAAGGCCACATGGCAGCCTCTAGCTCCTGGGCACCTTGGAAGGATTCCCAGGGAGGAGGAAGAATGAGAGAAATATCACCGCCCTCAGGCGCCCTCGCTTTGTGCTGCCCTGATGGGAAATGCACAGGGCACATTCTTTTGCCTTATTCCTGTGAAAAAAATAATTAAGTGAGAACCTTAAACAGTCATTCCCAAAGAGCCCTTGACAAGGGCTAGGAACTCTTTTCCGAGCTTCCCCAGAGCACACCCCGCCATGGTGGCCGCCTCACCTGCTGTGTCTGAACCCTTATGACCTGTCCACTTGCTCTCTGTTGACAGTGAAGGCAAAGAGGGGTCAAGAGACAGCTTTCCACAGCCCCAGAGGTTCAATCATTCTCCTTTTGGAACAGCAGGAGGCAGGCGCACTTCCCTCAGCAGGGTATCATGTTCCAGAAACTGGTCCTCATCAGAAGCATGTCTCCCAAGAGCTTCCTTTTTCAAATAACCACAGGTTTGACTCACTTAAATAACACACGTCCTGTTTCAAACTTATATGTCCTGTCAGTCTGTTAACAAGGCCTACTTCGGGGACAGATTTCATGGGGGGAAACATGGTGTTTACCTAGGAACCATATCCCAGCCTTCCAGACCTGCAAGGAGAATGGGTAAGACTTGACTGCAGGCCAGCCCTGAAAATCCCATGGAACCCAAAGGCTCCTTTCAAACCCCTGGGATGGGGGCCAGGGACTCTCACTCAATGCAGAGGCTGTGACTTCCTCCCAGTTCTAAGGACATTGTGCAAATCACAGCAGACAGAGAAGGGGCATCTACCACTTTACACTTGCTCTATCAGAGGGAAGAGGGAAGAATCCCTTGCCCATAGCCAAAGGATCCGATGAATATTCTGGGGTCCACAGGCAATGTCTTTGGAACACATGTTTAAATAACTAATATACTTATTCTCCAAGGGGAAATTTTGTCACACACTCTGCTCTCAGAGACATAAGTATTATTTGAGAAGAAAGTCATTTCACGTCAGCCCTCTAATTTCTCTGCTGTAGCTCTCACATTAAAGTGAGTCTGTCTCAATTTAAACCTATTAATGACCTCCCCCAGTTAATTGTTGAGTTTTAAGTCAGTCCTTTGAAACTTCTGAGGTGCTGTGAGCAATGAAACAGAGGGTGTGGGTAAAGTGTATGTTATGGCCCCGCAGTACTTGACTAGATATATTAGAAGCACTTCTCACATGAAAGCTATCTAGTTAATATGACCTGAAAGAAGCCATCAGTAAGAGAGTGAGCTGAAGTTGTCTCTCCTGAAATGCCTATAAACATGATTTTGGATTGTAATGACATGAGGATGTTAGTAGAGGAGCGGGCGGGGGGGGGGGGGAGCTTAGAACTTACCCAGGAAGTGAGTTGGACCACCCATGAAGCATGGAAGAGAAATGTGTTGTGGTTTTTTTTTCACACAGGGTATACCTATGGAGTGCGGTTCTGAGGGCAGTTACCTAGATTTGTAGAAACAAGACCTATGCTGACTCAGAATCCAGTTAAGCTTTAAGAGATAGGTAGCAATTTTAAACACAGGACAATTGGCTCATTTTATTCAGCAAACCAAAATCTTTTTATGAAAATAGCAAAGAAGGTGTGGAAGGGGGAATGCTTTCAATTGAGCCTTAAGTGGCAGCCTGAACATCTTATGCAATAAAAGAAATAAAATTGTACAATTATTTTTGTAAATATATTATTATTTATTTCAGAGAGGTGTGGAGAGGGAGAGAGAGAGAGAAACATCAATGATGAGAGACAATCATTGATAGGCTGCCTCCTATATGCCCCCACTGGGCATCCAGCTCAAATCCCAGGTATGTGCCCTTGACCAGAATAGAACCTGGTACCTTTCAGTCCGCAGTCCGATGCTATATCCACTGAGCCGAACAAGCTAGGGCTGTACAATTATTTTTAAAGCTTTAAAAATTCTAATAAGAGTTTGATAATAACAACAAAAGGTTGTTAACGTCAATGGTGTACTGACATTTTGCAGGGAAATGTCCTTTTTTTAGACACTACTTTTGAAGTGTATAAGGATGAAGAAATGTGATGTCTGGGGTTTGCTTTAGGTCTTCAGAGAAAGAAAAATAGATGAAAAGAAGGGAAGGAAGGAGAGAGAAAATGATTATGGCGGAATCGTAATAACTTCTGAGTCTGGTAATGGAAGGCGGATTCCTTCCACTATTTTGCTTTTGCACATTTGGGAAAATTGCCTGTACAGGTGGAGTGGAGAGGTGTTAGGGCCATGGCATAGAAGGTCTGGTTGGTTGTTTGTAGTGGCAGTTTGAGAGGGAGCTGTGAGAATCCGAGCAACCCTCATTTTCACACAATAGGTATATAACCTTGATTATCTGTACTAATAATAGAAAAATATGTAAATTGACCGTACCACGGAGATGCCCACAGCCAATCAGAGATGAGCATGCAAATTAACCAGGGAAAGATGGCCGGGCCTGTGGGCAGAGGGCACGGCCACAGGCATCGAGCGGCTGGGAGCAGGGCGGGATGCCCGCCCTTTCTCTGTAGTGACTCCGGGGGCATTCCAGCTCCTAGGAAGCTCAGGGCCTATGCACGCATGTGCTGAGCAGCCTGGGGCAGGGTAAGATGCCAAGCGGCCGTGGTCCTGGGGACGCCACTGGATTGGCTGGTCCTGTCAGCCCTGCCTGGGGGTGGCAGGAGTTCACAGTCCTCTTGGTTTGTGCAGCCCCTGGACTGGAAGTGGAAACCAAGAGCTCGCGGAGCACCAGGAATTCTGGGAATCGTAGGTCTGTTGGCTGGCGCATTGCGGGATCTCCAAAACACTAGAGCAAAGTGAGCCTCGTGCAAGTTACTGTTGTGGGTAGGGGATGGAGGGAAAGCAAAGGTAAGAGGCATGAGCAAAGTCACAGTGTTGAGGAAATATGAAAGGGAAGCTATCCTGTGACTTCTAGGAAATCTCCACAATTGGACCAAAGGGAAATAAAAAGGAAAGGACCTCTATTATGCTGTGATCACCAAACCAAACTGGGTTGGGGTCTCAGAAAATCCGCTCATATGATTTCAAAGACAGACAGAAATTCCGGGATTGGAGAGGGCTCCCCTGAAGGTTCCCAGATTGGAGAGGGTGCAGGTGGGCTGAGGGACCCACTCCTTGTGCACAAATCTTTGTGCACCGAACCCCCAATAATTAAGACAGGTGGACAGTGGTGTGTTTTTTTTTGCGTTTTTTTTAATGGAAGTTCATTAACCAATCAAGGATCTCAATTTGGACATAAACAAATGACCACTTTCTGCTCAAAATGGCCTTTTCTATGGTCGTGAGTCCTTGCAACTATTTCCTAGAGCATCCTGATAATACTTTACCCCGATAAACATGGCATTGTGGATTTACAAAGCTTTGAAACTGGGAATTTCTCATTTCTGAGATCTGGGGGTACACTTGGCTGTTGGGGGCAAGCTGGTAAGAGAGGGTAAACAGCCCACTCAGCAGCATCAGGATGGCAGCCAGAACAGCCATGGGGACGGCGCTGCCCATCTCCTGCTTGTTGGGCCTGAAGGGGATGTGGAAGGATGGCGGGAAGCATATGCCCTCTTCATTCATCACAGAGTGGTAGTTCCAGATCACAGCCATGAAGATAAATGTGCCAGCTATGATGCTCAGGACACTGGAAGCGAAGAACAGATGGCAGGTGTTTTTCTTCTGAAGATGAGCCAAGCATAATTTCTGCAGGCCCATGACCGTGAGCACTTTCCCCAAGAGAGCCAGGAGGTTGGCAGCCAGCAGCAGGTGCTGAGCGATTCGAATACTGATTGGCACGTAGGTGTCACTGTAGGTGTAGCGATGACATGCTATGGCTCTGCTCTGGAGGCTGTTGGACTGGTAAGTGCAGACCTTCCACATCCCTACACAGGCCAGCCCCGGGGAGGGGGCGGAGCTGTTCTCCATGTACCAAACCCGCCACTCCGCCAAGTCCATGCAGGTCATGGAGAAGATCCATCCTGTGGTGGTGACAATGAAACCCACTACTTGGCAGTTGGCACTGTGGACCAGCGTGTTCATGGCCATGTATCCCGGGAAACTGCAAACCAATAGAGAGGGTCATGAGCGCGGGACAAACCGTCCTGGAACTGCCCCCTGGGGATGAGCAGGGCTATATTGGAGAGGGAAATGCTATATTCCTGAATGGAGATACTTGACCCGCATACTCGGCTGGCGAAGGGTCCTTGTGCAATTTTTACTAAAAGCCTTAAAATATGCAGACTTTCACCCTGCAGCATACCTACCTGGTTAGAGCGTCTTCTCAACAGGCCAAAATTGCTACATGGATCCCTGGTCAGTGCACATACAATAAGCCAGCAATGATTGCAACAGTCAGTGGAACACCAAGTCAATGTTCCTCCCTCCCTCCTTCCCTCCCTCTCACTCTTCTTCATCTTCTCTCTCTCTTCCCACTCCCTGTCTCAAAAGTCAACAAAAATACATTCAAACTTTCAAACAGGCAGTTGCACGTATGGGCATTTGTTGAAAGACCCAATTAAGATTGGCGACAAATATTTTACAATAGAGATGGGCATCACAGCGCTGTGTGATATTGAACAATGGGAAACCATGTCAAGGCCAACAGTAGTGTTTGGTGAAATAATGTATGCCACAACCATACAATGGAGCTCCATACCAAACTTACAAGTGCAGCCCAGTTGCACTTGGTGTGATCTTTGGTGTCTGGCCCTTCTCACCTCGCATAATGTTTTCAAGGTTCATCTGTATTGTAGCTTCTGGGAGCAGATCAGTCCTTTCAATGGCAGAGCCGTCTTCATTGTATGGATGTACTACAGTTTGTTTATCCCTTGTCAGTTAGGGGACATTTAGATCCATTTTAAGTTTTGGCTCTTACAAATTCCGTTACGGTGAAGATTAGTGTCTAAAAGTGTGCATGGGTGTATATTCTCATTTCTGGAGTGTAGATAGGTAGGAGTGAGACCTTGCGTGGTTCATGCTGTAACTGTATGTGTGTTTAACTTTGAACAAAGTACTAAGCTGTCTTTCTAAGCGGCTGCCCTTTTGCAGTGAATGTAGGAACTGCCTGTTGGTAGTTTCATACATTCTCACCAGCTATATATTCAGGTTCTAATTTCTCCACACCTTCTCCAACATTTACCAGTTTTTCATTGCACAATGGAATATTAGGGATCTATCAAAAAGAAGGATCTCTTAGCCTTTGAGACAGCATGGAGGGACCTGGAAAGTATCATGCTAAGCAAACTTAGTCAGAGAAAGACAAGTATCCCATGATCTCACTCTAATGTGAAATCTCATGAATAAAATAAACTGATGTACAGAGTGGATCCAGAGACATGGAAGCATGGATAGAAGGAAGAGTCTTGGAAGAAAGGCAAGGGAAAGTGTTGGTTGGGAGGTAATTAACTAAGGACCTTGTATGCATATGCAGAACCTATGAACGCAGACATAGGGTGATGAAGCCCTGGGGTGTGGGACAGGATGTGCTGGAGAGGGTTGATTGGGGGGGCAGGAATGGGACAGGTGAAATCTTTCAACAATAAAGATTTAAAAAAAAAAAAACATTGATGAACAATATAGATCCAGAGACATGGAAGCATAGAACAGAATGCTAAATCTCTGAGGGATGATGTGTGTGTGTGTGTGTGTGTGTGTGTGTGTGTGTGTGTGTTTGTGTGTGTGAGTGTGTGTGTAGAGGGGTGGGGCAATGGGATGAGATTAACCATAGAATGTATATGCATAACCCATGGATATAGGCAATAGTTCAGTGAATGCCTGGGGAGGATGCAGGATTTAGGGAGTTAATGGGACAAGGAAAGGGGACATCTATAATACTTTCAAACACAAAGAGAAACTTAAAAATAAAATAAAATGTAATGTGACCAAAGGGAAGATGTCCACAATATACCAAGTTCAAGCAGCATGTTACAAATTCGTACACACAATGGGATCAGAGAGATGGTGAATTTTAAAGCTATTAATATTGTGCAGAATCACATTCATATAGAAAATTGGACCAAATCTAAGTGTACAACTCAAAGACCAGTCCAGGGGTAAATACACCTGTCACAATAATGTATGCCACAACCATACAATGGAGCTCCATACCAAACTTACAAGTGCAGCCCAGCTTAAAAGAGATAATATCTCTGGTTTCTTGCTTCTCTTTAGTTTCCCACCTCAGCAGGTATCCCCAAACACCCTGGTTCCCTTCTGCCTGTTTCTGAAGACAGGAATTGTGCCCAGGGCATTCCTGTGTAAATGGCTTCCTTTGCTACATGACCTGAGGCTATGATTTCAGAGAGAAAGTGAGAGGGGGAGAGAGAGATAGATGCATCAATGAAGAGAGAGAATTATGGATGGGCTGCCTTCTGAACATCCCCTGCTGGGGATCAAACCTGCAACCTGGGCATGTGCCGTGACTGGGAATTGAACCATGATCTCCTGGTTCATAGCCCCATGCTCAGCCACTGAAACACACTGACCAGGCTGATTGTTTAAATAATCTGTGGCTGTTTGAAACTTACAGTTATGTGTTATGAGTATAATTTTTTGAAATAAAAACAATAAAAAAACTTTAGGAAGCAATAGAGGATTAATTCTGATACACAAATATGCTGCAATACCTAGTATTAAAGTAATTAATTCCCTGTAGAACCCAGCAGACATTAGAGGAGAAGGGAATTCAGTATCATGAGAAAAGTTCATGGTGGGTTGAATTTAAAATGAAAATAAGATCCCTGGTTGATGTGGCTTAGCTGAGTGGGCATTGTCCTGTGCACCAAAAAGTTGCCGGTTTGATTTTCGATCTCAACACATATCTGAGGTGCCAGCATAGTCCCTGTTAGGGTGCATGCAGGAAGCAGCTGACAGATGTTTCTATTCTCCCTCACCCTTCTTCTCTCTCTAAAATATCAATTATAATTAATGATACAAAATTAAAAATAAATAAAATGAGGATAAGAAAATTATAAGAGTGTAGCAGGATCTTATTTTTGCCCATTCTGAAATACACTGGGAAGGTAAAACAAGATTGCATCTGCTGGGATTACCAGGGATATTTCTATATTTTAAGTTGGAGATAAATGGGGGCATGTAGAGCAATACAAGAATAGAAATGAACAAAGGGTGAACAGGAGTGGGCATCGAAGCCAGTGCATGGAGAGCTTTGAGGGGTTCGGGCTTTATTCTGAGGGGCCCCCAGTGGGAGGGACAGGAGGAGAGAATGCCCAAGCTGATAGCAGAAATTCCTTCTCATGGCCAGATAATCATGGAAGATGCCTTATTTATAAAAATCATTCTTTCGGGCCAGATAACCCTGAACAACTTGTGGAAGGAACACTTGAAATGGCATTGTGGGCATGGTTGGTGTGTCTCAGTTGTTGATAGTCAAACTCTGAACCAGGAGGTCAAGGTTCAATTCCTGGTCAGTTGGATACTCTATTCTCAGTAGGAGTGGTGTAGTAGGCAGCCAATCCATGTTTTTCATCATTGATGTTTATTCTCCCTCTCCATGTCCCTTCCTCTCTCTCTCTGAAATCAATAAAAACATGTTCTTAAAGTAGACAAGTCTTCCATAAAGGATGAACAATTAAAGTGGCCTACCTTCACCTCTCTGCAGGACTTCTGATGACAGTTAACCTGTTCACAGAGCAAATAAATGGATTACATAGACACCCCCACACCACAAGAAATCTCAGGGCTCTCTTAACTAGGGTAAAAAATAAAGCACAATGGTTACCCAGCCAATACAGAAGGCAGGAGGAGGACGTCTCAGAGGTACAAATGGTAGCAACTGCCAGGCTATAACAGAGATGAGGAAACCAAACATTCTTATGTTTCCATGGCTTCCAGGGCTGGCCTGTAGGCCTATGACAATAGGCTCCTTAAAGGGGCAGAGTCACTGAACAGGTCTTCAAGAGTTGAAGTCTTTCTACTGTAGAAATATCCTTTTTAAGGTCTTAGACCAAATAGTCACTGTAATCCATCCAAGTCTTAAGTAGAAACCCTGGAAGAAGAGCCACGGAATTGGGGAGCAAGTGTTATGATAGGTAGCCAGGGCCAGGGCAAGGGGGCGAGGGGGCGTGCGATACCGGATCAGTCCTTGGACCAGGAACCTGGGGTGAAACTGACTTGGGTCCTGGCTGTCACCGGACTCTGCTTCCAGTTGGACCTTACTGTCTCCCTGGAAGAGTTCCTGCTAGGAAATTACACGGGACAAGTGAGCTGGGGATGGAGGTGGGCGGGAGAAGAAAGGGCCAAAGGGGGTGGCAAACAGGGAGAACAAGGAAGAGAAAGGGCAAAGTGACTCCTGAGTCAGGAAACAGTCAGCTCACTGGGTGGGCACTGAGACAGGCACCTGCTGGTGTCCCTGAGCCCAGACGCTGCCTCTGCTGGGTCTCCCTCCTCAAGTGCTCTCACAGGGACACCTCCCTGCCTGACGCCCCCACAGAGGCCTGGCACTGTCCCACACTGACCCCCAAACCAAAGGCCACATGGCAGCCTCTAGCTCCTGGGCACCTTGGAAGGATTCCCAGGGAGGAGGAAGAATGAGAGAAATATCACCGCCCTCAGGCGCCCTCGCTTTGTGCTGCCCTGATGGGAAATGCACAGGGCACATTCTTTTGCCTTATTCCTGTGAAAAAAATAATTAAGTGAGAACCTTAAACAGTCATTCCCAAAGAGCCCTTGACAAGGGCTAGGAACTCTTTTCCGAGCTTCCCCAGAGCACACCCCGCCATGGTGGCCGCCTCACCTGCTGTGTCTGAACCCTTATGACCTGTCCACTTGCTCTCTGTTGACAGTGAAGGCAAAGAGGGGTCAAGAGACAGCTTTCCACAGCCCCAGAGGTTCAATCATTCTCCTTTTGGAACAGCAGGAGGCAGGCGCACTTCCCTCAGCAGGGTATCATGTTCCAGAAACTGGTCCTCATCAGAAGCATGTCTCCCAAGAGCTTCCTTTTTCAAATAACCACAGGTTTGACTCACTTAAATAACACACGTCCTGTTTCAAACTTATATGTCCTGTCAGTCTGTTAACAAGGCCTACTTCGGGGACAGATTTCATGGGGGGAAACATGGTGTTTACCTAGGAACCATATCCCAGCCTTCCAGACCTGCAAGGAGAATGGGTAAGACTTGACTGCAGGCCAGCCCTGAAAATCCCATGGAACCCAAAGGCTCCTTTCAAACCCCTGGGATGGGGGCCAGGGACTCTCACTCAATGCAGAGGCTGTGACTTCCTCCCAGTTCTAAGGACATTGTGCAAATCACAGCAGACAGAGAAGGGGCATCTACCACTTTACACTTGCTCTATCAGAGGGAAGAGGGAAGAATCCCTTGCCCATAGCCAAAGGATCCGATGAATATTCTGGGGTCCACAGGCAATGTCTTTGGAACACATGTTTAAATAACTAATATACTTATTCTCCAAGGGGAAATTTTGTCACACACTCTGCTCTCAGAGACATAAGTATTATTTGAGAAGAAAGTCATTTCACGTCAGCCCTCTAATTTCTCTGCTGTAGCTCTCACATTAAAGTGAGTCTGTCTCAATTTAAACCTATTAATGACCTCCCCCAGTTAATTGTTGAGTTTTAAGTCAGTCCTTTGAAACTTCTGAGGTGCTGTGAGCAATGAAACAGAGGGTGTGGGTAAAGTGTATGTTATGGCCCCGCAGTACTTGACTAGATATATTAGAAGCACTTCTCACATGAAAGCTATCTAGTTAATATGACCTGAAAGAAGCCATCAGTAAGAGAGTGAGCTGAAGTTGTCTCTCCTGAAATGCCTATAAACATGATTTTGGATTGTAATGACATGAGGATGTTAGTAGAGGAGCGGGCGGGGGGGGGGGGGAGCTTAGAACTTACCCAGGAAGTGAGTTGGACCACCCATGAAGCATGGAAGAGAAATGTGTTGTGGTTTTTTTTTCACACAGGGTATACCTATGGAGTGCGGTTCTGAGGGCAGTTACCTAGATTTGTAGAAACAAGACCTATGCTGACTCAGAATCCAGTTAAGCTTTAAGAGATAGGTAGCAATTTTAAACACAGGACAATTGGCTCATTTTATTCAGCAAACCAAAATCTTTTTATGAAAATAGCAAAGAAGGTGTGGAAGGGGGAATGCTTTCAATTGAGCCTTAAGTGGCAGCCTGAACATCTTATGCAATAAAAGAAATAAAATTGTACAATTATTTTTGTAAATATATTATTATTTATTTCAGAGAGGTGTGGAGAGGGAGAGAGAGAGAGAAACATCAATGATGAGAGACAATCATTGATAGGCTGCCTCCTATATGCCCCCACTGGGCATCCAGCTCAAATCCCAGGTATGTGCCCTTGACCAGAATAGAACCTGGTACCTTTCAGTCCGCAGTCCGATGCTATATCCACTGAGCCGAACAAGCTAGGGCTGTACAATTATTTTTAAAGCTTTAAAAATTCTAATAAGAGTTTGATAATAACAACAAAAGGTTGTTAACGTCAATGGTGTACTGACATTTTGCAGGGAAATGTCCTTTTTTTAGACACTACTTTTGAAGTGTATAAGGATGAAGAAATGTGATGTCTGGGGTTTGCTTTAGGTCTTCAGAGAAAGAAAAATAGATGAAAAGAAGGGAAGGAAGGAGAGAGAAAATGATTATGGCGGAATCGTAATAACTTCTGAGTCTGGTAATGGAAGGCGGATTCCTTCCACTATTTTGCTTTTGCACATTTGGGAAAATTGCCTGTACAGGTGGAGTGGAGAGGTGTTAGGGCCATGGCATAGAAGGTCTGGTTGGTTGTTTGTAGTGGCAGTTTGAGAGGGAGCTGTGAGAATCCGAGCAACCCTCATTTTCACACAATAGGTATATAACCTTGATTATCTGTACTAATAATAGAAAAATATGTAAATTGACCGTACCACGGAGATGCCCACAGCCAATCAGAGATGAGCATGCAAATTAACCAGGGAAAGATGGCCGGGCCTGTGGGCAGAGGGCACGGCCACAGGCATCGAGCGGCTGGGAGCAGGGCGGGATGCCCGCCCTTTCTCTGTAGTGACTCCGGGGGCATTCCAGCTCCTAGGAAGCTCAGGGCCTATGCACGCATGTGCTGAGCAGCCTGGGGCAGGGTAAGATGCCAAGCGGCCGTGGTCCTGGGGACGCCACTGGATTGGCTGGTCCTGTCAGCCCTGCCTGGGGGTGGCAGGAGTTCACAGTCCTCTTGGTTTGTGCAGCCCCTGGACTGGAAGTGGAAACCAAGAGCTCGCGGAGCACCAGGAATTCTGGGAATCGTAGGTCTGTTGGCTGGCGCATTGCGGGATCTCCAAAACACTAGAGCAAAGTGAGCCTCGTGCAAGTTACTGTTGTGGGTAGGGGATGGAGGGAAAGCAAAGGTAAGAGGCATGAGCAAAGTCACAGTGTTGAGGAAATATGAAAGGGAAGCTATCCTGTGACTTCTAGGAAATCTCCACAATTGGACCAAAGGGAAATAAAAAGGAAAGGACCTCTATTATGCTGTGATCACCAAACCAAACTGGGTTGGGGTCTCAGAAAATCCGCTCATATGATTTCAAAGACAGACAGAAATTCCGGGATTGGAGAGGGCTCCCCTGAAGGTTCCCAGATTGGAGAGGGTGCAGGTGGGCTGAGGGACCCACTCCTTGTGCACAAATCTTTGTGCACCGAACCCCCAATAATTAAGACAGGTGGACAGTGGTGTGTTTTTTTTTGCGTTTTTTTTAATGGAAGTTCATTAACCAATCAAGGATCTCAATTTGGACATAAACAAATGACCACTTTCTGCTCAAAATGGCCTTTTCTATGGTCGTGAGTCCTTGCAACTATTTCCTAGAGCATCCTGATAATACTTTACCCCGATAAACATGGCATTGTGGATTTACAAAGCTTTGAAACTGGGAATTTCTCATTTCTGAGATCTGGGGGTACACTTGGCTGTTGGGGGCAAGCTGGTAAGAGAGGGTAAACAGCCCACTCAGCAGCATCAGGATGGCAGCCAGAACAGCCATGGGGACGGCGCTGCCCATCTCCTGCTTGTTGGGCCTGAAGGGGATGTGGAAGGATGGCGGGAAGCATATGCCCTCTTCATTCATCACAGAGTGGTAGTTCCAGATCACAGCCATGAAGATAAATGTGCCAGCTATGATGCTCAGGACACTGGAAGCGAAGAACAGATGGCAGGTGTTTTTCTTCTGAAGATGAGCCAAGCATAATTTCTGCAGGCCCATGACCGTGAGCACTTTCCCCAAGAGAGCCAGGAGGTTGGCAGCCAGCAGCAGGTGCTGAGCGATTCGAATACTGATTGGCACGTAGGTGTCACTGTAGGTGTAGCGATGACATGCTATGGCTCTGCTCTGGAGGCTGTTGGACTGGTAAGTGCAGACCTTCCACATCCCTACACAGGCCAGCCCCGGGGAGGGGGCGGAGCTGTTCTCCATGTACCAAACCCGCCACTCCGCCAAGCCCATGCAGGTCATGGAGAAGATCCATCCTGTGGTGGTGACAATGAAACCCACTACTTGGCAGTTGGCACTGTGGACCAGCGTGTTCATGGCCATGTATCCCGGGAAACTGCAAACCAATAGAGAGGGTCATGAGCGCGGGACAAACCGTCCTGGAACTGCCCCCTGGGGATGAGCAGGGCTATATTGGAGAGGGAAATGCTATATTCCTGAATGGAGATACTTGACCCGCATACTCGGCTGGCGAAGGGTCCTTGTGCAATTTTTACTAAAAGCCTTAAAATATGCAGACTTTCACCCTGCAGCATACCTACCTGGTTAGAGCGTCTTCTCAACAGGCCAAAATTGCTACATGGATCCCTGGTCAGTGCACATACAATAAGCCAGCAATGATTGCAACAGTCAGTGGAACACCAAGTCAATGTTCCTCCCTCCCTCCTTCCCTCCCTCTCACTCTTCTTCATCTTCTCTCTCTCTTCCCACTCCCTGTCTCAAAAGTCAACAAAAATACATTCAAACTTTCAAACAGGCAGTTGCACGTATGGGCATTTGTTGAAAGACCCAATTAAGATTGGCGACAAATATTTTACAATAGAGATGGGCATCACAGCGCTGTGTGATATTGAACAATGGGAAACCATGTCAAGGCCAACAGTAGTGTTTGGTGAAATAATGTATGCCACAACCATACAATGGAGCTCCATACCAAACTTACAAGTGCAGCCCAGTTGCACTTGGTGTGATCTTTGGTGTCTGGCCCTTCTCACCTCGCATAATGTTTTCAAGGTTCATCTGTATTGTAGCTTCTGGGAGCAGATCAGTCCTTTCAATGGCAGAGCCGTCTTCATTGTATGGATGTACTACAGTTTGTTTATCCCTTGTCAGTTAGGGGACATTTAGATCCATTTTAAGTTTTGGCTCTTACAAATTCCGTTACGGTGAAGATTAGTGTCTAAAAGTGTGCATGGGTGTATATTCTCATTTCTGGAGTGTAGATAGGTAGGAGTGAGACCTTGCGTGGTTCATGCTGTAACTGTATGTGTGTTTAACTTTGAACAAAGTACTAAGCTGTCTTTCTAAGCGGCTGCCCTTTTGCAGTGAATGTAGGAACTGCCTGTTGGTAGTTTCATACATTCTCACCAGCTATATATTCAGGTTCTAATTTCTCCACACCTTCTCCAACATTTACCAGTTTTTCATTGCACAATGGAATATTAGGGATCTATCAAAAAGAAGGATCTCTTAGCCTTTGAGACAGCATGGAGGGACCTGGAAAGTATCATGCTAAGCAAACTTAGTCAGAGAAAGACAAGTATCCCATGATCTCACTCTAATGTGAAATCTCATGAATAAAATAAACTGATGTACAGAGTGGATCCAGAGACATGGAAGCATGGATAGAAGGAAGAGTCTTGGAAGAAAGGCAAGGGAAAGTGTTGGTTGGGAGGTAATTAACTAAGGACCTTGTATGCATATGCAGAACCTATGAACGCAGACATAGGGTGATGAAGCCCTGGGGTGTGGGACAGGATGTGCTGGAGAGGGTTGATTGGGGGGGCAGGAATGGGACAGGTGAAATCTTTCAACAATAAAGATTAAAAAAAAAAACATTGATGAACAATATAGATCCAGAGACATGGAAGCATAGAACAGAATGCTAAATCTCTGAGGGATGATGTGTGTGTGTGTGTGTGTGTGTGTGTGTGTGTGTGTGTGTGTGTGTGAGTGTGTGTGTAGAGGGGTGGGTCAATGGGATGAGATTAACCATAGAATGTATATGCATAACCCATGGATATAGGCAATAGTACAGTGAATGCCTGGGGAGGATGCAGGATTTAGGGAGTTAATGGGACAAGGAAAGGGGACATCTATAATACTTTCAAACACAAAGAGAAACTTAAAAATAAAATAAAATGTAATGTGACCAAAGGGAAGATGTCCACAATATACCAAGTTCAAGCAGCATGTTACAAACTCGTACACACAATGGGATCAGAGAGATGGTGAATTTTAAAGCTATTAATATTGTGCAGAATCACATTCATATAGAAAATTGGACCAAATCTAAGTGTACAACTCAAAGACCAGTCCAGGGGTAAATACACCTGTCACAATAATGTATGCCACAACCATACAATGGAGCTCCATACCAAACTTACAAGTGCAGCCCAGCTTAAAAGAGATAATATCTCTGGTTTCTTGCTTCTCTTTAGTTTCCCACCTCAGCAGGTATCCCCAAACACCCTGGTTCCCTTCTGCCTGTTTCTGAAGACAGGAATTGTGCCCAGGGCATTCCTGTGTAAATGGCTTCCTTTGCTACATGACCTGAGGCTATGATTTCAGAGAGAAAGTGAGAGGGGGAGAGGGAGAGAGATGCATCAATGAAGAGAGAGAATTATGGATGGGCTGCCTTCTGAACATCCCCTGCTGGGGATCAAACCTGCAACCTGGGCATGTGCCGTGACTGGGAATTGAACCATGATCTCCTGGTTCATAGCCCCATGCTCAGCCACTGAAACACACTGACCAGGCTGATTGTTTAAATAATCTGTGGCTGTTTGAAACTTACAGTTATGTGTTATGAGTATAATTTTTTGAAATAAAAACAATAAAAAAACTTTAGGAAGCAATAGAGGATTAATTCTGATACACAAATATGCTGCAATACCTAGTATTAAAGTAATTAATTCCCTGTAGAACCCAGCAGACATTAGAGGAGAAGGGAATTCAGCATCATGAGAAAAGTTCATGGTGGGTTGAATTTAAAATGAAAATAAGATCCCTGGTTGATGTGGCTTAGCTGAGTGGGCATTGTCCTGTGCACCAAAAAGTTGCCGGTTTGATTTTCGATCTCAACACATATCTGAGGTGCCAGCATAGTCCCTGTTAGGGTGCATGCAGGAAGCAGCTGACAGATGTTTCTATTCTCCCTCACCCTTCTTCTCTCTCTAAAATATCAATTATAATTAATGATACAAAATTAAAAATAAATAAAATGAGGATAAGAAAATTATAAGAGTGTAGCAGGATCTTATTTTTGCCCATTCTGAAATACACTGGGAAGGTAAAACAAGATTGCATCTGCTGGGATTACCAGGGATATTTCTATATTTTAAGTTGGAGATAAATGGGGGCATGTAGAGCAATACAAGAATAGAAATGAACAAAGGGTGAACAGGAGTGGGCATCGAAGCCAGTGCATGGAGAGCTTTGAGGGGTTCGGGCTTTATTCTGAGGGGCCCCCAGTGGGAGGGACAGGAGGAGAGAATGCCCAAGCTGATAGCAGAAATTCCTTCTCATGGCCAGATAATCATGGAAGATGCCTTATTTATAAAAATCATTCTTTCGGGCCAGATAACCCTGAACAACTTGTGGAAGGAACACTTGAAATGGCATTGTGGGCATGGTTGGTGTGTCTCAGTTGTTGATAGTCAAACTCTGAACCAGGAGGTCAAGGTTCAATTCCTGGTCAGTTGGATACTCTATTCTCAGTAGGAGTGGTGTAGTAGGCAGCCAATCCATGTTTTTCATCATTGATGTTTATTCTCCCTCTCCATGTCCCTTCCTCTCTCTCTCTGAAATCAATAAAAACATGTTCTTAAAGTAGACAAGTCTTCCATAAAGGATGAACAATTAAAGTGGCCTACCTTCACCTCTCTGCAGGACTGCTGATGACAGTTAACCTGTTCACAGAGCAAATAAATGGATTACATAGACACCCCCACACCACAAGAAATCTCAGGGCTCTCTTAACTAGGGTAAAAATAAAGCACAATGGTTACCCAGCCAATACAGAAGGCAGGAGGAGGACGTCTCAGAGGTACAAATGGTAGCAACTGCCAGGCTATAACAGAGATGAGGAAAGCAAACATTCTTATGTTTCCATGGCTTCCAGGGCTGGCCTGTAGGCCTATGACAATAGGCTCCTTAAAGGGGCAGAGTCACTGAACAGGTCTTCAAGAGTTGAAGTCTTTCTACTGTAGAAATATCCTTTTTAAGGTCTTAGACCAAATAGTCACTGTAATCCATCCAAGTCTTAAGTAGAAACCCTGGAAGAAGAGCCACGGAATTGGGGAGCAAGTGTTATGATAGGTAGCCAGGGCCAGGGCAAGGGGGCGAGGGGGCGTGCGATACCGGATCAGTCCTTGTACCAGGAACCTGGGGTGAAACTGACTTGGGTCCTGGCTGTCACCGGACTCTGCTTCCAGTTGGACCTTACTGTCTCCCTGGAAGAGTTCCTGCTAGGAAATTACACGGGACAAGTGAGCTGGGGATGGAGGTGGGCGGGAGAAGAAAGGGCCAAAGGGGGTGGCAAACAGGGAGAACAAGGAAGAGAAAGGGCAAAGTGACTCCTGAGTCAGGAAACAGTCAGCTCACTGGGTGGGCACTGAGACAGGCACCTGCTGGTGTCCCTGAGCCCAGACGCTGCCTCTGCTGGGTCTCCCTCCTCAAGTGCTCTCACAGGGACACCTCCCTGCCTGACGCCCCCACAGAGGCCTGGCACTGTCCCACACTGACCCCCAAACCAAAGGCCACATGGCAGCCTCTAGCTCCTGGGCACCTTGGAAGGATTCCCAGGGAGGAGGAAGAATGAGAGAAATATCACTGCCCTCAGGCGCCCTCGCTTTGTGCTGCCCTGATGGGAAATGCACAGGGCACATTCTTTTGCCTTATTCCTGTGAAAAAAATAATTAAGTGAGAACCTTAAACAGTCATTCCCAAAGAGCCCTTGACAAGGGCTAGGAACTCTTTTCCGAGCTTCCCCAGAGCACACCCCGCCATGGTGGCCGCCTCACCTGCTGTGTCTGAACCCTTATGACCTGTCCACTTGCTCTCTGTTGACAGTGAAGGCAAAGAGGGGTCAAGAGACAGCTTTCCACAGCCCCAGAGGTTCAATCATTCTCCTTTTGGAACAGCAGGAGGCAGGCGCACTTCCCTCAGCAGGGTATCATGTTCCAGAAACTGGTCCTCATCAGAAGCATGTCTCCCAAGAGCTTCCTTTTTCAAATAACCACAGGTTTGACTCACTTAAATAACACATGTCCTGTTTCAAACTTATATGTCCTGTCAGTCTGTTAACAAGGCCTACTTCGGGGACAGATTTCATGGGGGGAAACATGGTGTTTACCTAGGAACCATATCCCAGCCTTCCAGACCTGCAAGGAGAATGGGTAAGACTTGACTGCAGGCCAGCCCTGAAAATCCCATGGAACCCAAAGGCTCCTTTCAAACCCCTGGGATGGGGGCCAGGGACTCTCACTCAATGCAGAGGCTGTGACTTCCTCCCAGTTCTAAGGACATTGTGCAAATCACAGCAGACAGAGAAGGGGCATCTACCACTTTACACTTGCTCTATCAGAGGGAAGAGGGAAGAATCCCTTGCCCATAGCCAAAGGATCCGATGAATATTCTGGGGTCCACAGGCAATGTCTTTGGAACACATGTTTAAATAACTAATATACTTATTCTCCAAGGGGAAATTTTGTCACACACTCTGCTCTCAGAGACATAAGTATTATTTGAGAAGAAAGTCATTTCACGTCAGCCCTCTAATTTCTCTGCTGTAGCTCTCACATTAAAGTGAGTCTGTCTCAATTTAAACCTATTAATGACCTCCCCCAGTTAATTGTTGAGTTTTAAGTCAGTCCTTTGAAACTTCTGAGGTGCTGTGAGCAATGAAACAGAGGGTGTGGGTAAAGTGTATGTTATGGCCCCGCAGTACTTGACTAGATATATTAGAAGCACTTCTCACATGAAAGCTATCTAGTTAATATGGCCTGAAAGAAGCCATCAGTAAGAGAGTGAGCTGAAGTTGTCTCTCCTGAAATGCCTATAAACATGATTTTGGATTGTAATGACATGAGGATGTTAGTAGAGGAGCGGGCGGGGGGGGGGGAGCTTAGAACTTACCCAGGAAGTGAGTTGGACCACCCATGAAGCATGGAAGAGAAATGTGTTGTGGTTTTTTTTTCACACAGGGTATACCTATGGAGTGCGGTTCTGAGGGCAGTTACCTAGATTTGTAGAAACAAGACCTATGCTGACTCAGAATCCAGTTAAGCTTTAAGAGATAAGTAGCAATTTTAAACACAGGACAATTGGCTCATTTTATTCAGCAAACCAAAATCTTTTTATGAAAATAGCAAAGAAGGTGTGGAAGGGGGAATGCTTTCAATTGAGCCTTAAGTGGCAGCCTGAACATCTTATGCAATAAAAGAAATAAAATTGTACAATTATTTTTGTAAATATATTATTATTTATTTCAGAGAGGTGTGGAGAGGGAGAGAGAGAGAGAAACATCAATGATGAGAGACAATCATTGATAGGCTGCCTCCTATATGCCCCCACTGGGCATCCAGCTCAAATCCCAGGTATGTGCCCTTGACCAGAATAGAACCTGGTACCTTTCAGTCCGCAGTCCGATGCTATATCCACTGAGCCGAACAAGCTAGGGCTGTACAATTATTTTTAAAGCTTTAAAAATTCTAATAAGAGTTTGATAATAACAACAAAAGGTTGTTAACGTCAATGGTGTACTGACATTTTGCAGGGAAATGTCCTTTTTTTAGACACTACTTTTGAAGTGTATAAGGATGAAGAAATGTGATGTCTGGGGTTTGCTTTAGGTCTTCAGAGAAAGAAAAATAGATGAAAAGAAGGGAAGGAAGGAGAGAGAAAATGATTATGGCGGAATCGTAATAACTTCTGAGTCTGGTAATGGAAGGCGGATTCCTTCCACTATTTTGCTTTTGCACATTTGGGAAAATTGCCTGTACAGGTGGAGTGGAGAGGTGTTAGGGCCATGGCATAGAAGGTCTGGTTGGTTGTTTGTAGTGGCAGTTTGAGAGGGAGCTGTGAGAATCCGAGCAACCCTCATTTTCACACAATAGGTATATAACCTTGATTATCTGTACTAATAATAGAAAAATATGTAAATTGACCGTACCACGGAGATGCCCACAGCCAATCAGAGATGAGCATGCAAATTAACCAGGGAAAGATGGCCGGGCCTGTGGGCAGAGGGCACGGCCACAGGCATCGAGCGGCTGGGAGCAGGGCGGGATGCCCGCCCTTTCTCTGTAGTGACTCCGGGGGCATTCCAGCACCTAGGAAGCTCAGGGCCTATGCACGCATGTGCTGAGCAGCCTGGGGCAGGGTAAGATGCCAAGCGGCCGTGGTCCTGGGGACGCCACTGGATTGGCTGGTCCTGTCAGCCCTGCCTGGGGGTGGCAGGAGTTCACGGTCCTCTTGGTTTGTGCAGCCCCTGGACTGGAAGTGGAAACCAAGAGCTCGCGGAGCACCAGGAATTCTGGGAATCGTAGGTCTGTTGGCTGGCGCATTGCGGGATCTCCAAAACACTAGAGCAAAGTGAGCCTCGTGCAAGTTACTGTTGTGGGAAGGGGATGGAGGGAAAGCAAAGGTAAGAGGCATGAGCAAAGTCACAGTGTTGAGGAAATATGAAAGGGAAGCTATCCTGTGACTTCTAGGAAATCTCCACAATTGGACCAAAGGGAAATAAAAAGGAAAGGACCTCTATTATGCTGTGATCACCAAACCAAACTGGGTTGGGGTCTCAGAAAATCCGCTCATATGATTTCAAAGACAGACAGAAATTCCGGGATTGGAGAGGGCTCCCCTGAAGGTTCCCAGATTGGAGAGGGTGCAGGTGGGCTGAGGGACCCACTCCTTGTGCACAAATCTTTGTGCACCGAACCCCCAATAATTAAGACAGGTGGACAGTGGTGTGTTTTTTTTTGCGTTTTTTTTAATGGAAGTTCATTAACCAATCAAGGATCTCAATTTGGACATAAACAAATGACCACTTTCTGCTCAAAATGGCCTTTTCTATGGTCGTGAGTCCTTGCAACTATTTCCTAGAGCATCCTGATAATACTTTACCCCGATAAACATGGCATTGTGGATTTACAAAGCTTTGAAACTGGGAATTTCTCATTTCTGAGATCTGGGGGTACACTTGGCTGTTGGGGGCAAGCTGGTAAGAGAGGGTAAACAGCCCACTCAGCAGCATCAGGATGGCAGCCAGAACCGCCATGGGGACGGCGCTGCCCATCTCCTGCTTGTTGGGACTAAAGGGGATGTGGAAGGATGGCGGGAAGCATATGCCCTCTTCATTCATCACAGAGTGGTAGTTCCAGATCACAGCCATGAAGATAAATGTGCCAGCTATGATGCTCAGGACACTGGAAGCGAAGCACAGATGGCAGGTGTTTTTCTTCTGAAGATGAGCCAAGCATAATTTCTGCAGGCCCATGACCGTGAGCACTTTCCCCAAGAGAGCCAGGAGGTTGGCAGCCAGCAGCAGGTGCTGAGCGATTCGAATACTGATTGGCACGTAGGTGTCACTGTAGGTGTAGCGATGACATGCTATGGCTCTGCTCTGGAGGCTGTTGGACTGGTAAGTGCAGACCTTCCACATCCCTACACAGGCCAGCCCCGGGGAGGGGGCGGAGCTGTTCTCCATGTACCAAACCCGCCACTCCGCCAAGCCCATGCAGGTCATGGAGAAGATCCATCCTGTGGTGGTGACAATGAAACCCACTACTTGGCAGTTGGCACTGTGGACCAGCGTGTTCATGGCCATGTATCCCGGGAAACTGCAAACCAATAGAGAGGGTCATGAGCGCGGGACAAACCGTCCTGGAACTGCCCCCTGGGGATGAGCAGGGCTATATTGGAGAGGGAAATGCTATATTCCTGAATGGAGATACTTGACCCGCATACTCGGCTGGCGAAGGGTCCTTGGGCAATTTTTACTAAAAGCCTTAAAATATGCAGACTTTCACCCTGCAGCATACCTACCTGGTTAGAGCGTCTTCTCAACAGGCCAAAATTGCTACATGGATCCCTGGTCAGTGCACATACAATAAGCCAGCAATGATTGCAACAGTCAGTGGAACACCAAGTCAATGTTCCTCCCTCCCTCCTTCCCTCCCTCTCACTCTTCTTCATCTTCTCTCTCTCTTCCCACTCCCTGTCTCAAAAATCAACAAAAATACATTCAAACTTTCAAACAGGCAGTTGCACGTATGGGCATTTGTTGAAAGACCCAATTAAGATTGGCGACAAATATTTTACAATAGAGATGGGCATCACAGCGCTGTGTGATATTGAACAATGGGAAACCATGTCAAGGCCAACAGTAGTGTTTGGTGAAATAATGTATGCCACAACCATAAAATGGAGCTCCATACCAAACTTACATGTGCAGCCCAGTTGCACTTGGTGTGATCTTTGGTGTCTGGCCCTTCTCACCTCGCATAATGTTTTCAAGGTTCATCTGTATTGTAGCTTCTGGGAGCAGATCAGTCCTTTAAATGGCAGAGCCGTCTTCATTGTATGGATGTACTACAGTTTGTTTATCCCTTGTCAGTTAGGGGACATTTAGATCCATTTTAAGTTTTGGCTCTTACAAATTCCGTTACGGTGAAGATTAGTGTCTAAAAGTGTGCATGGGTGTATATTCTCATTTCTGGAGTGTAGATAGGTAGGAGTGAGACCTTGCGTGGTTCATGCTGTAACTGTATGTGTGTTTAACTTTGAACAAAGTACTAAGCTGTCTTTCTAAGCGGCTGCCCTTTTGCAGTGAATGTAGGAACTGCCTGTTGGTAGTTTCATACATTCTCACCAGCTATATATTCAGGTTCTAATTTCTCCACACCTTCTCCAACATTTACCAGTTTTTCATTGCACAATGGAATATTAGGGATCTATCAAAAAGAAGGATCTCTTAGCCTTTGAGACAGCATGGAGGGACCTGGAAAGTATCATGCTAAGCAAACTTAGTCAGAGAAAGACAAGTATCCCATGATCTCACTCTAATGTGAAATCTCATGAATAAAATAAACTGATGTACAGAGTGGATCCAGAGACATGGAAGCATGGATAGAAGGAAGAGTCTTGGAAGAAAGGCAAGGGAAAGTGTTGGTTGGGAGGTAATTAACTAAGGACCTTGTATGCATATGCAGAACCTATGAACGCAGACATAGGGTGATGAAGCCCTGGGGTGTGGGACAGGATGTGCTGGAGAGGGTTGATTGGGGGGGCAGGAATGGGACAGGTGAAATCTTTCAACAATAAAGATTAAAAAAAAACACATTGATGAACAATATAGATCCAGAGACATGGAAGCATAGAACAGAATGCTAAATCTCTGAGGGATGATGTGTGTGTGTGTGTGTGTGTGTGTGTGTGAGTGTGTGTGTAGAGGGGTGGGTCAATGGGATGAGATTAACCATAGAATGTATATGCATAACCCATGGATATAGGCAATAGTTCAGTGAATGCCTGGGGAGGATGCAGGATTTAGGGAGTTAATGGGACAAGGAAAGGGGACATCTATAATACTTTCAAACACAAAGAGAAACTTAAAAATAAAATAAAATGTAATGTGACCAAAGGGAAGATGTCCACAATATACCAAGTTCAAGCAGCATGTTACAAACTCGTACACACAATGGGATCAGAGAGATGGTGAATTTTAAAGCTATTAATATTGTGCAGAATCACATTCATATAGAAAATTGGACCAAATCTAAGTGTACAACTCAAAGACCAGTCCAGGGGTAAATACACCTGTCACAATAATGTATGCCACAACCATACAATGGAGCTCCATACCAAACTTACAAGTGCAGCCCAGCTTAAAAGAGATAATATCTCTGGTTTCTTGCTTCTCTTTAGTTTCCCACCTCAGCAGGTATCCCCAAACACCCTGGTTCCCTTCTGCCTGTTTCTGAAGACAGGAATTGTGCCCAGGGCATTCCTGTGTAAATGGCTTCCTTTGCTACATGACCTGAGGCTATGATTTCAGAGAGAAAGTGAGAGGGGGAGAGGGAGAGAGATGCATCAATGAAGAGAGAGAATTATGGATGGGCTGCCTTCTGAACATCCCCTGCTGGGGATCAAACCTGCAACCTGGGCATGTGCCGTGACTGGGAATTGAACCATGATCTCCTGGTTCATAGCCCCATGCTCAGCCACTGAAACACACTGACCAGGCTGATTGTTTAAATAATCTGTGGCTGTTTGAAACTTACAGTTATGTGTTATGAGTATAATTTTTTGAAATAAAAACAATAAAAAAACTTTAGGAAGCAATAGAGGATTAATTCTGATACACAAATATGCTGCAATACCTAGTATTAAAGTAATTAATTCCCTGTAGAACCCAGCAGACATTAGAGGAGAAGGGAATTCAGTATCATGAGAAAAGTTCATGGTGGGTTGAATTTAAAATGAAAATAAGATCCCTGGTTGATGTGGCTTAGCTGAGTGGGCATTGTCCTGTGCACCAAAAAGTTGCCGGTTTGATTTTCGATCTCAACACATATCTGAGGTGCCAGCATAGTCCCTGTTAGGGTGCATGCAGGAAGCAGCTGACAGATGTTTCTATTCTCCCTCACCCTTCTTCTCTCTCTAAAATATCAATTATAATTAATGATACAAAATTAAAAATAAATAAAATGAGGATAAGAAAATTATAAGAGTGTAGCAGGATCTTATTTTTGCCCATTCTGAAATACACTGGGAAGGTAAAACAAGATTGCATCTGCTGGGATTACCAGGGATATTTCTATATTTTAAGTTGGAGATAAATGGGGGCATGTAGAGCAATACAAGAATAGAAATGAACAAAGGGTGAACAGGAGTGGGCATCGAAGCCAGTGCATGGAGAGCTTTGAGGGGTTCGGGCTTTATTCTGAGGGGCCCCCAGTGGGAGGGACAGGAGGAGAGAATGCCCAAGCTGATAGCAGAAATTCCTTCTCATGGCCAGATAATCATGGAAGATGCCTTATTTATAAAAATCATTCTTTCGGGCCAGATAACCCTGAACAACTTGTGGAAGGAACACTTGAAATGGCATTGTGGGCATGGTTGGTGTGTCTCAGTTGTTGATAGTCAAACTCTGAACCAGGAGGTCAAGGTTCAATTCCTGGTCAGTTGGATACTCTATTCTCAGTAGGAGTGGTGTAGTAGGCAGCCAATCCATGTTTTTCATCATTGATGTTTATTCTCCCTCTCCATGTCCCTTCCTCTCTCTCTCTGAAATCAATAAAAACATGTTCTTAAAGTAGACAAGTCTTCCATAAAGGATGAACAATTAAAGTGGCCTACCTTCACCTCTCTGCAGGACTGCTGATGACAGTTAACCTGTTCACAGAGCAAATAAATGGATTACATAGACACCCCCACACCACAAGAAATCTCAGGGCTCTCTTAACTAGGGTAAAAAATAAAGCACAATGGTTACCCAGCCAATACAGAAGGCAGGAGGAGGACGTCTCAGAGGTACAAATGGTAGCAACTGCCAGGCTATAACAGAGATGAGGAAACCAAACATTCTTATGTTTCCATGGCTTCCAGGGCTGGCCTGTAGGCCTATGACAATAGGCTCCTTAAAGGGGCAGAGTCACTGAACAGGTCTTCAAGAGTTGAAGTCTTTCTACTGTAGAAATATCCTTTTTAAGGTCTTAGACCAAATAGTCACTGTAATCCATCCAAGTCTTAAGTAGAAACCCTGGAAGAAGAGCCATGGAATTGGGGAGCAAGTGTTATGATAGGTAGCCAGGGCCAGGGCAAGGGGGCGAGGGGGCGTGCGATACCGGATCAGTCCTTGGACCAGGAACCTGGGGTGAAACTGACTTGGGTCCTGGCTGTCACCGGACTCTGCTTCCAGTTGGACCTTACTGTCTCCCTGGAAGAGTTCCTGCTAGGAAATTACACGGGACAAGTGAGCTGGGGATGGAGGTGGGCGGGAGAAGAAAGGGCCAAAGGGGGTGGCAAACAGGGAGAACAAGGAAGAGAAAGGGCAAAGTGACTCCTGAGTCAGGAAACAGTCAGCTCACTGGGTGGGCACTGAGACAGGCACCTGCTGGTGTCCCTGAGCCCAGACGCTGCCTCTGCTGGGTCTCCCTCCTCAAGTGCTCTCACAGGGACACCTCCCTGCCTGGCGTTCCAACAGAGGCCCGGCACTGTCCCACACTGACCCGCAACCCAAAGGCCACATGACAGCCTCTAGCTCCTGGGCACCTTGGAAGGATTCCCAGGGAGGAGGAAGAATGAGAGAAATATCACCGCCCTCAGGCGCCCTCGCTTTGTGCTGCCCTGATGGGAAATGCACAGGGCACATTCTTTTGCCTTATTCCTGTGAAAAAAATAATTAAGTGAGAACCTTAAACAGTCATTCCCAAAGAGCCCTTGACAAGGGCTAGGAACTCTTTTCCGAGCTTCCCCAGAGCACACCCCGCCATGGTGGCCGCCTCACCTGCTGTGTCTGAACCCTTATGACCTGTCCACTTGCTCTCTGTTGACAGTGAAGGCAAAGAGGGGTCAAGAGACAGCTTTCCACAGCCCCAGAGGTTCAATCATTCTCCTTTTGGAACAGCAGGAGGCAGGCGCACTTCCCTCAGCAGGGTATCATGTTCCAGAAACTGGTCCTCATCAGAAGCATGTCTCCCAAGAGCTTCCTTTTTCAAATAACCACAGGTTTGACTCACTTAAATAACACACGTCCTGTTTCAAACTTATATGTCCTGTCAGTCTGTTAACAAGGCCTACTTCGGGGACAGATTTCATGGGGGGAAACATGGTGTTTACCTAGGAACCATATCCCAGCCTTCCAGACCTGCAAGGAGAATGGGTAAGACTTGACTGCAGGCCAGCCCTGAAAATCCCATGGAACCCAAAGGCTCCTTTCAAACCCCTGGGATGGGGGCCAGGGACTCTCACTCAATGCAGAGGCTGTGACTTCCTCCCAGTTCTAAGGACATTGTGCAAATCACAGCAGACAGAGAAGGGGCATCTACCACTTTACACTTGCTCTATCAGAGGGAAGAGGGAAGAATCCCTTGCCCATAGCCAAAGGATCCGATGAATATTCTGGGGTCCACAGGCAATGTCTTTGGAACACATGTTTAAATAACTAATATACTTATTCTCCAAGGGGAAATTTTGTCACACACTCTGCTCTCAGAGACATAAGTATTATTTGAGAAGAAAGTCATTTCACGTCAGCCCTCTAATTTCTCTGCTGTAGCTCTCACATTAAAGTGAGTCTGTCTCAATTTAAACCTATTAATGACCTCCCCCAGTTAATTGTTGAGTTTTAAGTCAGTCCTTTGAAACTTCTGAGGTGCTGTGAGCAATGAAACAGAGGGTGTGGGTAAAGTGTATGTTATGGCCCCGCAGTACTTGACTAGATATATTAGAAGCACTTCTCACATGAAAGCTATCTAGTTAATATGGCCTGAAAGAAGCCATCAGTAAGAGAGTGAGCTGAAGTTGTCTCTCCTGAAATGCCTATAAACATGATTTTGGATTGTAATGACATGAGGATGTTAGTAGAGGAGCGGGCGGGGGGGGGGGGGGAGCTTAGAACTTACCCAGGAAGTGAGTTGGACCACCCATGAAGCATGGAAAAGAAATGTGTTGTGGTTTTTTTTTCACACAGGGTATACCTATGGAGTGCGGTTCTGAGGGCAGTTACCTAGATTTGTAGAAACAAGACCTATGCTGACTCAGAATCCAGTTAAGCTTTAAGAGATAGGTAGCAATTTTAAACACAGGACAATTGGCTCATTTTATTCAGCAAACCAAAATCTTTTTATGAAAATAGCAAAGAAGGTGTGGAAGGGGGAATGCTTTCAATTGAGCCTTAAGTGGCAGCCTGAACATCTTATGCAATAAAAGAAATAAAATTGTACAATTATTTTTGTAAATATATTATTATTTATTTCAGAGAGGTGTGGAGAGGGAGAGAGAGAGAGAAACATCAATGATGAGAGACAATCATTGATAGGCTGCCTCCTATATGCCCCCACTGGGCATCCAGCTCAAATCCCAGGTATGTGCCCTTGACCAGAATAGAACCTGGTACCTTTCAGTCCGCAGTCCGATGCTATATCCACTGAGCCGAACAAGCTAGGGCTGTACAATTATTTTTAAAGCTTTAAAAATTCTAATAAGAGTTTGATAATAACAACAAAAGGTTGTTAACGTCAATGGTGTACTGACATTTTGCAGGGAAATGTCCTTTTTTTAGACACTACTTTTGAAGTGTATAAGGATGAAGAAATGTGATGTCTGGGGTTTGCTTTAGGTCTTCAGAGAAAGAAAAATAGATGAAAAGAAGGGAAGGAAGGAGAGAGAAAATGATTATGGCGGAATCGTAATAACTTCTGAGTCTGGTAATGGAAGGCGGATTCCTTCCACTATTTTGCTTTTGCACATTTGGGAAAATTGCCTGTACAGGTGGAGTGGAGAGGTGTTAGGGCCATGGCATAGAAGGTCTGGTTGGTTGTTTGTAGTGGCAGTTTGAGAGGGAGCTGTGAGAATCCGAGCAACCCTCATTTTCACACAATAGGTATATAACCTTGATTATCTGTACTAATAATAGAAAAATATGTAAATTGACCGTACCACGGAGATGCCCACAGCCAATCAGAGATGAGCATGCAAATTAACCAGGGAAAGATGGCCGGGCCTGTGGGCAGAGGGCACGGCCACAGGCATCGAGCGGCTGGGAGCAGGGCGGGATGCCCGCCCTTTCTCTGTAGTGACTCCGGGGGCATTCCAGCTCCTAGGAAGCTCAGGGCCTATGCACGCATGTGCTGAGCAGCCTGGGGCAGGGTAAGATGCCAAGCGGCCGTGGTCCTGGGGACGCCACTGGATTGGCTGGTCCTGTCAGCCCTGCCTGGGGGTGGCAGGAGTTCACAGTCCTCTTGGTTTGTGCAGCCCCTGGACTGGAAGTGGAAACCAAGAGCTCGCGGAGCACCAGGAATTCTGGGAATCGTAGGTCTGTTGGCTGGCGCATTGCGGGATCTCCAAAACACTAGAGCAAAGTGAGCCTCGTGCAAGTTACTGTTGTGGGTAGGGGATGGAGGGAAAGCAAAGGTAAGAGGCATGAGCAAAGTCACAGTGTTGAGGAAATATGAAAGGGAAGCTATCCTGTGACTTCTAGGAAATCTCCACAATTGGACCAAAGGGAAATAAAAAGGAAAGGACCTCTATTATGCTGTGATCACCAAACCAAACTGGGTTGGGGTCTCAGAAAATCCGCTCATATGATTTCAAAGACAGACAGAAATTCCGGGATTGGAGAGGGCTCCCCTGAAGGTTCCCAGATTGGAGAGGGTGCAGGTGGGCTGAGGGACCCACTCCTTGTGCACAAATCTTTGTGCACCGAACCCCCAATAATTAAGACAGGTGGACAGTGGTGTGTTTTTTTTGCGTTTTTTTTAATGGAAGTTCATTAACCAATCAAGGATCTCAATTTGGACATAAACAAATGACCACTTTCTGCTCAAAATGGCCTTTTCTATGGTCGTGAGTCCTTGCAACTATTTCCTAGAGCATCCTGATAATACTTTACCCCGATAAACATGGCATTGTGGATTTACAAAGCTTTGAAACTGGGAATTTCTCATTTCTGAGATCTGGGGGTACACTTGGCTGTTGGGGGCAAGCTGGTAAGAGAGGGTAAACAGCCCACTCAGCAGCATCAGGATGGCAGCCAGAACAGCCATGGGGACGGCGCTGCCCATCTCCTGCTTGTTGGGCCTGAAGGGGATGTGGAAGGATGGCGGGAAGCATATGCCCTCTTCATTCATCACAGAGTGGTAGTTCCAGATCACAGCCATGAAGATAAATGTGCCAGCTATGATGCTCAGGACACTGGAAGCGAAGAACAGATGGCAGGTGTTTTTCTTCTGAAGATGAGCCAAGCATAATTTCTGCAGGCCCATGACCGTGAGCACTTTCCCCAAGAGAGCCAGGAGGTTGGCAGCCAGCAGCAGGTGCTGAGCGATTCGAATACTGATTGGCACGTAGGTGTCACTGTAGGTGTAGCGATGACATGCTATGGCTCTGCTCTGGAGGCTGTTGGACTGGTAAGTGCAGACCTTCCACATCCCTACACAGGCCAGCCCCGGGGAGGGGGCGGAGCTGTTCTCCATGTACCAAACCCGCCACTCCGCCAAGCCCATGCAGGTCATGGAGAAGATCCATCCTGTGGTGGTGACAATGAAACCCACTACTTGGCAGTTGGCACTGTGGACCAGCGTGTTCATGGCCATGTATCCCGGGAAACTGCAAACCAATAGAGAGGGTCATGAGCGCGGGACAAACCGTCCTGGAACTGCCCCCTGGGGATGAGCAGGGCTATATTGGAGAGGGAAATGCTATATTCCTGAATGGAGATACTTGACCCGCATACTCGGCTGGCGAAGGGTCCTTGGGCAATTTTTACTAAAAGCCTTAAAATATGCAGACTTTCACCCTGCAGCATACCTACCTGGTTAGAGCGTCTTCTCAACAGGCCAAAATTGCTACATGGATCCCTGGTCAGTGCACATACAATAAGCCAGCAATGATTGCAACAGTCAGTGGAACACCAAGTCAATGTTCCTCCCTCCCTCCTTCCCTCCCTCTCACTCTTCTTCATCTTCTCTCTCTCTTCCCACTCCCTGTCTCAAAAATCAACAAAAATACATTCAAACTTTCAAACAGGCAGTTGCACGTATGGGCATTTGTTGAAAGACCCAATTAAGATTGGCGACAAATATTTTACAATAGAGATGGGCATCACAGCGCTGTGTGATATTGAACAATGGGAAACCATGTCAAGGCCAACAGTAGTGTTTGGTGAAATAATGTATGCCACAACCATACAATGGAGCTCCATACCAAACTTACATGTGCAGCCCAGTTGCACTTGGTGTGATCTTTGGTGTCTGGCCCTTCTCACCTCGCATAATGTTTTCAAGGTTCATCTGTATTGTAGCTTCTGGGAGCAGATCAGTCCTTTAAATGGCAGAGCCGTCTTCATTGTATGGATGTACTACAGTTTGTTTATCCCTTGTCAGTTAGGGGACATTTAGATCCATTTTAAGTTTTGGCTCTTACAAATTCCGTTACGGTGAAGATTAGTGTCTAAAAGTGTGCATGGGTGTATATTCTCATTTCTGGAGTGTAGATAGGTAGGAGTGAGACCTTGCGTGGTTCATGCTGTAACTGTATGTGTGTTTAACTTTGAACAAAGTACTAAGCTGTCTTTCTAAGCGGCTGCCCTTTTGCAGTGAATGTAGGAACTGCCTGTTGGTAGTTTCATACATTCTCACCAGCTATATATTCAGGTTCTAATTTCTCCACACCTTCTCCAACATTTACCAGTTTTTCATTGCACAATGGAATATTAGGGATCTATCAAAAAGAAGGATCTCTTAGCCTTTGAGACAGCATGGAGGGACCTGGAAAGTATCATGCTAAGCAAACTTAGTCAGAGAAAGACAAGTATCCCATGATCTCACTCTAATGTGAAATCTCATGAATAAAATAAACTGATGTACAGAGTGGATCCAGAGACATGGAAGCATGGATAGAAGGAAGAGTCTTGGAAGAAAGGCAAGGGAAAGTGTTGGTTGGGAGGTAATTAACTAAGGACCTTGTATGCATATGCAGAACCTATGAACGCAGACATAGGGTGATGAAGCCCTGGGGTGTGGGACAGGATGTGCTGGAGAGGGTTGATTGGGGGGGCAGGAATGGGACAGGTGAAATCTTTCAACAATAAAGATTAAAAAAAAAAAAACATTGATGAACAATATAGATCCAGAGACATGGAAGCATAGAACAGAATGCTAAATCTCTGAGGGATGATGTGTGTGTGTGTGTGTGTGTGTGTGTGTGTGTGTGTGTGTGTGTGTGTGTGAGTGTGTGTGTAGAGGGGTGGGGCAATGGGATGAGATTAACCATAGAATGTATATGCATAACCCATGGATATAGGCAATAGTTCAGTGAATGCCTGGGGAGGATGCAGGATTTAGGGAGTTAATGGGACAAGGAAAGGGGACATCTATAATACTTTCAAACACAAAGAGAAACTTAAAAATAAAATAAAATGTAATGTGACCAAAGGGAAGATGTCCACAATATACCAAGTTCAAGCAGCATGTTACAAACTCGTACACACAATGGGATCAGAGAGATGGTGAATTTTAAAGCTATTAATATTGTGCAGAATCACATTCATATAGAAAATTGGACCAAATCTAAGTGTACAACTCAAAGACCAGTCCAGGGGTAAATACACCTGTCACAATAATGTATGCCACAACCATACAATGGAGCTCCATACCAAACTTACAAGTGCAGCCCAGCTTAAAAGAGATAATATCTCTGGTTTCTTGCTTCTCTTTAGTTTCCCACCTCAGCAGGTATCCCCAAACACCCTGGTTCCCTTCTGCCTGTTTCTGAAGACAGGAATTGTGCCCAGGGCATTCCTGTGTAAATGGCTTCCTTTGCTACCTGACCTGAGGCTATGATTTCAGAGAGAAAGTGAGAGGGGGAGAGGGAGAGAGATGCATCAATGAAGAGAGAGAATTATGGATGGGCTGCCTTCTGAACATCCCCTGCTGGGGATCAAACCTGCAACCTGGGCATGTGCCGTGACTGGGAATTGAACCATGATCTCCTGGTTCATAGCCCCATGCTCAGCCACTGAAACACACTGACCAGGCTGATTGTTTAAATAATCTGTGGCTGTTTGAAACTTACAGTTATGTGTTATGAGTATAATTTTTTGAAATAAAAACAATAAAAAAACTTTAGGAAGCAATAGAGGATTAATTCTGATACACAAATATGCTGCAATACCTAGTATTAAAGTAATTAATTCCCTGTAGAACCCAGCAGACATTAGAGGAGAAGGGAATTCAGTATCATGAGAAAAGTTCATGGTGGGTTGAATTTAAAATGAAAATAAGATCCCTGGTTGATGTGGCTTAGCTGAGTGGGCATTGTCCTGTGCACCAAAAAGTTGCCGGTTTGATTTTCGATCTCAACACATATCTGAGGTGCCAGCATAGTCCCTGTTAGGGTGCATGCAGGAAGCAGCTGACAGATGTTTCTATTCTCCCTCACCCTTCTTCTCTCTCTAAAATATCAATTATAATTAATGATACAAAATTAAAAATAAATAAAATGAGGATAAGAAAATTATAAGAGTGTAGCAGGATCTTATTTTTGCCCATTCTGAAATACACTGGGAAGGTAAAACAAGATTGCATCTGCTGGGATTACCAGGGATATTTCTATATTTTAAGTTGGAGATAAATGGGGGCATGTAGAGCAATACAAGAATAGAAATGAACAAAGGGTGAACAGGAGTGGGCATCGAAGCCAGTGCATGGAGAGCTTTGAGGGGTTCGGGCTTTATTCTGAGGGGCCCCCAGTGGGAGGGACAGGAGGAGAGAATGCCCAAGCTGATAGCAGAAATTCCTTCTCATGGCCAGATAATCATGGAAGATGCCTTATTTATAAAAATCATTCTTTCGGGCCAGATAACCCTGAACAACTTGTGGAAGGAACACTTGAAATGGCATTGTGGGCATGGTTGGTGTGTCTCAGTTGTTGATAGTCAAACTCTGAACCAGGAGGTCAAGGTTCAATTCCTGGTCAGTTGGATACTCTATTCTCAGTAGGAGTGGTGTAGTAGGCAGCCAATCCATGTTTTTCATCATTGATGTTTATTCTCCCTCTCCATGTCCCTTCCTCTCTCTCTCTGAAATCAATAAAAACATGTTCTTAAAGTAGACAAGTCTTCCATAAAGGATGAACAATTAAAGTGGCCTACCTTCACCTCTCTGCAGGACTGCTGATGACAGTTAACCTGTTCACAGAGCAAATAAATGGATTACATAGACACCCCCACACCACAAGAAATCTCAGGGCTCTCTTAACTAGGGTAAAAAATAAAGCACAATGGTTACCCAGCCAATACAGAAGGCAGGAGGAGGACGTCTCAGAGGTACAAATGGTAGCAACTGCCAGGCTATAACAGAGATGAGGAAAGCAAACATTCTTATGTTTCCATGGCTTCCAGGGCTGGCCTGTAGGCCTATGACAATAGGCTCCTTAAAGGGGCAGAGTCACTGAACAGGTCTTCAAGAGTTGAAGTCTTTCTACTGTAGAAATATCCTTTTTAAGGTCTTAGACCAAATAGTCACTGTAATCCATCCAAGTCTTAAGTAGAAACCCTGGAAGAAGAGCCACGGAATTGGGGAGCAAGTGTTATGATAGGTAGCCAGGGCCAGGGCAAGGGGGCGAGGGGGCGTGCGATACCGGATCAGTCCTTGGACCAGGAACCTGGGGTGAAACTGACTTGGGTCCTGGCTGTCACCGGACTCTGCTTCCAGTTGGACCTTACTGTCTCCCTGGAAGAGTTCCTGCTAGGAAATTACACGGGACAAGTGAGCTGGGGATGGAGGTGGGCGGGAGAAGAAAGGGCCAAAGGGGGTGGCAAACAGGGAGAACAAGGAAGAGAAAGGGCAAAGTGACTCCTGAGTCAGGAAACAGTCAGCTCACTGGGTGGGCACTGAGACAGGCACCTGCTGGTGTCCCTGAGCCCAGACGCTGCCTCTGCTGGGTCTCCCTCCTCAAGTGCTCTCACAGGGACACCTCCCTGCCTGACGCCCCCACAGAGGCCTGGCACTGTCCCACACTGACCCCCAAACCAAAGGCCACATGGCAGCCTCTAGCTCCTGGGCACCTTGGAAGGATTCCCAGGGAGGAGGAAGAATGAGAGAAATATCACCGCCCTCAGGCGCCCTCGCTTTGTGCTGCCCTGATGGGAAATGCACAGGGCACATTCTTTTGCCTTATTCCTGTGAAAAAAATAATTAAGTGAGAACCTTAAACAGTCATTCCCAAAGAGCCCTTGACAAGGGCTAGGAACTCTTTTCCGAGCTTCCCCAGAGCACACCCCGCCATGGTGGCCGCCTCACCTGCTGTGTCTGAACCCTTATGACCTGTCCACTTGCTCTCTGTTGACAGTGAAGGCAAAGAGGGGTCAAGAGACAGCTTTCCACAGCCCCAGAGGTTCAATCATTCTCCTTTTGGAACAGCAGGAGGCAGGCGCACTTCCCTCAGCAGGGTATCATGTTCCAGAAACTGGTCCTCATCAGAAGCATGTCTCCCAAGAGCTTCCTTTTTCAAATAACCACAGGTTTGACTCACTTAAATAACACACGTCCTGTTTCAAACTTATATGTCCTGTCAGTCTGTTAACAAGGCCTACTTCGGGGACAGATTTCATGGGGGGAAACATGGTGTTTACCTAGGAACCATATCCCAGCCTTCCAGACCTGCAAGGAGAATGGGTAAGACTTGACTGCAGGCCAGCCCTGAAAATCCCATGGAACCCAAAGGCTCCTTTCAAACCCCTGGGATGGGGGCCAGGGACTCTCACTCAATGCAGAGGCTGTGACTTCCTCCCAGTTCTAAGGACATTGTGCAAATCACAGCAGACAGAGAAGGGGCATCTACCACTTTACACTTGCTCTATCAGAGGGAAGAGGGAAGAATCCCTTGCCCATAGCCAAAGGATCCGATGAATATTCTGGGGTCCACAGGCAATGTCTTTGGAACACATGTTTAAATAACTAATATACTTATTCTCCAAGGGGAAATTTTGTCACACACTCTGCTCTCAGAGACATAAGTATTATTTGAGAAGAAAGTCATTTCACGTCAGCCCTCTAATTTCTCTGCTGTAGCTCTCACATTAAAGTGAGTCTGTCTCAATTTAAACCTATTAATGACCTCCCCCAGTTAATTGTTGAGTTTTAAGTCAGTCCTTTGAAACTTCTGAGGTGCTGTGAGCAATGAAACAGAGGGTGTGGGTAAAGTGTATGTTATGGCCCCGCAGTACTTGACTAGATATATTAGAAGCACTTCTCACATGAAAGCTATCTAGTTAATATGACCTGAAAGAAGCCATCAGTAAGAGAGTGAGCTGAAGTTGTCTCTCCTGAAATGCCTATAAACATGATTTTGGATTGTAATGACATGAGGATGTTAGTAGAGGAGCGGGCGGGGGGGGGGGGAGCTTAGAACTTACCCAGGAAGTGAGTTGGACCACCCATGAAGCATGGAAGAGAAATGTGTTGTGGTTTTTTTTTCACACAGGGTATACCTATGGAGTGCGGTTCTGAGGGCAGTTACCTAGATTTGTAGAAACAAGACCTATGCTGACTCAGAATCCAGTTAAGCTTTAAGAGATAGGTAGCAATTTTAAACACAGGACAATTGGCTCATTTTATTCAGCAAACCAAAATCTTTTTATGAAAATAGCAAAGAAGGTGTGGAAGGGGGAATGCTTTCAATTGAGCCTTAAGTGGCAGCCTGAACATCTTATGCAATAAAAGAAATAAAATTGTACAATTATTTTTGTAAATATATTATTATTTATTTCAGAGAGGTGTGGAGAGGGAGAGAGAGAGAGAAACATCAATGATGAGAGACAATCATTGATAGGCTGCCTCCTATATGCCCCCACTGGGCATCCAACTCAAATCCCAGGTATGTGCCCTTGACCAGAATAGAACCTGGTACCTTTCAGTCCGCAGTCCGATGCTATATCCACTGAGCCGAACAAGCTAGGGCTGTACAATTATTTTTAAAGCTTTAAAAATTCTAATAAGAGTTTGATAATAACAACAAAAGGTTGTTAACGTCAATGGTGTACTGACATTTTGCAGGGAAATGTCCTTTTTTTAGACACTACTTTTGAAGTGTATAAGGATGAAGAAATGTGATGTCTGGGGTTTGCTTTAGGTCTTCAGAGAAAGAAAAATAGATGAAAAGAAGGGAAGGAAGGAGAGAGAAAATGATTATGGCGGAATCGTAATAACTTCTGAGTCTGGTAATGGAAGGCGGATTCCTTCCACTATTTTGCTTTTGCACATTTGGGAAAATTGCCTGTACAGGTGGAGTGGAGAGGTGTTAGGGCCATGGCATAGAAGGTCTGGTTGGTTGTTTGTAGTGGCAGTTTGAGAGGGAGCTGTGAGAATCCGAGCAACCCTCATTTTCACACAATAGGTATATAACCTTGATTATCTGTACTAATAATAGAAAAATATGTAAATTGACCGTACCACGGAGATGCCCACAGCCAATCAGAGATGAGCATGCAAATTAACCAGGGAAAGATGGCCGGGCCTGTGGGCAGAGGGCACGGCCACAGGCATCGAGCGGCTGGGAGCAGGGCGGGATGCCCGCCCTTTCTCTGTAGTGACTCCGGGGGCATTCCAGCTCCTAGGAAGCTCAGGGCCTATGCACGCATGTGCTGAGCAGCCTGGGGCAGGGTAAGATGCCAAGCGGCCGTGGTCCTGGGGACGCCACTGGATTGGCTGGTCCTGTCAGCCCTGCCTGGGGGTGGCAGGAGTTCACAGTCCTCTTGGTTTGTGCAGCCCCTGGACTGGAAGTGGAAACCAAGAGCTCGCGGAGCACCAGGAATTCTGGGAATCGTAGGTCTGTTGGCTGGCGCATTGCGGGATCTCCAAAACACTAGAGCAAAGTGAGCCTCGTGCAAGTTACTGTTGTGGGTAGGGGATGGAGGGAAAGCAAAGGTAAGAGGCATGAGCAAAGTCACAGTGTTGAGGAAATATGAAAGGGAAGCTATCCTGTGACTTCTAGGAAATCTCCACAATTGGACCAAAGGGAAATAAAAAGGAAAGGACCTCTATTATGCTGTGATCACCAAACCAAACTGGGTTGGGGTCTCAGAAAATCCGCTCATATGATTTCAAAGACAGACAGAAATTCCGGGATTGGAGAGGGCTCCCCTGAAGGTTCCCAGATTGGAGAGGGTGCAGGTGGGCTGAGGGACCCACTCCTTGTGCACAAATCTTTGTGCACCGAACCCCCAATAATTAAGACAGGTGGACAGTGGTGTGTTTTTTTTTTTTGCGTTTTTTTTAATGGAAGTTCATTAACCAATCAAGGATCTCAATTTGGACATAAACAAATGACCACTTTCTGCTCAAAATGGCCTTTTCTATGGTCGTGAGTCCTTGCAACTATTTCCTAGAGCATCCTGATAATACTTTACCCCGATAAACATGGCATTGTGGATTTACAAAGCTTTGAAACTGGGAATTTCTCATTTCTGAGATCTGGGGGTACACTTGGCTGTTGGGGGCAAGCTGGTAAGAGAGGGTAAACAGCCCACTCAGCAGCATCAGGATGGCAGCCAGAACCGCCATGGGGACGGCGCTGCCCATCTCCTGCTTGTTGGGCCTGAAGGGGATGTGGAAGGATGGCGGGAAGCATATGCCCTCTTCATTCATCACAGAGTGGTAGTTCCAGATCACAGCCATGAAGATAAATGTGCCAGCTATGATGCTCAGGACACTGGAAGCGAAGAACAGATGGCAGGTGTTTTTCTTCTGAAGATGAGCCAAGCATAATTTCTGCAGGCCCATGACCGTGAGCACTTTCCCCAAGAGAGCCAGGAGGTTGGCAGCCAGCAGCAGGTGCTGAGCGATTCGAATACTGATTGGCACGTAGGTGTCACTGTAGGTGTAGCGATGACATGCTATGGCTCTGCTCTGGAGGCTGTTGGACTGGTAAGTGCAGACCTTCCACATCCCTACACAGGCCAGCCCCGGGGAGGGGGCGGAGCTGTTCTCCATGTACCAAACCCGCCACTCCGCCAAGCCCATGCAGGTCATGGAGAAGATCCATCCTGTGGTGGTGACAATGAAACCCACTACTTGGCAGTTGGCACTGTGGACCAGCGTGTTCATGGCCATGTATCCCGGGAAACTGCAAACCAATAGAGAGGGTCATGAGCGCGGGACAAACCGTCCTGGAACTGCCCCCTGGGGATGAGCAGGGCTATATTGGAGAGGGAAATGCTATATTCCTGAATGGAGATACTTGACCCGCATACTCGGCTGGCGAAGGGTCCTTGGGCAATTTTTACTAAAAGCCTTAAAATATGCAGACTTTCACCCTGCAGCATACCTACCTGGTTAGAGCGTCTTCTCAACAGGCCAAAATTGCTACATGGATCCCTGGTCAGTGCACATACAATAAGCCAGCAATGATTGCAACAGTCAGTGGAACACCAAGTCAATGTTCCTCCCTCCCTCCTTCCCTCCCTCTCACTCTTCTTCATCTTCTCTCTCTCTTCCCACTCCCTGTCTCAAAAATCAACAAAAATACATTCAAACTTTCAAACAGGCAGTTGCACGTATGGGCATTTGTTGAAAGACCCAATTAAGATTGGCGACAAATATTTTACAATAGAGATGGGCATCACAGCGCTGTGTGATATTGAACAATGGGAAACCATGTCAAGGCCAACAGTAGTGTTTGGTGAAATAATGTATGCCACAACCATACAATGGAGCTCCATACCAAACTTACATGTGCAGCCCAGTTGCACTTGGTGTGATCTTTGGTGTCTGGCCCTTCTCACCTCGCATAATGTTTTCAAGGTTCATCTGTATTGTAGCTTCTGGGAGCAGATCAGTCCTTTAAATGGCAGAGCCGTCTTCATTGTATGGATGTACTACAGTTTGTTTATCCCTTGTCAGTTAGGGGACATTTAGATCCATTTTAAGTTTTGGCTCTTACAAATTCCGTTACGGTGAAGATTAGTGTCTAAAAGTGTGCATGGGTGTATATTCTCATTTCTGGAGTGTAGATAGGTAGGAGTGAGACCTTGCGTGGTTCATGCTGTAACTGTATGTGTGTTTAACTTTGAACAAAGTACTAAGCTGTCTTTCTAAGCGGCTGCCCTTTTGCAGTGAATGTAGGAACTGCCTGTTGGTAGTTTCATACATTCTCACCAGCTATATATTCAGGTTCTAATTTCTCCACACCTTCTCCAACATTTACCAGTTTTTCATTGCACAATGGAATATTAGGGATCTATCAAAAAGAAGGATCTCTTAGCCTTTGAGACAGCATGGAGGGACCTGGAAAGTATCATGCTAAGCAAACTTAGTCAGAGAAAGACAAGTATCCCATGATCTCACTCTAATGTGAAATCTCATGAATAAAATAAACTGATGTACAGAGTGGATCCAGAGACATGGAAGCATGGATAGAAGGAAGAGTCTTGGAAGAAAGGCAAGGGAAAGTGTTGGTTGGGAGGTAATTAACTAAGGACCTTGTATGCATATGCAGAACCTATGAACGCAGACATAGGGTGATGAAGCCCTGGGGTGTGGGACAGGATGTGCTGGAGAGGGTTGATTGGGGGGGGCAGGAATGGGACAGGTGAAATCTTTCAACAATAAAGATTAAAAAAAAAAAACATTGATGAACAATATAGATCCAGAGACATGGAAGCATAGAACAGAATGCTAAATCTCTGAGGGATGATGTGTGTGTGTGTGTGTGTGTGTGTGTGTGTGTGTGTGTGTGTGTGTGTGTGAGTGTGTGTGTAGAGGGGTGGGGCAATGGGATGAGATTAACCATAGAATGTATATGCATAACCCATGGATATAGGCAATAGTTCAGTGAATGCCTGGGGAGGATGCAGGATTTAGGGAGTTAATGGGACAAGGAAAGGGGACATCTATAATACTTTCAAACACAAAGAGAAACTTAAAAATAAAATAAAATGTAATGTGACCAAAGGGAAGATGTCCACAATATACCAAGTTCAAGCAGCATGTTACAAACTCGTACACACAATGGGATCAGAGAGATGGTGAATTTTAAAGCTATTAATATTGTGCAGAATCACATTCATATAGAAAATTGGACCAAATCTAAGTGTACAACTCAAAGACCAGTCCAGGGGTAAATACACCTGTCACAATAATGTATGCCACAACCATACAATGGAGCTCCATACCAAACTTACAAGTGCAGCCCAGCTTAAAAGAGATAATATCTCTGGTTTCTTGCTTCTCTTTAGTTTCCCACCTCAGCAGGTATCCCCAAACACCCTGGTTCCCTTCTGCCTGTTTCTGAAGACAGGAATTGTGCCCAGGGCATTCCTGTGTAAATGGCTTCCTTTGCTACCTGACCTGAGGCTATGATTTCAGAGAGAAAGTGAGAGGGGGAGAGGGAGAGAGATGCATCAATGAAGAGAGAGAATTATGGATGGGCTGCCTTCTGAACATCCCCTGCTGGGGATCAAACCTGCAACCTGGGCATGTGCCGTGACTGGGAATTGAACCATGATCTCCTGGTTCATAGCCCCATGCTCAGCCACTGAAACACACTGACCAGGCTGATTGTTTAAATAATCTGTGGCTGTTTGAAACTTACAGTTATGTGTTATGAGTATAATTTTTTGAAATAAAAACAATAAAAAAACTTTAGGAAGCAATAGAGGATTAATTCTGATACACAAATATGCTGCAATACCTAGTATTAAAGTAATTAATTCCCTGTAGAACCCAGCAGACATTAGAGGAGAAGGGAATTCAGTATCATGAGAAAAGTTCATGGTGGGTTGAATTTAAAATGAAAATAAGATCCCTGGTTGATGTGGCTTAGCTGAGTGGGCATTGTCCTGTGCACCAAAAAGTTGCCGGTTTGATTTTCGATCTCAACACATATCTGAGGTGCCAGCATAGTCCCTGTTAGGGTGCATGCAGGAAGCAGCTGACAGATGTTTCTATTCTCCCTCACCCTTCTTCTCTCTCTAAAATATCAATTATAATTAATGATACAAAATTAAAAATAAATAAAATGAGGATAAGAAAATTATAAGAGTGTAGCAGGATCTTATTTTTGCCCATTCTGAAATACACTGGGAAGGTAAAACAAGATTGCATCTGCTGGGATTACCAGGGATATTTCTATATTTTAAGTTGGAGATAAATGGGGGCATGTAGAGCAATACAAGAATAGAAATGAACAAAGGGTGAACAGGAGTGGGCATCGAAGCCAGTGCATGGAGAGCTTTGAGGGGTTCGGGCTTTATTCTGAGGGGCCCCCAGTGGGAGGGACAGGAGGAGAGAATGCCCAAGCTGATAGCAGAAATTCCTTCTCATGGCCAGATAATCATGGAAGATGCCTTATTTATAAAAATCATTCTTTCGGGCCAGATAACCCTGAACAACTTGTGGAAGGAACACTTGAAATGGCATTGTGGGCATGGTTGGTGTGTCTCAGTTGTTGATAGTCAAACTCTGAACCAGGAGGTCAAGGTTCAATTCCTGGTCAGTTGGATACTCTATTCTCAGTAGGAGTGGTGTAGTAGGCAGCCAATCCATGTTTTTCATCATTGATGTTTATTCTCCCTCTCCATGTCCCTTCCTCTCTCTCTCTGAAATCAATAAAAACATGTTCTTAAAGTAGACAAGTCTTCCATAAAGGATGAACAATTAAAGTGGCCTACCTTCACCTCTCTGCAGGACTGCTGATGACAGTTAACCTGTTCACAGAGCAAATAAATGGATTACATAGACACCCCCACACCACAAGAAATCTCAGGGCTCTCTTAACTAGGGTAAAAAATAAAGCACAATGGTTACCCAGCCAATACAGAAGGCAGGAGGAGGACGTCTCAGAGGTACAAATGGTAGCAACTGCCAGGCTATAACAGAGATGAGGAAACCAAACATTCTTATGTTTCCATGGCTTCCAGGGCTGGCCTGTAGGCCTATGACAATAGGCTCCTTAAAGGGGCAGAGTCACTGAACAGGTCTTCAAGAGTTGAAGTCTTTCTACTGTAGAAATATCCTTTTTAAGGTCTTAGACCAAATAGTCACTGTAATCCATCCAAGTCTTAAGTAGAAACCCTGGAAGAAGAGCCACGGAATTGGGGAGCAAGTGTTATGATAGGTAGCCAGGGCCAGGGCAAGGGGGCGAGGGGGCGTGCGATACCGGATCAGTCCTTGTACCAGGAACCTGGGGTGAAACTGACTTGGGTCCTGGCTGTCACCGGACTCTGCTTCCAGTTGGACCTTACTGTCTCCCTGGAAGAGTTCCTGCTAGGAAATTACACGGGACAAGTGAGCTGGGGATGGAGGTGGGCGGGAGAAGAAAGGGCCAAAGGGGGTGGCAAACAGGGAGAACAAGGAAGAGAAAGGGCAAAGTGACTCCTGAGTCAGGAAACAGTCAGCTCACTGGGTGGGCACTGAGACAGGCACCTGCTGGTGTCCCTGAGCCCAGACGCTGCCTCTGCTGGGTCTCCCTCCTCAAGTGCTCTCACAGGGACACCTCCCTGCCTGACGCCCCCACAGAGGCCTGGCACTGTCCCACACTGACCCCCAAACCAAAGGCCACATGGCAGCCTCTAGCTCCTGGGCACCTTGGAAGGATTCCCAGGGAGGAGGAAGAATGAGAGAAATATCACCGCCCTCAGGCGCCCTCGCTTTGTGCTGCCCTGATGGGAAATGCACAGGGCACATTCTTTTGCCTTATTCCTGTGAAAAAAATAATTAAGTGAGAACCTTAAACAGTCATTCCCAAAGAGCCCTTGACAAGGGCTAGGAACTCTTTTCCGAGCTTCCCCAGAGCACACCCCGCCATGGTGGCCGCCTCACCTGCTGTGTCTGAACCCTTATGACCTGTCCACTTGCTCTCTGTTGACAGTGAAGGCAAAGAGGGGTCAAGAGACAGCTTTCCACAGCCCCAGAGGTTCAATCATTCTCCTTTTGGAACAGCAGGAGGCAGGCGCACTTCCCTCAGCAGGGTATCATGTTCCAGAAACTGGTCCTCATCAGAAGCATGTCTCCCAAGAGCTTCCTTTTTCAAATAACCACAGGTTTGACTCACTTAAATAACACACGTCCTGTTTCAAACTTATATGTCCTGTCAGTCTGTTAACAAGGCCTACTTCGGGGACAGATTTCATGGGGGGAAACATGGTGTTTACCTAGGAACCATATCCCAGCCTTCCAGACCTGCAAGGAGAATGGGTAAGACTTGACTGCAGGCCAGCCCTGAAAATCCCATGGAACCCAAAGGCTCCTTTCAAACCCCTGGGATGGGGGCCAGGGACTCTCACTCAATGCAGAGGCTGTGACTTCCTCCCAGTTCTAAGGACATTGTGCAAATCACAGCAGACAGAGAAGGGGCATCTACCACTTTACACTTGCTCTATCAGAGGGAAGAGGGAAGAATCCCTTGCCCATAGCCAAAGGATCCGATGAATATTCTGGGGTCCACAGGCAATGTCTTTGGAACACATGTTTAAATAACTAATATACTTATTCTCCAAGGGGAAATTTTGTCACACACTCTGCTCTCAGAGACATAAGTATTATTTGAGAAGAAAGTCATTTCACGTCAGCCCTCTAATTTCTCTGCTGTAGCTCTCACATTAAAGTGAGTCTGTCTCAATTTAAACCTATTAATGACCTCCCCCAGTTAATTGTTGAGTTTTAAGTCAGTCCTTTGAAACTTCTGAGGTGCTGTGAGCAATGAAACAGAGGGTGTGGGTAAAGTGTATGTTATGGCCCCGCAGTACTTGACTAGATATATTAGAAGCACTTCTCACATGAAAGCTATCTAGTTAATATGGCCTGAAAGAAGCCATCAGTAAGAGAGTGAGCTGAAGTTGTCTCTCCTGAAATGCCTATAAACATGATTTTGGATTGTAATGACATGAGGATGTTAGTAGAGGAGCGGGCGGGGGGGGGGGGAGCTTAGAACTTACCCAGGAAGTGAGTTGGACCACCCATGAAGCATGGAAGAGAAATGTGTTGTGGTTTTTTTTTCACACAGGGTATACCTATGGAGTGCGGTTCTGAGGGCAGTTACCTAGATTTGTAGAAACAAGACCTATGCTGACTCAGAATCCAGTTAAGCTTTAAGAGATAGGTAGCAATTTTAAACACAGGACAATTGGCTCATTTTATTCAGCAAACCAAAATCTTTTTATGAAAATAGCAAAGAAGGTGTGGAAGGGGGAATGCTTTCAATTGAGCCTTAAGTGGCAGCCTGAACATCTTATGCAATAAAAGAAATAAAATTGTACAATTATTTTTGTAAATATATTATTATTTATTTCAGAGAGGTGTGGAGAGGGAGAGAGAGAGAGAAACATCAATGATGAGAGACAATCATTGATAGGCTGCCTCCTATATGCCCCCACTGGGCATCCAGCTCAAATCCCAGGTATGTGCCCTTGACCAGAATAGAACCTGGTACCTTTCAGTCCGCAGTCCGATGCTATATCCACTGAGCCGAACAAGCTAGGGCTGTACAATTATTTTTAAAGCTTTAAAAATTCTAATAAGAGTTTGATAATAACAACAAAAGGTTGTTAACGTCAATGGTGTACTGACATTTTGCAGGGAAATGTCCTTTTTTTAGACACTACTTTTGAAGTGTATAAGGATGAAGAAATGTGATGTCTGGGGTTTGCTTTAGGTCTTCAGAGAAAGAAAAATAGATGAAAAGAAGGGAAGGAAGGAGAGAGAAAATGATTATGGCGGAATCGTAATAACTTCTGAGTCTGGTAATGGAAGGCGGATTCCTTCCACTATTTTGCTTTTGCACATTTGGGAAAATTGCCTGTACAGGTGGAGTGGAGAGGTGTTAGGGCCATGGCATAGAAGGTCTGGTTGGTTGTTTGTAGTGGCAGTTTGAGAGGGAGCTGTGAGAATCCGAGCAACCCTCATTTTCACACAATAGGTATATAACCTTGATTATCTGTACTAATAATAGAAAAATATGTAAATTGACCGTACCACGGAGATGCCCACAGCCAATCAGAGATGAGCATGCAAATTAACCAGGGAAAGATGGCCGGGCCTGTGGGCAGAGGGCACGGCCACAGGCATCGAGCGGCTGGGAGCAGGGCGGGATGCCCGCCCTTTCTCTGTAGTGACTCCGGGGGCATTCCAGCTCCTAGGAAGCTCAGGGCCTATGCACGCATGTGCTGAGCAGCCTGGGGCAGGGTAAGATGCCAAGCGGCCGTGGTCCTGGGGACGCCACTGGATTGGCTGGTCCTGTCAGCCCTGCCTGGGGGTGGCAGGAGTTCACAGTCCTCTTGGTTTGTGCAGCCCCTGGACTGGAAGTGGAAACCAAGAGCTCGCGGAGCACCAGGAATTCTGGGAATCGTAGGTCTGTTGGCTGGCGCATTGCGGGATCTCCAAAACACTAGAGCAAAGTGAGCCTCGTGCAAGTTACTGTTGTGGGTAGGGGATGGAGGGAAAGCAAAGGTAAGAGGCATGAGCAAAGTCACAGTGTTGAGGAAATATGAAAGGGAAGCTATCCTGTGACTTCTAGGAAATCTCCACAATTGGACCAAAGGGAAATAAAAAGGAAAGGACCTCTATTATGCTGTGATCACCAAACCAAACTGGGTTGGGGTCTCAGAAAATCCGCTCATATGATTTCAAAGACAGACAGAAATTCCGGGATTGGAGAGGGCTCCCCTGAAGGTTCCCAGATTGGAGAGGGTGCAGGTGGGCTGAGGGACCCACTCCTTGTGCACAAATCTTTGTGCACCGAACCCCCAATAATTAAGACAGGTGGACAGTGGTGTGTTTTTTTTTGGCGTTTTTTTTAATGGAAGTTCATTAACCAATCAAGGATCTCAATTTGGACATAAACAAATGACCACTTTCTGCTCAAAATGGCCTTTTCTATGGTCGTGAGTCCTTGCAACTATTTCCTAGAGCATCCTGATAATACTTTACCCCGATAAACATGGCATTGTGGATTTACAAAGCTTTGAAACTGGGAATTTCTCATTTCTGAGATCTGGGGGTACACTTGGCTGTTGGGGGCAAGCTGGTAAGAGAGGGTAAACAGCCCACTCAGCAGCATCAGGATGGCAGCCAGAACCGCCATGGGGACGGCGCTGCCCATCTCCTGCTTGTTGGGCCTGAAGGGGATGTGGAAGGATGGCGGGAAGCATATGCCCTCTTCATTCATCACAGAGTGGTAGTTCCAGATCACAGCCATGAAGATAAATGTGCCAGCTATGATGCTCAGGACACTGGAAGCGAAGAACAGATGGCAGGTGTTTTTCTTCTGAAGATGAGCCAAGCATAATTTCTGCAGGCCCATGACCGTGAGCACTTTCCCCAAGAGAGCCAGGAGGTTGGCAGCCAGCAGCAGGTGCTGAGCGATTCGAATACTGATTGGCACGTAGGTGTCACTGTAGGTGTAGCGATGACATGCTATGGCTCTGCTCTGGAGGCTGTTGGACTGGTAAGTGCAGACCTTCCACATCCCTACACAGGCCAGCCCCGGGGAGGGGGCGGAGCTGTTCTCCATGTACCAAACCCGCCACTCCGCCAAGCCCATGCAGGTCATGGAGAAGATCCATCCTGTGGTGGTGACAATGAAACCCACTACTTGGCAGTTGGCACTGTGGACCAGCGTGTTCATGGCCATGTATCCCGGGAAACTGCAAACCAATAGAGAGGGTCATGAGCGCGGGACAAACCGTCCTGGAACTGCCCCCTGGGGATGAGCAGGGCTATATTGGAGAGGGAAATGCTATATTCCTGAATGGAGATACTTGACCCGCATACTCGGCTGGCGAAGGGTCCTTGGGCAATTTTTACTAAAAGCCTTAAAATATGCAGACTTTCACCCTGCAGCATACCTACCTGGTTAGAGCGTCTTCTCAACAGGCCAAAATTGCTACATGGATCCCTGGTCAGTGCACATACAATAAGCCAGCAATGATTGCAACAGTCAGTGGAACACCAAGTCAATGTTCCTCCCTCCCTCCTTCCCTCCCTCTCACTCTTCTTCATCTTCTCTCTCTCTTCCCACTCCCTGTCTCAAAAATCAACAAAAATACATTCAAACTTTCAAACAGGCAGTTGCACGTATGGGCATTTGTTGAAAGACCCAATTAAGATTGGCGACAAATATTTTACAATAGAGATGGGCATCACAGCGCTGTGTGATATTGAACAATGGGAAACCATGTCAAGGCCAACAGTAGTGTTTGGTGAAATAATGTATGCCACAACCATACAATGGAGCTCCATACCAAACTTACATGTGCAGCCCAGTTGCACTTGGTGTGATCTTTGGTGTCTGGCCCTTCTCACCTCGCATAATGTTTTCAAGGTTCATCTGTATTGTAGCTTCTGGGAGCAGATCAGTCCTTTAAATGGCAGAGCCGTCTTCATTGTATGGATGTACTACAGTTTGTTTATCCCTTGTCAGTTAGGGGACATTTAGATCCATTTTAAGTTTTGGCTCTTACAAATTCCGTTACGGTGAAGATTAGTGTCTAAAAGTGTGCATGGGTGTATATTCTCATTTCTGGAGTGTAGATAGGTAGGAGTGAGACCTTGCGTGGTTCATGCTGTAACTGTATGTGTGTTTAACTTTGAACAAAGTACTAAGCTGTCTTTCTAAGCGGCTGCCCTTTTGCAGTGAATGTAGGAACTGCCTGTTGGTAGTTTCATACATTCTCACCAGCTATATATTCAGGTTCTAATTTCTCCACACCTTCTCCAACATTTACCAGTTTTTCATTGCACAATGGAATATTAGGGATCTATCAAAAAGAAGGATCTCTTAGCCTTTGAGACAGCATGGAGGGACCTGGAAAGTATCATGCTAAGCAAACTTAGTCAGAGAAAGACAAGTATCCCATGATCTCACTCTAATGTGAAATCTCATGAATAAAATAAACTGATGTACAGAGTGGATCCAGAGACATGGAAGCATGGATAGAAGGAAGAGTCTTGGAAGAAAGGCAAGGGAAAGTGTTGGTTGGGAGGTAATTAACTAAGGACCTTGTATGCATATGCAGAACCTATGAACGCAGACATAGGGTGATGAAGCCCTGGGGTGTGGGACAGGATGTGCTGGAGAGGGTTGATTGGGGGGGCAGGAATGGGACAGGTGAAATCTTTCAACAATAAAGATTAAAAAAAAAAAACATTGATGAACAATATAGATCCAGAGACATGGAAGCATAGAACAGAATGCTAAATCTCTGAGGGATGATGTGTGTGTGTGTGTGTGTGTGTGTGTGTGTGTGTGTGTGTGTGTGTGTGTGAGTGTGTGTGTAGAGGGGTGGGGCAATGGGATGAGATTAACCATAGAATGTATATGCATAACCCATGGATATAGGCAATAGTTCAGTGAATGCCTGGGGAGGATGCAGGATTTAGGGAGTTAATGGGACAAGGAAAGGGGACATCTATAATACTTTCAAACACAAAGAGAAACTTAAAAATAAAATAAAATGTAATGTGACCAAAGGGAAGATGTCCACAATATACCAAGTTCAAGCAGCATGTTACAAACTCGTACACACAATGGGATCAGAGAGATGGTGAATTTTAAAGCTATTAATATTGTGCAGAATCACATTCATATAGAAAATTGGACCAAATCTAAGTGTACAACTCAAAGACCAGTCCAGGGGTAAATACACCTGTCACAATAATGTATGCCACAACCATACAATGGAGCTCCATACCAAACTTACAAGTGCAGCCCAGCTTAAAAGAGATAATATCTCTGGTTTCTTGCTTCTCTTTAGTTTCCCACCTCAGCAGGTATCCCCAAACACCCTGGTTCCCTTCTGCCTGTTTCTGAAGACAGGAATTGTGCCCAGGGCATTCCTGTGTAAATGGCTTCCTTTGCTACATGACCTGAGGCTATGATTTCAGAGAGAAAGTGAGAGGGGGAGAGGGAGAGAGATGCATCAATGAAGAGAGAGAATTATGGATGGGCTGCCTTCTGAACATCCCCTGCTGGGGATCAAACCTGCAACCTGGGCATGTGCCGTGACTGGGAATTGAACCATGATCTCCTGGTTCATAGCCCCATGCTCAGCCACTGAAACACACTGACCAGGCTGATTGTTTAAATAATCTGTGGCTGTTTGAAACTTACAGTTATGTGTTATGAGTATAATTTTTTGAAATAAAAACAATAAAAAAACTTTAGGAAGCAATAGAGGATTAATTCTGATACACAAATATGCTGCAATACCTAGTATTAAAGTAATTAATTCCCTGTAGAACCCAGCAGACATTAGAGGAGAAGGGAATTCAGTATCATGAGAAAAGTTCATGGTGGGTTGAATTTAAAATGAAAATAAGATCCCTGGTTGATGTGGCTTAGCTGAGTGGGCATTGTCCTGTGCACCAAAAAGTTGCCGGTTTGATTTTCGATCTCAACACATATCTGAGGTGCCAGCATAGTCCCTGTTAGGGTGCATGCAGGAAGCAGCTGACAGATGTTTCTATTCTCCCTCACCCTTCTTCTCTCTCTAAAATATCAATTATAATTAATGATACAAAATTAAAAATAAATAAAATGAGGATAAGAAAATTATAAGAGTGTAGCAGGATCTTATTTTTGCCCATTCTGAAATACACTGGGAAGGTAAAACAAGATTGCATCTGCTGGGATTACCAGGGATATTTCTATATTTTAAGTTGGAGATAAATGGGGGCATGTAGAGCAATACAAGAATAGAAATGAACAAAGGGTGAACAGGAGTGGGCATCGAAGCCAGTGCATGGAGAGCTTTGAGGGGTTCGGGCTTTATTCTGAGGGGCCCCCAGTGGGAGGGACAGGAGGAGAGAATGCCCAAGCTGATAGCAGAAATTCCTTCTCATGGCCAGATAATCATGGAAGATGCCTTATTTATAAAAATCATTCTTTCGGGCCAGATAACCCTGAACAACTTGTGGAAGGAACACTTGAAATGGCATTGTGGGCATGGTTGGTGTGTCTCAGTTGTTGATAGTCAAACTCTGAACCAGGAGGTCAAGGTTCAATTCGTGGTCAGTTGGATACCCTATTCTCAGTAGGAGTGGTGTAGTAGGCAGCCAATCCATGTTTTTCATCATTGATGTTTATTCTCCCTCTCCATGTCCCTTCCTCTCTCTCTCTGAAATCAATAAAAACATGTTCTTAAAGTAGACAAGTCTTCCATAAAGGATGAACAATTAAAGTGGCCTACCTTCACCTCTCTGCAGGACTGCTGATGACAGTTAACCTGTTCACAGAGCAAATAAATGGATTACATAGACACCCCCACACCACAAGAAATCTCAGGGCTCTCTTAACTAGGGTAAAAAATAAAGCACAATGGTTACCCAGCCAATACAGAAGGCAGGAGGAGGACGTCTCAGAGGTACAAATGGTAGCAACTGCCAGGCTATAACAGAGATGAGGAAACCAAACATTCTTATGTTTCCATGGCTTCCAGGGCTGGCCTGTAGGCCTATGACAATAGGCTCCTTAAAGGGGCAGAGTCACTGAACAGGTCTTCAAGAGTTGAAGTCTTTCTACTGTAGAAATATCCTTTTTAAGGTCTTAGACCAAATAGTCACTGTAATCCATCCAAGTCTTAAGTAGAAACCCTGGAAGAAGAGCCACGGAATTGGGGAGCAAGTGTTATGATAGGTAGCCAGGGCCAGGGCAAGGGGGCGAGGGGGCGTGCGATACCGGATCAGTCCTTGGACCAGGAACCTGGGGTGAAACTGACTTGGGTCCTGGCTGTCACCGGACTCTGCTTCCAGTTGGACCTTACTGTCTCCCTGGAAGAGTTCCTGCTAGGAAATTACACGGGACAAGTGAGCTGGGGATGGAGGTGGGCGGGAGAAGAAAGGGCCAAAGGGGGTGGCAAACAGGGAGAACAAGGAAGAGAAAGGGCAAAGTGACTCCTGAGTCAGGAAACAGTCAGCTCACTGGGTGGGCACTGAGACAGGCACCTCCTGGTGTCCCTGAGCCCAGACGCTGCCTCTGCTGGGTCTCCCTCCTCAAGTGCTCTCACAGGGACACCTCCCTGCCTGACGCCCCCACAGAGGCCTGGCACTGTCCCACACTGACCCCCAAACCAAAGGCCACATGGCAGCCTCTAGCTCCTGGGCACCTTGGAAGGATTCCCAGGGAGGAGGAAGAATGAGAGAAATATCACCGCCCTCAGGCGCCCTCGCTTTGTGCTGCCCTGATGGGAAATGCACAGGGCACATTCTTTTGCTTTATTCCTGTGAAAAAAATAATTAAGTGAGAACCTTAAACAGTCATTCCCAAAGAGCCCTTGACAAGGGCTAGGAACTCTTTTCCGAGCTTCCCCAGAGCACACCCCGCCATGGTGGCCGCCTCACCTGCTGTGTCTGAACCCTTATGACCTGTCCACTTGCTCTCTGTTGACAGTGAAGGCAAAGAGGGGTCAAGAGACAGCTTTCCACAGCCCCAGAGGTTCAATCATTCTCCTTTTGGAACAGCAGGAGGCAGGCGCACTTCCCTCAGCAGGGTATCATGTTCCAGAAACTGGTCCTCATCAGAAGCATGTCTCCCAAGAGCTTCCTTTTTCAAATAACCACAGGTTTGACTCACTTAAATAACACATGTCCTGTTTCAAACTTATATGTCCTGTCAGTCTGTTAACAAGGCCTACTTCGGGGACAGATTTCATGGGGGGAAACATGGTGTTTACCTAGGAACCATATCCCAGCCTTCCAGACCTGCAAGGAGAATGGGTAAGACTTGACTGCAGGCCAGCCCTGAAAATCCCATGGAACCCAAAGGCTCCTTTCAAACCCCTGGGATGGGGGCCAGGGACTCTCACTCAATGCAGAGGCTGTGACTTCCTCCCAGTTCTAAGGACATAGTGCAAATCACAGCAGACAGAGAAGGGGCATCTACCACTTTACACTTGCTCTATCAGAGGGAAGAGGGAAGAATCCCTTGCCCATAGCCAAAGGATCCGATGAATATTCTGGGGTCCACAGGCAATGTCTTTGGAACACATGTTTAAATAACTAATATACTTATTCTCCAAGGGGAAATTTTGTCACACACTCTGCTCTCAGAGACATAAGTATTATTTGAGAAGAAAGTCATTTCACGTCAGCCCTCTAATTTCTCTGCTGTAGCTCTCACATTAAAGTGAGTCTGTCTCAATTTAAACCTATTAATGACCTCCCCCAGTTAATTGTTGAGTTTTAAGTCAGTCCTTTGAAACTTCTGAGGTGCTGTGAGCAATGAAACAGAGGGTGTGGGTAAAGTGTATGTTATGGCCCCGCAGTACTTGACTAGATATATTAGAAGCACTTCTCACATGAAAGCTATCTAGTTAATATGACCTGAAAGAAGCCATCAGTAAGAGAGTGAGCTGAAGTTGTCTCTCCTGAAATGCCTATAAACATGATTTTGGATTGTAATGACATGAGGATGTTAGTAGAGGAGCGGGCGGGGGGGGAGCTTAGAACTTACCCAGGAAGTGAGTTGGACCACCCATGAAGCATGGAAGAGAAATGTGTTGTGGTTTTTTTTTCACACAGGGTATACCTATGGAGTGCGGTTCTGAGGGCAGTTACCTAGATTTGTAGAAACAAGACCTATGCTGACTCAGAATCCAGTTAAGCTTTAAGAGATAGGTAGCAATTTTAAACACAGGACAATTGGCTCATTTTATTCAGCAAACCAAAATCTTTTTATGAAAATAGCAAAGAAGGTGTGGAAGGGGGAATGCTTTCAATTGAGCCTTAAGTGGCAGCCTGAACATCTTATGCAATAAAAGAAATAAAATTGTACAATTATTTTTGTAAATATATTATTATTTATTTCAGAGAGGTGTGGAGAGGGAGAGAGAGAGAGAAACATCAATGATGAGAGACAATCATTGATAGGCTGCCTCCTATATGCCCCCACTGGGCATCCAGCTCAAATCCCAGGTATGTGCCCTTGACCAGAATAGAACCTGGTACCTTTCAGTCCGCAGTCCGATGCTATATCCACTGAGCCGAACAAGCTAGGGCTGTACAATTATTTTTAAAGCTTTAAAAATTCTAATAAGAGTTTGATAATAACAACAAAAGGTTGTTAACGTCAATGGTGTACTGACATTTTGCAGGGAAATGTCCTTTTTTTAGACACTACTTTTGAAGTGTATAAGGATGAAGAAATGTGATGTCTGGGGTTTGCTTTAGGTCTTCAGAGAAAGAAAAATAGATGAAAAGAAGGGAAGGAAGGAGAGAGAAAATGATTATGGCGGAATCGTAATAACTTCTGAGTCTGGTAATGGAAGGCGGATTCCTTCCACTATTTTGCTTTTGCACATTTGGGAAAATTGCCTGTACAGGTGGAGTGGAGAGGTGTTAGGGCCATGGCATAGAAGGTCTGGTTGGTTGTTTGTAGTGGCAGTTTGAGAGGGAGCTGTGAGAATCCGAGCAACCCTCATTTTCACACAATAGGTATATAACCTTGATTATCTGTACTAATAATAGAAAAATATGTAAATTGACCGTACCACGGAGATGCCCACAGCCAATCAGAGATGAGCATGCAAATTAACCAGGGAAAGATGGCCGGGCCTGTGGGCAGAGGGCACGGCCACAGGCATCGAGCGGCTGGGAGCAGGGCGGGATGCCCGCCCTTTCTCTGTAGTGACTCCGGGGGCATTCCAGCTCCTAGGAAGCTCAGGGCCTATGCACGCATGTGCTGAGCAGCCTGGGGCAGGGTAAGATGCCAAGCGGCCGTGGTCCTGGGGACGCCACTGGATTGGCTGGTCCTGTCAGCCCTGCCTGGGGGTGGCAGGAGTTCACAGTCCTCTTGGTTTGTGCAGCCCCTGGACTGGAAGTGGAAACCAAGAGCTCGCGGAGCACCAGGAATTCTGGGAATCGTAGGTCTGTTGGCTGGCGCATTGCGGGATCTCCAAAACACTAGAGCAAAGTGAGCCTCGTGCAAGTTACTGTTGTGGGTAGGGGATGGAGGGAAAGCAAAGGTAAGAGGCATGAGCAAAGTCACAGTGTTGAGGAAATATGAAAGGGAAGCTATCCTGTGACTTCTAGGAAATCTCCACAATTGGACCAAAGGGAAATAAAAAGGAAAGGACCTCTATTATGCTGTGATCACCAAACCAAACTGGGTTGGGGTCTCAGAAAATCCGCTCATATGATTTCAAAGACAGACAGAAATTCCGGGATTGGAGAGGGCTCCCCTGAAGGTTCCCAGATTGGAGAGGGTGCAGGTGGGCTGAGGGACCCACTCCTTGTGCACAAATCTTTGTGCACCGAACCCCCAATAATTAAGACAGGTGGACAGTGGTGTGTTTTTTTTTGCGTTTTTTTTAATGGAAGTTCATTAACCAATCAAGGATCTCAATTTGGACATAAACAAATGACCACTTTCTGCTCAAAATGGCCTTTTCTATGGTCGTGAGTCCTTGCAACTATTTCCTAGAGCATCCTGATAATACTTTACCCCGATAAACATGGCATTGTGGATTTACAAAGCTTTGAAACTGGGAATTTCTCATTTCTGAGATCTGGGGGTACACTTGGCTGTTGGGGGCAAGCTGGTAAGAGAGGGTAAACAGCCCACTCAGCAGCATCAGGATGGCAGCCAGAACCGCCATGGGGACGGCGCTGCCCATCTCCTGCTTGTTGGGCCTGAAGGGGATGTGGAAGGATGGCGGGAAGCATATGCCCTCTTCATTCATCACAGAGTGGTAGTTCCAGATCACAGCCATGAAGATAAATGTGCCAGCTATGATGCTCAGGACACTGGAAGCGAAGAACAGATGGCAGGTGTTTTTCTTCTGAAGATGAGCCAAGCATAATTTCTGCAGGCCCATGACCGTGAGCACTTTCCCCAAGAGAGCCAGGAGGTTGGCAGCCAGCAGCAGGTGCTGAGCGATTCGAATACTGATTGGCACGTAGGTGTCACTGTAGGTGTAGCGATGACATGCTATGGCTCTGCTCTGGAGGCTGTTGGACTGGTATGTGCAGACCTTCCACATCCCTACACAGGCCAGCCCCGGGGAGGGGGCGGAGCTGTTCTCCATGTACCAAACCCGCCACTCCGCCAAGCCCATGCAGGTCATGGAGAAGATCCATCCTGTGGTGGTGACAATGAAACCCACTACTTGGCAGTTGGCACTGTGGACCAGCGTGTTCATGGCCATGTATCCCGGGAAACTGCAAACCAATAGAGAGGGTCATGAGCGCGGGACAAACCGTCCTGGAACTGCCCCCTGGGGATGAGCAGGGCTATATTGGAGAGGGAAATGCTATATTCCTGAATGGAGATACTTGACCCGCATACTCGGCTGGCGAAGGGTCCTTGGGCAATTTTTACTAAAAGCCTTAAAATATGCAGACTTTCACCCTGCAGCATACCTACCTGGTTAGAGCGTCTTCTCAACAGGCCAAAATTGCTACATGGATCCCTGGTCAGTGCACATACAATAAGCCAGCAATGATTGCAACAGTCAGTGGAACACCAAGTCAATGTTCCTCCCTCCCTCCTTCCCTCCCTCTCACTCTTCTTCATCTTCTCTCTCTCTTCCCACTCCCTGTCTCAAAAATCAACAAAAATACATTCAAACTTTCAAACAGGCAGTTGCACGTATGGGCATTTGTTGAAAGACCCAATTAAGATTGGCGACAAATATTTTACAATAGAGATGGGCATCACAGCGCTGTGTGATATTGAACAATGGGAAACCATGTCAAGGCCAACAGTAGTGTTTGGTGAAATAATGTATGCCACAACCATACAATGGAGCTCCATACCAAACTTACATGTGCAGCCCAGTTGCACTTGGTGTGATCTTTGGTGTCTGGCCCTTCTCACCTCGCATAATGTTTTCAAGGTTCATCTGTATTGTAGCTTCTGGGAGCAGATCAGTCCTTTAAATGGCAGAGCCGTCTTCATTGTATGGATGTACTACAGTTTGTTTATCCCTTGTCAGTTAGGGGACATTTAGATCCATTTTAAGTTTTGGCTCTTACAAATTCCGTTACGGTGAAGATTAGTGTCTAAAAGTGTGCATGGGTGTATATTCTCATTTCTGGAGTGTAGATAGGTAGGAGTGAGACCTTGCGTGGTTCATGCTGTAACTGTATGTGTGTTTAACTTTGAACAAAGTACTAAGCTGTCTTTCTAAGCGGCTGCCCTTTTGCAGTGAATGTAGGAACTGCCTGTTGGTAGTTTCATACATTCTCACCAGCTATATATTCAGGTTCTAATTTCTCCACACCTTCTCCAACATTTACCAGTTTTTCATTGCACAATGGAATATTAGGGATCTATCAAAAAGAAGGATCTCTTAGCCTTTGAGACAGCATGGAGGGACCTGGAAAGTATCATGCTAAGCAAACTTAGTCAGAGAAAGACAAGTATCCCATGATCTCACTCTAATGTGAAATCTCATGAATAAAATAAACTGATGTACAGAGTGGATCCAGAGACATGGAAGCATGGATAGAAGGAAGAGTCTTGGAAGAAAGGCAAGGGAAAGTGTTGGTTGGGAGGTAATTAACTAAGGACCTTGTATGCATATGCAGAACCTATGAACGCAGACATAGGGTGATGAAGCCCTGGGGTGTGGGACAGGATGTGCTGGAGAGGGTTGATTGGGGGGGCAGGAATGGGACAGGTGAAATCTTTCAACAATAAAGATTAAAAAAAAAAAACATTGATGAACAATATAGATCCAGAGACATGGAAGCATAGAACAGAATGCTAAATCTCTGAGGGATGATGTGTGTGTGTGTGTGTGTGTGTGTGTGAGTGTGTGTGTAGAGGGGTGGGGCAATGGGATGAGATTAACCATAGAATGTATATGCATAACCCATGGATATAGGCAATAGTTCAGTGAATGCCTGGGGAGGATGCAGGATTTAGGGAGTTAATGGGACAAGGAAAGGGGACATCTATAATACTTTCAAACACAAAGAGAAACTTAAAAATAAAATAAAATGTAATGTGACCAAAGGGAAGATGTCCACAATATACCAAGTTCAAGCAGCATGTTACAAACTCGTACACACAATGGGATCAGAGAGATGGTGAATTTTAAAGCTATTAATATTGTGCAGAATCACATTCATATAGAAAATTGGACCAAATCTAAGTGTACAACTCAAAGACCAGTCCAGGGGTAAATACACCTGTCACAATAATGTATGCCACAACCATACAATGGAGCTCCATACCAAACTTACAAGTGCAGCCCAGCTTAAAAGAGATAATATATCTGGTTTCTTGCTTCTCTTTAGTTTCCCACCTCAGCAGGTATCCCCAAACACCCTGGTTCCCTTCTGCCTGTTTCTGAAGACAGGAATTGTGCCCAGGGCATTCCTGTGTAAATGGCTTCCTTTGCTACCTGACCTGAGGCTATGATTTCAGAGAGAAAGTGAGAGGGGGAGAGGGAGAGAGATGCATCAATGAAGAGAGAGAATTATGGATGGGCTGCCTTCTGAACATCCCCTGCTGGGGATCAAACCTGCAACCTGGGCATGTGCCGTGACTGGGAATTGAACCATGATCTCCTGGTTCATAGCCCCATGCTCAGCCACTGAAACACACTGACCAGGCTGATTGTTTAAATAATCTGTGGCTGTTTGAAACTTACAGTTATGTGTTATGAGTATAATTTTTTGAAATAAAAACAATAAAAAAACTTTAGGAAGCAATAGAGGATTAATTCTGATACACAAATATGCTGCAATACCTAGTATTAAAGTAATTAATTCCCTGTAGAACCCAGCAGACATTAGAGGAGAAGGGAATTCAGTATCATGAGAAAAGTTCATGGTGGGTTGAATTTAAAATGAAAATAAGATCCCTGGTTGATGTGGCTTAGCTGAGTGGGCATTGTCCTGTGCACCAAAAAGTTGCCGGTTTGATTTTCGATCTCAACACATATCTGAGGTGCCAGCATAGTCCCTGTTAGGGTGCATGCAGGAAGCAGCTGACAGATGTTTCTATTCTCCCTCACCCTTCTTCTCTCTCTAAAATATCAATTATAATTAATGATACAAAATTAAAAATAAATAAAATGAGGATAAGAAAATTATAAGAGTGTAGCAGGATCTTATTTTTGCCCATTCTGAAATACACTGGGAAGGTAAAACAAGATTGCATCTGCTGGGATTACCAGGGATATTTCTATATTTTAAGTTGGAGATAAATGGGGGCATGTAGAGCAATACAAGAATAGAAATGAACAAAGGGTGAACAGGAGTGGGCATCGAAGCCAGTGCATGGAGAGCTTTGAGGGGTTCGGGCTTTATTCTGAGGGGCCCCCAGTGGGAGGGACAGGAGGAGAGAATGCCCAAGCTGATAGCAGAAATTCCTTCTCATGGCCAGATAATCATGGAAGATGCCTTATTTATAAAAATCATTCTTTTGGGCCAGATAACCCTGAACAACTTGTGGAAGGAACACTTGAAATGGCATTGTGGGCATGGTTGGTGTGTCTCAGTTGTTGATAGTCAAACTCTGAACCAGGAGGTCAAGGTTCAATTCCTGGTCAGTTGGATACTCTATTCTCAGTAGGAGTGGTGTAGTAGGCAGCCAATCCATGTTTTTCATCATTGATGTTTATTCTCCCTCTCCATGTCCCTTCCTCTCTCTCTCTGAAATCAATAAAAACATGTTCTTAAAGTAGACAAGTCTTCCATAAAGGATGAACAATTAAAGTGGCCTACCTTCACCTCTCTGCAGGACTGCTGATGACAGTTAACCTGTTCACAGAGCAAATAAATGGATTACATAGACACCCCCACACCACAAGAAATCTCAGGGCTCTCTTAACTAGGGTAAAAAATAAAGCACAATGGTTACCCAGCCAATACAGAAGGCAGGAGGAGGACGTCTCAGAGGTACAAATGGTAGCAACTGCCAGGCTATAACAGAGATGAGGAAAGCAAACATTCTTATGTTTCCATGGCTTCCAGGGCTGGCCTGCAGGCCTATGACAATAGGCTCCTTAAAGGGGCAGAGTCACTGAACAGGTCTTCAAGAGTAATCCATCCAAGTCTTAAGTAGAAACCCTGGAAGAAGAGCCACGGAATTGGGGAGCAAGTGTTATGATAGGTAGCCAGGGCCAGGGCAAGGGGGCGAGGGGGCGTGCGATACCGGATCAGTCCTTGGACCAGGAACCTGGGGTGAAACTGACTTGGGTCCTGGCTGTCACCGGACTCTGCTTCCAGTTGGACCTTACTGTCTCCCTGGAAGAGTTCCTGCTAGGAAATTACACGGGACAAGTGAGCTGGGGATGGAGGTGGGCGGGAGAAGAAAGGGCCAAAGGGGGTGGCAAACAGGGAGAACAAGGAAGAGAAAGGGCAAAGTGACTCCTGAGTCAGGAAACAGTCAGCTCATTGGGTGGGCACTATGACAGGCACCTGCTGGTGTCCCTGAGCCCAGGCGCTGCCTCTGCTGGGTCTCCCTCCTCAAGTGCTCTCACAGGGACACCTCCCTGCCTGACGCCCCCACAGAGGCCTGGCACTGTCCCACACTGACCCCCAACCCAAAGGCCACATGGCAGCCTCTAGCTCCTGGGCACCTTGGAAGGATTCCCAGGGAGGAGGAAGAATGAGAGAAATATCACCGCCCTCAGGCGCCCTCGCTTTGTGCTGCCCTGTTGGGAAATGCACAGGGCACATTCTTTTGCCTTATTCCTGTGAAAAAAATAATTAAGTGAGAACCTTAAACAGTCATTCTCAAAGAGCCCTTGACAAGGGCTAGGAACTCTTTTCCGAGCTTCCCCAGAGCACACCCCGCCATGGTGGCCGCCTCACCTGCTGTGTCTGAACACTTATGACCTGTCCACTTGCTCTCTGTTGACAGTGAAGGCAAAGAGGGGTCAAGAGACAGCTTTCCACAGCCCCAGAGGTTCAATCATTCTCCTTTTGGAACAGCAGGAGGCAGGCGCACTTCCCTCAGCAGGGTATCATTTTCCAGAAACTGGTCCTCATCAGAAGCATGTCTCCCAAGAGCTTCCTTTTTCAAATAACCACAGGTTTGACTCACTTAAATAACACACGTCCTGTTTCAAACTTATATGTCCTGTAAGTCTGTTAACAAGGCCTACTTCGGGGACAGATTTCATGGGGGGAAACATGGTGTTTACCTAGGAACCATATCCCAGCCGTCCAGACCTGCAAGGAGAATGGGTAAGACTTGACTGCAGGCCAGCCCTGAAAATCCCATGGAACCCAAAGGCTCCTTTCAAACCCCTGGGATGGGGGCCAGGGACTCTCACTCAATGCAGAGGCTGTGACTTCCTCCCAGTTCTAAGGACATTGTGCAAATCACAGCAGACAGAGAAGGGGCATCTACCACTTTACACTTGCTCTATCAGAGGGAAGAGGGAAGAATCCCTTGCCCATAGCCAAAGGATCCGTTGAATATTCTGGGATCCACAGGCAATGTCTTTGGAACACATGTTTAAATAACTAATATACTTATTCTCCAAGGGGAAATTTTGTCACACACTCTGCTCTCAGAGACATAAGTATTATTTGAGAAGAAAGTCATTTCACGTCAGCCCTCTAATTTCTCTGCTGTAGCTCTCACATTAAAGTGAGTCTGTCTCAATTTAAACCTATTAATGACCTCCCCCAGTTAATTGTTGAGTTTTAAGTCAGTCCTTTGAAACTTCTGAGGTGCTGTGAGCAATGAAACAGAGGGTGTGGGTAAAGTGTATGTTATGGCCCCGCAGTACTTGACTAGATATATTAGAAGCACTTCTCACATGAAAGCTATCTAGTTAATATGACCTGAAAGAAGCCATCAGTAAGAGAGTGAGCTGAAGTTGTCTCTCCTGAAATGCCTATAAACATGATTTTGGATTGTAATGACATGAGGATGTTAGTAGAGGAGCGGGCGGGGGGGGGGGGGGAGCTTAGAACTTACCCAGGAAGTGAGTTGGACCACCCATGAAGCATGGAAGAGAAATGTGTTGTGGTTTTTTTTTCACACAGGGTATACCTATGGAGTGCGGTTCTGAGGGCAGTTACCTAGATTTGTAGAAACAAGACCTATGCTGACTCAGAATCCAGTTAAGCTTTAAGAGATAGGTAGCAATTTTAAACACAGGACAATTGGCTCATTTTATTCAGCAAACCAAAATCTTTTTATGAAAATAGCAAAGAAGGTGTGGAAGGGGGAATGCTTTCAATTGAGCCTTAAGAGGCAGCCTGAACATCTTATGCAATAAAAGAAATAAAATTGTACAATTATTTTTGTAAATATATTATTATTTATTTCAGAGAGGTGTGGAGAGGGAGAGAGAGAGAGAAACATCAATGATGAGAGACAATCATTGATAGGCTGCCTCCTATATGCCCCCACTGGGCATCCAGCTCAAATCCCAGGTATGTGCCCTTCACCAGAATAGAACCTGGTACCTTTCAGTCCGCAGTCCGATGCTATATCCACTGAGCCGAACAAGCTAGGGCTGTACAATTATTTTTAAAGCTTTAAAAATTCTAATAAGAGTTTGATAATAACAACAAAAGGTTGTTAACGTCAATGGTGTACTGACATTTTGCAGGGAAATGTCCTTTTTTTAGACACTACTTTTGAAGTGTATAAGGATGAAGAAATGTGATTTCTGGGGTTTGCTTTAGGTCTTCAGAGAAAGAAAAATAGATGAAAAGAAGGGAAGGAAGGAGAGAGAAAATGATTATGGCGGAATCGTAATAACTTCTGAGTCTGGTAATGGAAGGCGGATTCCTTCCACTATTTTGCTTTTGCACATTTGGGAAAATTGCCTGTACAGGTGGAGTGGAGAGGTGTTAGGGCCACGGCATAGAAGGTCTGGTTGGTTGTTTGTAGTGGCAGTTTGAGAGGGAGCTGTGAGAATCCGAGCAACCCTCATTTTCACACAATAGGTATATAACCTTGATTATATGTACTAATAATAGAAAAATATGTAAATTGACCGTACCACGGAGATGCCCACAGCCAATCAGAGATGAGCATGCAAATTAACCAGGGAAAGATGGCCGGGCCTGTGGGCAGAGGGCACGGCCACAGGCATCGAGCGGCTGGGAGCAGGGCGGGATGCCCGCCCTTTCTCTGTAGTGACTCCGGGGGCATTCCAGCTCCTAGGAAGCTCAGGGCCTATGCACGCATGTGCTGAGCAGCCTGGGGCAGGGTAAGATGCCAAGCGGCCGTGGTCCTGGGGACGCCACTGGATTGGCTGGTCCTGTCAGCCCTGCCTGGGTGTGGCAGGAGTTCACAGTCCTCTTGGTTTGTGCAGCCCCTGGACTGGAAGTGGAAACCAAGAGCTCGCGGAGCACCAGGAATTCTGGGAATCGTAGGTCTGTTGGCTGGCGCATTGCGGGATCTCCAAAACACTAGAGCAAAGTGAGCCTCGTGCAAGTTACTGTTGTGGGTAGGGGATGGAGGGAAAGCAAAGGTAAGAGGCATGAGCAAAGTCACAGTGTTGAGGAAATATGAAAGGGAAGCTATCCTGTGACTTCTAGGAAATCTCCACAATTGGACCAAAGGGAAATAAAAAGGAAAGGACCTCTATTATGCTGTGATCACCAAACCAAACTGGGTTGGGGTCTCAGAAAATCCGCTCATATGATTTCAAAGACAGACAGAAATTCCGGGATTGGAGAGGGCTCCCCTGAAGGTTCCCAGATTGGAGAGGGTGCAGGTGGGCTGAGGGACCCACTCCTTGTGCACAAATCTTTGTGCACCGAACCCCCAATAATTAAGACAGGTGGACAGTGGTGTGTTTTTTTTTGCGTTTTTTTTAATGGAAGTTCATTAACCAATCAAGGATCTCAATTTGGACATAAACAAATGACCACTTTCTGCTCAAAATGGCCTTTTCTATGGTCGTGAGTCCTTGCAACTATTTCCTAGAGCATCCTGATAATACTTTACCCCGATAAACATGGCATTGTGGATTTACAAAGCTTTGAAACTGGGAATTTCTCATTTCTGAGATCTGGGGGTACACTTGGCTGTTGGGGGCAAGCTGGTAAGAGAGGGTAAACAGCCCACTCAGCAGCATCAGGATGGCAGCCAGAACAGCCATGGGGACGGCGCTGCCCATCTCCTGCTTGTTGGGCCTGAAGGGGATGTGGAAGGATGGCGGGAAGCATATGCCCTCTTCATTCATCACAGAGTGGTAGTTCCAGATCACAGCCATGAAGATAAATGTGCCAGCTATGATGCTCAGGACACTGGAAGCGAAGAACAGATGGCAGGTGTTTTTCTTCTGAAGATGAGCCAAGCATAATTTCTGCAGGCCCATGACCGTGAGCACTTTCCCCAAGAGAGCCAGGAGGTTGGCAGCCAGCAGCAGGTGCTGAGCGATTCGAATACTGATTGGCACGTAGGTGTCACTGTAGGTGTAGCGATGACATGCTATGGCTCTGCTCTGGAGGCTGTTGGACTGGTAAGTGCAGACCTTCCACATCCCTACACAGGCCAGCCCCGGGGAGGGGGCGGAGCTGTTCTCCATGTACCAAACCCGCCACTCCGCCAAGCCCATGCAGGTCATGGAGAAGATCCATCCTGTGGTGGTGACAATGAAACCCACTACTTGGCAGTTGGCACTGTGGACCAGCGTGTTCATGGCCATGTATCCCGGGAAACTGCAAACCAATAGAGAGGGTCATGAGCGCGGGACAAACCGTCCTGGAACTGCCCCCTGGGGATGAGCAGGGCTATATTGGAGAGGGAAATGCTATATTCCTGAATGGAGATACTTGACCCGCATACTCGGCTGGCGAAGGGTCCTTGGGCAATTTTTACTAAAAGCCTTAAAATATGCAGACTTTCACCCTGCAGCATACCTACCTGGTTAGAGCGTCTTCTCAACAGGCCAAAATTGCTACATGGATCCCTGGTCAGTGCACATACAATAAGCCAGCAATGATTGCAACAGTCAGTGGAACACCAAGTCAATGTTCCTCCCTCCCTCCTTCCCTCCCTCTCACTCTTCTTCATCTTCTCTCTCTCTTCCCACTCCCTGTCTCAAAAATCAACAAAAATACATTCAAACTTTCAAACAGGCAGTTGCACGTATGGGCATTTGTTGAAAGACCCAATTAAGATTGGCGACAAATATTTTACAATAGAGATGGGCATCACAGCGCTGTGTGATATTGAACAATGGGAAACCATGTCAAGGCCAACAGTAGTGTTTGGTGAAATAATGTATGCCACAACCATACAATGGAGCTCCATACCAAACTTACATGTGCAGCCCAGTTGCACTTGGTGTGATCTTTGGTGTCTGGCCCTTCTCACCTCGCATAATGTTTTCAAGGTTCATCTGTATTGTAGCTTCTGGGAGCAGATCAGTCCTTTAAATGGCAGAGCCGTCTTCATTGTATGGATGTACTACAGTTTGTTTATCCCTTGTCAGTTAGGGGACATTTAGATCCATTTTAAGTTTTGGCTCTTACAAATTCCGTTACGGTGAAGATTAGTGTCTAAAAGTGTGCATGGGTGTATATTCTCATTTCTGGAGTGTAGATAGGTAGGAGTGAGACCTTGCGTGGTTCATGCTGTAACTGTATGTGTGTTTAACTTTGAACAAAGTACTAAGCTGTCTTTCTAAGCGGCTGCCCTTTTGCAGTGAATGTAGGAACTGCCTGTTGGTAGTTTCATACATTCTCACCAGCTATATATTCAGGTTCTAATTTCTCCACACCTTCTCCAACATTTACCAGTTTTTCATTGCACAATGGAATATTAGGGATCTATCAAAAAGAAGGATCTCTTAGCCTTTGAGACAGCATGGAGGGACCTGGAAAGTATCATGCTAAGCAAACTTAGTCAGAGAAAGACAAGTATCCCATGATCTCACTCTAATGTGAAATCTCATGAATAAAATAAACTGATGTACAGAGTGGATCCAGAGACATGGAAGCATGGATAGAAGGAAGAGTCTTGGAAGAAAGGCAAGGGAAAGTGTTGGTTGGGAGGTAATTAACTAAGGACCTTGTATGCATATGCAGAACCTATGAACGCAGACATAGGGTGATGAAGCCCTGGGGTGTGGGACAGGATGTGCTGGAGAGGGTTGATTGGGGGGGCAGGAATGGGACAGGTGAAATCTTTCAACAATAAAGATTAAAAAAAAAAAACATTGATGAACAATATAGATCCAGAGACATGGAAGCATAGAACAGAATGCTAAATCTCTGAGGGATGATGTGTGTGTGTGTGTGTGTGTGTGTGTGTGTGTGTGTGTGTGTGTGTGTGTGTGAGTGTGTGTGTAGAGGGGTGGGGCAATGGGATGAGATTAACCATAGAATGTATATGCATAACCCATGGATATAGGCAATAGTTCAGTGAATGCCTGGGGAGGATGCAGGATTTAGGGAGTTAATGGGACAAGGAAAGGGGACATCTATAATACTTTCAAACACAAAGAGAAACTTAAAAATAAAATAAAATGTAATGTGACCAAAGGGAAGATGTCCACAATATACCAAGTTCAAGCAGCATGTTACAAACTCGTACACACAATGGGATCAGAGAGATGGTGAATTTTAAAGCTATTAATATTGTGCAGAATCACATTCATATAGAAAATTGGACCAAATCTAAGTGTACAACTCAAAGACCAGTCCAGGGGTAAATACACCTGTCACAATAATGTATGCCGCAACCATACAATGGAGCTCCATACCAAACTTACAAGTGCAGCCCAGCTTAAAAGAGATAATATCTCTGGTTTCTTGCTTCTCTTTAGTTTCCCACCTCAGCAGGTATCCCCAAACACCCTGGTTCCCTTCTGCCTGTTTCTGAAGACAGGAATTGTGCCCAGGGCATTCCTGTGTAAATGGCTTCCTTTGCTACATGACCTGAGGCTATGATTTCAGAGAGAAAGTGAGAGGGGGAGAGGGAGAGAGATGCATCAATGAAGAGAGAGAATTATGGATGGGCTGCCTTCTGAACATCCCCTGCTGGGGATCAAACCTGCAACCTGGGCATGTGCCGTGACTGGGAATTGAACCATGATCTCCTGGTTCATAGCCCCATGCTCAGCCACTGAAACACACTGACCAGGCTGATTGTTTAAATAATATGTGGCTGTTTGAAACTTACATTTATGTGTTATGAGTATAATTTTTTGAAATAAAAACAATAAAAAAACTTTAGGAAGCAATAGAGGATTAATTCTGATACACAAATATGCTGCAATACCTAGTATTAAAGTAATTAATTCCCTGTAGAACCCAGCAGACATTAGAGGAGAAGGGAATTCAGTATCATGAGAAAAGTTCATGGTGGGTTGAATTTAAAATGAAAATAAGATCCCTGGTTGATGTGGCTTAGCTGAGTGGGCATTGTCCTGTGCACCAAAAAGTTGCCGGTTTGATTTTCGATCTCAACACATATCTGAGGTGCCAGCATAGTCCCTGTTAGGGTGCATGCAGGAAGCAGCTGACAGATGTTTCTATTCTCCCTCACCCTTCTTCTCTCTCTAAAATATCAATTATAATTAATGATACAAAATTAAAAATAAATAAAATGAGGATAAGAAAATTATAAGAGTGTAGCAGGATCTTATTTTTGCCCATTCTGAAATACACTGGGAAGGTAAAACAAGATTGCAACTGCTGGGATTACCAGGGATATTTCTATATTTTAAGTTGGAGATAAATGGGGGCATGTAGAGCAATACAAGAATAGAAATGAACAAAGGGTGAACAGGAGTGGGCATCGAAGCCAGTGCATGGAGAGCTTTGAGGGGTTCGGGCTTTATTCTGAGGGGCCCCCAGTGGGAGGGACAGGAGGAGAGAATGCCCAAGCTGATAGCAGAAATTCCTTCTCATGGCCAGATAATCATGGAAGATGCCTTATTTATAAAAATCATTCTTTCGGGCCAGATAACCCTGAACAACTTGTGGAAGGAACACTTGAAATGGCATTGTGGGCATGGTTGGTGTGTCTCAGTTGTTGATAGTCAAACTCTGAACCAGGAGGTCAAGGTTCAATTCCTGGTCAGTTGGATACTCTATTCTCAGTAGGAGTGGTGTAGTAGGCAGCCAATCCATGTTTTTCATCATTGATGTTTATTCTCCCTCTCCATGTCCCTTCCTCTCTCTCTCTGAAATCAATAAAAACATGTTCTTAAAGTAGACAAGTCTTCCATAAAGGATGAACAATTAAAGTGGCCTACCTTCACCTCTCTGCAGGACTGCTGATGACAGTTAACCTGTTCACAGAGCAAATAAATGGATTACATAGACACCCCCACACCACAAGAAATCTCAGGGCTCTCTTAACTAGGGTAAAAAATAAAGCACAATGGTTACCCAGCCAATACAGAAGGCAGGAGGAGGACGTCTCAGAGGTACAAATGGTAGCAACTGCCAGGCTATAACAGAGATGAGGAAAGCAAACATTCTTATGTTTCCATGGCTTCCAGGGCTGGCCTGTAGGCCTATGACAATAGGCTCCTTAAAGGGGCAGAGTCACTGAACAGGTCTTCAAGAGTTGAAGTCTTTCTACTGTAGAAATATCCTTTTTAAGGTCTTAGACCAAATAGTCACTGTAATCCATCCAAGTCTTAAGTAGAAACCCTGGAAGAAGAGCCACGGAATTGGGGAGCAAGTGTTATGATAGGTAGCCAGGGCCAGGGCAAGGGAGCGAGGGGGCGTGCGATACCGGATCAGTCCTTGTACCAGGAACCTGGGGTGAAACTGACTTGGGTCCTGGCTGTCACCGGACTCTGCTTCCAGTTGGACCTTACTGTCTCCCTGGAAGAGTTCCTGCTAGGAAATTACACGGGACAAGTGAGCTGGGGATGGAGGTGGGCGGGAGAAGAAAGGGCCAAAGGGGGTGGCAAACAGGGAGAACAAGGAAGAGAAAGGGCAAAGTGACTCCTGAGTCAGGAAACAGTCAGCTCACTGGGTGGGCACTGAGACAGGCACCTGCTGGTGTCCCTGAGCCCAGACGCTGCCTCTGCTGGGTCTCCCTCCTCAAGTGCTCTCACAGGGACACCTCCCTGCCTGACGCCCCCACAGAGGCCTGGCACTGTCCCACACTGACCCCCAAACCAAAGGCCACATGGCAGCCTCTAGCTCCTGGGCACCTTGGAAGGATTCCCAGGGAGGAGGAAGAATGAGAGAAATATCACCGCCCTCAGGCGCCCTCGCTTTGTGCTGCCCTGATGGGAAATGCACAGGGCACATTCTTTTGCCTTATTCCTGTGAAAAAAATAATTAAGTGAGAACCTTAAACAGTCATTCCCAAAGAGCCCTTGACAAGGGCTAGGAACTCTTTTCCGAGCTTCCCCAGAGCACACCCCGCCATGGTGGCCGCCTCACCTGCTGTGTCTGAACCCTTATGACCTGTCCACTTGCTCTCTGTTGACAGTGAAGGCAAAGAGGGGTCAAGAGACAGCTTTCCACAGCCCCAGAGGTTCAATCATTCTCCTTTTGGAACAGCAGGAGGCAGGCGCACTTCCCTCAGCAGGGTATCATGTTCCAGAAACTGGTCCTCATCAGAAGCATGTCTCCCAAGAGCTTCCTTTTTCAAATAACCACAGGTTTGACTCACTTAAATAACACACGTCCTGTTTCAAACTTATATGTCCTGTCAGTCTGTTAACAAGGCCTACTTCGGGGACAGATTTCATGGGGGGAAACATGGTGTTTACCTAGGAACCATATCCCAGCCTTCCAGACCTGCAAGGAGAATGGGTAAGACTTGACTGCAGGCCAGCCCTGAAAATCCCATGGAACCCAAAGGCTCCTTTCAAACCCCTGGGATGGGGGCCAGGGACTCTCACTCAATGCAGAGGCTGTGACTTCCTCCCAGTTCTAAGGACATTGTGCAAATCACAGCAGACAGAGAAGGGGCATCTACCACTTTACACTTGCTCTATCAGAGGGAAGAGGGAAGAATCCCTTGCCCATAGCCAAAGGATCCGATGAATATTCTGGGGTCCACAGGCAATGTCTTTGGAACACATGTTTAAATAACTAATATACTTATTCTCCAAGGGGAAATTTTGTCACACACTCTGCTCTCAGAGACATAAGTATTATTTGAGAAGAAAGTCATTTCACGTCAGCCCTCTAATTTCTCTGCTGTAGCTCTCACATTAAAGTGAGTCTGTCTCAATTTAAACCTATTAATGACCTCCCCCAGTTAATTGTTGAGTTTTAAGTCAGTCCTTTGAAACTTCTGAGGTGCTGTGAGCAATGAAACAGAGGGTGTGGGTAAAGTGTATGTTATGGCCCCGCAGTACTTGACTAGATATATTAGAAGCACTTCTCACATGAAAGCTATCTAGTTAATATGGCCTGAAAGAAGCCATCAGTAAGAGAGTGAGCTGAAGTTGTCTCTCCTGAAATGCCTATAAACATGATTTTGGATTGTAATGACATGAGGATGTTAGTAGAGGAGCGGGCGGGGGGGGGGGGGGGGAGCTTAGAACTTACCCAGGAAGTGAGTTGGACCACCCATGAAGCATGGAAGAGAAATGTGTTGTGGTTTTTTTTTCACACAGGGTATACCTATGGAGTGCGGTTCTGAGGGCAGTTACCTAGATTTGTAGAAACAAGACCTATGCTGACTCAGAATCCAGTTAAGCTTTAAGAGATAGGTAGCAATTTTAAACACAGGACAATTGGCTCATTTTATTCAGCAAACCAAAATCTTTTTATGAAAATAGCAAAGAAGGTGTGGAAGGGGGAATGCTTTCAATTGAGCCTTAAGTGGCAGCCTGAACATCTTATGCAATAAAAGAAATAAAATTGTACAATTATTTTTGTAAATATATTATTATTTATTTCAGAGAGGTGTGGAGAGGGAGAGAGAGAGAGAAACATAAATGATGAGAGACAATCATTGATAGGCTGCCTCCTATATGCCCCCACTGGGCATCCAGCTCAAATCCCAGGTATGTGCCCTTGACCAGAATAGAACCTGGTACCTTTCAGTCCGCAGTCCGATGCTATATCCACTGAGCCGAACAAGCTAGGGCTGTACAATTATTTTTAAAGCTTTAAAAATTCTAATAAGAGTTTGATAATAACAACAAAAGGTTGTTAACGTCAATGGTGTACTGACATTTTGCAGGGAAATGTCCTTTTTTTAGACACTACTTTTGAAGTGTATAAGGATGAAGAAATGTGATGTCTGGGGTTTGCTTTAGGTCTTCAGAGAAAGAAAAATAGATGAAAAGAAGGGAAGGAAGGAGAGAGAAAATGATTATGGCGGAATCGTAATAACTTCTGAGTCTGGTAATGGAAGGCGGATTCCTTCCACTATTTTGCTTTTGCACATTTGGGAAAATTGCCTGTACAGGTGGAGTGGAGAGGTGTTAGGGCCATGGCATAGAAGGTCTGGTTGGTTGTTTGTAGTGGCAGTTTGAGAGGGAGCTGTGAGAATCCGAGCAACCCTCATTTTCACACAATAGGTATATAACCTTGATTATCTGTACTAATAATAGAAAAATATGTAAATTGACCGTACCACGGAGATGCCCACAGCCAATCAGAGATGAGCATGCAAATTAACCAGGGAAAGATGGCCGGGCCTGTGGGCAGAGGGCACAGCCACAGGCATCGAGCGGCTGGGAGCAGGGCGGGATGCCCGCCCTTTCTCTGTAGTGACTCCGGGGGCATTCCAGCTCCTAGGAAGCTCAGGGCCTATGCACGCATGTGCTGAGCAGCCTGGGGCAGGGTAAGATGCCAAGCGGCCGTGGTCCTGGGGACGCCACTGGATTGGCTGGTCCTGTCAGCCCTGCCTGGGGGTGGCAGGAGTTCACAGTCCTCTTGGTTTGTGCAGCCCCTGGACTGGAAGTGGAAACCAAGAGCTCGCGGAGCACCAGGAATTCTGGGAATCGTAGGTCTGTTGGCTGGCGCATTGCGGGATCTCCAAAACACTAGAGCAAAGTGAGCCTCGTGCAAGTTACTGTTGTGGGTAGGGGATGGAGGGAAAGCAAAGGTAAGAGGCATGAGCAAAGTCACAGTGTTGAGGAAATATGAAAGGGAAGCTATCCTGTGACTTCTAGGAAATCTCCACAATTGGACCAAAGGGAAATAAAAAGGAAAGGACCTCTATTATGCTGTGATCACCAAACCAAACTGGGTTGGGGTCTCAGAAAATCCGCTCATATGATTTCAAAGACAGACAGAAATTCCGGGATTGGAGAGGGCTCCCCTGAAGGTTCCCAGATTGGAGAGGGTGCAGGTGGGCTGAGGGACCCACTCCTTGTGCACAAATCTTTGTGCACCGAACCCCCAATAATTAAGACAGGTGGACAGTGGTGTGTTTTTTTTTGCGTTTTTTTTAATGGAAGTTCATTAACCAATCAAGGATCTCAATTTGGACATAAACAAATGACCACTTTCTGCTCAAAATGGCCTTTTCTATGGTCGTGAGTCCTTGCAACTATTTCCTAGAGCATCCTGATAATACTTTACCCCGATAAACATGGCATTGTGGATTTACAAAGCTTTGAAACTGGGAATTTCTCATTTCTGAGATCTGGGGGTACACTTGGCTGTTGGGGGCAAGCTGGTAAGAGAGGGTAAACAGCCCACTCAGCAGCATCAGGATGGCAGCCAGAACCGCCATGGGGACGGCGCTGCCCATCTCCTGCTTGTTGGGCCTGAAGGGGATGTGGAAGGATGGCGGGAAGCATATGCCCGCTTCATTCATCACAGAGTGGTAGTTCCAGATCACAGCCATGAAGATAAATGTGCCAGCTATGATGCTCAGGACACTGGAAGCGAAGAACAGATGGCAGGTGTTTTTCTTCTGAAGATGAGCCAAGCATAATTTCTGCAGGCCCATGACCGTGAGCACTTTCCCCAAGAGAGCCAGGAGGTTGGCAGCCAGCAGCAGGTGCTGAGCGATTCGAATACTGATTGGCACGTAGGTGTCACTGTAGGTGTAGCGATGACATGCTATGGCTCTGCTCTGGAGGCTGTTGGACTGGTAAGTGCAGACCTTCCACATCCCTACACAGGCCAGCCCCGGGGAGGGGGCGGAGCTGTTCTCCATGTACCAAACCCGCCACTCCGCCAAGCCCATGCAGGTCATGGAGAAGATCCATCCTGTGGTGGTGACAATGAAACCCACTACTTGGCAGTTGGCACTGTGGACCAGCGTGTTCATGGCCATGTATCCCGGGAAACTGCAAACCAATAGAGAGGGTCATGAGCGCGGGACAAACCGTCCTGGAACTGCCCCCTGGGGATGAGCAGGGCTATATTGGAGAGGGAAATGCTATATTCCTGAATGGAGATACTTGACCCGCATACTCGGCTGGCGAAGGGTCCTTGGGCAATTTTTACTAAAAGCCTTAAAATATGCAGACTTTCACCCTGCAGCATACCTACCTGGTTAGAGCGTCTTCTCAACAGGCCAAAATTGCTACATGGATCCCTGGTCAGTGCACATACAATAAGCCAGCAATGATTGCAACAGTCAGTGGAACACCAAGTCAATGTTCCTCCCTCCCTCCTTCCCTCCCTCTCACTCTTCTTCATCTTCTCTCTCTCTTCCCACTCCCTGTCTCAAAAATCAACAAAAATACATTCAAACTTTCAAACAGGCAGTTGCACGTATGGGCATTTGTTGAAAGACCCAATTAAGATTGGCGACAAATATTTTACAATAGAGATGGGCATCACAGCGCTGTGTGATATTGAACAATGGGAAACCATGTCAAGGCCAACAGTAGTGTTTGGTGAAATAATGTATGCCACAACCATACAATGGAGCTCCATACCAAACTTACATGTGCAGCCCAGTTGCACTTGGTGTGATCTTTGGTGTCTGGCCCTTCTCACCTCGCATAATGTTTTCAAGGTTCATCTGTATTGTAGCTTCTGGGAGCAGATCAGTCCTTTAAATGGCAGAGCCGTCTTCATTGTATGGATGTACTACAGTTTGTTTATCCCTTGTCAGTTAGGGGACATTTAGATCCATTTTAAGTTTTGGCTCTTACAAATTCCGTTACGGTGAAGATTAGTGTCTAAAAGTGTGCATGGGTGTATATTCTCATTTCTGGAGTGTAGATAGGTAGGAGTGAGACCTTGCGTGGTTCATGCTGTAACTGTATGTGTGTTTAACTTTGAACAAAGTACTAAGCTGTCTTTCTAAGCGGCTGCCCTTTTGCAGTGAATGTAGGAACTGCCTGTTGGTAGTTTCATACATTCTCACCAGCTATATATTCAGGTTCTAATTTCTCCACACCTTCTCCAACATTTACCAGTTTTTCATTGCACAATGGAATATTAGGGATCTATCAAAAAGAAGGATCTCTTAGCCTTTGAGACAGCATGGAGGGACCTGGAAAGTATCATGCTAAGCAAACTTAGTCAGAGAAAGACAAGTATCCCATGATCTCACTCTAATGTGAAATCTCATGAATAAAATAAACTGATGTACAGAGTGGATCCAGAGACATGGAAGCATGGATAGAAGGAAGAGTCTTGGAAGAAAGGCAAGGGAAAGTGTTGGTTGGGAGGTAATTAACTAAGGACCTTGTATGCATATGCAGAACCTATGAACGCAGACATAGGGTGATGAAGCCCTGGGGTGTGGGACAGGATGTGCTGGAGAGGGTTGATTGGGGGGGCAGGAATGGGACAGGTGAAATCTTTCAACAATAAAGATTAAAAAAAAAAACATTGATGAACAATATAGATCCAGAGACATGGAAGCATAGAACAGAATGCTAAATCTCTGAGGGATGATGTGTGTGTGTGTGTGTGTGTGTGTGTGTGTGTGTGTGTGTGTGTGTGAGTGTGTGTGTAGAGGGGTGGGTCAATGGGATGAGATTAACCATAGAATGTATATGCATAACCCATGGATATAGGCAATAGTTCAGTGAATGCCTGGGGAGGATGCAGGATTTAGGGAGTTAATGGGACAAGGAAAGGGGACATCTATAATACTTTCAAACACAAAGAGAAACTTAAAAATAAAATAAAATGTAATGTGACCAAAGGGAAGATGTCCACAATATACCAAGTTCAAGCAGCATGTTACAAACTCGTACACACAATGGGATCAGAGAGATGGTGAATTTTAAAGCTATTAATATTGTGCAGAATCACATTCATATAGAAAATTGGACCAAATCTAAGTGTACAACTCAAAGACCAGTCCAGGGGTAAATACACCTGTCACAATAATGTATGCCACAACCATACAATGGAGCTCCATACCAAACTTACAAGTGCAGCCCAGCTTAAAAGAGATAATATCTCTGGTTTCTTGCTTCTCTTTAGTTTCCCACCTCAGCAGGTATCCCCAAACACCCTGGTTCCCTTCTGCCTGTTTCTGAAGACAGGAATTGTGCCCAGGGCATTCCTGTGTAAATGGCTTCCTTTGCTACATGACCTGAGGCTATGATTTCAGAGAGAAAGTGAGAGGGGGAGAGGGAGAGAGATGCATCAATGAAGAGAGAGAATTATGGATGGGCTGCCTTCTGAACATCCCCTGCTGGGGATCAAACCTGCAACCTGGGCATGTGCCGTGACTGGGAATTGAACCATGATCTCCTGGTTCATAGCCCCATGCTCAGCCACTGAAACACACTGACCAGGCTGATTGTTTAAATAATCTGTGGCTGTTTGAAACTTACAGTTATGTGTTATGAGTATAATTTTTTGAAATAAAAACAATAAAAAAACTTTAGGAAGCAATAGAGGATTAATTCTGATACACAAATATGCTGCAATACCTAGTATTAAAGTAATTAATTCCCTGTAGAACCCAGCAGACATTAGAGGAGAAGGGAATTCAGTATCATGAGAAAAGTTCATGGTGGGTTGAATTTAAAATGAAAATAAGATCCCTGGTTGATGTGGCTTAGCTGAGTGGGCATTGTCCTGTGCACCAAAAAGTTGCCGGTTTGATTTTCGATCTCAACACATATCTGAGGTGCCAGCATAGTCCCTGTTAGGGTGCATGCAGGAAGCAGCTGACAGATGTTTCTATTCTCCCTCACCCTTCTTCTCTCTCTAAAATATCAATTATAATTAATGATACAAAATTAAAAATAAATAAAATGAGGATAAGAAAATTATAAGAGTGTAGCAGGATCTTATTTTTGCCCATTCTGAAATACACTGGGAAGGTAAAACAAGATTGCATCTGCTGGGATTACCAGGGATATTTCTATATTTTAAGTTGGAGATAAATGGGGGCATGTAGAGCAATACAAGAATAGAAATGAACAAAGGGTGAACAGGAGTGGGCATCGAAGCCAGTGCATGGAGAGCTTTGAGGGGTTCGGGCTTTATTCTGAGGGGCCCCCAGTGGGAGGGACAGGAGGAGAGAATGCCCAAGCTGATAGCAGAAATTCCTTCTCATGGCCAGATAATCATGGAAGATGCCTTATTTATAAAAATCATTCTTTCGGGCCAGATAACCCTGAACAACTTGTGGAAGGAACACTTGAAATGGCATTGTGGGCATGGTTGGTGTGTCTCAGTTGTTGATAGTCAAACTCTGAACCAGGAGGTCAAGGTTCAATTCGTGGTCAGTTGGATACCCTATTCTCAGTAGGAGTGGTGTAGTAGGCAGCCAATCCATGTTTTTCATCATTGATGTTTATTCTCCCTCTCCATGTCCCTTCCTCTCTCTCTCTGAAATCAATAAAAACATGTTCTTAAAGTAGACAAGTCTTCCATAAAGGATGAACAATTAAAGTGGCCTACCTTCACCTCTCTGCAGGACTGCTGATGACAGTTAACCTGTTCACAGAGCAAATAAATGGATTACATAGACACCCCCACACCACAAGAAATCTCAGGGCTCTCTTAACTAGGGTAAAAAATAAAGCACAATGGTTACCCAGCCAATACAGAAGGCAGGAGGAGGACGTCTCAGAGGTACAAATGGTAGCAACTGCCAGGCTATAACAGAGATGAGGAAACCAAACATTCTTATGTTTCCATGGCTTCCAGGGCTGGCCTGTAGGCCTATGACAATAGGCTCCTTAAAGGGGCAGAGTCACTGAACAGGTCTTCAAGAGTTGAAGTCTTTCTACTGTAGAAATATCCTTTTTAAGGTCTTAGACCAAATAGTCACTGTAATCCATCCAAGTCTTAAGTAGAAACCCTGGAAGAAGAGCCACGGAATTGGGGAGCAAGTGTTATGATAGGTAGCCAGGGCCAGGGCAAGGGGGCGAGGGGGCGTGCGATACCGGATCAGTCCTTGGACCAGGAACCTGGGGTGAAACTGACTTGGGTCCTGGCTGTCACCGGACTCTGCTTCCAGTTGGACCTTACTGTCTCCCTGGAAGAGTTCCTGCTAGGAAATTACACGGGACAAGTGAGCTGGGGATGGAGGTGGGCGGGAGAAGAAAGGGCCAAAGGGGGTGTCAAACAGGGAGAACAAGGAAGAGAAAGGGCAAAGTGACTCCTGAGTCAGGAAACAGTCAGCTCACTGGGTGGGCACTGAGACAGGCACCTGCTGGTGTCCCTGAGCCCAGACGCTGCCTCTGCTGGGTCTCCCTCCTCAAGTGCTCTCACAGGGACACCTCCCTGCCTGACGCCCCCACAGAGGCCTGGCACTGTCCCACACTGACCCCCAAACCAAAGGCCACATGGCAGCCTCTAGCTCCTGGGCACCTTGGAAGGATTCCCAGGGAGGAGGAAGAATGAGAGAAATATCACCGCCCTCAGGCGCCCTCGCTTTGTGCTGCCCTGATGGGAAATGCACAGGGCACATTCTTTTGCTTTATTCCTGTGAAAAAAATAATTAAGTGAGAACCTTAAACAGTCATTCCCAAAGAGCCCTTGACAAGGGCTAGGAACTCTTTTCCGAGCTTCCCCAGAGCACACCCCGCCATGGTGGCCGCCTCACCTGCTGTGTCTGAACCCTTATGACCTGTCCACTTGCTCTCTGTTGACATTGAAGGCAAAGAGGGGTCAAGAGACAGCTTTCCACAGCCCCAGAGGTTCAATCATTCTCCTTTTGGAACAGCAGGAGGCAGGCGCACTTCCCTCAGCAGGGTATCATGTTCCAGAAACTGGTCCTCATCAGAAGCATGTCTCCCAAGAGCTTCCTTTTTCAAATAACCACAGGTTTGACTCACTTAAATAACACATGTCCTGTTTCAAACTTATATGTCCTGTCAGTCTGTTAACAAGGCCTACTTCGGGGACAGATTTCATGGGGGGAAACATGGTGTTTACCTAGGAACCATATCCCAGCCTTCCAGACCTGCAAGGAGAATGGGTAAGACTTGACTGCAGGCCAGCCCTGAAAATCCCATGGAACCCAAAGGCTCCTTTCAAACCCCTGGGATGGGGGCCAGGGACTCTCACTCAATGCAGAGGCTGTGACTTCCTCCCAGTTCTAAGGACATAGTGCAAATCACAGCAGACAGAGAAGGGGCATCTACCACTTTACACTTGCTCTATCAGAGGGAAGAGGGAAGAATCCCTTGCCCATAGCCAAAGGATCCGATGAATATTCTGGGGTCCACAGGCAATGTCTTTGGAACACATGTTTAAATAACTAATATACTTATTCTCCAAGGGGAAATTTTGTCACACACTCTGCTCTCAGAGACATAAGTATTATTTGAGAAGAAAGTCATTTCACGTCAGCCCTCTAATTTCTCTGCTGTAGCTCTCACATTAAAGTGAGTCTGTCTCAATTTAAACCTATTAATGACCTCCCCCAGTTAATTGTTGAGTTTTAAGTCAGTCCTTTGAAACTTCTGAGGTGCTGTGAGCAATGAAACAGAGGGTGTGGGTAAAGTGTATGTTATGGCCCCGCAGTACTTGACTAGATATATTAGAAGCACTTCTCACATGAAAGCTATCTAGTTAATATGACCTGAAAGAAGCCATCAGTAAGAGAGTGAGCTGAAGTTGTCTCTCCTGAAATGCCTATAAACATGATTTTGGATTGTAATGACATGAGGATGTTAGTAGAGGAGCGGGCGGGGGGGGAGCTTAGAACTTACCCAGGAAGTGAGTTGGACCACCCATGAAGCATGGAAGAGAAATGTGTTGTGGTTTTTTTTTCACACAGGGTATACCTATGGAGTGCGGTTCTGAGGGCAGTTACCTAGATTTGTAGAAACAAGACCTATGCTGACTCAGAATCCAGTTAAGCTTTAAGAGATAGGTAGCAATTTTAAACACAGGACAATTGGCTCATTTTATTCAGCAAACCAAAATCTTTTTATGAAAATAGCAAAGAAGGTGTGGAAGGGGGAATGCTTTCAATTGAGCCTTAAGTGGCAGCCTGAACATCTTATGCAATAAAAGAAATAAAATTGTACAATTATTTTTGTAAATATATTATTATTTATTTCAGAGAGGTGTGGAGAGGGAGAGAGAGAGAGAAACATCAATGATGAGAGACAATCATTGATAGGCTGCCTCCTATATGCCCCCACTGGGCATCCAGCTCAAATCCCAGGTATGTGCCCTTGACCAGAATAGAACCTGGTACCTTTCAGTCCGCAGTCCGATGCTATATCCACTGAGCCGAACAAGCTAGGGCTGTACAATTATTTTTAAAGCTTTAAAAATTCTAATAAGAGTTTGATAATAACAACAAAAGGTTGTTAACGTCAATGGTGTACTGACATTTTGCAGGGAAATGTCCTTTTTTTAGACACTACTTTTGAAGTGTATAAGGATGAAGAAATGTGATGTCTGGGGTTTGCTTTAGGTCTTCAGAGAAAGAAAAATAGATGAAAAGAAGGGAAGGAAGGAGAGAGAAAATGATTATGGCGGAATCGTAATAACTTCTGAGTCTGGTAATGGAAGGCGGATTCCTTCCACTATTTTGCTTTTGCACATTTGGGAAAATTGCCTGTACAGGTGGAGTGGAGAGGTGTTAGGGCCATGGCATAGAAGGTCTGGTTGGTTGTTTGTAGTGGCAGTTTGAGAGGGAGCTGTGAGAATCCGAGCAACCCTCATTTTCACACAATAGGTATATAACCTTGATTATCTGTACTAATAATAGAAAAATATGTAAATTGACCGTACCACGGAGATGCCCACAGCCAATCAGAGATGAGCATGCAAATTAACCAGGGAAAGATGGCCGGGCCTGTGGGCAGAGGGCACGGCCACAGGCATCGAGCGGCTGGGAGCAGGGCGGGATGCCCGCCCTTTCTCTGTAGTGACTCCGGGGGCATTCCAGCTCCTAGGAAGCTCAGGGCCTATGCACGCATGTGCTGAGCAGCCTGGGGCAGGGTAAGATGCCAAGCGGCCGTGGTCCTGGGGACGCCACTGGATTGGCTGGTCCTGTCAGCCCTGCCTGGGGGTGGCAGGAGTTCACAGTCCTCTTGGTTTGTGCAGCCCCTGGACTGGAAGTGGAAACCAAGAGCTCGCGGAGCACCAGGAATTCTGGGAATCGTAGGTCTGTTGGCTGGCGCATTGCGGGATCTCCAAAACACTAGAGCAAAGTGAGCCTCGTGCAAGTTACTGTTGTGGGTAGGGGATGGAGGGAAAGCAAAGGTAAGAGGCATGAGCAAAGTCACAGTGTTGAGGAAATATGAAAGGGAAGCTATCCTGTGACTTCTAGGAAATCTCCACAATTGGACCAAAGGGAAATAAAAAGGAAAGGACCTCTATTATGCTGTGATCACCAAACCAAACTGGGTTGGGGTCTCAGAAAATCCGCTCATATGATTTCAAAGACAGACAGAAATTCCGGGATTGGAGAGGGCTCCCCTGAAGGTTCCCAGATTGGAGAGGGTGCAGGTGGGCTGAGGGACCCACTCCTTGTGCACAAATCTTTGTGCACCGAACCCCCAATAATTAAGACAGGTGGACAGTGGTGTGTTTTTTTTTGCGTTTTTTTTAATGGAAGTTCATTAACCAATCAAGGATCTCAATTTGGACATAAACAAATGACCACTTTCTGCTCAAAATGGCCTTTTCTATGGTCGTGAGTCCTTGCAACTATTTCCTAGAGCATCCTGATAATACTTTACCCCGATAAACATGGCATTGTGGATTTACAAAGCTTTGAAACTGGGAATTTCTCATTTCTGAGATCTGGGGGTACACTTGGCTGTTGGGGGCAAGCTGGTAAGAGAGGGTAAACAGCCCACTCAGCAGCATCAGGATGGCAGCCAGAACCGCCATGGGGACGGCGCTGCCCATCTCCTGCTTGTTGGGCCTGAAGGGGATGTGGAAGGATGGCGGGAAGCATATGCCCTCTTCATTCATCACAGAGTGGTAGTTCCAGATCACAGCCATGAAGATAAATGTGCCAGCTATGATGCTCAGGACACTGGAAGCGAAGAACAGATGGCAGGTGTTTTTCTTCTGAAGATGAGCCAAGCATAATTTCTGCAGGCCCATGACCGTGAGCACTTTCCCCAAGAGAGCCAGGAGGTTGGCAGCCAGCAGCAGGTGCTGAGCGATTCGAATACTGATTGGCACGTAGGTGTCACTGTAGGTGTAGCGATGACATGCTATGGCTCTGCTCTGGAGGCTGTTGGACTGGTATGTGCAGACCTTCCACATCCCTACACAGGCCAGCCCCGGGGAGGGGGCGGAGCTGTTCTCCATGTACCAAACCCGCCACTCCGCCAAGCCCATGCAGGTCATGGAGAAGATCCATCCTGTGGTGGTGACAATGAAACCCACTACTTGGCAGTTGGCACTGTGGACCAGCGTGTTCATGGCCATGTATCCCGGGAAACTGCAAACCAATAGAGAGGGTCATGAGCGCGGGACAAACCGTCCTGGAACTGCCCCCTGGGGATGAGCAGGGCTATATTGGAGAGGGAAATGCTATATTCCTGAATGGAGATACTTGACCCGCATACTCGGCTGGCGAAGGGTCCTTGGGCAATTTTTACTAAAAGCCTTAAAATATGCAGACTTTCACCCTGCAGCATACCTACCTGGTTAGAGCGTCTTCTCAACAGGCCAAAATTGCTACATGGATCCCTGGTCAGTGCACATACAATAAGCCAGCAATGATTGCAACAGTCAGTGGAACACCAAGTCAATGTTCCTCCCTCCCTCCTTCCCTCCCTCTCACTCTTCTTCATCTTCTCTCTCTCTTCCCACTCCCTGTCTCAAAAATCAACAAAAATACATTCAAACTTTCAAACAGGCAGTTGCACGTATGGGCATTTGTTGAAAGACCCAATTAAGATTGGCGACAAATATTTTACAATAGAGATGGGCATCACAGCGCAGTGTGATATTGAACAATGGGAAACCATGTCAAGGCCAACAGTAGTGTTTGGTGAAATAATGTATGCCACAACCATACAATGGAGCTCCATACCAAACTTACATGTGCAGCCCAGTTGCACTTGGTGTGATCTTTGGTGTCTGGCCCTTCTCACCTCGCATAATGTTTTCAAGGTTCATCTGTATTGTAGCTTCTGGGAGCAGATCAGTCCTTTAAATGGCAGAGCCGTCTTCATTGTATGGATGTACTACAGTTTGTTTATCCCTTGTCAGTTAGGGGACATTTAGATCCATTTTAAGTTTTGGCTCTTACAAATTCCGTTACGGTGAAGATTAGTGTCTAAAAGTGTGCATGGGTGTATATTCTCATTTCTGGAGTGTAGATAGGTAGGAGTGAGACCTTGCGTGGTTCATGCTGTAACTGTATGTGTGTTTAACTTTGAACAAAGTACTAAGCTGTCTTTCTAAGCGGCTGCCCTTTTGCAGTGAATGTAGGAACTGCCTGTTGGTAGTTTCATACATTCTCACCAGCTATATATTCAGGTTCTAATTTCTCCACACCTTCTCCAACATTTACCAGTTTTTCATTGCACAATGGAATATTAGGGATCTATCAAAAAGAAGGATCTCTTAGCCTTTGAGACAGCATGGAGGGACCTGGAAAGTATCATGCTAAGCAAACTTAGTCAGAGAAAGACAAGTATCCCATGATCTCACTCTAATGTGAAATCTCATGAATAAAATAAACTGATGTACAGAGTGGATCCAGAGACATGGAAGCATGGATAGAAGGAAGAGTCTTGGAAGAAAGGCAAGGGAAAGTGTTGGTTGGGAGGTAATTAACTAAGGACCTTGTATGCATATGCAGAACCTATGAACGCAGACATAGGGTGATGAAGCCCTGGGGTGTGGGACAGGATGTGCTGGAGAGGGTTGATTGGGGGGGCAGGAATGGGACAGGTGAAATCTTTCAACAATAAAGATTAAAAAAAAAAAACATTGATGAACAATATAGATCCAGAGACATGGAAGCATAGAACAGAATGCTAAATCTCTGAGGGATGATGTGTGTGTGTGTGTGTGTGTGTGTCTGTGTGTGTGTGTGTGTGTGTGTGTGTGAGTGTGTGTGTAGAGGGGTGGGGCAATGGGATGAGATTAACCATAGAATGTATATGCATAACCCATGGATATAGGCAATAGTTCAGTGAATGCCTGGGGAGGATGCAGGATTTAGGGAGTTAATGGGACAAGGAAAGGGGACATCTATAATACTTTCAAACACAAAGAGAAACTTAAAAATAAAATAAAATGTAATGTGACCAAAGGGAAGATGTCCACAATATACCAAGTTCAAGCAGCATGTTACAAACTCGTACACACAATGGGATCAGAGAGATGGTGAATTTTAAAGCTATTAATATTGTGCAGAATCACATTCATATAGAAAATTGGACCAAATCTAAGTGTACAACTCAAAGACCAGTCCAGGGGTAAATACACCTGTCACAATAATGTATGCCACAACCATACAATGGAGCTCCATACCAAACTTACAAGTGCAGCCCAGCTTAAAAGAGATAATATCTCTGGTTTCTTGCTTCTCTTTAGTTTCCCACCTCAGCAGGTATCCCCAAACACCCTGGTTCCCTTCTGCCTGTTTCTGAAGACAGGAATTGTGCCCAGGGCATTCCTGTGTAAATGGCTTCCTTTGCTACCTGACCTGAGGCTATGATTTCAGAGAGAAAGTGAGAGGGGGAGAGGGAGAGAGATGCATCAATGAAGAGAGAGAATTATGGATGGGCTGCCTTCTGAACATCCCCTGCTGGGGATCAAACCTGCAACCTGGGCATGTGCCGTGACTGGGAATTGAACCATGATCTCCTGGTTCATAGCCCCATGCTCAGCCACTGAAACACACTGACCAGGCTGATTGTTTAAATAATCTGTGGCTGTTTGAAACTTACAGTTATGTGTTATGAGTATAATTTTTTGAAATAAAAACAATAAAAAAACTTTAGGAAGCAATAGAGGATTAATTCTGATACACAAATATGCTGCAATACCTAGTATTAAAGTAATTAATTCCCTGTAGAACCCAGCAGACATTAGAGGAGAAGGGAATTCAGTATCATGAGAAAAGTTCATGGTGGGTTGAATTTAAAATGAAAATAAGATCCCTGGTTGATGTGGCTTAGCTGAGTGGGCATTGTCCTGTGCACCAAAAAGTTGCCGGTTTGATTTTCGATCTCAACACATATCTGAGGTGTCAGCATAGTCCCTGTTAGGGTGCATGCAGGAAGCAGCTGACAGATGTTTCTATTCTCCCTCACCCTTCTTCTCTCTCTAAAATATCAATTATAATTAATGATACAAAATTAAAAATAAATAAAATGAGGATAAGAAAATTATAAGAGTGTAGCAGGATCTTATTTTTGCCCATTCTGAAATACACTGGGAAGGTAAAACAAGATTGCATCTGCTGGGATTACCAGGGATATTTCTATATTTTAAGTTGGAGATAAATGGGGGCATGTAGAGCAATACAAGAATAGAAATGAACAAAGGGTGAACAGGAGTGGGCATCGAAGCCAGTGCATGGAGAGCTTTGAGGGGTTCGGGCTTTATTCTGAGGGGCCCCCAGTGGGAGGGACAGGAGGAGAGAATGCCCAAGCTGATAGCAGAAATTCCTTCTCATGGCCAGATAATCATGGAAGATGCCTTATTTATAAAAATCATTCTTTCGGGCCAGATAACCCTGAACAACTTGTGGAAGGAACACTTGAAATGGCATTGTGGGCATGGTTGGTGTGTCTCAGTTGTTGATAGTCAAACTCTGAACCAGGAGGTCAAGGTTCAATTCCTGGTCAGTTGGATACTCTATTCTCAGTAGGAGTGGTGTAGTAGGCAGCCAATCCATGTTTTTCATCATTGATGTTTATTCTCCCTCTCCATGTCCCTTCCTCTCTCTCTCTGAAATCAATAAAAACATGTTCTTAAAGTAGACAAGTCTTCCATAAAGGATGAACAATTAAAGTGGCCTACCTTCACCTCTCTGCAGGACTGCTGATGACAGTTAACCTGTTCACAGAGCAAATAAATGGATTACATAGACACCCCCACACCACAAGAAATCTCAGGGCTCTCTTAACTAGGGTAAAAAATAAAGCACAATGGTTACCCAGCCAATACAGAAGGCAGGAGGAGGACGTCTCAGAGGTACAAATGGTAGCAACTGCCAGGCTATAACAGAGATGAGGAAACCAAACATTCTTATGTTTCCATGGCTTCCAGGGCTGGCCTGCAGGCCTATGACAATAGGCTCCTTAAAGGGGCAGAGTCACTGAACAGGTCTTCAAGAGTAATCCATCCAAGTCTTAAGTAGAAACCCTGGAAGAAGAGCCACGGAATTGGGGAGCAAGTGTTATGATAGGTAGCCAGGGCCAGGGCAAGGGGGCGAGGGGGCGTGCGATACCGGATCAGTCCTTGGACCAGGAACCTGGGGTGAAACTGACTTGGGTCCTGGCTGTCACCGGACTCTGCTTCCAGTTGGACCTTACTGTCTCCCTGGAAGAGTTCCTGCTAGGAAATTACACGGGACAAGTGAGCTGGGGATGGAGGTGGGCGGGAGAAGAAAGGGCCAAAGGGGGTGGCAAACAGGGAGAACAAGGAAGAGAAAGGGCAAAGTGACTCCTGAGTCAGGAAACAGTCAGCTCATTGGGTGGGCACTATGACAGGCACCTGCTGGTGTCCCTGAGCCCAGGCGCTGCCTCTGCTGGGTCTCCCTCCTCAAGTGCTCTCACAGGGACACCTCCCTGCCTGACGCCCCCACAGAGGCCTGGCACTGTCCCACACTGACCCCCAACCCAAAGGCCACATGGCAGCCTCTAGCTCCTGGGCACCTTGGAATGATTCCCAGGGAGGAGGAAGAATGAGAGAAATATCACCGCCCTCAGGCGCCCTCGCTTTGTGCTGCCCTGTTGGGAAATGCACAGGGCACATTCTTTTGCCTTATTCCTGTGAAAAAAATAATTAAGTGAGAACCTTAAACAGTCATTCTCAAAGAGCCCTTGAAAAGGGCTAGGAACTCTTTTCCGAGCTTCCCCAGAGCACACCCCGCCATGGTGGCCGCCTCACCTGCTGTGTCTGAACACTTATGACCTGTCCACTTGCTCTCTGTTGACAGTGAAGGCAAAGAGGGGTCAAGAGACAGCTTTCCACAGCCCCAGAGGTTCAATCATTCTCCTTTTGGAACAGCAGGAGGCAGGCGCACTTCCCTCAGCAGGGTATCATGTTCCAGAAACTGGTCCTCATCAGAAGCATGTCTCCCAAGAGCTTCCTTTTTCAAATAACCACAGGTTTGACTCACTTAAATAACACACGTCCTGTTTCAAACTTATATGTCCTGTAAGTCTGTTAACAAGGCCTACTTCGGGGACAGATTTCATGGGGGGAAACATGGTGTTTACCTAGGAACCATATCCCAGCCGTCCAGACCTGCAAGGAGAATGGGTAAGACTTGACTGCAGGCCAGCCCTGAAAATCCCATGGAACCCAAAGGCTCCTTTCAAACCCCTGGGATGGGGGCCAGGGACTCTCACTCAATGCAGAGGCTGTGACTTCCTCCCAGTTCTAAGGACATTGTGCAAATCACAGCAGACAGAGAAGGGGCATCTACCACTTTACACTTGCTCTATCAGAGGGAAGAGGGAAGAATCCCTTGCCCATAGCCAAAGGATCCGATGAATATTCTGGGGTCCACAGGCAATGTCTTTGGAACACATGTTTAAATAACTAATATACTTATTCTCCAAGGGGAAATTTTGTCACACACTCTGCTCTCAGAGACATAAGTATTATTTGAGAAGAAAGTCATTTCACGTCAGCCCTCTAATTTCTCTGCTGTAGCTCTCACATTAAAGTGAGTCTGTCTCAATTTAAACCTATTAATGACCTCCCCCAGTTAATTGTTGAGTTTTAAGTCAGTCCTTTGAAACTTCTGAGGTGCTGTGAGCAATGAAACAGAGGGTGTGGGTAAAGTGTATGTTATGGCCCCGCAGTACTTGACTAGATATATTAGAAGCACTTCTCACATGAAAGCTATCTAGTTAATATGACCTGAAAGAAGCCATCAGTAAGAGAGTGAGCTGAAGTTGTCTCTCCTGAAATGCCTATAAACATGATTTTGGATTGTAATGACATGAGGATGTTAGTAGAGGAGCGGGCGGGGGGGGGGGAGCTTAGAACTTACCCAGGAAGTGAGTTGGACCACCCATGAAGCATGGAAGAGAAATGTGTTGTGGTTTTTTTTTCACACAGGGTATACCTATGGAGTGCGGTTCTGAGGGCAGTTACCTAGATTTGTAGAAACAAGACCTATGCTGACTCAGAATCCAGTTAAGCTTTAAGAGATAGGTAGCAATTTTAAACACAGGACAATTGGCTCATTTTATTCAGCAAACCAAAATCTTTTTATGAAAATAGCAAAGAAGGTGTGGAAGGGGGAATGCTTTCAATTGAGCCTTAAGAGGCAGCCTGAACATCTTATGAAATAAAAGAAATAAAATTGTACAATTATTTTTGTAAATATATTATTATTTATTTCAGAGAGGTGTGGAGAGGGAGAGAGAGAGAGAAACATCAATGATGAGAGACAATCATTGATAGGCTGCCTCCTATATGCCCCCACTGGGCATCCAGCTCAAATCCCAGGTATGTGCCCTTCACCAGAATAGAACCTGGTACCTTTCAGTCCGCAGTCCGATGCTATATCCACTGAGCCGAACAAGCTAGGGCTGTACAATTATTTTTAAAGCTTTAAAAATTCTAATAAGAGTTTGATAATAACAACAAAAGGTTGTTAACGTCAATGGTGTACTGACATTTTGCAGGGAAATGTCCTTTTTTTAGACACTACTTTTGAAGTGTATAAGGATGAAGAAATGTGATTTCTGGGGTTTGCTTTAGGTCTTCAGAGAAAGAAAAATAGATGAAAAGAAGGGAAGGAAGGAGAGAGAAAATGATTATGGCGGAATCGTAATAACTTCTGAGTCTGGTAATGGAAGGCGGATTCCTTCCACTATTTTGCTTTTGCACATTTGGGAAAATTGCCTGTACAGGTGGAGTGGAGAGGTGTTAGGGCCACGGCATAGAAGGTCTGGTTGGTTGTTTGTAGTGGCAGTTTGAGAGGGAGCTGTGAGAATCCGAGCAACCCTCATTTTCACACAATAGGTATATAACCTTGATTATCTGTACTAATAATAGAAAAATATGTAAATTGACCGTACCACGGAGATGCCCACAGCCAATCAGAGATGAGCATGCAAATTAACCAGGGAAAGATGGCCGGGCCTGTGGGCAGAGGGCAAACCACAGGCATCGAGCGGCTGGGAGCAGGGCGGGATGCCCGCCCTTTCTCTGTAGTGACTCCGGGGGCATTCCAGCTCCTAGGAAGCTCAGGGCCTATGCACGCATGTGCTGAGCAGCCTGGGGCAGGGTAAGATGCCAAGCGGCCGTGGTCCTGGGGACGCCACTGGATTGGCTGGTCCTGTCAGCCCTGCCTGGGGGTGGCAGGAGTTCACAGTCCTCTTGGTTTGTGCAGCCTCTGGACTGGAAGTGGAAACCAAGAGCTCGCGGAGCACCAGGAATTCTGGGAATCGTAGGTCTGTTGGCTGGCGCATTGCGGGATCTCCAAAACACTAGAGCAAAGTGAGCCTCGTGCAAGTTACTGTTGTGGGTAGGGGATGGAGGGAAAGCAAAGGTAAGAGGCATGAGCAAAGTCACAGTGTTGAGGAAATATGAAAGGGAAGCTATCCTGTGACTTCTAGGAAATCTCCACAATTGGACCAAAGGGAAATAAAAAGGAAAGGACCTCTATTATGCTGTGATCACCAAACCAAACTGGGTTGGGGTCTCAGAAAATCCGCTCATATGATTTCAAAGACAGACAGAAATTCCGGGATTGGAGAGGGCTCCCCTGAAGGTTCCCAGATTGGAGAGGGTGCAGGTGGGCTGAGGGACCCACTCCTTGTGCACAAATCTTTGTGCACCGAACCCCCAATAATTAAGACAGGTGGACAGTGGTGTGTTTTTTTTTTGCGTTTTTTTTAATGGAAGTTCATTAACCAATCAAGGATCTCAATTTGGACATAAACAAATGACCACTTTCTGCTCAAAATGGCCTTTTCTATGGTCGTGAGTCCTTGCAACTATTTCCTAGAGCATCCTGATAATACTTTACCCCGATAAACATGGCATTGTGGATTTACAAAGCTTTGAAACTGGGAATTTCTCATTTCTGAGATCTGGGGGTACACTTGGCTGTTGGGGGCAAGCTGGTAAGAGAGGGTAAACAGCCCACTCAGCAGCATCAGGATGGCAGCCAGAACCGCCATGGGGACGGCGCTGCCCATCTCCTGCTTGTTGGGCCTGAAGGGGATGTGGAAGGATGGCGGGAAGCATATGCCCTCTTCATTCATCACAGAGTGGTAGTTCCAGATCACAGCCATGAAGATAAATGTGCCAGCTATGATGCTCAGGACACTGGAAGCGAAGAACAGATGGCAGGTGTTTTTCTTCTGAAGATGAGCCAAGCATAATTTCTGCAGGCCCATGACCGTGAGCACTTTCCCCAAGAGAGCCAGGAGGTTGGCAGCCAGCAGCAGGTGCTGAGCGATTCGAATACTGATTGGCACGTAGGTGTCACTGTAGGTGTAGCGATGACATGCTATGGCTCTGCTCTGGAGGCTGTTGGACTGGTAAGTGCAGACCTTCCACATCCCTACACAGGCCAGCCCCGGGGAGGGGGCGGAGCTGTTCTCCATGTACCAAACCCGCCACTCCGCCAAGCCCATGCAGGTCATGGAGAAGATCCATCCTGTGGTGGTGACAATGAAACCCACTACTTGGCAGTTGGCACTGTGGACCAGCGTGTTCATGGCCATGTATCCCGGGAAACTGCAAACCAATAGAGAGGGTCATGAGCGCGGGACAAACCGTCCTGGAACTGCCCCCTGGGGATGAGCAGGGCTATATTGGAGAGGGAAATGCTATATTCCTGAATGGAGATACTTGACCCGCATACTCGGCTGGCGAAGGGTCCTTGGGCAATTTTTACTAAAAGCCTTAAAATATGCAGACTTTCACCCTGCAACATACCTACCTGGTTAGAGCGTCTTCTCAACAGGCCAAAATTGCTACATGGATCCCTGGTCAGTGCACATACAATAAGCCAGCAATGATTGCAACAGTCAGTGGAACACCAAGTCAATGTTCCTCCCTCCCTCCTTCCCTCCCTCTCACTCTTCTTCATCTTCTCTCTCTCTTCCCACTCCCTGTCTCAAAAATCAACAAAAATACATTGAAACTTTCAAACAGGCAGTTGCACGTATGGACATTTGTTGAAAGACCCAATTAAGATTGGCGACAAATATTTTACAATAGAGATGGGCATCACAGCGCTGTGTGATATTGAACAATGGGAAACCATGTCAAGGCCAACAGTAGTGTTTGGTGAAATAATGTATGCCACAACCATACAATGGAGCTCCATACCAAACTTACAAGTGCAGCCCAGTTGCACTTGGTGTGATCTTTGGTGTCTGGCCCTTCTCACCTCGCATAATGTTTTCATGGTTCATCTGTATTGTAGCTTCTGGGAGCAGATCAGTCCTTTCAATGGCAGAGCCGTCTTCATTGTATGGATGTACTACAGTTTGTTTATCCCTTGTCAGTTAGGGGACATTTAGATCCATTTTAAGTTTTGGCTCTTACAAATTCCGTTACGGTGAAGATTAGTGTCTAAAAGTGTGCATGGGTGTATATTCTCATTTCTGGAGTGTAGATAGGTAGGAGTGAGACCTTGCGTGGTTCACGCTGTAACTGTATGTGTGTTTAACTTTGAACAAAGTACTAAGCTGTCTTTCTAAGCGGCTGCCCTTTTGCAGTGAATGTAGGAACTGCCTGTTGGTAGTTTCATACATTCTCACCAGCTATATATTCAGGTTCTAATTTCTCCACACCTTCTCCAACATTTACCAGTTTTTCATTGCACAATGGAATATTAGGGACCTATCAAAAAGAAGGATCTCTTAGCCTTTGAGACAGCATGGAGGGACCTGGAAAGTATCATGCTAAGCAAACTTAGTCAGAGAAAGACAAGTAACCCATGATCTCACTCTAATGTGAAATCTCATGAATAAAATAAACTGATGTACAGAGTGGATCCAGAGACATGGAAGCATGGATAGAAGGAAGAGTCTTGGAAGAAAGCCAAGGGAAAGTGTTGGTTGGGAGGTAATTAACTAAGGACCTTGTATGCATATGCAGAACCTATGAACGCAGACATAGGGTGATGAAGCCCTGGGGTGTGGGACAGGATGTGCTGGAGAGGGTTGATTGGGGGGGCAGGAATGGGACAGGTGAAATCTTTCAACAATAAAGATTTAAAAAAAAAAAACATTGATGAACAATATAGATCCAGAGACATGGAAGCATAGAACAGAATGCTAAATCTCTGAGGGATGATGTGTGTGTGTGTGTGTGTGTGTGTGTGTGTGTGTGTGTGTGTGTGTGTGAGTGTGTGTGTAGAGGGGTGGGGCAATGGGATGAGATTAACGATAGAATGTATATGTATAACCCATGGATATAGGCAATAGTTCAGTGAATGCCTGGAGAAGATGCAGGATTTAGGGAGTTAATGGGACAAGGAAAGGGGACATCTATAATACTTTCAAACACAAAGAGAAACTTAAAAATAAAATAAAATGTAATGTGACCAAAGGGAAGATGTCCACAATATACCAAGTTCAAGCAGCATGTTACAAACTCGTACACACAATGGGATCAGAGAGATGGTGAATTTTAAAGCTATTAATATTGTGCAGAATCACATTCATATAGAAAATTGGACCAAATCTAAGTGTACAACTCAAAGACCAGTCCAGGGGTAAATACACCTGTCACCATCGCTAAGCTTAAAAGAGATAATATCTCTGGTTTCTTGCTTCTCTTTAGTTTCCCACCTCAGCAGGTATCCCCAAACACCCTGGTTCCCTTCTGCCTGTTTCTGAAGACAGGAATTGTGCCCAGGGCATTCCTGCGTAAATGGCTTCCTTTGCTCCATGACCTGAGGCTATGATTTCAGAGAGAAAGTGAGAGGGGGAGAGAGAGATAGATACATCAATGAAGAGAGAGAATTATGGATGGGCTGCCTTCTGAACATCCCCTGCTGGGGATCAAACCTGCAACCTGGGCATGTGCCGTGACTGGGAATTGAACCATGATCTCCTGGTTCATAGCCCCATGCTCAGCCACTGAAACACACTGACCAGGCTGATTGTTTAAATAATCTGTGGCTGTTTGAAACTTACAGTTATGTGTTATGAGTATAATTTTTTGAAATAAAAACAATAAAAAAACCTTAGGAAGCAATAGAGGATTAATTCTGATACACAAATATGCTGCAATACCTAGTATTAAAGTAATTAATTCCCTGTGGAACCCAGCAGACATTAGAGGAGAAGGGAATTCAGTATCATGAGAAAAGTTCATGGTGGGTCAATTTAAAATGAAAATAAGATCCCTGGTTGATGTGGCTTAGCTGAGTGGGCATTGTCCTGTGTACCAAAAAGTTGCCGGTTTGATTTTCGATCTCAACACATATCTGAGGTGCCAGCATAGTCCCTGTTAGGGTGCATGCAGGAAGCAGCTGACAGATGTTTCTATTCTCCCTCACCCTTCTTCTCTCTCTAAAATATCAATTATAATTAATGATACAAAATTAAAAATAAATAAAATGAGGATAAGAAAATTATAAGAGTGTAGCAGGATCTTATTTTTGCCCATTCTGAAATACACTGGGAAGGTAAAACAAGATTGCATCTGCTGGGATTACCAGGGATATTTCTATATTTTAAGTTGGAGATAAATGGGGGCATGTAGAGCAATACAAGAATAGAAATGAACAAAGGGTGAACAGGAGTGGGCATCGAAGCCAGTGCATGGAGAGCTTTGAGGGGTTCGGGCTTTATTCTGAGGGGCCCCCAGTGGGAGGGACAGGAGGAGAGAATGCCCAAGCTGATAGCAGAAATTCCTTCTCATGGCCAGATAATCATGGAAGATGCCTTATTTATAAAAATCATTCTTTCGGGCCAGATAACCCTGAACAACTTGTGGAAGGAACACTTGAAATGGCATTGTGGGCATGGTTGGTGTGTCTCAGTTGTTGATAGTCAAACTCTGAACCAGGAGGTCAAGGTTCAATTCCTGGTCAGTTGGATACTCTATTCTCAGTAGGAGTGGTGTAGTAGGCAGCCAATCCATGTTTTTCATCATTGATGTTTATTCTCCCTCTCCATGTCCCTTCCTCTCTCTCTCTGAAATCAATAAAAACATGTTCTTAAAGTAGACAAGTCTTCCATAAAGGATGAACAATTAAAGTGGCCTACCTTCACCTCTCTGCAGGACTGCTGATGACAGTTAACCTGTTCACAGAGCAAATAAATGGATTACATAGACACCCCCACACCACAAGAAATCTCAGGGCTCTCTTAACTAGGGTAAAAAATAAAGCACAATGGTTACCCAGCCAATACAGAAGACAGGAGGAGGACGTCTCAGAGGTACAAATGGTAGCAAATGCCAGGCTATAACAGAGATGAGGAAACCAAACATTCTTATGTTTCCATGGCTTCCAGGGCTGGCCTGCAGGCCTATGACAATAGGCTCCTTAAAGGGGCAGAGTCACTGAACAGGTCTTCAAGAGTTGAAGTCTTTCTACTGTAGAAATATCCTTTTTAAGGTCTTAGACCAAATAGTCACTGTAATCCATCCAAGTCTTAAGTAGAAACCCTGGAAGAAGAGCCACGGAATTGGGGAGCAAGTGTTATGATAGGTAGCCAGGGCCAGGGCAAGGGGGCGAGGGGGCGTGCGATACCGGATCAGTCCTTGGACCAGGAACCTGGGGTGAAACTGACTTGGGTCCTGGCTGTCACCGGACTCTGCTTCCAGTTGGACCTTACTGTCTCCCTGGAAGAGTTCCTGCTAGGAAATTACACGGGTCAAGTGAGCTGGGGATGGAGGTGGGCGGGAGAAGAAAGGGCCAAAGGGGGTGGCAAACAGGGAGAACAAGGAAGAGAAAGGGCAAAGTGACTCCTGAGTCAGGAAACAGTCAGCTCACTGGGTGGGCACTATGACAGGCACCTGCTGGTGTCCCTGAGCCCAGGCGCTGCCTCTGCTGGGTCTCCCTCCTCAAGTGCTCTCACAGGGACCCCCACAGAGGCCCGGCACTGTCCCACACTGACCCCCAAACCAAAGGCCACATGGCAGCCTCTAGCTCCTGGGCACCTTGGAAGGATTCCCAGGCAGGAGGAAGAATGAGAGAAATATCACCGCCCTCAGGCGCCCTCGCTTTGTGCTGCCCTGATGGGAAATGCACAGGGCACATTCTTTTGCCTTATTCCTGTGAAAAAAATAATTAAGTGAGAACCTTAAACAGTCATTCCCAAAGAGCCCTTGACAAGGGCTAGGAACTCTTTTCCGAGCTTCCCCAGAGCACACCCCGCCATGGTGGCCGCCTCACCTGCTGTGTCTGAACCCTTATGACCTGTCCACTTGCTCTCTGTTGACAGTGAAGGCAAAGAGGGGTCAAGAGACAGCTTTCCACAGCCCCAGAGGTTCAATCATTCTCCTTTTGGAACAGCAGGAGGCAGGCGCACTTCCCTCAGCAGGGTATCATGTTCCAGAAACTGGTCCTCATCAGAAGCATGTCTCCCAAGAGCTTCCTTTTTCAAATAACCACAGGTTTGACTCACTTAAATAACACACGTCCTGTTTCAAACTTATATGTCCTGTCAGTCTGTTAACAAGGCCTACTTCGGGGACAGATTTCATGGGGGGAAACATGGTGTTTACCTAGGAACCATATCCCAGCCGTCCAGACCTGCAAGGAGAATGGGTAAGACTTGACTGCAGGCCAGCCCTGAAAATCCCATGGAACCCAAAGGCTCCTTTCAAACCCCTGGGATGGGGGCCAGGGACTCTCACTCAATGCAGAGGCTGTGACTTCCTCCCAGTTCTAAGGACATTGTGCAAATCACAGCAGACAGAGAAGGGGCATCTACCACTTTACACTTGCTCTATCAGAGGGAAGAGGGAAGAATCCCTTGCCCATAGCCAAAGGATCCAATGAATATTCTGGGGTACACAGGCAATGTCTTTGGAACACATGTTTAAATAACTAATATACTTATTCTCCAAGGGGAAATTTTGTCACACACTCTGCTCTCAGAGACATAAGTATTATTTGAGAAGAAAGTCATTTCACGTCAGCCCTCTAATTTCTCTGCTGTAGCTCTCACATTAAAGTGAGTCTGTCTCAATTTAAACCTATTAATGACCTCCCCCAGTTAATTGTTGAGTTTTAAGTCAGTCCTTTGAAACTTCTGAGGTGCTGTGAGCAATGAAACAGAGGGTGTGGGTAAAGTGTATGTTATGGCCCCGCAGAACTTGACTAGATATATTAGAAGCACTTCTCACATGAAAGCTATCTAGTTAATATGACCTGAAAGAAGCCATCAGTAAGAGAGTGAGCTGAAGTTGTCTCTCCTGAAATGCCTATAAACATGATTTTGGATTGTTATGACATGAGGATGTTAGTAGAGGAGCGGGCGGGGGGGGGAGCTTACAACTTACCCAGGAAGTGAGTTGGACCACCCATGAAGCATGGAAGAGAAATGTGTTGTGGTTTTTTTTTTTTTCACACAGGGTATAGCTATGGAGTGCGGTTCTGAGGGCAGTTACCTAGATTTGTAGAAACAAGACCTATGCTGACTCAGAATCCAGTTAAGCTTTAAGAGATAGGGAGCATTTTAAACACAGGACAATTGGCTCATTTTATTCAGCAAACCAAAATCTTTTTACGAAAATAGCAAAGAAGGTGTGGAAGGGGGAATGCTTTCAATTGAGTCTTAAGAGGCAGCCTGAACATCTTATGCAATAAAAGAAATAAAATTGTACAATTATTTTTGTAAATATATTATTATTTATTACAGAGAGGTGTGGAGAGGGAGATAGAGAGAGAAACATCAATGATGAGAGAGAATCATTGATAGGCTGACTCCTATATCCCCACTGGGCATCCAGCTCAAATCCTGGGTATGTGCCCTTGACCAGAATAGAACCTGGTACCTTTCAGTCCGCAGTCCGATGCTATATCCATTGTGCCGAACCAGTTAGGGCTGTACAATTATTTTTAAGGCTTTAAAAATTTTAATAAGAGTTTGATAATAACAACAAAAGGTTGTTAACGTTAAAGGTGTACTGTCATTTTGCAGGGAAATGTCCTTTTTTTAGACACTACTTTTGAAGTGTATAAGGATGAAGAAATGTGATGTCTGGGGTTTGCTTTAGGTCTTCAGAGAAAGAAAAATAGATGAAAAGAAGGGAAGGAAGGAGAGAGAAAATGATTATGGCGGAATCGTAATAACTTCTGAGTCTGGTAATGGAAGGCGGATTCCTTCCACTATTTTGCTTTTGCACATTTGGGAAAATTGACTGTACAGGTGGAGTGGAGAGGTGTTAGGGCCATGGCATAGAAGGTCTGGTTGCTTGTTTGTAGTGGCAGTTTGAGAGGGAGCTGTGAGAATCCGAGCAACTCTCATTTTCACACAATAGGTATATAACCTTGATTATCTATACTAATAATAGAAAAATATGTAAATTGACCGTACCACGGAGATGCCCACAGCCAATCAGAGATGAGCATGCAAATTAACCAGGGAAAGATGGCCAGGCCTGTGGGCAGAGGGCACGGCCACAGGCATCGAGCGGCTGGGAGCAGGGCGGGATGCCCGCCCTTTCTCTGTAGTGACTCGGGGGGCATTCCAGCTCCTAGGAAGCTCAGGGCCTATGCACGCATGTGCTGAGCAGCCTGGGGCAGGGTAAGATGCCAAGCGGCCGTGGTCCTGGGGACGCCACTGGATTGGCTGGTCCTGTCAGCCCTGCCTGGGGGTGGCAGGAGTTCACAGTCCTCTTGGTTTGTGCAGCCCCTGGACTGGAAGTGGAAACCAAGAGCTCGCGGAGCACCAGGAATTCTGGGAATCGTAGGTCTGTTGGCTGGCGCATTGCGGGAGCTCCAAAACACTAGAGCAAAGTGAGCCTGGTACAAGTTACTGTTGTGGGTAGGGGATGGAGGGAAAGCAAAGGTAAGAGGCATGAGCAAAGTCAAAGTGTTGAGGAAATATTAAAGGGCAGCTATCCTGTGACATCTAGGAAATCTCCACAATTGGACCAAAGGGAAATAAAAAGGAAAGGACCTCTATTATGCTGTGATCACCAAACCAAACTGGGTTGGGGTCTCAGAAAATCCGCTCATATGATTTCAAAGACAGACAGAAATTCCGGGATTGGAGAGGGCTCCCCTGAAGGTTCCCAGATTGGAGAGGGTGCAGGTGTGCTGAGGGACCCACTCCTTGTGCACAAATCTTTGTGCACCGAACCCCCAATAATTAAGACAGGTGGACAGTGGTGTGTTTTTTTTTTGCGTTTTTTTTTTAATGGAAGTTCATTAACCAATCAAGGATCTCAATTTGGACATAAACAAATGACCACTTTCTGCTCACAATGGCCTTTTCTATGGTCGTGAGTCCTTGCAACTATTTCCTAGAGCATCCTGATAATACTTTACCCCGATAAACTGGGCATTGTGGATTTACAAAGCTTTGAAACTGGGAATTTCTCATTTCTGAGACCTGAGGGTACACTTGGCTGTTGGGGGCAAGCTGGTAAGAGAGGGTAAACAGCCCACTCAGCAGCATCAGGATGGCAGCCAGAACCGCCATGGGGACGGTGCTGCCCATCTCCTGCTTGTTGGGCCTGAAGGGGATGTGGAAGGATGGCAGGAAGCATATGCCCTCTTCATTCATCACAGAGTGGTAGTTCCAGATCACAGCCATGAAGATAAATGTGCCAGCTATGATACTCAGGACACTGGAAGCGAAGAACAGATGGCAGGTGTTTTTCTTCTGAAGATGAGCCAAGCATACTTTCTGCAGGCCCATGACCGTGAGCACTTTCCCCAAGAGAGCCAGGAGGTTGGCAGCCAGCAGCAGGTTATGAGCGATTCGAATACTGATTGGCACGTAGGTGTCACTGTAGGTGTAGCGATGACATGCTATGGCTCTGCTCTGGAGGCTGTTGGACTGGTAAGTGCAGACCTTCCACATCCCTACACAGACCAGCCCCGGGGAGGGGGCGGAGCTGTTCTCCATGTACCAAACCCGCCACTCCGCCAGGCCCATGCAGGTCATGGAGAAGATCCATCCTGTGGTGGTGACAATGAAACCCACTACTTGGCAGTCGGCACTGTGGACCAGCGTGTTCATGGCCATGTATCCCGGGAAACTGCAAACCAATAGAGAAGGTCATGAGGGTGGGACAAACCGTCTTGGAACTGCCCCCTGGGGATGAGCAGGGCTATATTGGAGAGGGAAATGCTATATTCCTGAATGGAGATACTTGACCCGCATACTTGGCTGGCGAAGGGACCTTGGGCAATTTTTACTAAAAGCCTTAAAATATGCAGACTTTCACCCTGCAGCATACCTACCTGGTTAGAGCGTCTTCTCAACAGGACAAAATTGCTACATGGATCCCTGGTCAGTGCACATACAATAAGCCAGCAATGATTGCAACAGTCAGTGGAACACCAAGTCAATGTTCCTCCCTCCCTCCTTCCCTCCCTCTCACTCTTCTTCATCTTCTCTCTCTCTTCCCACTCCCTGTCTCAAAAATCAACAAAAATACATTCAAACTTTCAAACAGGCAGTTGCACGTATGGGCATTTGTTGAAAGACCCAATTAAGATTGGCGACAAATATTTTACAATAGAGATGGGCATCACAGCGCTGTGTGACATTGAACAATGGGAAACCATGTCAAGGCCAACAGTAGCGTTTGGTGAAATAATGTATGCCACAACCATACAATGGAGCTCCATACCAAACTTACATGTGCAGCCCAGTTGCACTTGGTGTGATCTTTGGTGTCTGGCCCTTCTCACCTCGCATAATGTTTTCAAGGTTCATCTGTATTGTAGCTTCTGGGAGCAGATCAGTCCTTTCAATGGCAGAGCCGTCTTCATTGTATGGATGTACTACAGTTTGTTTATCCCTTGTCAGTTAGGGGACATTTAGATCCATTTTAAGTTTTGGCTCTTACAAATTCCGTTACAGTGAAGATTAGTGTCTAAAAGTCTGCATGGGTGTATTTTCTCATTTCTGGAGTGTAGATAGGTGGGAGTGAGACCTTGCGTGGTTCATGCTGTAACTGTATGTGTGTTTAACTTTGAACAAAGTACTAAGCTGTCTTTCTAAGCGGCTGCCCTTTTGCAGTGAATGTAGGAACTGCCTGTTGGTAGTTTCATACATTCTCACCAGCTATATATTCAGGTTCTAATTTCTCCACACCTTCTCCAACATTTACCAGTTTTTCATTGCACAATGGAATATTAGGGACCTATCAAAAAGAAGGATCTCTTAGCCTTTGAGACAGCATGGAGGGACCTGGAAAGTATCATGGTAAGCAAACTTAGTCAGAGAAAGACAAGTATCCCATGATCTCACTCTAATGTGAAATTTCATGAATAAAATAAACTGATGTACAGAGTGGATCCAGAGTCATGGAAGCATGGATAGAGGGAAGAGCCTTGGAAGAAAGGCAAGGGAAAGTGGTGGTTGGGAGGTAATTAACTAAGGACCTTGTATGCATATGCAGAACCTATGAACACAGACATAGGGTGATGAAGCCCTGGGGTGTGGGACAGGATGTGCTGGAAAGGGTTGATTGGGGGGGGCAGGAATGGGACAGGTGTAATCTTTCAACAATAAAGATTTTTTTAAAAAAACATTGATGGACAATATAGATCCAGAGACATGGAAGCATAGAACAGAATGCTAAATCTCTGAGGGATGATGTGTGTGTGTGTGTGTGCCTGTGTGTGTGTGTGTGTGTGTGTGTGTGTGAGTGTGTGTGTAGAGGGGTGGGGCAATGGGATGAGATTAACCATAGAATGTATATGCATAACCCATGGATATAGGCAATAGTTCAGTGAATGCCTGGGGAGGATGCAGGGTTTAGGGAGTTAATGGGAAAAGGAAAGGGGACATCTATAATACTTTCAAACACAAAGAGAAACTTAAAAATAAAATAAAATGTAATGTGACCAAAGGGAAGATGTCCACAATATACCAAGTTCAAGCAGCATGTTACAAACTCGTACACACAATGGGATCAGAGAGATGGTGAATTTTAAAGCTATTAATATTGTGCAGAATCACATTCATATAGAAAATTGGACCAAATCTAAGTGTACAACTCAATGACCAGTCCAGGGGTAAATACACCTGTCACCATCGCTAAGCTTAAAAGAGATAATATCTCTGGTTTCTTGCTTCTCTTTAGTTTCCCACCTCAGCAGGTATCCCCAAACACCCTGGTTCCCTTCTGCCTGTTTCTGAAGACAGGAATTGTGCCCAGGGCATTCCTGTGTAAATGGCTTCCTTTGCTACATGACCTGAGGCTATGATTTCAGAGAGAAAGTGAGAGGGGGAGAGAGAGATAGATGCATCAATGAAGAGAGACAATTATGAATGGGCAGCCTTCTGAACATCCCCTGCTGGGGATCAAACCTGCAACCTGGGCATGTGCCGTGACTGGGAATTGAACCATGATCTCCTGGTTCATAGCCCCATGCTCAGCCACTGAAACACACTGACCAGGCTGATTGTTTAAATAATCTGTGGCTGTTTGAAACTTACAGTTATGTGTTATGTGTATAATTTTTTGAAATAAAAACAATAAAAAAAACTTAGGAAGCAATAGAGGATTAATTCTGGTACACAAATATGGTGCAATACCTAGTATTAAATTAATTAATTCCCTGTAGAACCCAGCAGACATTAGAGGAGAAGGGAATTCAGTATCATGAGAAAAGTTCATGGTGGGTTGAATTTAAAATGAAAATAAGATCCCTGGTTGATGTGGCTTAGCTGAGTGGGCATTGTCCTGTGCACCAAAAAGTTGCCGATTTGATTTTCGATCACAACACATATCTGAGGTGCCAGCATAGTCCCTGTTAGGGTGCATGCAGGAAGCAGCTGACAGATGTTTCTATTCTCCCTCACCCTTCTTCTCTCTCTAAAATATCAATTAAAATTAATGATACAAAATTAAAAATAAATAAAATGAGGATAAGAAAATTATAAGAATGTAGCAGGATCTTATTTTTGCCCATTCTGAAATACACTGGGAAGGTAAAACAAGATTGCATCTGCTGGGATTACCAGGGATATTTCTATATTTTAAGTTGGAGATAAATGGGGGCATGTAGAGCAATACAAGAATAGAAATGAACAAAGGGTGCATCGAAGCCAGTGCATGGAGAGCTTTGAGGGGTTCGGGCTTGATTCTGAGGGGCCCCCAGTGGGAGGGACAGGAGGAGAGAATGCCCAAGCTGATAGCAGAAATTCCTTCTCATGGCCAGATAATCATGGAAGATGCCTTATTTATAAAGATCATTCTTTCGGGCCAGATAATCCTGAACAACTTGTGGAAGGAACACTTGAAATGGCATTGTGGGCATGGTTGGTGTGTCTCATTTGTTGATAATCAACCTCTGAACCAGGAGGTCAAGGTTCAATTCCTGGTCAGTTGGATACTCTATTCTCAGTAGGAGTGGTGCAGTAGGCAGCCAATCCGTGTTTTTCATCATTGATGTTTATTCTCCCTCTCCATGTCCCTTCCTCTCTCTCTCTGAAATCAAAAAAAAAACATGTTCTTAAAGTAGACAAGTCTTACATAAAGGATGAACAATTAAAGTGGCCTACCTTCACCTCTCTGCAGGACTGCTGATGACAGTTAACCTGTTCACAGAGCAAATAAATGGATTACATAGACACCCCCACACCACAAGAAATCTCAGGGCTCTCTTAACTAGGGTAAAAAATAAAGCACAATGGTTACCCAGCCAATACAGAAGGCAGGAGGAGGACGTCTCAGAGGTACAAATGGTAGCAACTGCCAGGCTATAACAGAGATGAGGAAACCAAACATTCTTATGTTTCCATGGCTCCCAGGGCTGGCCTGCAGGCCTATGACAATAGGCTCCTTAAAGGGCCTGAGTCACTGAACAGGTCTTCAAGAGTTGAAGTCTTTCTACTGTAGAAATATCCTTTTTAAGGTCTTAGACCAAATAGTCACTGTAATACATCCGAGTGTTAAGTAGTAAAACTGGAAGAGAAAGCAAGGTGATGGGGATCAAGTCTCATGATAGGGAGCTAGTCCAGGCCAGGGGGAGGCCTCCATGAACAGTCCTTGCACCAGGACCTTGGGGCAAAACTGACTTGGGCCCTGGCTGTCACCGGACTCTGCTTTCAGTTGGACCATACTGTCTCCCTGGAAGAATTCCTGCTAGGAACTCACAAGGAACATATCATCTGGGAATGGAGGTGGGTAGGGAGGAGAAGATAGGGCCAAAGGGGCTGGCAAACAGTGATAACAAGGAATCAAAAGGGCAAAGTGACTCCTGAGTCAGGAAACACTCAGCTCACTGGGCGGGCACTTTGGCAGGCACCTGCTGGTGTCCCTGAGCCCAGGCGCTGTCTCTGCTGGGTCTCCCTCCTCAAGTGCTCTCACAGGGACCCCTCCCTGCCTGGCACCCCCAGCAGAGGCCAGGCACTGTCCCACGCTGGCCCCAAGCCCAAAGGCCACATGGCAGCCTCTTGCTCCTGGGTACTTTGTGAGGATCCCATGGAGGAGAAAGAATGAGAGAAATGCCACCTCCCTCAGGCGCCCTCGTTGTGTGCTGTGCTGATGGGAAAGGTGCAGGACACAATCTCTTGCCTTATTCATGTGAAAAAATAATAAAGTGAGAACCTTAAACAGTCATTCCCAAAGAGCCCTTGACAAGGGCTTGGAACTGAAAATGGCCTTTTCTATTGTCGTGAGTCCTTGGAACTATTTCCTAGAGCATCCTGATTATACTTCACCCCCATAAACTGCTCATGTTGGATTTGCAAAGCTATGCAAGTGGGATTTTCACACTTCTGAGAACTTGGGGTACACTTGGTTGTTGGGGGGAAGCTGGTTAGAGAGGGTTAACAGCCCACTTGGCAGCATCAGGATGGCAGCCAGAACCGCCACAGGGAAGGTGCTGCCCATCTCCTGCTGGTCGGGCCTGAAGGGGATGTGGAAGGATGGCGGGAAGCATATGCCCTCTTCATTCATCACAGAGTGGCAGTTACAGATCACAGCCATGAAGATAAATGTGCCAGCTATGATGCTCAGGACTCGGAAGCCAAGAACAGATTGCAGGTGTTTTCCTTCTGAAGATGAGACACGCACACTCTCTGCAGGCCCATGACCATGAGCACTTTCCCCAAGAGAGCCAGGAGGCTGGCGGCCAGCAGCATGTGCTGAGAGATGAGGATATTGAGCAGTAGGTAGGTGTCACTGTAAGTGTAGAAGTGTCACGCTATGACTTTACTCTGGAGGCTGTTGGACTGGTAAGTGCAGACCTTCCACATTCATACACAGGCCAGCCCCAGGGAGGGGGCGGAGCTGTTCTCCATGTACCAAACCCGCCACTCCGCCAGGCCCATGCAAGTCATGGAGAAGATCCATCCTACGGTGGTGACAATGAAACCCACTACTTGGCAGTTGGCACTGTGGACTAGCGTGTTCATGGCCATGTGTCCCGGGAAACTGCAAACCAATAGAGAGCGTCATGAGAGTGGGACAAACCGTCCTGTAACCGCCCCCTGGGGATGAGGAGGGCTATATTGGATAGGGAAATTCCATATTCCCAAATGGAGATACTTGACCCCCATACTCGGCTTGAGAAGGGTCCTTGGGCAATTTTTACTAAAAGCCTTAAAATATGCAGACTTTCACCCTGCAGTGTTCCTAAGTGGTTAGAGAGTCTTCTCAACAGGCCAAAATGGCTACTTTGATCCCTGGTCAGTGTACATACAATAAGCCAACAATGATTGCAACAGTCAGTGGAACACCAATGTTCCTCCCTCCCTTCCTCCCTCCCTTCCTCCCTCCCTCTCTGTCTTCTTCCTCTTCTCTCTCTCTTTTCCCCTCCCTGTCTCAAAAATCAACAAAAATACATTCAAACTTTTAAACAGGGAGTTCCACTCATGGGCATTTGTTGAAAAACCCAATTAAGACTGGCGACAAATATTTTACAATAGAGATGGGCATCACAGCGCTGTGTGACATTGAACAATGGGAAACCTTGTCTCAGCCAACAGTAGGGTTTGGTGAAATAATGTATGCTACATCCGTACAATGGAGCTCCATACCAAACTTACAAGTGCAGCCCAGTCGCACTTGGTGTGATGTTTGGTGTCTGGCCCTTCTCACCTCGCATAATGTTTTCAAGGTTCAACTGTATTGTAGCTCCTGGGAGCAGACCATTCCTTTCAATGGCAGAGCCATCTTCCATTGTATGGATATACCACAGTTTGTTTATCCCTTCGTCAGTTTGGGAACATTTAGATCCATTTTAAGTTTTGGCTCTTACACCTTCCATCTCTGAGAACATTTCTGTCTAAACCTTTGCATGGTGTATGTTCTCATTTCTGGAGTGTTAGGTAGGAGTGAGACTGTGTGTGGGTCATGCTGTAACTGTATGTGTGTTCAACTTTGAACAAAGTACTAAGCTGTCTCCACAATCTTGTCTGTTCTCCACCAACTAACCTCCCCTGCTGGTCCAGTCACCCCTAACTGCGCTCCCCTGCAATCCTAATTGCCCCCAACTGCCCTCCCCTGGCGTCCTGGTCTCCCCCTGATTACCAAACATGCAGGCCTGGGTCCTACCAACTGCACTCCCCTGCTGGTCTGGTCCCCCCCAACTCCCCTGCCCTGCAGGCATCGTCCCCCCAATGACCCTCTGCTGCAGTCCTGGGTTTCCCCATCTGCCCTCCCTGGCTGGCCTTGATCTCCCAACCACCCTCCCCTGGAGGCCTGTGTCCCCCATGAACTGTCCTCCACTGCTGGCAAGTCTCCTTCAACTGCCCTCCCCTGCAGGCCTGGTCTACCCCAAATGCCCTCTTTTGCTAGCCCAGTCACCCCTAACTACTCTCCCTTGCCAGCAATGTCACCCTCAGCTACTCTCCCTGCTGGACTGATGGCCCCTAACTGCCCTCCCCTGCAGGCCTGGGTTTTCCCAACTGCCCTCCACTGCTGGCAGGTCTCCTTCAACTGCCCTCCCCTGCAGGCCTGGTCCCCCCAACTCCCCTCCACTGGAGGCCTGGTCTCCCCCAACACTCCTTCCCTGCAGTGTTGGTCCTCCCCAACTGCCCAACACTTCTTGCCTGCTCTCCCCCACCTGATCTCCCCTGCTGGTCCAGTCACCCCTAACTGCCATCCCTTGATAGCATTGTAGCCCCCCCTGCAGGCCTCGTCCCCCTCAACTGCTCTCCCCTGCAGGCATTGTCCCTCCCAACTGCCCTCCCATATATCCCTGTTCCCCCTCAACAGCCTTCCCCTGCCAGCCCAATTGTCCCTAACTGCCCTCCCTGAAGGCCTAGTTGCCCCTAATTGCCCTCACCTGCCAGCCCAGTCACCCCTAATTGCCCTCCCGTGTAAGGCTGATTGTCCCTAACTGCTCTCTCATGCTCGTCTGGTCGCCCCCAACTGCCCTCCCCTGCAGGCCTTGTCCCTCCCAATTCCCCTCCCTTGCAGGCCTGGTCCCCCAAAACTACCCACCCCTTCAGGCATGGGTCCCATCAACTGCCCTCCCCTGCAGGCCTTGTACCCCTAAACTCCCCTCCCTTGCAGGCCTGGTCCCCCACAACTACCCTTCCCTTCAGGCATTGTCCCATCAACTGCCCTACCCTGCTGGCCTGGTCCCCCACAACTGCCCTCCCCTGCAGGCTTAGGTCTCCCCCAACTGCCCTCCACTACCAGCCTGGTCTCCCCCAACTGCCCTCCCCTGCTGGCCCAGTCACTCCTAACTGCCCTCACTTGCCAGCATGGTTGCCTCCAACTGCCCTCCCCTGCAGGCCTAGTCACCCCTAACTGCCCTCCCCTACAAGCCTGATTGCCCCTAACTGCCCTTCCCTGAAGACCTGTTCACCCTCAACTACCCTGCCCTTAGAATCCGCATGTGATGACATGGGGCAGCCATATTGTGACAACGTGGGTGTGAACATTTTGTGATGATGTGACAGTGACCATCTTGTGACAAGAGTTTGACAATGTTGTCACGACATGGGGTGGCCATCTTGTGATGACGTCTGGGTGCCCATAATATGAGGATGTGGGAGTGGCCATCCTGTGGCAGCCATCTTGTGACAACATAGATGTGGCCATGTTGTGATGACGTGGGGCAGCCATCTTGTGACAACATTAGGGTGGCCATCTTGTGATGATGTGGTGGTGGACATCTTGTGGCATCCACTTTGTGATGACATGTGGTGGTCATATTGTGATGAAGTGTGGCTGGCTATTTTGTCGTGGCCATCATGTGATGACATGGGGGCGGCCATTGGGTGATAATGTGAGGGTGGCCATCTGGTGATGCAAGGGTGTGAGGATCAACTTGCATATTACCTTTTTATTATATAGGATTAGTTTCAGGTTTTATATTAGTTACAGTGTTACAGAGGACCGTAATAATCAAACAATGCAGGAGAGTTTGGAGTTACACTTTATTCACTGTGGTGGGCTTAGAGAAAATGAATTCAAATTCTAAGCAAAGCTACAAGCAGAACTTCCCTTTTTATTAAGGAACCAGCCCTCTGTGCAATTAGTGGTTATCTCACTGCTGTCTTTGAAAACAAGCACAGTTCTAAAAATTATGGGCATAACTAGTCTTGACCTACAAGGTCAGACAGCTAAATTTATGGGCATATCTAGTCTCTGGCCTACAAGGTCAGACAGCTAAGTTTATTGTCCTCATTATTCAAGCAGGCTAAAGCAGGCTAGAAAGCAAAGTTATATTTTTAGAATAAGAGGCCGTCTAAGAAAAACAGCAGAAAATTCCAAACAGCAGTTTTTACAAAATAGGGTTTTGGCTTCTCAACAGAATAGTGGTCAGACAATCATATTCTTTACACTGTGTTCTCTGATATTTCCAGTACCCACCTGGCATCATACCATCATTACAACACTATTGACTATACTCCCAATTTAAGTGACAATAGGTCTACAGGTCGCTTGTGTTGCTCACCCTTCCTTTTCTTTCTCACTTCTTCCCTCATTTACTTTATATAGAATTTCAAATGTCCCTGAAAGCTCAGTGAAGGCCCTGGGACATGCTTAATCCTTTTTACAGACCAGGAAATTGAGGCCAATTCGAGTTGCTTGTGCAACTGGACTCAGGATGCAGGGAGCCCTCACAACTGCACTCTCCACCTTTCCTAAGGGACAGCCATGAGGCAAACAGAACTCACATCCCCAGAAGGCTTCTGAGCCTTGTTCTCAAGCAACTCTTCATCGTGAATGCTCCACATTCTTTCCTCTACCTGCCCCCCGCTCCCATTCTTTATGGCCACCGCTTCTGTAGAGCAGGTGGTAGGCTTTGCACTCTCTATGCAGGCACATGGGAACTGGGGGCAGGAATAGGCTTGCTTTTGTGCCAAGGCAGGAGCAGGGGTCACAGCCTCTCAAGTGTGCAGGCCACAGTGATGCCAATTAGCACTAGGAACTTTGCCGAACCACCACATTGGGGTACCCAGCAATGAGGCGCTCCTCTGGTGAGGTGGCGCCTCCCCTCAAACCCCACCTCATGGCTGAGGGCCTGTGCACCTCCGCACCAGCATCCTTCCATATCAGCATTTCACACCGGACCAACCTGAGTCATGGGGCAACTGCAGAACCTCACTCTATGCTGGCAAGCAGATCCCCACCTGCCCACCCCTGCCCCTGCACAAGGCCCCTGCAGTGCAACTCGCTGTGGCACAGCTCTATGCCCCTTGGCCTACCTGCCTCCTGGCCAGCAGCTTCGCCAATGCTGCAGCGCTCGCCCTGGAGCCAATCCTCAGGCAGAGGTTTGTCTGCTTGCCTGCGGACCCCTCGGCTGTGGCTCTGAGCTGGATGCTTTGCTGAAGCTACATCTTCCTTCAGGCGATCTCCTCAGACTCCCTGTAGCTTGGCTCCAGCAGCCCCACCCCTCCATGGCTCCCTGTAGCCAGCGCCTCACTCAGCTCTCCCAGGCTGCCCACCTGTCAGGATGCTAATGTGGCAACCTTTTGAGGGCAGTGGGGAACTTGGGCAGGGGGTGGGGAGAGCAGCTCCAATAAAGTTTAGTAAACCACTGGTCAGCATTGGGATTGGGCTGCAGGCCCCAGGCTAGTCTGCCTGGGTGGAACAAAATCCCGCTTAGACCTGGAGTGCCACCCTGGGGCCCCACAACCCTGCCCACCCTGTGAAAGGTCATGATGTGACGGCGTCCCGGACAAATCTGTGTATCCCTCCATTATACATATATATATAGATGTGAACTCCATAATACAGGCATTTAAAACTTATCAGCATTCCTGGTTTAGCTAAACCCACATTCTCACTAATTTTGTGTTCACCACTGCTTCTGCATCCAGTTCCTTCATTCTGTCTCCAATAACTTTCTTGTGAAAGTGTCTCTGATTGTAGGTTCTTTATCTGAAAATGTGTTCACTTGGTCCTTATTGTCTTTAAAAATATATGTTTTTATTGATTTCAGAGAAAGGAAGTGTGAGAGAGACAGAGAAAAATCCCCTGACTGGGTATTGAGCCTGCAACAGGGGCATGTGCCCTGATGCTCAACCACGGAGCCAGGGCCTTTGAGTTGTGACAGTAAATACAGAATATGTTTGCCTACAGATTTCAGCACGCAAGCAGCTGCAAAGAGTAAAACCTCTTGAAGAAGAGAGCAGGAGAGGAGAATAGGAGCTTCAGACACACTCTGGAAAGCCAAGCCTGTTTTATTTGGAACGCCTGGATGTTTACAACACTATGAAGTGTACACAGGACATTTCTTCAAGAAAGCTCCTGCCAGCCATTGCAGAGGGCGGGCCCTCATTCAGACCTTTGGCCTTGACAGTTTGGGTTTCTCTTGCTCCATGGAACAGCTATCCGTGGAGAAAATCATGACGCTTATGAGGTAGAAGATGGAGGCCAGGACACCCAGCGGCAGCATGTAGGAGATGCGCTTACTGTGGACCATGTCTTTGTTAACAGGAAACTTAGGTGGAAACTCCAGGGTGGTTTGGCCAGAAAGGTCTGTGATAAAGTTCCAGGCCACCGTGAGCATGAGGCAGAAGCAGCTGAGGGAGAGATGAAGGGCGGCGGTGTTGTAGCAGGTGCGGAAGAAGTATGGGAACCGGGCACAGATCCAGCTGGCCCAGACCGCCAGAGTGCTGAACACCAGGGACACTGGCGCCAGGAAGTTGGCCAGCAGCATCAGGATCTCATAGTGGATCTCATCCGGAATGCCCCAGCTCTTGTTGAGCCTGGAGAACACGGACACCTCCAGCTTCAGGCCGGACACATTAAGGGTGTCGACATAAGAAGTTTCCCAAAGTACATGACAGCGATGGTTGTAGTGTTGAACTCCCACATGCGCCAGGATCAGCTGTTGGCTATCCCCAGGCTGAAGGCCCAGGACAGATAACCCAGGAAGACCGCCAGGCTTTTGAAGAACAAGGGCTTCGCCCCAGGCCACCTGAAGGCGAGGCAGCAGCAAAGAGAAGAAAACAGACAACGTGAGCCATGGGTAGCAATGCTCGCCGTGTCCCCTTGTTCTTCTTGTCCAAACCATATATTAGAGGTCCACATACATATTGGCCTTCTATTAGTGTTTTAAATATTTGATGTAAGAGCAAACGATGCGAAGAAATCCAAGACCATGGTGAGAGTTTTAATTTGCAAGACATTTTTGAAACACAATTGGACAACATCTTTCAAAAGTTGGAATGTTGGTAGCTCAGTGGTTGAGCATCAACCTATGAATCAGGAGGTCATGGTTTGATTTCCCAACAGGCCACATATCCAGGTTTTGGCCTTGATTCCCAGTAGGGGGGCGTGAAGGAGGCAGCCAACCATTGATTCTCTCTCATCACTGATGTTTCTATCTCTCTATCCCTCTCCCTTCCACTTTGAAATCAATAAAAATATATAGTTTAAAATGTTAAAATGATTGCTCTGGCCAGTGTTCCTAAGTGGTTAGATGAACGGACAAAGCCAAAAGGGGATTAAGATTCGATTCAAGGGCAAATCCTTGGTTTCACCTTCAATCCCAGGCTATTGACTCTCTCTCCCATTGATTCTTTCTGTCTCGCTTTCTCTCCCTCCCTCCCTCCATTCTTCCTTTCTTCCCTCCCCATCTCTCAAAAAGTCAATGGAAAACATATTCTTGGGTGAGGATTAAGAAAAAACAAAAATCTATCTAACAAGTGGAAATGTTTGTACCAACATCTTTGATTCCAAGAACCATTTTGAGGCATTTGTATGAGTTGTGAAAATGTATGAGTTGCTAGTTTTATCATCATTTATCAGAGAGAAAACCTAGAATGACTTAAATGTCTATTAATAGAAGAGTGTTTAAGTCTATTATGTTATATTCAGGATTAAAATGCATTATTACATAACCATTACCAAGACTGAACTGTCTGTAGAAATTTCTGTATCATACAAAAAAAAGTGAATAATAATACATATAGTATGACCATTTTGTCAAAATAAATACATAAAGATGTAATTTTATTTATATTTACAAATATATATATATATATATATATATATATATATATATATATATATATATTATTTTTTAAAAACTAGAAGGAAGTACACAGATCAGTTGAGAGGGGAATATTTTCATTCCTATTTATGTATTTTTCTGTAATTTGCATGGGGTGTAATGGGAAACATACATACTTTTGTAGTTAAAAATAAACATGAACTTGAAGATTTACATGTTGCCTAAAATAAGTCATGCCTATTTACTTTTTTACTCATCCCTTGCTCAAAATCCCTTTACATGTTGGCTTCTTTTGGGTGCAAGTTAAAAATATCCAGATGTCTTCTGCATGAAGCAAATATATTGTGTGAAGCAACATCTAGATTGTGGGCTAACTTATTTGGATCTCTTTTTCATTTGAACCCATGGGAGCAGTTGCTGGACTAACCAGAAAATGGAGTTCCCAGGGCTTCTCTCTGCTGATTAACATGAGGGAATGAGGCCCACTCAGAGTGAATTCCATAGGGAGCTCCCCAGGCAGAAGCTGTTTGGCTCCTCCAAACCCTAGCTCCTTGCTGGGAAGCCTGATATCCCCAGTAGAGTATCAACTCCCCAGGGGAACACGCCCTCTACATGTTACCTATTGGAAAGTTTCCTCATGAGATGGGATGGGTTGACAGCCAGTCTGATGACCTTCTCACCAACAGAGGGATGAAGAAGGGATTTCAGGCCCAGTGAGTTTTGATGGAGTGAGGGTGTCAGGGAGGAGAAGGCTGCCTTTGCAGGAAAACATGCCAGGTTGGGGACATTTGGGTGAGTCTGTGTCTGCACCTGGGGGGATGGGAACATGTCTTTTGTGAAGACCAAATTAGAAAATCTCCTTGTATCTTATTTAGACATTTTACCAGCAGTCCATGTGGAAAGGCCTGAGCATTCAAAAGATCGGAGCTGGCAGGTATACTTGGGAACTGCAGGGAATGTGGATGGGTGAGGAATGTCCAGCCAACATAAAAAGGTGCACCAGGAGAATGAACCCCTAAAGTGCAAGAGGTGTGGTCAGGTAGAATGTGGGGCTCAGAACCATGCCAGCAAATCTTTGCACCACTTCAAAGATTTCAGGCCAGCAGGGAGGGCAGTTGGGAGGGACCAGGCCTACAAGGGAGGTTAGTTGGGGTGATCAAGCCTGCAGGGGAGGGCAATTAAGGGGTTACCATGCTGGCAGAGGAGGGCTCAAACAGGCTGGCAGGGGAGCAGTTAGACATCAAACAGCCTGGCAGGGGAGTGGTTAGAGGGTGATCAGTCTGGAAGGCCAAAGTGGTTCAGAGCAATCAGGATGGTAGGCAGGCAAGTGGTTGGGAGTCAGCGGTGGGATCGGGCTTAAACGGGCAGACAGACATCCTTTGAGGGGTCACAGATTGGAGAGGTTGCAGGCTGGGCTGAGGGACACCCCACTCCCCCTTGCATGAATTTTGTCCACTCTCCCTTGCACAAATTTTGTGCACTGGGCCTCTCGCTCTAAATATAAAAGGCTAGGCAACTTACTGGCTGAACAGCTAGCTGTTAGGTACGACCCATACTGACCACCAGGGGGCAAACGCTCAATGCAGGGGCTGCTGAGTGATAGCAACTTTGCAGAATGCCCTCTTGCACTCTGGGACCCCTTGGGGGAAGTCGGGCTGCCAGTTTCGGCCTTAAACCCGCAGGCAAAGCCTAGGGACACCACCTCCTGGAGTTATCCGGCTGACTCTGCAGATGCCCTTTGAACCCCAGTGCTGCCCCAGGTGTGGCTGGCTGGGAAGGGACCATGGGAGGTTGGCTCCAGGGCATTTCCGGCACATCTTGCCAAGTCCCACCCCGTTGGCCACCTTGTAATTAATTTCCTTTCAATATCCACAGATTCATGCACCAGGCCTTTAGTCTTATGCTATATAATAAAATGCAAATATGCAAATCTACCAAACAGTGGAGCAACCAGTAGCTATGATGCACATTGACCACCAGGGAGCAGACTCTCAATGCATGAACTGCCCCCAGGTGGTCAGTTCACTCTCATGGGAAGCAGGCCTAAGCCATCAGTTGTATATTCCTCAAGGGCTCCCAGACTTCAAGAAGGTATAGGCCAGGCTGACGCCCCCCTTCCCTCTGAGTGCATGAATTTCATGCACTGGGCCTTAGTTCTATAATAATATAACCATAATATGAAAATTGACTAAATGGCGGAATAACTGGTCACTATGATGTGCACTGAACACCAGGGGGCAGACGCTCCATTCAGGAGCTTCCCCCTGGTGGTCAATGCACTCCTACAGTGGGAGCACCACCCACCCAGAAGCTAGGTTCACAGTTAGTGAGGGCAGCAGCTGTGGGCGGAGCCTCTCCTGCCTCTGGGGAGCAGGAAGAAGTCCCCAAGGGGTCCCAGACTGGGAGAGGGCACAGCCTGGCTGAGGGACCCTTCCCCTCTCCCCAGTGTATCAATGTCGTGCACAGGGCTTCTAGTTATAACATGAAAGGACATAAGAAGGCTGATCATTTATAAAGAGAAATATGTGTTTGATTTATGAAAGGAACAAGGCCCTGTGATTTGACAAAGCTATCAGGGAAGAGGCTTGTAGACCAGCCTGCAAATGTGATGGTGCTCATTTCTGTCTAATTAAGGTAGCCAGTCCCAGCTGGTGTGACTCAGTGGTAGAGCATTGCCCTATCAACCAGGAGTTCATGGTTTGATTCCTGTCCAGGGTACATGCCCGGTTTGTGAGATGGATCCCTAGTAGGGGGCATGCAAACAGCTGACCCATGATTCTCTCTCATCATTGATGTTTCTATCTCTCTCTCCCTCTCCCTTCCTCTCTCTCTAAAAGCAATAAAAACATGTTTTTACAAAAGACAAGTCTTAACATAAATTATAAACAAATAAAGGTGGCCTACCTTCACCTCTCTGCAGAACTGCTGGTGACAGTTCACTCGTTCACAGAGCAAATGAATGGATTACATACACACCACCCCACACCCAAAGAAATCTCAGGGTTCTCTTAACTAGGGTCAAAAATAAACCGCAATGGTTACCAAGCCAATACAGAAGGCAGGAGGAGGATGTCTCAGAGGTACAAAGGGTAGCAACTGTCAGGCTCTAACAGAGATGAGGAAACCAAACATTCTTCAGTTTCCATGGCTCCCAGGTCTGACCTGCAGGCCCACCTTAAAGGGCCAGAGCCACAGAATAGGTCTTCAAGAGTTGAAGTCTTTCTACTGTAGAAATGTCCTTTTTGAGGTCTTAGACCAAATAGTCACTGTAATACATCAGGGTTTTAAGTAAAAAAAACTGGAAGAAGAGCCATGGTGAAGGGGAGCAAGTCTCATGATAGGGAACTAGTTCCAGGCCACAGGGTGGCCTCCCTGATAAGTCCTTGGACCAGGACCTTGGAGCAAAATTGACTTGGGCCTTGGGTGTCACTGGACTCTGCTTCCAGTTGGACCTTACTGTCTCCCTGGAAGAGTTCCTGCTAGGAACTCACACGGGAAACTAGAGCTGGGGATGGAGGTGGGCAGGGAGAAGAAGAAAGGGCCAAAGGGGGTGGCAAACAGTGATAACAAGGAATCGAAAGGGCAAAGTGACTCCTGAGTCAGGAAACACTCAGCTCACAGGGCGGGCACTGTGACAGGCACCTGCTGGTGTCCCAGAGCCCAGGCGATGCATCTGCTGGGTCTCCCTCCTCAAGTGCTCTCACTGGGACACTCCCTGCCTGGCACCCCCAGCAGAGGCCAGGCACTGTCCCACGCTGACCCCAATCCCAAAGGCCACATGGCAGCCTCTTGCTCCTGGGCACTTTGGGAGGATCCCAGGGAGGAGAAAGAATGAGAGAAATGCCACCGCCCTCAGGCGCCCTGGCTTTGTGCTGTGCTGATGGGAAAGGTGCAGGACACATTCTCTTGCCTTATTCCTGTCAAAAAATAATAAAGTGAGAACCTTAAACAGTCATTCCCAAAGAGCCCTTGACAAGGGCTTGGAACTCTTTTCCCTGCTTCCCCAGAGCAGAACCCGACATGGTGGCCGCCTCACCTGCTGCATCTGAACCCTTATGAACTGTCTACTTGCTCTCTGTTGACACTGAAGGCAAAGAGGGGTCAAGAGACAGCTTTCCACAGCCCCAGAGGATCTGGAATTACCTGCATGACCAGTCGCAGGCAGGCGCATTGCCCTGCGCAGGGTATCAGGTTCCAGAAACTGGTCCTCATCAGATGCATGTCTCCCAAGAGCTTCCTTTTTTCAAATAACAAGAGGTTTGACTCACTTAAATAACACAAGTCCTGTTTCAAACTTATATGTGCTGTCAGTCTGTTAACAAGGCCTACTTCGGGGACAGATTCATAGGGGGAAACATGGTGTTTACCTTGGAACCATATCCCAGACATTCCACAGCTGCAAGGAGAATAGGTAACACTTGGCCCAAGGCCAGCCCTGAATGTCCCATGGGACCCAGAGGCTCCTTTCAAATCCATGGGATGGAGGCCAGGGACTCTCACTCAATGCAGAGGCTGTGACTTCCTCCCAGTTCTAAGGAAATTGTGCAAATCACAGCAGGCAGAGAAGGGGCTTCTACCACTTTACACTTGCTCTATCAGAGAAACGAGGGAAGCATCCCTTGCCCACAGCCAAAGGATTCATTGAATATTCTAGGGTCCTCTGGCAATGTCTTTGGAACACGTGTAAATAGCTGACAGACGTATGCCCCAGGGAAAAATTTTGTCAGACACTCTGCTCTCAGAGACTTAAGTACTCTTTGAGAACAAAGTCATTTCATGACAGCCCTTGAATTTCTCTCATGTAGCTCTCAAATTGAAGTGAATCTGTCTCAATTTAAACCTGTTAAAGACCTCCCCCAGTTAATGGTTGAGTTTTAATTGAGTCCCTTGAAACTTCTGCAGAGTTGTGAGCAATGGAACAGAGGGTGTGGGTCAGGTGTATGTTATTTCCCCAAAGTTCTAGACTAGATGTTTTAGAGGCACTTCTCGCCTGAAAGACATCTAGTTAATATTAGTTGAAAGAAGCCACCAGTCAGTGAGTGAGCTGAAGTTGTTCTCTCTCCTGACATGCCTATGAACATGATTTTTGAATGTAATGAGATGAGGATGTTAGTAGGGGAGGGGGAGCTTACACCTTACCCAGGGAGTGAGTTTGACCACCCATGAAGCATGGCAGAGAAATATTTTTTCACACAGGATATTCCTATCAGGTGTGGTTCTGAGAGCAGTTACCTAGATTTGTAGAAACAAGACCTATGCCAACAGGGAATCTAATTAAGCTTTAAGAGGTAGGTAGCATTTTCAAAAACAGGACAATTGTCTCCTTTTCTTCAGCAAACCAAAATCTTTTTACAAAAATAGCAAAGAAGGTGTGGAAAGGGGAGTGCTTTAAATTGAGACTTAAGAGGCAGAATGAACATCTTATGCAATAAAATAAATAAAATTGTACATTTATTTTTTAAAATACGTTTTTATTTATTTCAGAGAGGGAGAGAGAGATAGAAACATCAATGATGAGAGAGAATCACTGATAGGCTGCCTCCTGCATGCTCCCTAGTGGCAATCAAGCTCACAAACCTGGGCATGTGCCCTTGACCAGAATCGAACCTGGGACCTTTCAATCTACAGGCCAATGCTCTATCCACTGAGCCGAACCAGCTTGGACTATACAATTATTTTTGAAGCATTTAAAAATTCCAGTATTCGATGATAACAATAAAAAGTTGTTAACTTTATGGTATACTATGGTTATGCAAGGAAATGTACTTTTTTTAGAGACTAGTTTTGAAGTGTATAAGGATGAAGAAATGTGATGTCTGGGGTTTGCTTTGAAGTTCTACAGACAAAGAAAAATAGGTGAAAAGAAGGGAAGAAAGGAGAGAGAAAATGAATATGGCAGAATCATGATACTTGCTGAGTCTAGTAATGGAAGGGGGGTTTCCTTCCACTATTCTGCTTTTGCACATTTGGGGAAATTGCATATACAGGTAGAGAGATGTTAGGGCCATGACATAGAAGGTCAGGTCGGTTGTGTGTAGTGGGAGTTTGAGAGGGAGTTTTGAGAATTCCAGCAACTCTCATTTCTGCACGGTAGTTGTATAACATTAGTTATTTACCCAACAAGAGGCCAAGTGCGTGAAAAATCATGCACTGGAGGGGAGGTCCCTTAGTCCCGCCAGCCCCCCTCATAGTCCAGGAGCCCTCAGGGGTAACAGGCAGCCTGGCAATCAGGGGAAGGAAACCCCCCCGCACCATCATACCTGTGCTTCTTCCACTGCCTGAAGCTCAAGCCTAGGCCGGCCCTGGTTACCTGAGCCTTGGGTGGCCCTGGGAGGTTGAGCAGCCGCCAACCAAGATTTGCCTGTGCCTCAGGCCTGCCCTGGGCACCTGGGTGGCTGAGGGGATTGGGGGACTCTGGAGGCCTTTGACTGCTCCATGGTAGGGATTCCCTATGCACAAGCCAGGCCCCCAGTACTGAAAGGAACATCATCCTGCCAGCTAGTCAGAGGCTTGAACTCACAGATCCATGCCTGTCATCCCCCTGGATCCAGCCCCTGCTTGAATTCAATTAATTGTGGCCAGTAAACACAGTTACATTCCTTTCAGCAAAATGCTAAGCTGGCATAAACCTTTGCTTAGTATCCGTGTCCTGTACTAAGAATATGAAATCCTTTGTGGAGGCTAGGTCATAATGTGAGAAGACTCTCCCAACATGACCCTCCTTCTCATCCATCAAGGAGGTGGTAAACAACACTGAGCCAGTGACAGTCCCTGGGTTTTGGGTCTGAAGAGTGGCCAACCCCAAGACAGTTCCGGGAGAGCACTTAGGTGGACACAGGTGAAGGTCACTCTGGGGAGTTGGGTGTATGGAGGGCCACCCTGAGGGGCAATACAACCAAGTGAAATGGAGATCCCATAATCAACGGACAGTCAGCTGTCCAGCAAGAAACAGGTTCCGTGTCCACATGCCACTGCATTCTGGCCCTGGGCTGTCTCATTTGGCTCACTGAGTGGCCTGCAAGAGGAGCACCTGGGACGAAGGCCACACACCCAGGCCCAGGGGCAGGGCTCCATGTGTGCCTCTCATCTCCCTTAATGTGAGGGAGTCAGTCCTGCTTTTTCTCCTTCTACTGCCTCTCATGCAGTGCCAGCCACTGATGTGCTTGCTGCTCTCTGCTGGGTGTAAGCAGCTTTCTAGCTTGCCACACAAAGCACCTGACCCTTCATACTTTTTATTGCTGTTTCTTTATTTTCTTCTTCCTTCCCCTCTTCTTGTTTGGGCCCATCAACTTGGGAGCATATTTTACCATTTCTTAAGTACATTTCCTATTAATTTCAGAGAGAAAGGGAGAGGGAGAGAAGGATAGAAACCACAATAATGAGACAAAATCATTGGTTGGCTGTCTCCTGCACATGACCCTGGGGAGTCAGTCCTGAACTCAAGCATCAGTCCCAACTGAGAATTCAATTATGACCTCTGGGATTATAGGTCTACGGAGTCACACCGGCCAGACACACTCTGCTACTTCAGAGAACAAGGATCAGAAAATGCTTCTCTCTTCTCTCTCTCTCTCTCTCTCTCTCTCTCTCTCTCTCTCTCTCTCTCTCTCTCTCTCTCTCTCTCTCCCCCTTGCACCTTGTCTTCCTATCTCCACCTTGACAGGGAACAGTGTCCATAATGGGAATCAGAACCTCTGGAATTTAGGAAAAGTATAAGAATGGGTAGGTTCTGGGGGAGGAAGTGCATGGGTAAACATCGCATGATCTGGGTGTTGGTTCCTCTCCATATATAGAGACCGTGTCCCATTATGTTGTGTTGAGATTCACTTGTGGGGCTAACTTAGGTAAAGCATTTGTCAGCATGTCCTGTTCTGGAATTGCCCAGGGTCATTAGCATTAATAGTGATTATTAGCCACCAGATACAAGTTAAGGAATAAAAGTGAAAGTCAGTGCACCCTGGCCAGTTTGGCTAGGCATAGTCCAGTGCATCACAAAGATCAACTGTTTGATTCCCGGTCAGGGCATATGTCTAGGTGGCAGATCCGGTCCCCAGGCAACCATTAATATTTCTGAGTCAATGTATGCTTCTTTGTCTTTCTCTCTACATTCATCTCTCTCTAAAGTATCAATTTAAATATCCACCATATTAAAATAAGACAAAACAAAAGAAAACTCATTGCTGCATGTTGTCTCTCAACAGGGTGTCCTGCACTTAACACTTTACTTCTTCTGGAGACCACAACTGAGAAATCCAGCAAAATTCTTCATTAGAATCTGGATTTTTCCATCAAAATATTCAAAAAGGCACAGTACCAAGGCAATGAGGCTTAGAAAGTGCATACTTAGATAGAGACATCATCTGTGAAGATGAGCATACAGGGGCTCTGGGTAGGTGGTGACTTCTGGTTTACAGGGATCCTATACATGAAGGCCCTGTAAATGGCGGTCTCCATGCCATCATAAAGCAAGCAGGGAGAGTAAGGCACACATAGTCGGTTGCTTACTATTGAATGTATCCCAGATTCCACCAATCTGCATAGCAGTCAGGCAGGTTGGATTTAGGGCATCTGGGAGACAGGGCTGTTTAAAGGAATACTCTGAATAAAGAAGAGCCAAAACCTGGCCTGCTTGGCTGAGGGGGTGATTTTCAATCTGTGAACCAGTAGCTCAGGGTTCAATTCCCTGTCTGGGACATGCCTGGGTTGTGTGCTTCAAGCTCAGTAGATGTCTTGTAGGAAGCAGCCAATCAATGATTCTCTCTCACCATTGATGGTTCTAACTCTTTCCTTCCTCTCTGAAAACAATAAAAATAAATATATCTAAAAATATAAAATAACTTAGGGTTTTGATATCCATAATGTTCATTTAAGAAACACAAGAAGGAGCCTTTTGTCATAGTCAGCATTTTTATGCTGTTCCTTCTTCTCCTTAATCTTCCTTTCTAGTCCACTTCCCCAGAGGATTGTATATAATGCGTTCCATTCTATACTGGGAAATTTTGTATTGTTTGCCTTCTTGTTTTTCTTTGCACTAAAATACGTTATCAATTCAAACTTACATTGGTAAAATTTAGCTGAGTAAGTTTGCTGTGCAAGTGACTTTATTAAGTGTTTCACCAATCCAGCAGCATACCAGGTGGCAATGAAAAAGGGCTTCACTGAGTCAATCCGAACAGGGCTTATTCCCTCACTGCCCCCCAATCTGACATGCTAGACTTTAAAGTCCTTAAAAAAATGAGGTTCCAGCTTCCAAATTTTTCAATGAACTTCTCATACACTATTCTAATAAAATTAATTTTAAGAAACCACACATTTTTGTGGTAATTTTTAAAATTCACGTTGGAAGTTTTGTCGGTAACTATACATTCAACAAGACAAGAGGTGAGTTTTTAAAAATCTTTCCTGTTCATGTTTTTTGTTTACATTCATTGATAAAAATACTGAGGCCTCATGATAACTCGATGTTTGGGCGAGCATACCCTTTATGGTACATTAAATGTCAAATAGTTGAAGAGAAAGTTCATGAGTAGTTCTACCGTAAAATACATATCCCTATCAAGGGGCACTTTTGTTCATTTCATTCAGAGGTATAGTCAGGAAAGATAACTGGTTCTGTTTAAGTGCAATCTCTGTTTCAATCTCATTGTTCCCATATCAGTCAGGTGCTGATGTCATTTCAATAAGCAAAAGGATGCTTACATTTAGATTTCTCCAAACATTTATATCATTCTGTATGTAATTTTTCTTCCTAATTAACCTATTCCTTTAAAGGTTGAGGACATACAAAATGCCATAGGAAGAAGGTGAACAATTGTTTTGCAGACTGGTTCGAGGTTTTTCAACACTTTTTTCATTTAGGTTTTCCAAGGAGAATACTTAATTTGTTTCATGCACTGGGCCTCTAGTATCTCTGCTAATAAAAGAGAAACTTGCAAATTAACCATCACTCCGCTATGCCAAGCCACACTAACCAGCCAATCAGGAGCAAGTGTGCAAATTAACCCAAACAAGATGGTGGCGGCCATGGAGCTGGAGGAAGCAGGAGGCTTGGGTTGCCCCCAGCGATGAAGGAAGCCAAGCTTCCCGCCTGCTCTGGCTGGCCCTGTCATCTGCTCAAGGCTACAAAGTTTCAATTACAGAACATAAAGAAATCCTAGACACTTGCTCCTAGCTGGCCCTGGCCTCCACTCAAGGAGGCGCTGAAAAGAAAATGCAAAAAAGGAGGAGCTAGGACCTTAGGTCGCCATGGGGGGTGATCAGGCTAGGATGGGATGGCAGGGATCATTGGGGGTAAGCAGACTAGCAGGGGGCCAGTTGGGGGTGAGCAGGTCATCAGTGGGGGTCAGTTAAAGGTGATCAGGACAGTGGGGAGTAGTTTGGAGTGAGCATGCCAGCAGGGGGGCAGTTGGGGGTGAGCTGGCCAGTGGGGAGGGAAGAAGGGGATGATAAGTCCAGCAGGGGGGCATTTGGGGGCAAGCACACCATCAGTGGGGAGCAGTTGGGGGTGAGCAGGCCGGCAGGCTGAGTGGTTAGGGGCAATCAGGCAGGCAGGCAGGCAGGCAGATGAGCGGTTGGAACCAGCAGTCCCAGATTGTGAGAGGGATGTCCGACTGCTGGTTTAGGCCCGATCCACGTAAACCCTTCTTTGAGGGGTCCCAGATTGGAGAGGTTGCAGGCTGGGCTGAAGAATACCCCCCACCTGTGCATGAATTCCATGCACCAGGCCTCTAGTTCATATATAATAAAATTAGAGGCCCGGTGCACAAAATTCATGCACGGGGGCAGCAGGGATGGTGTCCCTCAGCCTGGCCTGCACCCTCTCCAATCTTGGACCCCTAATGGGATAATCAGCAGTTGGACATCCCTCTCACAATTCAGAACTGCTGGCTCCTAACTGCTCACCTTCCTGCCTGTTTGCCCCTAACTGCTTCTGCCTACCAGCCTGATTGTCCCTAACTGCTACCCTGCTGGCTTGATTGCCCCTAACCAGCTCTGCCTCGGCCTGCACCTCGTACCCAGGAATCCCTCCTCCAGCTGACCACAGGCACCCAGGATCCGGGCTTCCCTCCCTCTGGTTAGACATAGGTGCCCAGGCTGGCTACAGCCTCAGGGTATGGTGGACAGGGGCCTTCACCTGTGCTGCAGCTGCAAGTGCTAGTGCCCAGGACCGCAGGGTGGGCGGCTTTTCTGTCTCCAAGGCCACAGCCAGCCGCAGGTGCTGGTGCCCAGTACCGCAGGGTGGGCGTCTTCTCTGCCTCCTAGGCCACAGCCAGCTGCAGGTGCTGGTGTCCAGTACTGCAGGGTGGGCAGCTTCTCCATCTCCCGGGATGCAGCCAGCCTCAGGTACTGGGGCCCGGTTTCTCCATCTCCCCCAGGACGTGGGGCGGGTGGACATGGGGTGGGCGGCTTCTCCAGCTGGCTGTAGCCTGGGATCATAGGGCAGGCAGCTTCTACGTCTTCCAGATCGCATACACCCTCAGGTGCTGGCACCCGGTTTCTTGTCTCCCCCAGGACGTGGGGAGGGTGGCTTCTCCAGCTGGCTGTAACCTGGGATCACGGGGCAGGCGGCTTCTTCATATACCAGGTTGCAGCCAGCCTCAGGCGCTGAGGCCTGGTTTCTCAGTCTCCCCAAGGAGGTGGGGCAGGCAGACCTGAGGTTTCTGCTGCTGGCTGCAGCCTGGGATCACAGGGCAGGCAGCTTCTTCATCTCCTGGGCTGCAGCCAGCCTCAGGCACTGGCACCTGGTTTCTTGTCTCCCGCAGGACTTGGGGTGAACCACTTCTCCAGCTGGCTGAGGCCTGAGATCACGGGGCAGGCAGCTTCTTGGTCTCCGTGGCTGCAGCCAGCCTCAAGTGCTGTGGGCCAGTTTCTCTGTCTCCCCAGGATGTGGGGTGGGTGGACCTGAGGCTTCTGAGGCTGGCTGAGGCCTGAGATCACAGGGCAGGCAGCTTCTTGTTCTCCGTGGCTGCAGCCAGCCTCAGGTGCTGGCGCCTGACTTCTCAGACTCCCAGAGACCAGGAGATGCTGGGGGGTGGGGCTGCCGCAATGTTTTCAGTTTAATTGTATACTCACACTGATTGGATGGTAGGCGTGGCTGGGGCGTGGCTGGGGCATGGCTTGTGAGTCTAGCGGAGTGATGACTTGCCTATTACTCTATTATTAGATAGGATTTTTCTAGAGGAATTGAACAGAGAGATTGAGAACAACACAGTCATAGGAGGAGACTTTAACACCCATCTGGCTTCCCTGGATAGAGCCTAGGAACAAAAACATAATAAGGAAACAGAAGCTAAAGGACAAACAGAATCTGATGGATTTAATTGACATTTATAGAACAATTCATGCCAACGAAGAATATACATTCTTCTCAAGCGCCCAAAATCATTCACAAAGAGAAATCACACGTTAGGATACACAAGCAGTCTCTACCAGTTCAAGAAGTGAATCATATCAAGCATCTCTTAGATCACAGTGGAATTAAAGGAAAAATCAACTACAGTAAAAACAACCAAAAGCATACAAACACATGGAGGATAATTAGCATGTTAATAAACAATGATTGAGTTACCAATGAGATAAAGAAATAAAACAAAACTTCCTGGAAACAAATGAAAATGAACACACAACAACCCCAAATCTCTGAGACACGGCAAAAAAAAGTCCTGTGAGCGAAGTTCATAGCACTACAGGCTTCTCTCCTTTATTTTATTTCATTTATTTTATTTATTTTTTTACAGAGAGGAAGGGAGATAGAGAGTTAGGAACATTGATGAGAGAGAAACATTGATCAGCTGTCTCCTGCACATGCCCTACTGGAGATGTGCCCACAACCAAGGTACATGCCCTTGACTGGAATCAAACCTGGGACACTTCAGTCCACAGGCCCACAGCTCTATCCACTGAACCAAAACAGTCATGGCTACAGGCATGTAGAAAGAAAGAAAGAAAGAAAGAAAGAAAGAAAGAAAGAAAGAAAGAAAGAAAGAAAGAAAGAAAGAAAGAGAAAAGGAAAGATCAGCAATAAATAATTTAACACTACAACTTAAATAACTAGAAAGAGAAAAACAAGAAAATCCCAATTTAACTAGCTGGAACAAGATAATAAATATTAGAGTAGAAATATATAACTGAAAAATACAAAAAAAAAAAAAAACGATGAAAAAGAGAGCTTGTTATTTGAAAGGATTAACAAAATCAATAAAACATTAATTAGCCAGAATCTTCAAGGAACAAAGAGAGAGACCCAAATAAATAAAAACAGAAATAAAAGTGGAGGACTAACCACTGGCAGCACAGAAATACAAAGGATTGTAATAAAATACTATGAAAAACTATATGCCAACAAGCTAGAGAGTATGCATGAAATAGACAAGTTCCTTGAAAATTGCAAAGTCCCAAAACTGAATCAAGAGGAATAAAAAAAAAAAATGAATAGGCTAAGAACAACTAATGAAATGAGCTAATGAAATAGAAGTAGTAATCAAAAAACTCCCACCAAAGCCAAGGTATAGATGGTTTCACGGGGGAGTTCTACCAAACATTAAAAGAACTAATACCTATACTCCTCAAACAACTTCAGAAAATCCAAAGGAAGAAACACATCCACACTCTTTTTATAAGAACAACATTATCCTAATTCTGAAACCAGATGGAGACACAACAAAGAAAGATAATTATAGTCCAATATCCCTGATGAACATAGATGCTAAAATACTCAACAGAGCTGAAGAGAGGTGGGGAGAGCTGCCCCTTACATTAACCTTAACCTGGGCTGTCTTCTGGGATGGCACCTCCCGGGGGCTGGCACCTCCCTGTAACAGGTTTTGGTGCCTGCTTTTCCAGTCTCTTTAGGAGACAAAAGTCAGGCTGGAGAGGAGAGGGAGAGGAGACAGGCAAAGCAGAGGCCCAGACCCGGTCATTCATGCTGGCCTGAGGCATCTCCATGGGGTCTTTTGAAATAAGCTTCAGATGTAAGACCCCCAAAAGGAGACCCTTACTCTGTCCCCCGAATTGAGGCAACCCCAATCAACCACAGGAGGCGTCACTTGATGCAAACAGCAAGAAGCTTTATTCCAGCATGCTGGGGCTCAACCCGTAACTCACGCAGGAGCAGAGGAGTTAAGCAGCCCAGTAGCAAATTTTACAAGCTTATAAAGGCAAAAACTACACGTTGGGAGGGGTCACACACGGGAGGGAGGAAAAGGGGACCAAATGCTGCATCAGTGGAAGGTGATTTTCTAGCCAGACTCATGCCAGGACACTTTGAACTTTAATGCTGTCAGTTGTTGTTCCTTTCAGGTGACGACACTGAGACGAGAAAGATTAAGCCAGGGGTAAAAGCAGGGTGGGCTAATCAGGAAGGAATTGGGGGCTGACTTGTGCTTCCATGATACCCCCTGTACAATAGCCTCCTGATTTAGTAACAGGCACCTGCAATGGCCTCTGGACTCCCAGTCCACTGCAGGATTAGCCTATGTGAAAGGTCTTGGAGAGCACTCAGAGTGGCAGGTGTGCATTCCCTAGGATGTGTGTACTGATTTGGGTGAACCACACCTTTTGAAAATCCTTCTGGGCTACCCATCCAGGAGCCCGGAGGGAAAGGCAGGAACCTTCACCTGTGGGCGAGATCCCTTCTCCCAGATTCAGTCCTCTGAGAAACTGGACTTGAAGAGGGTAGGGCCCTCCGGGTGTGTAACTGTTGGGAGAGGTCCGGTGTATGGAGAGGAACACTCACCTGAAGGCCAGATGCTCACTTACAGGAGGGGCTCCCACAGCTCCAGGGCCTTGGACCACCTCAAAGCAACTTCTTGGGAAGAGGACTTGGCTGCCCCACCAGTACTGGTCCAGTCCTGCCTGGAACATGGTGCCCACTGGTTGCTCCCCTGGTTGCTAAGTCTCACAGCTTGGAACAAAAGAACTTAGAATCCTCAGAGCTCATGAATAAATTTGCATGGATATCCCTCCTCACCTGAGAAGCTGGAGGAGGAGAGGATGAGAGAGTCAGTCGTGGGTGTCCTCTACAAGTGTCAGTCCTCAGGAGGCAGAACCCTGAGGGGTCTCCCCCAAGTCCTAGGCTTTACTCCCCTCTCTGTCCTCACTCAGGGCCCAGGAGACAGTTCCCAAGGACAGTTTATGTGGGTACCTGGACTGACTCCTCTCCCTCCCCTCCAAGTTTACCTGAGTCACCCCTCCATGCCTTCTCCGTCTTCTTCTGGTCCTGGGCCAAGCCTACCGGGATCCCGTCTCTTCCCTTTCCTGCTGTGGGCTCAGGAGGTGTTCTGGGTGAGCTGAACAGCCACCATCTTCAACACTGGTCCCAGCAGGCACTGTGGAATTTTAACCCTACTGCTTGGAACCAACAATGTCTGGGAACCACCCCCACATGCCTGATTGATGCTGTCACGGGGGAGGAGGGGATTCTAGCTAATAGACACCTGCTGAAGCCTTCTTGTTTACCATGTTTCACTCAAATCAGGCAAAGACAACAACCTTTGAAGCAGGTTTCCCTCTCTCTAATCTTTTGGGCAGGAGGGGGCAGGGGGTATCCAAAGGTTCTCTCTGAGACCTTTGCCTCCTAACAGCTGAAAATCAATATCCCCCAAAGCAGCTTCACGTTGGCATAGTCTTGGTCCCTTTAATTCTTAATGATAGGCTACATGAGGGTTCAGGCAGGTATCTGTCAGCTAGATAACCCTTGTCACATGGTTTCTTAATTTTCCTGACACGTGCGTTCTGTTCTTCCTCGACTACTGGCAAATCTCCCATTCTCACTTCTGAAAAATAATATCCAATTTCCCCCCTCTCTACTTCGTTCAAAATATGTTATATGCAGTCCATTGGGCCTGGCTCAGTGGTTGAGAGTTGACTTATGAAGACAGGAGGTCACCATTTGATATTTCATCAGGGCACATGCCAGGTTTCATTTTGGATCCCCAGTGTGGTGACCATGGGTGTCAGCTAGTCAACGATTCTCTCTCATCGTTGATGTTGCTACCTCTCTCTCTCTCTCTCCTTCCTCTCTTAAATCAAATAAAATGTGTTTTAAAAATTTAAAAAATGTCTTATACACCCAATGTTGCCTCATTGTGTTTGAAATTTTTATGCATTTATCATTTCTATGTGAAGCCTCCTTGCACATGTACTAAACCCTGATGTTCTCCTATTAATCTTTCTCTGCTAGTTTGCCTGTTAGCCCAGCCTAGAAGAACTTAGCCACCACAAAAATATTAATGAGTTATTTGCCCTCATGTTTTGCAAAAAGTCTTCTTAGTTTGATGTCTCTCAAAGCCCATTTCACTAAGGATTGAGTACAAATTTTAACCTTTTAATCAGAAATGCTGGGTCTTTATTTGCATTTCCTAACATTTTAAAAAAATAGATTCACTCATACACCCAAGGTGCTCCAAACAGTCACCGAAGAATGTATTACATTGAAAGGATAAAATAAAAACTTAGCTACTCAAGTGCACAAGATACATGGCTGATGGCCGCCATAGTGGACAGGGAGCCCCTGATCATCTGCTATGGTCTACTGAGCCACACTTGCCAGGCACACTCTGCTACTTCTAGTGGTAAGGGAAAATGCTTAAATCTCTATAACATATGGTGAGTTCCTAAAACCCACGAAAGGGGATCAGATAACAAGGATCTGAAAATGCTTCACTCTTACATCAAACTCTCTCTCTCTCTCTCTCTCTCTCTCTCTCTCTCTCTCTCTCTCTCTCTCTCTCTCTCTCTCTCTCCATCTCTGACGTGCATCTTGTCATCCTATGCCTCCTTGACAGGGAACAGTGTTCATAATGGGAATCAGAACTTCTGGAATTTGATGAAAAGTATAAAAATGGGCAGGTTCTGGGGGAGGAAGGGCATGGGCTAAACTTGCATGATCTAGGTGTTGGTTCTCACCACACATAGAGACAGTGTCCCATTACATTGTGGTGAGATTCACCTGTGGGGCTAACATATGTAAAACACTTGCCAGCATGTCCTGTTCTGGACTTACCCACTGTTATTACCATTAATAGTGAATATTAGCTACCAGATGCAAGATAACGAAGAAAAGTGAAACTCAGTGCACCCTGGCCAGTGTGGCTAGGCGTTGTCTGTGCATCACAAAGGTCACATGTTTGATTCCTGGTCAGGGCACATGTCCAGGTGACAAGTTCGGTCCCCCGGCAACCATTAATATTTCTGGACCACATGAATGCATGCTTCTCTGTCTGTCTCTCTCCATTCATCTCTAAAGAATCAATTTTAAAACCCACCACTTTTAAACAAGACAAAACAAAGAAAACTCATTGCTGCATGTTGTGTCTCAACAGGGTGTCCCGCACTTGACACTTTACTTCTTCTGGAGACCACAACTGAGAAATCCAGCAAAATTTTTTATTGGAATCTGAACTTTTCTATCAAAATATTCAAAAAGTCATAGTACCAAGGCAATGAAGCTTAGAAAGTGCATGTTTAGATAGAGACATCATCTGTGAAGATGGGCATACAGGGGCCCTGGGTAGTTGGTGACTGGTGGTGCACAGGGATCCTGTACATGAAGGCCCCATGGATGGTGGTCTCCAGACCATCAGAAAGCAAGCAGGGAGATTAAGGCACACATAGTCAATTGCTTACTATTGAATGTATCCTAGATTCCACCAATCTGCACAGCAGTCAGGCAGGTTGGATTTAGGACAGCTCGGGTACACGGATGTCAAAGGGAATACTCTCAATTAAAAGAGCCAAAGCCTGGCCCACTTGTCTCAGGGGTTCAGTTTCCACCTGTGAACCAGGAGGTCTGGGTTCAATTCCTAGTCCGGGACATGCCTGGGTTGTGGGCTCCAAACCCAGTAGATGTCTTGTAGCAAGCAGCCAATCAATGATTCTCTCTCACCATTGATGGTTCTACTTCTTTCTTCCTCTCCTTCCTTTCTGAAAACAAAAAGAATGAATATATCTAAAATATGTAAATAGCTTAGGATTCTGATACCCAGAATATACATTTAAGAAATTCAAGAAGGAGTCCTATGCCATGGTCAGAGTTTTTATGCTGTTCCTTCTTCTCCTGTAATCTTCCTTTCTATTCCACTTCCCCAGAGGATTCTATATAATGTGATCTATTCTATGCTGGGAAGTTTTGTATTGTTTGCCTTCTTGTATTTCTCTGCACCAAAATACATTATCAAGTCAAACCTACATTGGTAAAATTCACCTGAGTAAATTTGATATGCAAATGGCTTTATTAAGTGTTTAAACAATCCAGCAGCATACCTGGTGGCAATGAAAAGGGGCTCCCTGAGCAAAACCCACCAGGGCTTGTTCCCCCAAAGTCCCCCAATCTGACTTGCTAGACTTTAAAGTCCTTAAACAACTGAGGTTCCAGCCTCCAAATTTTTCAATGAATTTCACATATAGTATTACAATAAAAATAATTTCCAGAAACCATGCTGCAGATTTTTTTGTTTGTTTGTTTGTCTGTTTGCAGCAAGAGTTCAGGAATCTGGAGAATGGGCTGCAACATAAATTCATACATTAGGCAATCCTACCTAATAAAATGGTAATATGTAAATTACCATCACTCCGCTATGCCCACGATTGGGCCAGCGGGAGGCTCAGGGGGCAAGACTCGGGGTGGCCTGGGTAGCCGATTGGGTCAGCGGGACGCTGAGCTCACGTCGCCGAGCCTGAGGCTTCTGGAAGACTTGGTGCACCAGCAGACAGGCCACCAGCTCCCCCGCGATCAAAAGCGCAAGCATGTACAGGAACCTACACGTGCATGATTCAATCATGCATGATTCAATCATGCACTGGGCCTCTAGTAAATATATATTTAGAAGATATTTGGGCAAGCCAGAGGGATACCTACTCTCTAGTGGAGTGGTCCCCAAATGTCCGGACCCAAGGCTTTTTATTGATACATTTTGCCCTTCAGCAAAGCAAACACACCTATCAAAGTTAAGGTTTGGTAAACAATAAAGGATTTTCAGGTTAGGGATATTGCCTTCAGCTGTTCAGCCAACAGCAGGTAATAATATGCAGATTTTCAACCCTCCTGAATAGCAAAGTCCATCAGCCTTATGAGGGACTACTTTCATTTATTATGCTAACTACTGTTGATCTTGCCTCCAGCATGCCCCCTTTTCTGTTTTAACAATAAATTTAGAAGGGTGTCTGCCATTCACGAACTTGGGTCCTTTTAAGACTTTTAGATTTTATTAAAAGACTTGAGTTCTTTTGTTGCAGAAGACTGGAGAAGAAAACCAAGCAGCATTTAGACTTTGAAATTACACTTTTTAATATATACACTGGTGGGCTTAAAGAAAAGTGAATTAAAATTCTAAGCAGAGCTACAAGCAGAACTTTCCTTTTAATTAAAGAGCCAGCCCTATGTGTGCTTAGTGGTTACCCTGCTGGTGGCCTTGAAAACAACAGTTCTATCCAATTAAAAAATGCATCTGACATGGCATGAGGGTATGGCCATTCTAGTCTCTGGCCTACAAAGTCAGAAAGCTAAGTTTATCTTCCTTATTACTTAAGCAGGCTAGAAAGCAAAGTTACTTTTTCAGAATAAGGGGCTGTTTAAAATTAGCAGAGTTTACTTTACAGAATATGGAACTATCTAAACAGCAGAGAATTTTTAAAAAGTAGTTTTACAAAATATGGGTTAGCCTTGTCATCCCCCTGCCCTGTCCCACAAAATTTTTAGCCTTGGGGTACAATAACCACAGGGTGTTATTGTGTTCAGGTGTGATGACCACTCTTTTACTCCTTCCTGCTGAAAAGGGGCAATGACCAAGGGGTTAACATCCCATTTCTTTCTCTCAGAGAGGTTTGTAGGGAATTCTTCTGGTTTGCAGGACCATTTGAAGTTTAAAGGCATTTAGAAGAGATGAGATAAAGCGAATTAACAGATTTAGAAGACATGGTCCTAGGGTTATGAGTAGCATTAACACTGGTCCTGTCAATGGAAGGAACCATTTCCCAACCCCCCCACCTCCCATGTAGCCCAGGTCTGGGATAACTCCTGTCTTATTTTTGAAGCTGGATCAGCTAGTTTCTTGGGCCCCATCTCTTACAATATCAGATTGGTTAGCATAAAAACAGCACTCTTCCTCAAGGAACAGGCACAGCTTCCCTTTCTCTGCTGTGAGAAGGTCTAGTCCTCTTGGATTCTGGAGAGTAACAGCTGCCAGTGAGTCAATATGATCCTGTACTGCAACAATCCTTTGGGCTATTTCTTCCAAGCTGTCAGCAAGGTCTTTGGGTAGGCTCTGGTAGTAGGAGAGGGAAGTTGCCAGTCCCCCTATTCCAGTACTAGCCCCTGATGAAATGCTGAGTGTAATAAGGAGAGGGATTAGCTCAGGCGCTCTTTTGTATTGGATATGGTGTGTTCTGGGAATGGGCAAGGACTGAATATTGGGGGCTATATCTACATTGGGTGAGCGATAGATGAGAGTTCAAGTCCCTGTCCATTTTGTGTGGAGACAGACATAAGTGTTTTGTCCACAGAGGAAGAAGGTTCCCTGATTATGGAGACAAGCTACAAGGTGTAGAGAAAACAAGGTGAGTTGCAGTGTATGGGGGTCTCGATCCTCACTCTGCACTCCAAACCAAGAGGGTGACTGCCATGGTGCTTCCTATAAGGGGTGACAGATGAGATGTTGAGACTCTTTTGCAGTGAAAATGGGTAGGAATGCTATTATGAGGTGATATCCAAGGAAAAACTAAAAGGGACAGAAAAGAATAATTGAAGCCTAAGGCCTGGACTGTTGGATAAGAAGTAAAACTGGTCATAGAAAATGAGCATTGGTTTCCGGGTAGTCCTGATAGTTGATCCCTTGGGACCAATAGGTATTTGATAGTTCTAATTTGAATGTAGTGTTGCAAGCAGAGGATGGGAGATTACCCACTGGTTTATTGCCCCGTGATCTTGTAAAGCATAAAGGGGCTGGGGTGAGTAGTGGGGTGTGTAGAGCGATAGGGCCTGTGACTGGGAGAGAGGATGAAGCTAACTCAGCAAGAGACTGAGTTTAAGTACGAAAGAGAAGGGATGCTTGGTTTGCCTGTGCAGTAGGATAATCACCTACTAGGGTTTCAGCTCTTTCAGAAAGTATATTCCCCTTTTATTTTTCAGAAGCCAGAATGATTTTGGACTGGTTCCAACATTTGATGGCTGTAGGGACAGTGCCATATGGTAAAGAAGAGAGAGAAAGGCAGAGCTAGCAGTCCTTGGCTAAGGCTGGGTTGGTCTGATTTAAGAGGGAGAGTGTAAAGTTAAGCTTTCGGTAGAGATAGTGAGGACTTAGGAGTCCCTCAAGTGGCTTCTCTGAGAGTGGTCAAGATTAAGAGAGTTCAGTAACAGTAAAATAGTTAGCCTTAGCCTCATCCTGTCCCTTTGCTGGGTAGGGAGCAGTAATTTTATGTTTCTTCTGTGTCCCAGCAAGGGCAGAAGAGTTCTCATCCTGGAACTAGCCTTGGGTTCTGAAGGCACTCATAAAAAGACAAAATGAGAATTATTAGAAAGATAAAAACAATGAGCATCCAGAAATACCAGAGCATTTTACCTTCGAGAGAAGATAAGAGAGATTAGTGTAAAGAAGAATCTACAGGGTGTTTCTGAATTTCTTGGAGCAGGTTGATCAGCCAGGTCTGTTGTCTTCTTGAGGGTGATCTGCAGTGGGTGATTCTGGTCAGAGGTTACCTTCCACACAGGCTGGGCGTCCCTAGGCTAGTGGGCTGCTTTCAGCTGGGAGTGGCGAATCCAGATGTTCAATCCTGCAACTTTGAGAGCTGTGGGGGTTGTGAGTAGGACTGGATATGGTCCTTTCCAAATTGGCTTAAGGGCCTCTTTTTTCCAGTGTTTTACCCATACCTGGTCTCCAGGTTTATAAGGATGTACACCTGTTCCTGGAGAGATGGGTAGTTGGTCAGTAAGCTATCTGTGGATCTCAAAAACAGTTTTTTGAAGTCTTTGTAGTTGCTTCTGGATTTCTCAGTTTCCTATTTCCCCCAAATCTCCCTTTGGCCAAATTAAGCGGAGGGGGAGTGGTCTGTCATATAGAAGTTCAAATGGAGAGAAACCTACCCTGGCTCTCAGGGCCCAGCATACCCCTAGGAGTACAGAGGCAAGATATTTGTCCAGGGTTGGGTTTTCCATTGGCATAGCTCAGCTATAGCCTGCTTGAGAGTCCGGTTCATGCGCTCTACTTACCCTGAACTCTGAGGCCTATAAGCTTTCTGTAGGTCCCATCTAATTCCTAAAGCCTTAGCTACCTGTTACACTATCTCTGCTACAAAGGCTGGGCCATTATCAGATCCAATGGTCAGAGGCCCTCCACACTACTGAATTAAGTCCTTTAGCAATGCCTTCGTGACTTCTCTCGGCTTTTCCGTGTGAGGGGGATATGCCTCAACCCAGTCTGAAAAGGTGCAAACAAAAACTACTAGGTATTTTTTCCTCTGCTAGGCACTAGTTCTGTAAAGTCTACTTCTAAGTCCTCAAAGGGAGTTTTCCCGCAGCGCTGAACTCCTATTGGTCCCACAGATCCTTGTTTGGAGTTGTTCTGCACACAGAGGAGACAATGCTGAGAAACTGAGGCACACAAGGAGGGAAGCTGGGCAATTAGGTAGTATCTGCCTTACAAAGTTTCTAGAGCAGTCTCCCCTAAATGAGTAAGTTCATGCTGCTGGAGAACTACGTTATGGGCTAACTGTTATGGGACATAGTCCCTATGATCTCAGAGTATCTGCCAACCTTTTGTTCTTTTGCCCCCTTCTTGCTGGGCTCGTTCCATCTCCTGAGGAGGATACTTTGGAGGTTCAGGTAACTCGGGGGCCAGCATGATCCATGCTGGTGCTGCTTGTTCTTTGGCAGCCTGCTTTGCTGTGGCATCAGCAGTCTGGTTTCCTTCTGATACTGAGTCTTTCCCTTTCTGGTGACGTTTGCAATGGATGATGGCTATTTCTTTGGGCTCCCAAACTGCTTCCAGCAATTCTAAAATTTCATTTTGATTTTTGATTCATTTTTCTCCTGTCATCAGGAGCCACCTTTCCCTCTTACCCATGAATATGCAGGGTAATGAAGGCATAGTGTGAATCAGTGTAGATGTTGGCACGCTTATCCTTACTTCAATATGTGGATGACCTCCTACTAGCCAATTGAGGTCTAAGGCTATGGCGAGGGCCCAAAATTCTGCCCTCTGTACTGACCATCCTACAGGAAGGGACTGTGCCCCAGTTGTCTCAAAGTACGATACCACTTCATACCCACCTTGTCTTTTTCCTTCAACAAGAAGTTACTGCCATCTGTGAACAATAATAAGTCTGTATTCTGTGGGGGCTTATCTGTTAGATCTGGCCAACTAGAGTAAACCTCCTTTACGACTTCCAGGCAATCATGCTCAGGGCCCCCCTCAGCAACGGGTAGAAAGGTAGCAGGATTAAGAGCCCTTACTGCTTGTAGCTATACCCTTGGAATTTCACATAATAACCCTTGGTATTGAGTAATCCCAGCATGAGTTAGCCAGTGCTGCCCCTTAGCTTCCATTAGGGTAATAACAGAAAGAGGTACTTTTACATTTAAGTTTTGTCCTAGGGTGAGTTTATCTGCTTCTTTGACTAATAAAGCCATGGCTTCAAGTGCTCTGAGGCATGGGGGCCACCCGGAGGCAACTGGGACCATCTGCTTGGAGAGACAGGCTACTGGTCTTTGCCAAGGTCCAAACTCCTGTGTTAGAACTCCAAGGGCTACCCCGCTGTTCTCATGTACAAAGAGATTAAAGTCCCACATCACTTCTGGTAGCCCTAGTGGTGGGGCCTCAGAGAGTTTTGCCTTTATGGTGATGAAGGCTTTCTTCTGCTCGAGGCCCCATTCTATAGGTGCCTTCTCTTCCCCTTTTAAAGCTTCATAGAGAGGCTTGGCCAGGTCTGAAAACCCTGGGGTCCAGTTTTGACAGAACCCAGCTGCCCCAGGAATTCCCAAATCTGCTTCGGGTGTGAGGGACTGGGATGGCACATACTGCCTGCTTTCTTTCAGTCCCTAGCCTTTGTTTCCCTTGGGTGATTCGGAAGCCTAGATACTTGACTTCCTTCTGACAAATCTGTGCGTTATTCTTGGACACTTTATAACCTGTTTCAGTTAACAGTCTCATGAGGGCTCACGCCCCATCCCAGCACTGAGCTTGTGTGGAGCTGGCTAGAATTTGGTCATCTACATATTGAAGTAGAACACACCCTAAGTCCTGTCCTGGGAACTTAGATCAGATGCAAGGGCTCCACTAAAGAGAGTAGGGGGTTTCTCGAATCCTTGTGGAAGTCTTATCCAGGTGAACAGTTCCTTGGCCCTCATAATTGAGTTTTCGCACTCAAAAGTAAAAAGGAGCTGGCTGAATGGGGCTAACCTGAGGCAGAAAGGCATCTTTCTTATCTAGGCAAGTAAACCATTCTGCTTCTGATGGAATGAGTCCTAGAATTGTGTAGGGGTTTGGAAGTGCCAAATGCAAGGTTATAATAGCCTCATTTACAGCCTGCAGGTCCTGGACCTGGTCATATTCTTAGTCCCAGGTTTTTTGACAGGCAGGAGGGGAGTATTCCATGGTGACTGGCATCTTTTAAGGAGTCCCCTCTGAGGTAGCCAGTGTAAGTGGACCTGAGTTCCTACGCCTGCCTCCCTTGGAATTGGATATTGGTGGATTTTGACAGGATGTGCCCCAGGCTTTAAGTCAATTAGTATCAGGGCATGTTTTTTTGGCTAGGCCAGGGGGATTTGCTTCTGCCCAGACCAGCGGGAATTCTTCCTCTAATTCAGAGTCTAAAGGTGAGGCCTTTGAATGACGGGTATAAAGTCTCCATTCTTCCTCCCTGGGCACTGCTAAGGACAGGATCTTTGGAGAAGTCTGCTCACCTAGGCAAAGCTGTGCCGAGCCATCTGGGGCAGAGGTGATCTCTGTCCCATTTTGGCTAAAAAGTCTCTACCCATCAGAGGTACTGGACAATCTGGCAAGTACAGGAATTCATGAAGCACTTGGTGACCGCCAAGTTGGCATCGACGAGGCCGGCATAATGGTCTACAGGCCTGGTCCCCAGTAGCTCCAATAATGGTGACTTCCTTTCCTGAGAGAGGTGCTACCTTCTTTATGATTACTGAGTGCTCAGCTCCTGTATCAACCATAAAGTCCACAGCCTACCCCCCAATTTTCATTCTTACTAAGGGCTCATGGAGGTCCACCTAAAAACAGCCGGTCTGTCCTAGTCATAGTCAGCTGCCACCAGCCCAATAAGGTCTGCTTCAGGTGGTTCTGGTTGATAGCAACTAGGTAGAAAAGGAGTCCCTGTTTTCTTGCTTTGCCATTTGGGACATTCATTTTTCCAGTGCCCTGTTCCCTTACAATAGGCACACTGGTCCCATCTCAGGCTTGCTCTACTTTCCCTCCTGATCTGTCTTCTTGCTTCACTTTCTGATGTGTCTGGAGCCAGATCCTCGAAAAGCCACTGCTATTACATTGGCCGTTCTTTGATTCTCTTTCCTTCCTCCTTTCTTGCTGCCCAGCCTCGGTTGATGAAAACCTTGTTGGCTATCTCTAGCAGTTCAGTAGCATTTTTTTCCGACAAACACTTTTAGCTTCTGTAATTTCCTCCATGTGTCCTGCTGGGCTTGTCCCACAAAAAGCGGCATTGCCATGGTTAGAGGTCTGGAGCCCCAGGGTTAAAGGGGAAATAGGTCCAGTATGCCTCACTCAGTGTCTCATAGAAAGCTGCTGGACTTTCATTAGGCTTCTGCAAAATCCTAGAAAGTTAAGCTATATTGGTGGGCTTCTAGGCTCTGGCCTTGACCCCCTGGAGGAAAGCCAGCCTATATTTTTCTATCCTGGCCTTTTTGACTTCTGAGTTCAGGGACCAATCAAGTTCCTCATCCGGGAGGGCCTCCCTTGCCCATCTGTCTGTATCTAATGTCCCTGCCGGGGCCTGGGTCTGGAGCCACTTCGGAGCCTCTGTCATTACTCTCATGCGCTCCTCAGTGTTAAAGAACATGAAAAGGAGCTGCTTGCAGTCCACCCAGGTGGGCTTTTGGGTGTGGAAAATCATTTCTAGGAGGTCTACCATGGCCTGAGGTTTTTCAGAATAAGCTGGGGTGTGTGTCTTCCAATTCAGTATGTCACTTGTGGTAAAGGGCTGACAATAATAGACTGGCCTTCCTTCCTGTAAAGTCACATCTTTGCCAAGCACTTGGGCACCCTGAATCTCCCTGAGATGCATCTGACATGCCGTTTGTGGTTTGTGCCTTTGATCAGCTGAACGCAATTGACATCCAACTGGCTCTGGAGAGCCTGCTTGAGGAGAGACAGAGCGGGGCGTTGTTTCTAGACTTTCTGGACCTTCCAGGCTAGCAGGGGAAGCACTTGGTGCTGCTTGTGTCTCATATGGAGGTGGTCAAACTGGTGGGACTTCCTTGAGGGGAGGGTCCTGTGGAATAGGGGGCTGAGCTTCCTTCTGAGGGACCTGCTTCTTTTGTCCTGCCTGCTTTTTCTTTTTTCTGTTCCTGTCCTCCCTGCCTCTCCTTTCTCTGCTCCTGCCCTGCGTGCCTCTTTACTTCTGCAACTAAAACCTTACTTGGTCCCTTCATACACATGCAGAACCGGACCCACCAAGGGGGCAAGGTTTGAACATGTGCTAAACAGCTGGCTATGTAGGGAAACTGATCTGGTTGTCCAGGGTCTCCTGTGACTACATTCCAGACTGCCCTGACAAATCCTTCATCTAAAGAGCCTTCCAAGGGCCAGCCGACCCTAAAAGCTGGCCATTTTACTTCACAGAATTTCCTCAGTTTTTCAGGATTTTTTAAAGACCATAATCCCCATTGAATCCCATTTAAAATTTTTTTCAACATGCAGTTGAGAAAAGTGGGTTTACTCTGTCCCGACTCCATGATGATTGGTGGCTTGAGACAGACAAGGGAGGGGGTGACCTGTTTTTACAGATTACTCAGATGCCTGCCTGGCCATGTCCCTTGGTCACTTTGATTCGTCTTAGCTAAGGTGCACCCATATAAACCCCAGGCCTGGTCACCTTTGAGTGGGGGTGAGTCACCTTTATGCCTTATGATTTAATTGGAGAACTGCAAATTGGGGCCCACTTGTACTCTAAAACCGAAGATGTGGAGCCACACAAAGGAGAGGAGAGGGCAGGCCCTTTCCTTCCACTCTCACACACTTTTACCCATCATTCACTCAGAGTTTAAACAATCCATCCAATTCCTGACTAATTTCATGAGGAAGCTTTATGACTTCAAGGGAGGTGATTAAGCTCCCACTTTCACTCATTGGAATGGGTCTGACCTTCTTTGGTTTTGTTTAGGGCAATCTGCACCAATGCACAGCCAATGCCTACTAGCATGGCAAGGCATCTTCACCATCCTCCAATTCTGGACTGTTTTTTCTCTGCCTAGTAAGCATGTTACTTGGGGCCACTGCTATCTGTGGTTGAAGTAGTCTGGTTCCTCTCTGGGATCCATTGTTGCAGGAATCCACACAGGCTTGGAGTTTTCTGGAAATATATAAGTATATCCTCACCCAAAAGTTAATAAAGGAAACCTTCTATAAACTAGACTCCGGATATTTTCGCATTTGCCATACCATGTTCCTCTGGCTTATTTTGACACCAGTGTAATTTCATGGGTGTCTTGCATTCAGCATTACAAGTGATAAACAAAAAATTAAAGTAAAAAAATTAAGGTATTTAAGGCTTGAAGTCATTTACTTACAGGATAATACTCCACTATCCCCCCTTGTGGTTAAAATAATATTAAGCTGGTTTTAGAAATCCTGCAGTGCAGCATTGATAGATTTTAATTCAATTCTTTGCACAGAAGGATGACGGATCTTAATTCATTGCATGATAATCAGCTTTACTATGACCTGAAACATCAGTAAAAAATTAGTTAATGCTCCAGAAATAGGTTCCTGCCTAGTACAACTAAGTCCTCCTGAATATTCACTTATTTTAATTGTCAATTTAAATCAGTCTGAATTAAGGCTTATTTTTTAACTTTATTTGTCCTTGGGTGTGGAGAGTAAATGACATAAATTGAATTTCTGCTATCAGTCTTTGAGAATATTGGCATAACCTTTGTTAGGGAAGTAAAATGCAAGTTATTTACTTTACTTTTTGAGGCCTAATACATTGATTTTTTTAAATTATAGTTTATTTTATATTTGAAGGAAATCTCCCTTTATTTTGTCCCAGAGTAATTTCTAGGCCACATTTAGGGAGTTTCTTTATTTCTTTATTTCTTTTTTTTTTTAATTTCTTTATTGATTAAGGTGTCACATATTTGTCCTCATTCCCCCATTCCCATCCCACACCCCTCCCCACAGATGCCCCAACACCCTGTTGAACTTAACCATTGGTTAGGCTCATATGCATGCACACAAATCCTTTGGTTGATCTCTCCCCCCTGAGAGAATGAATTATTGAATCATTCCAGGGCCCTTAAAATGACCCAAAGTCACCTCTCCATTAAAATCTTGAAATTTAACTTGTAAACACTATCAAATACACACACATACACACACACACACACACACACACACACACACACACACACACACACACACACTAGAGGCTTAGTGCATGAAATGCATGCAATGGGGGTGTGTCCCTCAGTCCAGCCTGCACCTTCTCCAATCTGGACCCCTGGATGGATGTCCAAATGCTCATTTAGTCCCAAACCTACAGGCCTAAACGGGCTGCCAGAAAACCCTCTCACAATCCAGGACTGCTGTCTCCCAACTGCTTTTTTGCCTTCCTTCCAGATTTCCCCTAACCAATTCAGCTGGCCAGCCTGATCACCGACTAACCACTCCCCTGCATGCCTGATTGATGCATAACTGCTCCCCTGCCAGCCCGGTTGCCCCAAACTGCCCTCCTCCACTGGCCTCGTCACCCCTAACTGTCCTCCCCTGCCAGCTTGATTGCCCCCAACTGCACTCCCCTACAGGCCTGGTCCCCCGTCAACTGCCCTCGCTGCTGACCTGGTCACAATTAACTGCTGTCCCCTGCCAGCCTCATTGTCCTTAACTGTTTTCCCAGCTGATCTGGTTCCCCAGCCACTGCGCGCCCCTGCAGGCCTCGGTCCCCCCAAACTGCCCTCCCGTGTACGCCTGGCCCCCAACTGCCCTCCTGTGCAGTCCTGGACCCCCCAACTGCCCTCCCCTGCCAGCCTCATTGCCCCTAATTGCTTCCCCCTCCTGGTCTGGTTTCCCTTCAACTGCCCTCACCGGCAGGCCTGGGTCTGCCCCAACTTCCCTTCTCTACAGGATTGATCGCCCACAACTGCCCTCCCTTACAGGCCTGGTTCCTCCCAACTGCCCTCCCCCGCTGTCCATCTTGTGGCAGCCACCTTGTGTCCACATCGGGGCAGCCATCTTTCACAACATAGGGGAAAATCTCATGTGTTGGAGTGACAGTCAATTTGCATATTATTCTTTTATTAGATACGATAGTTGCCTGGTGCATGGGTGGTGGCTGGCTGGTTTGCACTGAAGGGTGTCCAAGATCAGGGTGGGGGTTTCCTTGGGGCATGGGGCAGCCTGGTCTGGGGGACTGTGGTGGTTTGACAGCCGGCCACGCCCCCCGAGGACCCAAGCATAAACTGGAAGCAGATATCTGGGATTTATTTATCTTCTATAATTGAAACTTTGTAGCCTTGAGTGGAGGCCAGGAAAGGCCAGGGCGGGGGATGCTTGGCATCCTCCATCACCAGGGGCAACCCAAGCCCGCTGCTTGCTCCAGCTCCATGGCTGCCACCATCTTGGTTGGGTTAATTGGCATGCTCATTCCTGATCGGCTGATGGGTGTGGCTTGTGGGTGTAGTGGAGGTATAGTCAATTTGCATGTTTATCTTTTATTAGGTAGGATATATATATATATATATATATATATATATATATATATATATATATATGTGTGTGTGTGTGTGTGTGTGTGTCTGTGTATGTATATTATATTATATGTTTTATAATTATCCTAAAATATATCAATTAAATTTAAACTGCTTTTTATATTAAACATTTGGTTCAGACCATAAAATCAAATCTCTCTTTTAATCAGACCATATAAAATATTTTATCTTAGGTTGAAATTTTACCAAACATAGTACACAGAAAGGCTTGAAATACTAATTTCTCCAGAGAAAATACAAGAATTATTTTCTCAAAAATAAATTTCTAAACTTTATGCACTTTGTAATCACAATCATATTATTTCTCAATTTAATTTGAACATTAAGTTTTTAGAAGCCTTAAATTTTAGGTGGCAAGTTAAATATGTATCATTTCTTAGATTAGTCATACCTTCACATTTTAAGGATATATTTAAAAAATGAAAGACATATGTAATTAAAGGATACAGTTCTGTCCTCTAGATTTTTCAAAAGAGGCAAAGTCAGAAAAACACTTCAGTAATTTTTCATTTAAAAATACCTAGGTATTTAATAAGTTTTATTATTTAATTCAGCAAACTCCAAAGTTTTAAGTTGCCAGAGACTTTGGAAAACTGTGTTTCTGACTGGCGAAAGGAGGGGGAAGCAGGGAAGCAAGCCTCCAGGTCGCTCTACTTGAAGGTAAAATTGCCACATTTTTCCTCAGAGATAAAATCTAAGTGTTGCTGCTGCGGGAACTGAGACCAGCCCCCTCCTCTATCAGAAAGAGCAGCTAGTCTTTCAACAGGGTGACTGGTCCCCCACTATCTATAATTATCACTGAAAAGCTCCACCACTGTTAGGTTGAGGCAGTGGGGGGGGGGGGGAGATCCAGAGCTGATGCAAGTATCTACAAGGTAGATGGTGAATTTCGCCCGGGAGTGCAAGATTAAAACCGCCCCCACTTTTCATCCCTTGGACTCAGTGTCTTGTTTCCTGCATCACAAACCTCTCATCTGGAGCTGAAACTCGGGAGGGGATTGAGTGTGTATCCCATTTGGGGTACCCCTCCCTCTTGAATCTCCGGAACCCTCAGGCTTTGCTCCAGCTCAGCATCGTCAGCGGGTGAGTTCCAGTCCCGATTGATTCCCAGATGTCATCCTGGTGTCTCTGTCTTAAATCGCGGCCCAAGTCAGAGATTGCCTTCCGGGCACAGCCCTCCGGACCTTTCCAGGAAAGGTTCTGACCCTGGGGTGGTAGTGAAGACGTTCCTGCCCCCCTCAGTTTAACCAGCCTCTTGGCCTCACTCCGGACCTCACGGGGTGGGGGAGACGTTCCCTGCCATCCCTCGGGTCCCTGTCCATAGCCTTGGCTCAACGATTGGGACGCCAATCCTTGGGCCTCTGCTACTGACCATAGGTTTCAAAATGGGCAATCAGAAATACAAATCTGATCCTACAACAGCCCTAGGGTGTCTCCTCACCAATCTGGCTAAGCTAGGCCTGTCCCAGGATCTGAGTCCTAAACACCTCATTTACTTCTGTACTATGGCATGGCCTCAGTATGAATTGGACAACAGGTCAACATGGCCTGAAATTGGGACTTTCAATTTTAACATTCTGACCAACCTCAACAATTTCTGCCAACGAGCTGGGAAGTGGCTGCAGGTTCCATATGTCCAGGCCTTTTTCCATCTGCACTCCCGTCCCTCCCTCTGTTCCACCTGTTTCACCACCCAGGTCCTCCTAGCTCACGAGAAACTCTCTCTGCCTACTGAGACCCCTCCACTTTCCACCTTATCTGAACCCCCTGAGAATCTTTCTTCCCCTCAAACTTGCCTGCCTCCCTACGACAGGGCTCTTTCTGCCCTGCCTCCTTCTGCCCTTCCGTCTGTTCCCTCCCCTCCCCCATCCTCACTCCCCAACCTCCCTTCGCCGCCCCCTCCCCCAGAGCCTTCTCCCTTACCTGCTGACCTTCCCCTTCTCCCACCCCAGCCTGCTTCCCCAGTCAGCAGGCACAACCACTCCCGGGCTCCTCCTCTCCTCTGCCCCCTCCAGGAAGTTGCAGGGGTGAGGGAGTGGTCTGGGTCCATGTTCCCTTCTCTCTGTCGGATCTCTCCCAGATTGAGAAGTGGCTGGGGTTCTTTTCCACCAACCCCACCGTGTTTCTCAAGGAGTTCCGATAGCTTTCTCAGGCCTATGACCTCAGCTGGCATGACATCCATGACATTCTTTCTGCTAACCTAACATCAGATGAAAGGGAAAGAGTCTTAGGAGTGGCGAAGGACCACGCAGATCAGATCCACCTTACAGATGCCTCTATATCAGTGGGGGCCAAAGACATTACTTGTCAGGAACCAGGCTGGGAGTACCAACTAGATACCCCCAAAGGGCGAGATGGACACTGATGTCTCGACCAGATGCTCCAATGCCGAATAGCTGACCTACAAGCCTTCTCCCACAAGGTAGTTAATTTTGACAAGCTGAGGGAAGTTTCTAAGGACCAGATGAGAACCCCGCGGTCTTCCATAAAAGCCTGACTGAGGCTCTGACCTTATATACTCGTCTGGACCCTGGGTCCCCGGCCAGGGCAACAGTTCTAGCCACTCACTTCATTTCACAGTCAGCCCAAGATATTTGAAAAAAGTTTAAAAAGGCAGCGGATGGCCCTCAGACCCCTGTCTGGGATCTGGTGAATATGGCATTTAAGGTTTTCAATGTCCGTGAGTAGCAGGCAGAATCAGATTGGGAGGCCTGTCTTCTACAAAAGGTGAACCTGGAAACTCAAGCCTTAGTAGCTGCCCTAAGGCCGGCAGCCATGCATGGTCCAAGTGGGACTGTGCCTGGTGGGGATGCAACGAAAGGACGAGCGCAACCGGGAGAATGTTTCAAATGCTGAAACGAAGGCCACTGGGCTAAATGATGCCCTCAACCCCGAGCTCCAACCAAGCCCTGCCCTGCGTGCGGTCAAAGCAGCCACTGGAAAAGTGACTGCCCTTGGAAATGTGATGGGCCCTCTCCGTCTCAACGTAAAGGGGCCGTCCTTTCAGGTCATGACTCACCACTGGCCATGCTGGGACTGGCTGAAGACTGAAGATGCCTGGACTCGACGACCCCTATTACCCTCTCCGAGCCCCGGGGAAAGCTCCAGGTAGCGGGTAAGCAGATCTCCTTCTTGATCGATAAAGGGCCTACCTTTTCTGTTTTGCCCTCCTTTTCCAAGCCACTGTTCCCTTCCAAGATCTCGGTCATGGGTATTGAGGGCAAATCCACCTGCCCGCTGGCTTTTGGGCCCCTTCCCTCTCTCCTCAACAATAGTCCTATAACCCACTCGTTATTTGTCATGCCTTAGTGCCCCATGCCCCTTTTAGGATGAGATATCCTCACCAAATTACGGCCACTCTGCAGCTCACTCAGAGTCCTTCAGCCTCCCTGCTTCTTCCGCTCCAGGCTCCCACCCTTCACAGGAACACTGATCCCCAACTTCCTGTGTTCCTAGTCAACCCCAAAGTATGGGACACCTCTACCCCGGTGGTTACTAGACAACATAACCCGGTCAGGATCAGACTTAAGGACCCCACCTTGTTTCCCTCCCATCCCCAGTTTTCTATCTCCCTAACTCATCACCAAGGCCTCAAACCTCTCATTACTCAGCTTCTGGGGCAGGGTCTCCTCATACCTATTGACTCTCCCTGCAACACCCCCATCCTCCCTGTTAGGAAGGCAGATGGGACCTACCGGCTAGTGCAGGACCTCTGACTAATCAATGAAGCGGTGGTCCCCATCCACCTGGTGGTCCCCAATCCTTACACTCTCCTTTCTTGCATCCCATCTGTACCACCCGCTTTTCCATCCTTGACCTCAAGGACGCCTTCTTTACCATCCCTCTGGATCCAGACTCTTACCTTCTGTTTGCATTTACTTGGGAGGACCCAGATGAGCAGGTATCCTGCCAACTCCCCTGGAAGGTTCTGCCCCAGGGATTCAGAGACAGCCCTCATCTGTTTGGCCAGGCCTTAGCCAGAGACCTCCAACAATGCTCATTAGAACCCAGCACTCTTCTCCAGTATGTAGATGATCTCCTTCTCTGCAGCCCCTCTTTAGACATTTCTCGGAGTCAGACAGCTGGCCTCCTCAACTTTCTAGGGGACAAAGGATACCGTGTGTCTCCTGCCCAGGCAAAAATGTCGGCCCCCACCGTCACTTACTTGGGGGATCTATCTGACTCCCAATTCCCGAAGACTGACAGTTGATCGAGCACAGGCAATAGGAGACCTACAGCATCCCAATTCTGCGGAAAAGATCTTGTCCTTTCTAGGGTTGGTAGGATTCTTCTTCCACTGGGTCCCAAATTTTGCTCTCCTAGCTAAGCCTCTATATAGCCCCCTAAAGAAACACCAATAGCCCCCCTCTCCCCACACTCCCTCATTCGCCAGGCTTTTTCTAAGCTCCGAGATGCCCTTCTGGCCTCTCCCCCTCTTTCTCTCCCGGACATCTCTAAGCCTTTCCAACTATTTACTGATGAGAAACAGGGAATAGCTCTGGGGTTCCTCACCCAGCACCTAGGGCCAGCCTTCACCCCCGTAGCCTACCTGTCCAGACAGCTTGATCCCATGGTTCAGGGTTGGCAGCCCTGCCTCCGGGCTCTGGCTGCAGCCACTGCTCTCACCAAGGACACCCAGAAGATCTACCTCCAGCAACCCTTGCAGGTCTTCTCCCCCCATAGGCTATAGGTCTTCTGTAACACTGATCCTTATCTCTCCTGGCCCCCTCTCACATGTAGGAACTCCATCTTTTGTTCCTCGAGAAGGTGCAGGCTGGACTGAGGGACACCCCCCCCTTGCATGCATTTCATGCACTAAGCCTCTAGTGTGTGTGTGTGTGTGTGTGTGTGTGTGTGTGTGTGTGTGTTTATTTGATAGTGTTTACAAGTTAAATTTCAAGACTTTAATGGAGAGGTGACTTTGGGACATTTTAAGGGCCCTGGAATGATTCAATAATTCATTCTCTCTTCTTAAATGATTTTTTTAAAATTGAATTAGGCTGATCTCATATACTTGAAATCACATGGGAAGCTGTGGGAAACTGTGCTCCCAGAACTGCATTGGGATGACCAAAGATAACATTGTTTGCACAACAGGGGGCTCTTGACAGTTATTACTTAGGCACCCTGGCAGCAGACATTCTGGCGGCTGGGGCACAACAAGACCTCTCTGTTGAGATAACCTATTCTTGATATTTACGGCCTAACTACCCTCCCGCTGACATCATTAGAGGAATTCCCTCTCTCTCCCTGACTATATCTATCCCCATATACCTTGCAATAAACGAGACTTGATCAGAAAGCCTGTCTTGTCTCCGTCTCTTGTGCCTCTTGTCCTTTCATTCCCACTCCCGCTCTAGGGTCCGCGTTGACTTTACCCGCGGGTCGGGGCAAAGTGGCGCCCAACGTGGCCGAGCACGGGGGACTCAGTGAGGAACGCTGTTCGGAGAGCCGGCAAAAAAGAAATTAAAAGGAGGAGGAGATTAAACGGGAACCTGCCATTTCTTCTGAACCTCGGTAAGTGAACAGCGATTATGGGACAAGAAATAAGTCAGCATGAAATGTTCGTAGAGGGACTAAAACAGGCTGTAAAGGCTCGAGGGGTAAAGGTTTCTGTAAAACAATTGTTAAAATATTTTGAGTATGTTAAGGATGTTTGTCCGTGGTTTCCACAGGAAGGTACTATTGATGAAAAGAGATGGAAGCGGGTAGGAGATGCTCTTAAAGACTATTATCAGACTTTTGGGCCAGAGAAGGTCCCCATTACTGCTTTTTCCTATTGGAATCTCATAGATGAAATCTTATCTCAGAAACAAAGAGACCCCGTCATAGCAGGAGCGATTGAGGCAGGAGAAGAGCTATTAAGACAAGAAGGGAAAAGAGATAGAGTTTCCCCAAAACTTAAAAATTCTAAACCTAAGGAGGAGGAAGACTTAATGTCATTTGATAGCGAGGACGAAGGTCCTCACCCCAAAAAAGAAAAAGATTCACACAAAAACCCTCAGGAACCCACGCCTCCACTCGGGGGAAAAAGCCCCTCCTTAACGGAGCGGCCAGAAAAACCCCCTAGCCATAACCTCAGGTCTCTGTCTCCCTCTAGCAGTAAAGGGTCTCTGGAGGCTCGACCTAAGGAAAAGAAACTTTATCCCTCCCTTAAACAAGTCCTCCAGGTTTCAGACGACTTAGGACATAATGACTGGGCTGATCTTAAAGAGGAAGCAGCCAAATACCACAATCCTGACTGGCCAACCCTCACTCAGCACCCTCCACCTTATGCTCCTGCGCCCAGTGCGCCTGCCCTGGCATGTCCTGCCATAGACCCTCAGAAACTACTTTGAGATAAAATTCAATTTTTAAAGGAACAAATAAAATTAGAAAAGGAACATCAAGAACTAATCCAGCAACTCGAAGAATTAAAGACAAGTAAAACTGAGGAGAGTAATAATATAGAGCCCAAGCCTAAACCAAAGCCCCCCGTTAGAAGGGCAACCCCTAAGATCCAGCCTAAACCTGAAGCTTCCATAGAGCATGGGGATTTAGAGGCTTTTCCCGTTACAGAGACCACTGATGTTCAGGGACAGGTTTGGAGGCACCATAATGGTTTTGACTTTAAAGTTATAAAAGAAATTAAGACAGCGGTAGCCCAGTGTGGTGCTACTGCACCCTATACTATGGCTATTGTAGAGTCAGTAGCAGAAAATTGGCTTACCCCTGGAGACTGGCGGTCTTTGGCTCGCGCCACCCTATCGGGGGGCGATTACTTATTATGGAAATCAGAGTATGTTGAAAACTGCCGTGACACTGCTAGACGCAATGCGCAAGCTGGCAATAACTGGACATATGACATGTTAGCTGGAGAGGGTAATTATACTACCAGCGACCAACAAATGCAGTTTGATGCAGGTCTTTTTGCTCAGATCCAGGCGGCAGCCACTAAAGCCTGGAGAAAAATCCCCTCAAAGGGGGACGTGAGCGCCTCACTCACTGGTATCAAGCAAGGGCCTGACGAGCCATTTGCTGACTTTGTCCACCGCCTCATTACAGCTGCAGGTAGAATTTTCGGTAGTGCTGAGGCGGGGACTGATTTCGTTAAACAACTTGCTTTTGAGAATGCTAACGCGGCTTGTCAAGCAGCCATTCGCCCTTATAAAAAGAAAACTGATTTATCTGGCTACATTCGCCTTTGCTCAGATATAGGGGCCGCCTATCAGCAAGGTCTTGCTATGGCTGCTGCTATGCAGGGTTACACAGTCAGGCAGTTTCTGTCTCACCAAAATAAAAATAAGTGTTTTAGTTGTGGAGAAATTGGTCACTTTGCAAAGGATTGCAAAGCAGGTAAAACAGCAACTACCTCCAAGTCACCCACTCCAGGGCTCTGCCCTAGATGTAAGAGGGGAAAACACTGGGCTAATGAATGTAAATCAAAAAGGGATGCCCAGGGCCAACCCCTCCCTCTGCCACAAAGTCAGAGCCAGGGAAACGGGAATGGGGGCCAGGCCCAGGCCCCCAAACACAAACAAATTTACGGGGCAGTCAGCTTTGTTCCAGCAACACACAATCCGTTTCAAGCCTCCTCAGGGCAACAGCAGGAAGTGCCGGATTGGACCTCAGTTCCACCACCCACGCAGTCTTAACTCCAGAGATGGGAGTACAGGCGCTTCCTACGGGAGTGTTTGGGCCTTTGCCTAAAGAAACTTTCGGGCTTATAGTTGGTAGAAGTAGTAACACTATGGATGGGCTTCTAGTGTACCCCGGAGTGATTGATAATGACTATACTGGAGAAATCAAAGTGATGGTCTCTTCCCCAAAACATATTAATACTGTCCTCAGGTCAGAGATTTGCTCAGTTATTACTCCTTCCTCTTATCTCTACCACTAACAAAGCACTCATTGGTGCCCGAGGTGCTCAAGGATTTGGTTCATCTGATGTCTACTGGTCTGAAGTACTTTCAGCCCAAAAACCTCTAATGACTTTATGGTTAGACGGGAAGGAGTTTTCTGGTTTAGTACACACTGGTGCTGATGTAACCATTATAAAAGAGGAAGATTGGCCCCAAACATGGCCAGTAGAAGATACCCTCACGCATCTTAAAGGTATAGGACAAAGTAGAAATCCAAAAATAAGTTCTAAAGTACTAACTTGGAGGGACCAGGAAGGCAACCAAGGTACTATCCAGCCCTATATTATCACTGGGCTCCCCATTCATTTATGGGGAAGGGATTTATTAGCTCAGCTAGGAATGATCATCTGTAGCCCTAAAGACCTTAGAGCAGTTAACAAAACTATGGTTTTAATGGGAACTTTACAGCTAGGCCTTCCCTCCCCTGTGGCCATACCGCTTGGATATTACAAAATTATCATAGACCTGAAAGATTGTTTTTTCACCATCCCTTTACATCCTAACGACCAAAAACGTTTTGCATTTAGCCTCCCCTCAATTAATTTCCGTGCCCCTATGCAGAGATTCCAGTGGCAAGTCCTCCCTCAAGGCATGGCAAATAGTCCTACGCTATGTCAGTCTTTTGTAGCCTCGGCTATTCAATCTATTCGAGAACGATGGCCTGATCTATATATCATTCATTATATGGATGACATTTTGGTAGCAGGCAAAATTGGAGAGGAAGTTCTAAGCTGCTATACTGATCTCCAGCAGGCATTAAAATCTCATGGCCTACAAATTGCTCCTGATAAAGTCCAGCTAAAAGACCCTTATACATACCTTGGATTCCAAATGAGAGGGTCCACTATCTCCTCTCCAAAACTAACCCTCAGACTAGATAGTTTAAAAACTCTGAATGACTTCCAAAAACTATTGGGAGATATAAATTGGCTAATGCCTTACTTAAGACTCACCAAACATGAGCTTAAGCCTCTTTATGACATCCTCCAAGGAGATAGCTGTCCCACCTCACCGAGGGAACTTACTGCTGAGGGACGCAAAGCCATTGCCATAGTAGAGCAAGCTATCCAAAATCAAACCATCACCTTTATGGATTATGATTCTCCGTTACAATACATCATATGTAGGACCACCCTCTCCCCCACTGCAGTTTTCTGGCAGACAGCACCTCTTATGTGGGTTCATCTCCCAGCATCTCCCAAACGAGTCTTAAACCCTTACTATAGAGCAGTCTCTGACTTAATCATGATAGGTAGAGATCATGGCAAGCGTTACTTTGGAAAAGAACCTGATATTATCATTCAACCTTACCCTAAAGAGCAAGTTGACTGGCTAATGCAAGCCACCGAATTTTGGCAAGTCGCTCTTGCCTCTTATGCGGGCTCTATAGACAATCACTACCCTCCAAACAAACTTATTGATTTTGCCAACAGACATGAGTTTATATTTCCAAAGATCACTTCCACTAAACCTCTTCCTAAAGCATTGTCCGTTTTCACGGACGGTTCTTCCACAGGCATAGCTGCCTATGTTTGGGACTCCAGCACTATCCAATTTCAGACTAACAGCTCCTCCGCCCAAATAACCGAGCTACATGCTGTCATAGCAGTTTTTTCAGCCTTCCCCACGAAAGCCTTTAATCTAAACACAGACAGTGCTTATATCGCCCAGGCTGTACCTCAATTAGAGACATGTGGACAGATAAAACATAGCTCTCAGACTGGCAAATTATTTAGCCAATTACAGGATTTGATCAGAAAACGGTCTGACCCTTTCTTTATCGGACACCTCCGTGCCCATTCTGACCTACCTGGGCCACTGACAACAGGTAATCAGCTAGCAGACCTGGCCACTCGTCCCTCCACATCAGCCTACTCACTAATTGTTGATAGTCCCTCCCAAATAACCCGAGCACAAGAAGCTCATCAGTTACATCATCTTAACGCTCGCACCCTCCGGCTTATGTTTAAAATAACCAGAGAACAAGCTAGACAAATTGTTAAAACTTGCTCTATTTGCACTCTACATCTCCCTACCCCTCATCTAGGGGTAAACCCACGAGGCTTAATTCCTAATGCTCTATGGCAAATGGACGTCACACACTTCCCTGAGTTTGGAAATCTCAAATATATACATGTCAGCATTGACACTTATAGTGGATTTATATTTGCAACTCTACAAACCGGAGAAGCTACAAAAAATGTAATAGCTCACCTTTTAACTAGCTTTTCAGTTCTCGGCTGCCCTCAACAAATTAAAACTGATAATGGTCCTGGTTACACCAGCTCCGGCTTCTCTAAATTTTGCAAACAAATGAATATTACTCACATAACAGGCATCCCATATAACCCTCAAGGCCAAGGTATTGTAGAAAGAGCTAACCTTTCCCTCAAAATTACTATAGATAAAATAAAAAAGGGGGAATGGTACCCCATCAAGGGGTCCCCCAGAAATCTAATATCACATGCACTCTTTATTCTTAATTTTTAAACTTGGATGCCAATGGGTCATCAGCAGCTACTCGCTTTTGGCAAACGGAAACAAAGAAACAATTCGCCTCAGTAATGTGGAAGGATCCCCTAAACAACTCATGGCATGGGCCAGACCCTGTGCTCATCTGGGGCCGAGGGTCAGTATGCATTTACTCCAAAGAAATGAAATCAGCCAGATGGCTCCCTGAACGCCTAGTAAAACAAGTGGATAAGAGCATTGAGAACGATAATGAGTTAACAGACTCCAGGGAAGAAGACTCTCCCTGAGACAAGCTTTTCTTTATTTACAGGTCATGGAGACAATTACCCAGATCCTACTACAAGGAATAATGTTGATCCTGATACCTATGATTAACGGCGGACTGGGACCCCCAATAAACAAGCAAGAGTTACTTTTGAAGCTGTTTGGAAACCCTTGCGACTGCAGAGGAGGTAAGAGTGGGGTGATTCCCACTTCTTACACCCGGATAGCCGATTGTGGCAGCAGTACAGCTTATTTAATTTATAAGAGACAAATGGGGGGAGGATACGAACAAAGCTGGAAATGTGTTGGGAAGCCCAAAATCATACCTATGGTTAATGGCGAACCAGGGCCCTGCCCCAGCGATTGTCAAGAGGCCATAGAGCTACACTCTACCTGTTATAACAGTGTCCAGCAGTGTTCTCACACAGATGGCAAAATATACCTAACGGCCGTCTTACAAAGAACTTATAGTGGTTCCTTTGGAGGGGAGTATGATTATAGCCACCCTCTAGGGCACTCCAAGCCTCCTGCCGCGGCACAGTCGGCAAAGATATTTGCTGGCCACCGCAAGCACCGATCCACGTGTCTGATGGCGGTGGGCCAACAGACAGGGTAAGGGAAGCCATGGTTCAGAAACAGATTGAAGAAATTATTAAGCACATGTATCCGCCCCTACAGTACCACCCTTTGGCTCTGCCCAAATCTTGGGGCATAGATCTTGACACCCAAACCTCCAACATTTGGAGGCTACACTCAGAGCTCTGAATGTTACCAACCCAACCCTTGCGGAGGACTGCTGGTTGTGTATGACCCTTGGTACACCCATGACCCTTGCCATCCCAGCAAATACTACCAATGTACAACCTAAGGGGAACTGTAGTGTTGGCTTGCCTTTTAGGATCCAACCTATAGGATTTAATACATCCCTGTGCTTACAAAGCCACCCCCAAATGATAACTATGATTTAGACGTAGGATTCACTACCTTTACAAATTGCTCCTCTATTGTCAACTATACCTCATCTCTCTGTCCCGCTCCCGGGCAAGTGTTTGTGTGTGGAGGAAACATGGCCTTCACGGCCCTACCTACAAACTGGACAGGACTATGCGTACAGGCCATTGTTCTCCCCGATATTGATATTATTCCGGGGAAGGAGCCTATTCCCCTACCCAGCCTTGACTACATTGCTGGATGCAGTAAGCCAGCTATCCAGCTCATCCCCTTACTTGTAGGTCTAGGGGTCTCTGGAGCTATGGCTTCTGGCACAGCAGGTCTAGGGGTAGCAATACATTCCTATACAAAATTATCTAACCAATTGATCGATGATGTCCAAGCTCTCTCTGGTACCATTAATGATCTCCAGGACCAGATTGATTCACTGGCTGAGGTTGTCCTACAAAACAGAAGGGGGTTAGACTTACTCACAGCAGAACAGGGAGGGATATGCTTAGCCCTACAGGAACGCTGTTGCTTCTACGCCAACAAATCCGGAATCGTCTGAGACAAGATAAAGAAATTACAAGAAGACCTGGTGAAAAGGCGAAAGGAGCTGTTCGAAAACCCTCTTTGGAGTGGGCTGAATGGATTCCTCCCCTATCTCCTTCCCTTATTAGGACCCCTGCTCGGCCTGTTGATCCTACTATCGCTAGGTCCTTTCTTATTCAACAAACTCATGGCATTTCTTAAGCAACAAATAGAAGCCATCCAAATGAAACCCATACAGGTCCATTACCACAAACTTGAAATGGCCGACAGGGACGTGTATATGGGAACTTACTCAGACGCTGTCTGAAGGTAAACGTTCCTCTTTCCTACCCTTGGTGAGCTGGGCTGGATAGCCAAAGACGGGCAACTGGAGAGTATACCCAAAATTTGAAACGGGACCTCCACACCACCTAAGACAGGCGCTGGGCCAAAAGCTGCCCAGTCAGCCCATGACGGGTAAGGTGTGTAGGCCGGGTATATGTGATCTCCTGACCTAAGACAGGCACAGCCCCCTCAAGGAGCATTCCCTGGCCAATATAATATAAAAAAGGGGGACCTGTGGGAAACTGTGCTCCCAGAACTGCATTGGGATGACCAAAGATAACATTGTTTGCACAACAGGGGGCTCTTGACAGTTATTACTTAGGCACCCTGGCGGCAGACATTCTGGCGGCTGGGGCACAACAAGACCTCTCTGTTGAGATAACCTATTCTTGATATTTATGGCCTAACTACCCTCCCGCTGACATCATTAGAGGAATTCCCTCTCTCTCCCTGACTATATCTATCCCCGTATACCTTGCAATAAACGAGACTTGATCAGAAAGCCTGTCTTGTCTCCGTCTCTTGTGCCTCTTGTCCTTTCATTCCCACTCCCGCTCTAGGGTCCGCGTTGACTTTACCCGCGGGTCGGGGCAGGAAGCTTTATCAAATAAAAATTAATAACTACATTTTAAAATTTTCAACCTCTAAGGGAGAGGGGTTTTCTCTCTACTAAAGGCTCACCTATTATCAATGCTAGACTCATAAACCACTTACTTGATGCCTTACAGCTTCCCTCTCAGGTAGCCATCATGCACTGCTGAGGCCATCAGACAGACTCCTAGATGGTTACGCAGGGAAATGCCCATACAGACGCAGTGGCCACAGGCTTAACTCAGGGTGAAGGGTCCCCAGCCCCGATCTTCTTCCTTTCCCTTCCCTCCATTACCCCTCAGTATAGAGAAGAAAAAATAAAAATAAACTCTTACATCGGGGAGGCTCTTCTGGTCCTGAGGGATGTATCTTCATAAATAACTCGATTGCCCTTCCCAAGGCTCAGGTAGGGGCCATTGGCCAATAGGTCCACCAGTCATTGCACATTGGACCGCTGGCACTTTGGAGGTTCCTTGAACCCCTCTTCACCTCGCCCACATTTCAAGTGGCAGTCATGAGTGCCTTCTCCTTCTGCTCCACGTGTGTAGCTATCTCAAACCAGGGAGGAATGGGCCCCAACTTTCCTACCCATCAAATGAGGGGACACCTCCCAGGGCAGTACTGGCAGGTAGACTTCACCCATATGCCTCCCCACAAGAAGACCGACTATCTGCTTACCATGGTAGACACCTTGACAGGGTGGGTAGACGTCTTCCCTACCTGCAAGGAAACTGCTGAGGTTGTGGCTGATAACACACATAATCCCTAGGTTCGGCCTCCCCACCTCCATACAATCTGACAATGGCCTGGCTCTGATGTCAAGGGTCGTTCAGCAGGTTAGGACCTCACTTGGCATCTCCTGGAAACTGCACATACCCTACCACCCTCAATCATCGGGTAAGGTCGAGAGGGACAATGGCCTCCTTAAAGACCATCTAACAAAACCCTCTTTAGAAATCTGCAACCCCTGGCCGGATCTCCTGTCCATGGCCCTGACCAGAATCCAGGCTACACCAAGGAGCCCCACCTTCTTAAGCCCTTTTGAACTCCTATATGGGAGACCCTTCTTGCTCAACTATCATCTCCCTACTGACCCTTCTCTCCTGGCTACCTATCTTCCATACCTGTCTCTACCCAGGCAGCTGCTCCGGGAACACGCTGACAGGTCTCTACCCAGGCCAGAACCATCTGACCAAGGCTCGCGAGGACCACCCCTCCAGCCCGGGGACTCAGTTCTTCTTAAGAATCTACATCCCAAGGCCTTGCAAACCAGGTGGATGGGACCTCACACAGTAATCCTCACAGCCCCCACTGCAGCCAAACTACTGGGAGATCCATCGTGGCACCACCTCTCCAGACTCAAGAGGACCCCGGAGCAGCATGACTTCTATGAATGTGAGGTGTTGGGCCCCACTAAGGTCCGCCTTAGCCACCCTCCCCATCTTTCTTCTCCTCCCAGCCCTGAGCAATCTACACCCACCCCCACCTGCTTATGTGTGAAGGTTCAAGATCCGTGAAACCTACGACTAGGACAGCACACAACTTACCCAGCAGGTAGCATCTCAGGACTGCCTTCTGGCCTGATGCCAGGCAGAGATCCTGATTGCTGTGGAACACCGGTCAGTGTCCAATGGTGGCCGACCATATGCCTGCTTTGCTTACGACCAGTGGAACCCAGACAGGTGTAATCAAGACGTCAACACCTATGGGGGTTGCCGCTGGTCAGGCTGTGTCATCCATGATGCCTACAATGAGGTCAGGTCTGGTCCCTTTTTCTGGAAGAACGGGACCTTCAACATCAGGGTCAGGGACCCCTAGGACCAGCGATCTGTTGTGTGAGTTATGGGAAAACTATATGGGGGTGGTTGGAGATCAACCCCTTCAGGGACCATCTACATCTCCTGGGCATATGTTATGGCCCAGGAAGCCCAAATCCAGGTCTACAAAAGCATCGTACAGGCCGAACATTCCCTTAAATGGAAGCTGCCTGATTTCCCACGGGTAAAAGGCTTGTCTTCTTGGCTCCAATTTATCCAACACACCCTACTATTCCTTAACAAGACCCGCACCCTGCCCAATATCTTGCACTGCTTTTTATGTGTCTCTCTCCAAAGACCTTTGCTGGCTGCAGTCCCACTCATGACTCCTCCAGGTACCCAAGGACACAGTGAATGTCAACCTCCCCTGGCTGGCATTCCCCTCTGGGAACCCAAAACTCCAGAACCCACCTTGCCCCCACGGATATGCTACCAGACCAGCAACCCAGGAACTGTGGGATGGGTCACTTGGAACTGTACCCAAAACCACACTGCAGCCAGTCCCACCAAGGCCAGCCTGGGTACCCTCTTTTGGTGCAATGGCACCTTAAGCAACTGCATAAACTCCTCTGAGGCCAGGCCTTGCTTTGGGGTCACAGTAGTTCCCCAACTAACCTTGTATGGAGAGTTGGAGCTTGCCTGGTTGCCCCCTTCATCCCAACCCCGGGCCTGTCAGTCCACCTTCCTCCCTGTCATGTTGGGGGTAAGTATCGCTTCATCCACAGGCCTAGCTGGGGAGGCCCTTAGTAACAGCATAATCTCTGCTCAGGATTTCAATGACAAATTCCAGATAGCCCTGGAGTCTACTATTACCTCCTTAGCCTCCATGCAAAGGCAAGTAACATCGGTAGCCCAAATAGCCCTGCAGAACTGAAGGGCCCTAGACCTTCTTACTGCGGAAAGAGGAGGAACCTGCATGTTCCTTCAAGAATAATGCTGCTACTACATCAACGAGTCCGGAGTAGTGGAACACAACGTGTAGACCCTGACTAAGCTGAGTGTAGAATTACATGCAAGACACTCCCGGGACAACTCTCTTTTTGGCTGTCTCCAAAGCCCTTTAGGTTCCTGGATCCTACCCCTGAGAGGGCCCCTAATTCCCATCTGTGTCTTTTTTTCTGTATCTCCCTGCCTCCTCAAATTAATCAGCTCCCGGATTGCGGAAATGTCTCAGGTGACTGTAAACCAGCTCCTGCTGCATCCCTACACTGGGCTGCCCCTCAACCAGCCTCTGTCTGACTCTGGCCTTTAATATCCCCCACCCTCTTCACCCCTGCTCAGCAGGAAGTAGCCAGGACGATTTTGGCGCCTGCTGTCACCAAAAGGCAGGGATGTTAGGTCAAGGCAGGGCGGAAGTCTAGAGCCAATTCAAGCATCTGCAAGGTAGATGGTGACAAAGATAACTGGCTCCTTCCCAGACCATTGCTGAAGGCAGGAATTACATACCTATCAAGGCCTCCACCCTCCCCTCACTAAAAAGATGAATAAAATAAGTACCTATGCCCCATTTTTAGCTCAAACTTCCCTGGCCCACTCTCAGACCAGCGAGTTTTGCCCAGGAGCGCAAGATTAAAACCTCCCCCACTTTTCATCGCCTGGACTCCGTGTATTGTTTCCTGAGTCTCAAACCTCTCAACCACAAATCTTACATTTTAGTTTCACCTATTTATCCATATTTCAACAATTTTGAGACTTTAAAGCCAATTACTATTATTCAAGGCATTTTCTTTGGCAAATTCTGTAACAGAGAAAACTTACTGACTTTCAGTGGCTTTAATGTTAACAATGGAATATGGTCCATTATTATTCAAAAACTACCCTTTATTAAGGAAGAACTAATTTTGTTTCCTAAACCAAGCTTGCATATTTTCTGTAGGTCATTTTTGCTATCTTTTTGTTTTTCCTTAGAAAAACACTCCTGGGTTTATTCTATATCATCCATAAAGCAATTGAGCTCAGCTCAAGACCCATCCTCTCTAATAAAATGGTAATATGCAAATTAACCATCACTCCGCTACGTAAGCCACGCCCACCAGCCAATCAGGGCGAGTATGCAAATTAACCCCAATCCAAGATGGCTACAGCCACAGAGAGCAAGGTTTCCCAGGTAACAGAGCAAGCCAAGCTTTCCATAGCCGTTGCAGGCCTAAGCCTCCACTCAAGCTACAAAGTTTCAATTATAGAAGGTAAACAAATTCAAACAAATGGCAGCAGAATGGAGCTTGAGAGTGCAGACCAGGGTTGCCGGCGGCAACAGGGGAAGCAAAGCTTTCCGCACACCCTGGCCGGGCTCACCCGCTTAAGGCTACAAAGTTTCAATTGTAGAAGGTGAATTAACTGCCACAGAAATGGCTGCCGCCCCAAAAATGGCTGCTGCCCCAGGCTACAAAGTTTCAATTGTAGAAGGAAAATAAATTCCAGATACCAGGGCCTCCGCTTGGGTTGCCAGGGGGCGTGGCCAGCCTGCAAACCACCATAGGCCCCTCACTCAGGCCGCCCCACACCCCAAGGGAACCCCCACCCTTATCTGTGACACCCTCAGGACAAACCAGCTGGCCCCCACACGTGCACCAGGCCTCTATCCTATCTAATAAACGAGTAATATACAGATTGACCATCAATCCAACACACAATATGCCTGCCCCCATGTGGACACAAGATGGCCACTACAAGATGGCCAGCAGGAGAGGGCAGTTGGGAGGCACCCGGCCTGCAAGGGAGGGCAGTTGTGAAGGACCAGGCCTGCAAGGGAGGACAGTTGAGAGGGACCAGGCTTGCAAGGGAGGGCAGTTGGAGGTGATCAACCCTGCAGGAGAGGGCAGTTAGGGGTGACCAGGCTGGCAGAGGAGGGAAGTTGGGGGCAAACAGGCTGGCAGGGGAGCAGTTAAGCATCAACCAGGCTGGCAGCGGAGTGGTTAGGGGGTGATCAGGCTGGCAGGCAGAAGCAGTTAGGGGCAATCAGGAAGGCAGGCAGGCAAGCAGTTGGGAGCCAGCAGTCCTGGATTGTGAGAGGGATGTCCGACTGCCCGTTTAGGACTCCCAGATTGGAGAGGGTACAGGCTGGGCTGAGGGACAACCCCCCGCCGTGCACGAATTTCGTGCACCGGGCTTCTAGTCTAAGATAAGATGGAGCACACTTTTGTATTAAGTCAGCCTTTTCTCTTCATGAGTACACAAATCCCAGACATATCCCCAAATTCTGCTAAATGTTAAATGACGGACCAGAAAATAAAAAAACATAGCGAAAATGAGACTTTTTAAATAGCACTCTCGAGAGTGGGCATCCATTTTACAGGCTCACTAAAAAAAAACAATTATTGATAAATGGGCCACGTGTGTCTCCACATCCTGTTTGCTTTGGGGAAATTCATTAAATGGCCTGGTTGCCTAGGTTTCTTTTCTTATTAAATTAAATAAGGGCATGCCTAATAAACTAACAATAAACACATTTAACCAAACATAAAGGACAAATCAACAAACATATAGACAAGACTTAATAAATCAAAGTTCTTTTCCCGGATTTATTCTCTCCATATCATTGACTACCCTTTAAAGATATTTTAGCTAAACTCTGCCTGTCCCAAGGTGTGCTATGGTAATTTTTAAACAAAGCATTGAAGAGTCCCCCTCCGAGAAGAGTAATTGCTCTATCCTCTCTAGCTGCTGAGTCTTTCCACACCAGAGGTGGAGGATTTTGTGGCAGTGCTTTTTTAATTATTACAGACTTTTGATCCCAATACAAAATAGACACAATGCAATTTGAACAAGACCCACATAGTTAAATATGACAAAAGCACTTCTTTTTCATGAGCCAAATTAATAGAGTACATTTTGACATTTGAATTTCTTTATCCTTGAGCATGGAAGCTAAAGATTTACAATGGTATTTTTGCCTTTTGGACAAATCCATACCCATTATGGCCTGGCTTGAAACAAAAGACACCCTCGCCCATTTTGGATCACGAATTCCAATGCTTGGGGCTAGCTTAATGCTCAGTGAATTTCCCTACCTTTTTTCCCGGTGATCCCACCTGTTTTTCCTTGGACTTCCTTTCTTTGCTCTGGCAAAACTTCTTCTCCAGTCCCTGTCTTGGGCGACATAAATGCCTCAGTTTTTTTACAGCAAGGGTTCAGGAATCTGGAGAAGGGGCTGCAACATAAATGGATACACTAGACAAGAAATATAAATTTAGAAGGCATTGATGGAGCCAGAAGGGTACTTACTCTATAGACATAGAAAAATCAGTGGTTCCACAACTGTCCAGACGCACTGCTTTTATTTACACATTTTGCTCTTTAGCAAAGCAAACACAAAGGTAAGGTTTGGTTAAAAATAAAGGGTGATCAGGTTAGGGGAATTGCTTTCTGCTGTTCAGTCAGCATTAGGTAATAATAGACAGATTTTCAACCCTGTTGAATATCTATGTCCATCAGCCTCCTGACATTTATTATGCTAACTACTTTGGTCTTTGCCCTAAGTAAAGCCACACAATTTTGTGGTAATTTTTAAAAATTCAAGTTGGAAGGCTTGTTGGTAACTTTACACTCAACAGTCCAATAGGTGAGCTTTTAAAAACCTCTCCCATTTGTGATGTTTGTTTACATTCACTAATAAAAAATACTTAGGATTCAAGATAGCTAAATGTTTGAGAGAGCATATCTTTGTGGTGCATTAAATGTCAAACTGTTGAAGAGAAAGTGCATGAGTAGTTCTACAATAAAATACATGTCACTATCTAATGAAACTTTTGTTAATTTCATTCAGAAGTATAGTCAGGGATGCTAACTGGTTCAGTTTAACTGGCAATCTCTGTTTCAATCTTATTATTCCCACTTCAGAAAAGTGCTGATGTCATTTCAATAAGCAAAAGGATGCTTACATTTAGACTTCTTCAAACTTTTATATCATTCCTTCTGTAATTTCTTTTCCTACTTACTCTATTCCTTTAAAGGTTGAGGACATATAAAATGCCACAGGGAGGAGGTCAACAGTTGTTTTGCAGCCTGTTGGAGGTTCCTCAACTCTTTGCTTGCTCTAATTGGAAAACAGGGTAGCATGGCATGAAGACGAAACACACTGCTTCCTTTTGCATTGAGTTCAGTTCAAAGACTGTACTGGTATGCACTTATGGTCAAAGGAAACATGGGGAAATTTAGAGCCAAGAATGCAACTCACCATCCAAACACTTTGTATTTACATGTTTGGGGTAAAATTGGACAAAAGATTGCATTTTGAGGAAAAATTTATTCTGAAAATTTTAACAATGCAGATGTTCAATTTAAACATTTAAGTATATTGTAATTTAAATCAACACTTATGAAAAAACCCTGAATAATTCACACTTTGTATCCTATGCAGAAACTTCATAAAGGGATCTGCAATTCTTGATTCTTCCCCAGACCCACCATTTGCTTTTAGTCATTCTTAAATAACAGAAGACAATTTCTTTATAAATTAAATGTCGTCCGTACCTTAGTATCATTTTTAATTTTAGTGTCTACTTTGTCTGTCACAGGGACTTCCCCACTGACTCTCCCAGAGGAGCCCGATAAGTTGAGCTACTGTACTGCATGATTCATTCTCTCCTCTGTAGATGGTGAATCCTATGATCCCAGCCAGCACCATGCTAGGGATCTCATACAGAGGTGTCCCACCAGCTGTTGCAATAATTGCCATCCCCCCTCCCCATCAAAACCATCTGTTCTGTGGCTATGGTAATCATCTCAGCAACTGTTTACAACATAAGTCAGAAGAGGCCGGCATGCTGGTGGTGCTCCACCTGAGCCTCCTGTAAAGTCAGTGACCAAATAACAACACTTGATCCTCTTTTTTAATTTCTTTGTTGATTAAGGTATTGCATATGTGTCCTCATCCCTCCATTAACTCCCCAACATCCCCCTCACTCATGTCCTCCTTGCACTGGTGTTCATGTCCCTTGGTTAGGCTTATATTCCTGAATACATGTCCTTTGGTTGATCTCTCTTCCTTTCCCCCACTCTCCCCTATCTTCCCTCTGAGGTTTGGCAGTCTGATTGATGCTTCTCTGTCTCTGGATCTGTCCCTGTTCATCAGTTTATGTTGTTCATTATATTCCACAAATGAGTGAGATCATGTGGTATTTATCTTTCTCTCACTGGCTTATTTAACTTAGCAAAATGATCTTCAGTTCAATCCATGCTGTTGCAAATGGTAAGAACTCCTTTTTTACTGCAGTATTCCATTGTGTAGATGTACCACGGCTTTTTAATCCACTCATCTGCTAATGGGCACTTAGGCTGTTTCCAAATCTTAGCTATAGTGAATTGTGCTGCTATGAACATAGTGGTGCATATATCCTTTTTATTGGTGTTTCTAGTTTCTTGGGATATATTCCTAGATGTGGGATCACTGGGTCAAATGGGAGTTCCATTTTTAGTTTTCTGAGGAAACTCCATACTGTTCACCACAGTGGCTACACCAGTCTGCATTCCTGCCAGCAGTGCAAAAGAGTACCTTTCTCTCAGCATCCTCACCCACACTTGTGTTGTGTTGATTTGTTGATGATAGCCATTCTGATAGGTGTGATATGGTCCCGCATTGTTGTTTTGATTTGCATCTCTCGGATAATTAATGACTTTGAGGATGTTTTCATATGTCTCTTGTTCTTCCTTCTGTCCTCCTTTGAAAAGTGTCTATTTAGGTCCTTTACCCATTTTTTGATTGGATTGTTTATCTTCCTTTTGTTAAAATGTATGAGTTCCCTGTAAATATTGGAGATTAAAACCTTATCGGTGATGACATTGGCAAATACGTTCCCTCATGCAGTGGGCTTTCTTGTTGTTTTGCCGATGGTTTCTTTTGCTGTGCAAAAGCTTTTTATTTTTATATAGTCTCATTTGTTTATTTTCTCTTTAGTTTCCATTGCCCGAAGAGCAGTATCAGTGAAGAAGTTCCTTCAGCATATCTGAGATTTCGCTGCCTGTGGATTTCTCTAGAATTTTTATGGTTTCCCATCTAATGTTTAAGTCCTTTATATATTTTGAGTCCATTTTTGTGTATGGTGTACGTTGGTGGTCTAGTTTCATTTTTTTGCATGTATCTGTCCAATTTTCCCAACACCATTTTATTGAAGAGACTCTGTTGACTCCATTGTATGTTCATGCCTCCTTTGTAGAATATTAATTGGGTATAGTGGTTTGGGTCCATTTCTGGTGCTGGAAACTGATCATTGTCTCACTAATAGAAAGTTGAGGACAGGAAACCTGGAAGGCTGGTCAACAAACTTAATTGCTCTAATCACTCACTGTTTAGTTGAAACATTGTTAGCTGAAGCAGCCTCCACCTCTGTTTGTCTATGTAAATTTCTTTTATTGTAGTTTCCTGCCTAAGGGCTATAGGTGTATCCCAAAGTCTCAATAAAAGGGATAGCAAGGCCAGAACAGTGTGTAGTCCTCCCACTAGAGGTGGGCTCCTGTCTGGCCCCCAATATTCCCAAATTAATACTTTTTTAACTCGCTTTCATTTGTGTGCGGCCTTCTCCAGAACCCGAACCCTGAACCAAAACCCTGAACCCCGTGGGATGTAAAAGGGGTTCCCAAATTCTGGGTTCTCTATTCTATTCCATTGATCTATATGTCTGTTCTTGTGCCAGTACCAGGCTGTTTTAAGAACAGTGGCTTTGTAATACAGCTAGATATCTGGTATTGATATCCCACCTACTTTGTACTTCTTTCTCAGGATTGCTGCAGCTATTCGGGGTCTTTTTTTTATTCCAGATGAATTTTTGGAAAGTTTGTTGTAGATATGTGAAATATGCTTTTGGTATTTTAATGGGAATTACATTGAATATGTAGATTGCTTTGGGTAGTATGGACATTGTGATGATGTTGATTCTACCAATCCATGAACACATTATGTTCTTCCATCTGTTGATGTCTTCCTCTATCTCTTTTTTCTGTGTCCTGTAGTTTTTCGCATATAGATCTTTTATCTCTCTAGTTAAGTTATTTCCCGGGTATCTTTTTTTTTTTTTTTTTTTTTTTTTGGTGTGATGGTAAATAGAATTGCTTTTTAAATCTCTTTTTCTATAAGTTCACTATTTGTGTAAAGAAATGCCATAGATTTCTTGGCATTAATTTTGTATCCTGCTACATTGCCAAATTCATTCAGTAAGCCTAGTAATTTTACATGGGGTCTTTAGGGTCCTCTATGTACAATATCATGCCATCTGTGAATAAGGACAATTTTACTTCTCCTTTTCCATTTTGGATGCCTTTTATTTCTTCTTCTTGTATGATTGCAATGGCTAGTACTTCCAGTCCTATGTTGAACAGGTGTGGTGAAAGTAGGCATCCCTGTCTTGTTCCTGTTCTTAGGGAAAATGGTTTTAGTTTTTTTCCATTGGTATGATGTTGGCTGTGGGGTTTGTCATATATGGCTTTTATTATGTTGAGGTATGATCCTCCTATTACCACCTTGCTGAGAGTTTTTATCAAGAAGGAGTGTTGGGTTTTGTCAAATGCTTTTTCTGCATCAATTGATATGATTATGTGATTTTTATCTCTCAATTTGATTTATGTGATATATCATGTTTATTGATTTGCAGATATTGTACCATCCTTGCATCCCCGGAATAAATCCTCTTTGTTCATGGTGTATGATCTTTCTGATGTACTGCTGGATCTGATTTGCTAGAATTTTGTTGAGGTTTTTGGCATCCATGTTCATGAGGGATATTGGCCTATTTTTCTCTTTCCTTGTGTTGTCTTTAGCTGGTTTTGGTATTAGGGTGATGCTGTCTTCATAGAAGGAGTTTGGAAGTGCTCCTTCCCCTTGAATTTTTTTGGAATAGTCTGAGGAGCATTGGTTTGAGCTCTTCCTTTAATGTTTGGTATAACTCCCTTTGAAGCCATGTGGCCCCTGGCTTTTGTTTGCTGGGAGCTTTTTGATAACTGATTCAATTTCTTCCATAGTTATAGGCCTATTGAGATGTTTTCAATCTTCCTGATTGAGTTTTGGAAGGTTGTATTTTTCTAGGAATATGTCCATTTCCTCCAGATTGTCTAGTGTGTTGGAGGAGAGTTCTTCATACATAGTATTTTTTAATAATTCTTTGTATTTCTGTGGGGTCTGTTGTTATTTTGACTCTCTCATTTCCCATTTTGTTTATTTGGGTCCTCTCTTTTTGCTTCTTGGTGAGCCTGGCTAGAGGTTCATCAGCCTTGTTTATCCTTTCAAAGAACTAGCTCTTTGTTTTCATTGATCTTTTGTATTATTTCTTTTTGGTCTCTATGTCATTTATTTCTGCTCAGAACTTTATTATCTCCTTCCTTCTGCTCACTCTGGCCTTTTCTTGTTGCTCTATTTCTAATCTTTGAGTTGTAGAGTTAGATTTTTTACTACCATTTTTTCTTGTTTTTGTGGTAGGCCTGTTGAGCTATAAACTTCCCTCTCAGGACTGCTTTCATTATGTCCTAGAAATTTTATATTGTTGTGTTTTTGTTGTCATTAGTTTCCAGGATGCTTTTAATTTCTTCTTTGATCTCATTGGTAACCCAGTCATTATTTAATAACATGCTATTCAGCTTCCAAGTGTTTGAGATTTTTGAATTGTTTTTATTGTAATTTATTACTAATTTTATGGCATTGTGGTCTGAGAAGATGCTTTGTATGATTTCAATCTTCTTGAATTTGGGGAGACTTTGATTGTGACCCAATATGTGGTCTATTTTTGAAATTGTCCCATGGGCACTTGGATGAATGTATATTCTGAGGATATGGGGTGAAATGTTCTGAAGATGTCAGCTAAGTCCATCTGATCTAGTGAGTCATTTACAATTGCTGTGTCCTTGCTGATTTTTTGTCTAGAGGAATTATTGAGTGATGTCAGTGGTGTATTAAAATCACACACTATGATTGTATTGTTGTCGATCTATCCCTTGATATCTTCCAGGAGTTTTGTTATTTATTTGAGTGCTCCTGCGTTGGGTGCATGTATGTTTATCAGGATTATATCCTGTTGTTCTATCGATCTCTTTAGTATTATGAAGTGGCCTTCCTTATCTCCTGTTATTGGCCTTCACTTTGAGGTCTATTTTGTCAGATATAAGTATTGCTACCCAGATTTTTTTTCATTTCCGTTTGCCTGAAGACATTTTTCCATCCCTTCACTTTCAGTCTGTGTGAGTCCCTTGTTCTGAGATGGGTCTCTTGTAGACAGCATATATATGGGTTGTATTTTTTTATTCATTTAGACACTCGATGTCTTTTGATAGGAGCATTTAGTCCATTTATGTTTAAAGTTATTACTGAAAGGTACTTGTTTATAGTCATAACTATTTTTGTGTCTGTGTCCCTTCTTACATTTTTATTTCTTCTTTTTACAGTATTCCCTTTAGCATTTCTTGCATTGCTGATTTGGTGGTGATAAACTCCCTTAGCCTTTTCTTTATCTGTGAAGCTCCTTATTTTCCCTTCAGTTTTGATTAATAGTCTTGCTGGGTAGAATATTCTTGGATTCAGTCCTTTGCTTTACATCACTTTGTATACCTCTACCCATTCCCTTCCAGCTTGATGTGTTTCTGTTGAGAAATCATTTGATAGTCTGGTGGGGGATCCTTTGTAGGTAACTATCTGTCTCTGTCTTGCCACCTTTAAGATTCTCTCTTTGTTGTTAATATTTGCCATTGAAATTATAACGTGTCTTGGTGTGGGCCTTTTGGGATTGATCCTGCTTGGGACTCTCTGTACTTGTGTAACTTTTTTCTTCCCCATATCCTGTAAATTTTATGTCGTTATTTCTTCAAATAGATTTTCTAATCTTTGCTGCACTTATTGTCCTTCTGGCAGCCCTATTATATATATGTTACTTCGTTTCATGTAGTCCCAAAGCTGCCTTAGGATTGATTTCCTCCTGTTTTTTATTTTTTTTCTCCAGTTGCTGTTCAGATTGAGCTTGTTCTGTACCTATCTTATAACTCACTAATTTGGTCCTCTGCTTCTTCTAGTCTAATATTGAACTTTCCATGGTGTTTTTGATTGTAGCTACATCACTTTTCATTTCTTCCTGATTTTGCATAGGTTGTTGATTTTCTCATCCATTCGATGTATGAATTCCATGACCATTACTCTGAATTAGTTTTCGGTCATGTTGCATGCTTAAATTTCACTAATTTCCTTTCTTGGTGACTCCTCATTTTTTTTTTTCCCTCTGGGGATTGTGTTGTCTCCCCATTCTGACTATCACCAGAAGGTTGAAAGTTTGAGTTGCGTGGACCTGGGCCATATGCTGTGGGAGCTTTTCACCACCCGAGTGTCACTGAAGTGCTCCGACACTAGGACGTGTGGCTGCTGTGGGTTGGTGGGAACCAGGCTTGTCCAGGTTCAGTGTTACCAGCATTCAGTGTGGTCTCATGTGCGCACCTAGAATCAGGGATCCCGCCTGCACCGAGCTGTTGGCGTGTGCTGAAAATGAGTCCCCTGGCGCATGCCAGAAGTCAAAGTTTCCCTGTGTCTGCACCAAGATTCTAGTACCAGAGACCCTGTTTCCTCGTGCGGCTTCCTGTTGAGGATCAGGGTCCCTGTGTGCGCATGCACCAAGAATTGGAGTCACTGGCTCTTAGCGTGAATGCGCTGTGAGTCAGGGATTCCAGGTGCACACGGTAATAAGCAGAGTCTAGTGAGTGGTGCTCAGTGCTGCCTGTTGCTGGGAGAATCTGGGTTCCGGTCACCATGGGGGACTGGGCTGCACAGTAGCACTGTGGTGTGCCTGCACTGCGGAAAACAGACTTCGGTGTGCACTTGCCCAGAATCGAAGTCAGGTGGCACTGCTGCCCTGCCTGGGCTTCAGGTTTGTTCGCCTGATTTTGTTGCAGGGATCAGATTCCAGTCTCTCTGCATGCCCAGGCTTAAATTCCCATATGGACACAGCAGCCTGAGCGAGGGGCGGGTCTATCAGTTACTATGGAGCTATCTGCAATCCTGCAGGGAGGGGGATAGGCTCTTTGACTCACAGAAATCTGAGGCAGGGAAGTCTGTATTCTTGGTGTCTGTGGGTCTGCAGTTGTGGTCACAGGTCTCTGTCCCCAGTGGCTGCAGGGTCCTGGTTTGCTTCTGAGATGCGGCTGGGTGGTGCTGAGGCCAGGATCCTAGTCTCAAGCAGCTCTGTTTCTCAAGATAGTGTGGTCTCTCAGCACTCACTGGCCGCCCAGAAGTGTCTGCTTTGTGTGCGGGGCTCCACTGTCTAAGACTGCCCGGTTTGGCAGCCCCTTGGAGAACCTACAGAATCTAACTGTCCCTAGCTCATACACACACACCACACCTGTCTACACTCTCCTCTATTGTTCCCTCACCCTCTCACACTCTCTCCCTCCCTGCCTTCCTGCCTGTCGTCATCGTCTAATCTTGAACCTCATACCGAATAATTTTATTTCAGTATGACATGACCATAGTAAAGTCTGAAATATTGGGAGAAAGTATGCTTTTATCTGCCTGTGCTAAAGAGATGTCAGTAATGCTGAGGTAGGCAAGAAAGATTACATTTATTTAAAATACAGCTGAAGATTAATGTTTTAATTTAAATAATTGATTATGAATAAAGAGCGAGGCACATTTTCTAGAAATGGGTTGATATTCTGGCCTTCATATTATTCTATACTTCACGCTGTCAAATGCTGTGTCTGATTAAAAAATGTTAAAATACCCCATCTGGCTGGTGTGCCTAAGTGGTTTGAGCCCTGGCCTGGGCACTTCAGGAAAGCAGGTGTAATTCCAGGTCAAGGGCATGTCCCTGGGTTGTAATTAACCAAGTGATATCTCTCTCTCTCTCTCTCTCTCTCTCTCTCTCTCTCTCTCTCTCTCACATCTCAATCCCTCCAAACTCCCCTTCTCTGCTTTCAACTCTCGGTTGAAAAACGACAACAATGGAAAAAGGTCCTCTAGTGTGGATTAGCAACAATAAAACACAAAGATACATTATTCGGCCTAAGTATAAAAAAAAACAACATTGAAAAAATTCTTCAAGCTCCAAAAAGTGATTGAAACTCCCAGTGAAACAATATGTAAGGGAAAAAGAGATGGAGATGCTGCAGTCCACAGCACAGGTTTCGATCTGGCAGGGGATATGACAGAGGCTGCTGACACAGCTGAAGGCCTGAGTGGGTCCTTATGGTACTGAGCCCCAGTTTTAGTTTTCAGAGTGGTGCTGTTGCCCTTATCAAAGGGAGATCTGCTCACTGCTTCTCCAAAAGCCCAGGGCCCCCCAGCATTCCCCTACCCATCTCCTGTACCTCTGCTCCTTGCTCATCCCTCCCGCAGACATGATGGCCATCTTTCCTAATCACCCTGCCAGGCCTTGCTGTGCCCCAGACTGAGGGTCAAAGTATTTAGCAACGGAAACTGACCCTGCCCAACAAGAAGCAGGGACTGGGAAGACACCATACGCTGGGATGTCTTAAAGGCCTGGGCCCAGTGGCCTTCTCTCACCACCACATGCAGGTGGCTATGATTTTTGTTCTGTGGGCCCTGCGCTTGTGCTCAAGCTCAGCAGAAAATGGGGAAGTGGATGTCCTCTGTGCCAGACAGGGTTTCTGCCAGGATGCGGTGGCTGGTAGGGGATACTATGCCGAAAGGCACACCCTCATCTTGACCATGAGTGCTGCTCCTCTGTGAGGTGGGACATCTGGGGGTACAGCAACCACAGACACTGCCCTTAGGACATAGCTCAGTTCCCACACCACAGTTCAAATGCTGTGTAACCTTGGGCTAGTAAATGCCCATCTCTAAGCTTCAGTGTCTGGAAAAAGGGAAATGTGCAGTGCTCAGGGATGAAGGACATGAGGAGGATTACAGGGGATGAGCTCAGAGCAGCACACAGACACTGTGACTGTAATCCCAACAGGAGTATTTGGGCATGGAGAGCCCCTCCCTTGTCTCTGTCCCACACAGCACCTACCCCCACACCCAGGCAGCAGGATCAATGAAGCAGGCAGTTGTATCCTGGCCCTCAGGGGAGCAGACTCTGTATGGGCAAAGGCCTTGTGGTGGCAATACGCCTGGAACTTTCCAGGAAGCAGCGTCTGCCTTACCCATAAAGTGAGGCAGGTGAGGCTCATGCATTCATTGCCCCATCCAGGGGCATGACTGCAACTCTTTCTTCAGACACAGGTCAGCTAAGCCTGAACACAGAGCATTGTTATGACTCAGAGAGTATAACCACTGGGAGAGGAGAATCTGCCGGTATAAAACGAAGTGAAAGGGTGCAACAATAGAATTATTGTGAACCACCTAGTATTGAAAGAAATGGGAATCATGCTCTGTTAACCATGATTGTTTTATTCTGATTACAGAAGGCGCCTTCTACCCTGGCTGCAGCTGATCTGGAGAAGCAGCCCGTCCTCCCCATTTCACCTGCCTATTCTCATGGAAAGATGAACAACTTTGCTGCAGAATCCAGAGTTGCCAGCCCTTTGAAGGTCCCCAGCCCTTTTGCATACCTGCAGGTCTTTGCAGTTCTCCAGCCTGCTTACCTGTTAACTGCCCATGTGGCACTCCTTTTGGCTATTTCCCCATGTAACCCCAACCCTTGCATATCTCTCTCTAAGCCCTTTGAAGGCCCCTAGTTCTTTTGCATAGGTGTAAACTGCCCTTTTGCCTACTTTTCCTTTGTACTTTTACTATAGAAGCAACTGGAATATGCTGGATGCAGAGCAGATTTCTGTGGCTAACCTGATGCTCTCACATAATGTCGGCCGTTTTGGAATAAACGCTCATATATGATTCAACCCTGTCTCTGTTTCATCGCTCGAGTAGTGACAGGCAGCACGCACCTATTGTTTGTCCGGTTACAGGAGGACTGGGACCCCTGGGTGAAAAGAGAAACTCACAGCAGCGCAAAGTGGCTCAGGATTACTAACTTTAACAACTGACGAGTGAGAGGTAGATGAGGAATGACAGAGGATGGCAGGTGGGTGCCGCGTGGTGGCTGGCAGCCAGGGCAGATCCTGGGTAAAGAGATGATGCATGCAGGGCAGAGGATGGATGGGTGACCAGAGATGATAGGCACACAGGCAGGTAGTGGACAGATGCCCTGAGAGAGGCGGACAGCAAATGCTGGTCTCCAGGCCTTGCATCCTTGCCCAGGAGGTCCTCTTTCCCACCAGCAGTGTGCAGGGGTCCCTCCCTCCTGCCCCTAGGCCTGTGCAGCTCCTTTCCAATAACATCCTGGCCTCTCAGCCCCCCTACTTCCTGAGCCAGGCTGTTCTCAGCCATTAGAGGGGCGCCTCTCTGAGAGGAGCTTTGAGCCTGGCCTCCGGCTGCATGAGGACAGAGAGGTGAGGGCCTCAGAATGTTGGGGGCAATATACAAAGTCATCCCCAGGAGGAGGAGACGCCCAGCTGTGCTGTCCCTGGGATGGGGAGATGTGGGTAACTGACACTCTGATTCCTGTCTGGCTATCTCCTGTCTGAAGGCCCAGGAAGTCCCCATGTCAACCTGGAGGGGCATGGAGGACGCCTGTGCAGAGGCTTGTTTCCAGAAAACGCCCTTTGCTCTCCCCATCATTTGTCCTCTGGAGGCAGGGAAGGAGAGCGGGTGAAGGTCCCAGGCTGTGCCCTGGGTGAGGGGCTGGCAGGGAGGGGCAGAATGCTGAGGTGCTGGCTGGGGAAGGGAATGCTGGGTGGGGAGCCCACGTGGGCTAAGAGCTCACGTGGGCTGCGCTCCTGTGCCCTGTTTCCGGGGTGAGTGGGCTTAGCTTGCCACCCACAGCGGGTGCTCCTGGGGCCCAATGCACGGTCCCAATTTGGTTTTTTAAGTTTGCTTTGTCCTGGTTTTCTCAGAGACCTGGAAAGATTCAAAAATATCCTCAGCACACCTACAACCCCTGTGGTCCTTCCGTTTCAAAATGTCCAATGGTTGCAGAAGCGTCCTCAAATTTTTGTAAAGCCTTTACTGTTGGGAGGAGTACATATGTCCCCCTTTCCCCTCATTGACCTCTTCCTGTCCACCCCGCCAAGCCTCTACCCCTCCCACCTCACCCAGCTATTGTCTGTGATCAAGGGTCATGCATATATGCATACAAATTCCTTGGTTCAGCTCTTCCCTCCCACACACCCTCCCCTGCCTTCCCTGTGCTGTGGCAAGGTCTGTTCCATGCTTCTGTGTGTCCTGCCTCTTCTTGGACATCAGTTTATTTGGTTCATTAGATTCCCCATATGAGTGAGATCATGTGATACTTGTCTTTCTCTCACTGGCTCATTCTGCTTAAAGATGGAAATAAAATTCATCTTTCCCTTTAACTAGTGTTTGCCCTAACCTGTCAACACAAATAAGCACCCTTTAAATTTGCCCATTGCAGTCTCTAACTTCCTTTTGAAAGGAAGGATTTATTTTTTTCATACTTTTGGAAGTAGAAACGGACTTTAAGTAGGACTAGCAAGGATTTATTTTTTTCATACTTTTGGAAGTAGAAACGGACTTTAAGAATTTTTAACAGTGCTATTGACCCTAGATAATGGCAAGTGCTGTCAAGGAATTTTTTTTTTTTTTCTTTAAGGAAACTTAGGTTAATGGCTGTTTCCCTGGGCAGTTGTCACTCTGGTTAGAGATTGCTGGGTGGGTGAGGGGTTGCATTTCCTGTCAAGGGCAGGTACTCATGTTGAAAGGTGATCTCCACCCTCAGTGGGGTCCCTGGGGGTGGCAGCTAACCAATCTAGGTGTGTTCTTTCTCTCTCTCTCTCTCTCTCTTTTTCTCTCTCTCTTCTTTCTCTCTCTTTCACTCCCTCTTCCTCCTCTTGCACTCTCTCTGGAAATGAAAGGATGAAATATGTCCCAGTGAGGATTAAAAAAAATCTTTAGATATAGATATAGATATAGATATAGATATAGATATAGATATAGATATAGATATAGATATAGATATAGATATAGATATAGATATAGATATGTGTGTATGTGTATATATGGATATGTAGATATTTACTAGATTTTTGAAGTCCAGAACCTACCGACACATCCCCTAGCTGCTTATTTAGGCAAAATAGTGCATTTCAAAAGAGTGAACTCTTGAACACTGTACCTCAAAGTTACCATAGTTTTCCAATGGAATCTTGTCTTGAAAAATGGAGCATTTGTTGGTTAGACCAGTGCTCATTTTGTGCTCTAGGTTACAAAACTGCCATTCTTTACAGATGACATGCACTCCTTACATGCACTCCTTTTGTACATGGCATTCCTTAAAGACTCCATCATAAAACTGTTACATTTATCCAATACGTTAGGCAAAATAGCTGGATATAAAATTAACATGCATAAATCGGTGGCATTTTTATAAACAAATGATGAAGTCACAGGATGAATAAATAAGAAAAAGTATGGCTGACCATTGCAACAAAATACTAAGATACTTAGGTATAAACTGAACCAAGGAGGTAGATACCAGTACCCGGAAAACTACAGGTGCTTGCAAAAAGAGATGCAAACAAATGGAAGCATTTACCATGTTCATAGATAGGAAGGGTTAACATCTTTAAACTGTCCGTATGACCCAAAGAAATCTGTAGGTCCCAAGCAATCTCTCTTAAAATAACAATGGCTTATTTCAGAGATCTAAAATAAATACTGGAAAAATGCATAAGCAACCAATGAAGACTGATTTCACACAGAAATCTTGAGAAAGGAAAACAAAATTGTAGGGGGATCACAATTTTGTACTTGTACTGGGTATCAAGTTATACTACAAAGCCATTGCTAATAAAAGAGCCTCCTTCGTTTATATACGAAGAACAGACATGTTGATCAATGGAACAGTACAGAGACTCCAGAAATCACCCAGAGCCATTAAGCTCAATTAATATTTTACAAAGGGTAAAAGGGAATACAATGGAGTGAAAACAGTGTCTTCATTTAATGGTGTTGCAAAATTTGGACAGATATACGCAGAAAAATTAAGCTAGATCACAACTTACACATCCTATCTAACAATAGAAAAATATGCAAATTGACCATACCTCCGACACACCCACAAGCCACGCAGCTGTGCTATGTTTGCACAATTGGAACACTATGTAGGTGTAAAGAACAAGGCTCTCTTTCCCTTAGAAACAGCATGAATCCTAGAGATTATTATGTTAGGTGAACTAAGGCAGTCAGAGAAGGACAGATCTCTCATTATTGCATGCACTTATATGTGAAATTCAATCACAGAATCGCTGGACGGATAAAATAGAACCAGAGGCATGGAAACAGACTGATGAAGGATATTGAAGGGCCAGGGTGGGGCTGACACAGGGCAGAGTGGGACTTTGGTGGCCAAATGGAGACAGGGGTTCCAGTAATATTCTCAACAATATTAAGGATACAATATAAAAATACATATTTTTAAAAGTAAGCTCATGTATGTTGCTTCACTTGAATATTTGAAAGGCAGTCTAATAAAAATGATATTCTTCGGTTTATAACTAATGTTTTGCTATGTGTCTATTTTTCACCATTTACAGCACAATGGTGGGAGTAGAGAGACTTAGGAAGCTGTTTATACGAGGCCTGGATATACGGAGCAATGCAAAAACTCTTGAAACGATGTTTGGGAAATTTGGTCTCTTAAGAGAAGGTATGTCTTTGAAGAAGAAAAAATAGTCGCATCATATGTGGCCAATATTACTATTTGCTATATGTTTAGTCTGAGCAGGTAGGCATTTTGATTCTAAGTATTAGGAAAACTTCCTTCTCCCTATTCAATTGTGAAAGCACTTCTAGCAATGAGTTAAACATTTTGTTTTAGGACACCCCAAAAGCCAGAGAGGATGTTATTGGACAGCACCCTGAGTGGAAGGGAGAGAACTTCCCGCCTCTCCCTCAGTTCTTGGCATGTACATGAGAAAAAGTTCAGCAGAGTGTTAGGAAGCAGCCTTGTAGTACCATAAGGAACCTTGTAAAGAAGCAAAGCTAGCAAATTTATTAAAAAGGCAATGCGGGCAAGTCTATGGAATTTCACCTTTGGTAAAGCACAGGTGTGCTCTTAACTACCCTGGCTTGCCCAGTGAGATTCAGGGGGTTTTATAAACCCTTCATTCTATAGGTTTCAAGGTTCCAGTATCTTGGGCACAGACTGCATATCAAGGTCTCCTTTTACTTGTTGTGGCTGTCTCAGAGTTGATGAGAATGTCTGACAATTTTTATCTTGGCAGTTCCCAAGACTGTTGACATCTTTGCTTAGTGACTGAGATAAACTCCTCTTTTCCCCCTTTCCCAAGACAGCAAGCTGGTTTGTTTAGTAGGGAAGACAAAACTCACCCTTCTTTTCATTCCCCTTCTCCACTCATGCCTTAGCAGACCCAGGCTGACTTAGCTATTTAGTCTCTCATGTGGGAAGAGACGTGTTAGCCATTTGTTCTCAAGTGTCCCTGGCTGGGGAAGATTAAGGTCTTTCTGCAAGCTGTTCAAACTGGCCATGCTTGGTTTTCTTCTCTCAGGTTCTCTATTCCACTTTCCCAGGAATCAGTCTTAGCTCCTTGCAATCCCAGGTAATAAGAAGGAAAAGTAAGACATTGTGAGTTTGTTGTGGCGATAATTCATGGAATGTCATAAGATAGCTTAACTGTGGTATTTATTCCCTGTAGATTTTTGGGAAGGTAATGAAGATGCAAAATGTTGTGAGTTTTCTTTTTACAAAAGGTTTCAGAAGATTGGTACTATACTGTGTCCATTATACCAAATTAAGAGCCTCTGAGAGAATTTCTGAAAAACTTAGAGACTGAAAATCTCTAATAGGTTATATTTTATGTGACATGTGACATTTAACATTGTAAATTCCAGTACTTTTGATAAAGGATGGAGCAAGAAACAAGTCCAGAGGCTTTGCTTTCATTACCTTTGAGAATCCTGAAGATTCTACTATAGATGCCACCAAAGAAATGAATGGAAAAGTAAGTATTTTAATAAAATTTAGCACTGTGATTCAAGTAATAGTATTTCCAGGTTTCTGTCTTCTCATTTTCAAAGTTCGATAATGCCATATGAGCCATGATTATTTAGCCATCAGTTTTCTTTTTGTCACACAAGTGCTCGAGTGTTGGATTGGAAGGATGTTGAGATGTCTTTTTCGCAAAGCAAAATACTACATTAAACTTAGTTACTTTAGTATAGGAATACAAATATAATTGGGCTTTAAGCCTTTAAAGACCTTGCTAATTTAGAACAGCCTTCCCACCCCAGAAAGACAATGACAACATAAATCAGGACACTGTTGGTAAAAAGCTAATGCAATTGATGCAAACATTTCTTAGCTTTAAAGAAGTTCACAAAGACAAGTTGGAATAGATGACTTCCCAGTACTTTGCGGAAAAGGTCTTGAAAAGTTGCTATGTGTAGTGCCTTTACCCTCAAGTGGGTATTCATTTTTTAAATGTATTTGTATTGATTTCACAGAGCAAGTTAGAGGGAGAGAGAGATGGAAACATCAATGATGAGAGAGAATCATTGATCGGCTGCCTTCTGCTGGTCCTCCACTGGGTATTGAGCCAGCAACCGGGGCTTGTCCCTTGACCAGGAATGGAACGGTAACCTCCAGACTCACAATTGGATGCTCAACCATTTCTGAGTCACAGCAGCTGGGCTAGGTATTCAGTTCTTGAAGACAGGAAATGATGTGAGCAAGTAGATGGGATGTGTCATAACTAATTGACCTTCCTTCCTGCACCTAAATTTTCTGAGGTTAATTATGTGGTTTTTTTTTATTTTTTATATTTTTTTATTGAGTTTTCACAGAGAGGAAGAGAGAGGGATAGAGAGTTAGAAACATCGATGATAGAGAAACATCGAACAGCTGCCTCTTGCACAACCCCCACTGGGGATGTGCCCGCAACCAAGGTACATGCCCTTGACCGGAATCGAACCTGGGACCTTTCAGTCCGCAAGCCGAAGCTCTATCCACTGAGCCAAACCGGTTTCGGCGAGGTTAATTATTTTTAAATCGTGCAACCAGACTGATTTTTGTTAAAAAAAGTATATATATTATGTTTTGATTTATTTTATAGTAGGGAATGAGATTTATTTTATAGTAGGGAATGGGAGTTCCTTTTATTGAGTCTTTAATGTATGAGTGAAGGAAATAGTCTTATTCTTCTTTGATCTTAAAGTCTAGCCAAATGCAAGTGTGTCCTATTTCCTTCCAAGTTCTCGGTACTTGTACAAGTATCTCTGAAAGTCACTCCATTATGGTCTCTTTTGGGTACATATATTCTTTGTTTCTATTATATTTTCAAACATTTCCAATACATCCTACCATTATTTTAGCCTTGTTCTTTTGGATTTATTAAGAATCACTCTTCCCCAGGACAAGGAAACATATGCGGATTTCTACATTAATAACCGAGTTTGTGCTTTTGCTACAATTTTTTTAAATTTCTTTATTGATTAAGGTATCACATATTTGTCCTCGTTCCCCCATTCCCATCCCACTCCCGTCCCCATACATGCCCCCACCCCCCTGTTGTCCTTAACCACCGGTTAGGCTCATATGCCTGCACACAAGTCCTTTGGTTGATCTCCCCCTTTACCCCCACTCTTCCCTACCCTCCCCCCGAGGCCCGACATTCTGATCCATGCCTCCTTGTTTCTGGGTCTTTTCTTGTTCATCAGTCTATGTTGTGCATTATTTCCCCTATATGAGTGAGATCATGTGCTATTAGAAACACACTTATAGGAACCGAAAATGAGACAAGCAATAATGGTTATGGTGACAGGCAATTGCTACAATTTTTTAATCTTATATTTAGTTAATTTGCGTATATACTCATAATAACATATATTAAGTTGTTGATATTTCAGTGACTTCTAGTACATAACTCACTTATGTCCCTGTCCTTCATTTGGAGAGCTTGGTTTATGGTACTTTGAAGAAGGTCAGTACATATTGACCTGTTTACCTTTATCTTTTAAGGTTGGGTGGCAGCCAATAGTTGGATTTGGCTCATGATTTTTGTTGAGTTCAGAAGTTCATTTATTTGATTTATGAAGAATAGTTGATGTTTTTCCTAGGTCCTAAGCACAAGAAAATGTACTTTGTGTAGATATCATTCCTAAACTAGTGTTCCAGTGCACGGATTCCTGCCCATTGAAAGGGAATTAATTAGAAGGTGGTTGCTGGGCTGGAGTGGGCAAGATGGGCCAGACATGCCTTGGAACCAACCTTCCGAAATCCCTCCCAGCTCAGCAGCACCTGAGGTGGTGCATGGCTCAAAGTCATGTGCAGAGTGAGCGGGCTTCCCTCCAGCAGGTGGGATCCCTAGGCCTGGCCTGTGGGGATCAGGCCAAAATTGGCTCCGACATCCCCGTAGGGTCCCAGATTGTGAGAGGGTGGTTCTCAGGTAACGCACCCTGGAATCAGGCTCCCTCCTCTCTAGTTTCTTGGTGCATCACCAAAAAACTCCAGCTGCCAAGTCACCACAGCTCAGCAGCTCCTGAATTGAGCGTCTTCCCCCATGCACATAATACCGACCAGTTGGACAGTTGGACATTCACTTAGCCATATATATATATATATATATATATATATATATATATATATATATATATATATATATATATATATATATATATATATAGACTAGAGGCCTGGTACACAGAATTTGTGCACTGGAGTGGGGTCCTTCATCCCTGCCAGCCCCTTCTCACAGTCCTAAACTCATCAAGCGATGCCCTACTGATGGAAGGGGCCATAAGCTGCAATCTGGCCTCCCTCTGTGGGAGGCGACCAGCTGATCAGAGATCGGCACTGCCCCCATCACCCCTTCACTGCTGCTGCCTCTGACCTCCCTCTGGGGGAGGTGACCCTGTGATCAGTGAAGGCAACACCCCCATCATGCTTCTCCTGTTGCCATAGCCGGCCCCAAGGCTGCCTGAGGCTCGACCATTGCAGCCACTGTGGCTTGCCTGAGCCTCACCCGGCCCTCATTGCCTGAGCCTGGAGCCCTCGCAGTGGCAGCAGCCATCAAAGGCTTGCCGGAGCACCTGGCCGGAACTGGGAAAACAGCAGTGGCCATTAGTGGCTAGTCGGAGCCCCGGGTTAGCCCTGTGCAAGTGGCAGTGGCTATCAGCCATGAGCTTCCCCATACATAACCAATAGGGTGCACTCTTCTGGTGATGGGCAGATCGCATCTTACAGGGTTCTCGCTGCAGAGGAGGGTGAAGGTCTCCCTCCATCCCTGGATAACTTAGTCCAACTGCTAGAGGAAATGCCCCACATTGGTTGCCTGGACACCTGGAGGCCACCACCAATTCCTGACCCTGAAAAAGAGGTGTTTGAGGCGACCTGGGAGTTTGAGGAGCTGCAGGAAGGAGTTGCCCTTCTCAGAACCCCTGATCTGTGGGGCTGGAAGCCAAGGTTGTGTGAGGCCAGGCCGAGAGCTCTTTACCATTGAGCTCAGACTGTCCCTCACCTGCCTTTGCTGGGCTTTCACTCACTCACCTGCCTTCGATACTGGGCTTTCCCTCACTAGCCTTTGCTCCTGGTGCAGAGATTTCCCTGCAGAATGTCTCTGCTGCCGCTTGTCCTTCTGGGCAATCAGCAGCAGCCAGTGGGTGTGCTCACAACCCTTGCAATGTGGAGAGTACAGGCCACCCTCAGCCAGGCCCCTATTCCCGGCCCTGTCCCAGACACTACAAATCTCTGCCTTCTAGCCACTGCTGCACACACAGCCTGCTGATGTGTTGTTATGTGATGGCATTCTGGCCAATTTGCATATTACCGTATTATTAGATAGATGTCTTCTTTCAAGTGGCATTTAGTAGCCTACACACTGTGCTGCATAATGATTCTGAATAAGACAAAATCCCCATTTATTGTGCACTTATTTTATATGGTAAAAATAAGAAATATTCAAGGAAAAGTAAATGAGTAAAATCATGCACAAAAAAGATAAGAGGAAAATATGGGAGGTAATTATTTGTAGAGGGAGTATGATCAGGAGGTAGTGTTTTTATTTATAAAATTAAGGGGGTCAAGGTCTATTTGCTGAATCTCAAACATTGGGAAGGAGGCAGTGGTGCATACATATGTGGAAATATTTTGGACTCAGAAACCTCAAGTGATTCCTTAAGGTGGGAACTGTGTCTTGTGGCTGTTTAGTGTAGTGTCAGGGCTCATCATTGCCAGACATCGTGGTGGAATACATGGCTTCAGATTGGTTTGCAAAAATAGTGTCAGACATCCAAAAAGTTTTATGTGGAGCGATTACAATGGCTTAATTATGTTTAGTTATGTTGATTTGGCTAAAAAATCAACCATCATAAAATTATTGGGAGATTGGGAATGATATATATATATATATATATATATATATATATATATATATATATATATATATGTAAAAATCCAGCGTCTGTGATGACCAGAACGACTGGTTGCTATACGCCCACTGTGACCAGCGAACTGGCCCAATGGCCCAATCTGGGAGTGGGGTTGGCAGCCAACTCCCCTATGGCCCTTCCCCCTGTCTGACCACACCCCTTCTCAACCCCCTACCCAATAGGGTGCAGGTCTGGCCAGCCAACTTCCTGCAGCCCCTCCCCCCGGCCAGCCCAGGCCTGATTGGCCCATATCTGTGTGGGATGGCTGGCCAACCTCCCACCATCTCCTCTTCCCTACAGGCCTGGCCCCAACCTGCCTCAGTTGGGTCCAGGCCGGCCAGACCCCACTCATGCACAAATCTGAGCACTGGGCCTCTAGTGTATGATAATCAAAGTACTATATTTAAAAGGTGTATATCGAGGAACTCATTTTTTAAATTCTTTATTGTTTCAAGTATTACACCTACTATATGTCTCATTCCCCCCCCCCATTGTGATCTCCCTGGCTACCCACCCCCCCCCATCACATGCCCTCACTTCCGTAGTGTCTGTGTCCATTGGTTATGCTTATTTGCATTCATACAAGACTTTTCATTGATCTCTTACCAACCCCCATGCCCCCAGCCTTTCCTTTGAGGTCTGACAGTCAGTCCCACACTTCTGTGTCTCTGGATCTATTTTTGTTGATCAGTTTATGTTATTCATTATATTCCAAAAATGAGCGAGGTAATGTGATATGTTTCCTTCTCTGCCTAGCTTATTCTGATTAGCATAATTTCCTCAATGTCCTTCCATGCTTTTTGGAATGGTAAGAGTTCTTTCCTTTTTACAGCGTAGTATTCTGTTATGTAGGTGTACCCCCACAGTTTTTAATCCATTTATCTGCTGATGGGCACTTAGGCTGTTTCCAAATCTTGTCTATTATATATTGTGCTGCTATAAACTAGGCGTGCATATATCCTTTCTGATTGGTGTTTCTCATTGCTTGGTATATATCTCTAGTAGGGTGAGTACTGGGTCAGATGGGAGTTCCCTTCATAATTTTCTGAGGAAACTCCATAATGTTCTCCACAGTGGTTGCACAAGTCTGCATTCCCACCAACAGTGCAGGAGGGTTCCTTTTTCTCCACATAATCACCAGCACTTGTTGTTTGTTGATTTGTTGATGTTAACCATTCTGACAGCTGTGAGATGGTATCTCATTGTCATTTTGATTTGCATGTCTTCAGAGATTAGTGACTTTGAGCATGTTTTAATAAGTCTCTTGGTCTTCTATATGTCCACTCTTGTAAAGGGTCTACTCAAGTTCTATGTCCATTTTTTATTGGATTGTTTATCATCCTTTTATTTCGATGGGTGAGTTCCCTATAAATTTTGGAGATTAGGCTCTTATCGGATATAACATTGGCATATCCATTCTCCCATGCAGTGAGCTTTCCTGTTTTTTTGTTTTGTTTTGTTTTGTTTTTGTTTTTGTTTTTTTTTGGTGTTGTTGATGGATTCTTTTTCTCTGCAGAGGATTTTTTCGTTTGTTTTTTTATTTTGATGTAGTCCCATGTGTTTATTTCTTGCTTAGTTTCCATTGCCCTAGGAGTTGCATCAGTAAAGAACTTCTATGAAATATGTCTGATATTTTGCTGCTTTTAGGTGCTTCTAAGATTTTTATGGTTTCCATCTTACGTTTAAGTCCTTTTTGCTTTTTGAATTTATTTTCCTGTATGGTTTAAGTTGGTGGTCTAGTTCCATTATTTTGCATGTATCGTCCAATTTCTCCAACACTATTTTTTGAAGAGACTGTCTTGACTCAACTTTATGCTCTTGCCTCCTTTTCAAATATTAATTGAGCATAATGGCTTGGGTGTATTTTGGGTTCTCAGTTCTGTTCAATTCGTATATATGTCTGTTCTTGCGCCAGTACCAGCCAGCTTGAGAACAATGGCTTTGTAATATTGCTTGATAACTAGTATTGTGATCCGCCAACTTTGTTCTTCTTTCTCATAATGTGGGTATTCTGGGTCTTTTTAAATTTCATTCTAGAGACTTGGTGCATGAAATTCATGCACAGGGGGGGAGTACCTCCTCAGCTCAGGCTTCACTCTCTAATCCGGGACCCCTCGGGGGGGATCGGACCAAAACCGGCAGTCAGACAACCCTAACATAATCTGGGACCTCTGGTTCCTAACTGCTCACCTGCCTGCCTTCCTGATTGCCCCTAACTGCCCCTCCTTCCAGCCTGATGAACCCTAATCTCCTCTGCCTGCTGGGCTGATCGCTCTTAACTGTCTACCCTGCTGGTCAGGTTGCCCCTAACTGCCCACCCCCCCCCAACACTGGCCTGGTCGCCCCCAACTGCCCACCTCCGCAGGCCTGGCCGCCCCCTACTCCCCGCCCCAGTCATCAAGTCACACCCAAAAGCCCACCTCTACTGATCTGTAAACCCCTCACTGCCCCACCTGCTGGCCTAGTTGCCCCCAACTGCTACCCCCCACAACTGGTCTGATTGCCCCACACAGCCTGCTGTTCAGTTGTTGGTCATTTCTCATTATCCCCCCTGCCGGCCTGATCACTCCTTGCAGCCTGCTGTTCAGTCGTTTGGTTGTCCCTCAATAACAATCCTGCTGGCCTGGTCGCCCCATGCAGTCTGCTGTTCAGTAGTCTGTCTGTTTGTTTTGGTTTTGGCGGCCCTTGGCTTTTTATATATTAGGATTAATTTTTGCAGACTTTGTTCTATGTCTGTGAAATATGCCATTAGTATTTTAATGGGCATTACTGCAAATCTGTAGATTACTTTGGATAATATGGCAATTTTAGTGATGTTGATTCTATCAATACATGAGCATGGTATATTCTTCCATTTGTTTGTCTTACTCTCTCTTTTTTCAATGCCCTGTAGTTATCCAAGTATAGGTATTTTACCTCTTTAGTTACGTTTATTCCTAGGTATCTTAATTTCTTTGTTGCAATGGTAAATGGGATTGTTGTATGTTTGTTGTTTGTTTAGTTTCTCTTTTTGTGAGTTCATTATTGGTGTATCAAAATCCATAGAATTCTGGGTGTTAATTTTGCATCCTGCTATTTTGCCAAATTCATTTAAGTCTAGTAGTATTTGATGGTGTCTTTAGGGATTTCTATGTACAATATCATGTCATCTTGAATAATGACAGTTTTACTTCTTTTCCAGTTGGAATGCCACTTATTACTTCTTTTTGTCTTATTGCTGTGGCTAGCACTTCCAGTACTGTTTCAAGGAGATGTGTTGAGAGTGGACATTCGTGCTTTGTTCCTGTTCTTAGGGGAGATGGTTTCTGTTTTTGCCCATTGAGTATGGTGTTGGCTGTAGGTTTGTCATATAAGGGTTTTATTATGTTGAGGTGTGATACCTCTCTTCCCAGTTTGCTCGGAATTTTTACCAAAAATAGCGTGTTGGGTTTTGTCAAATGCTTTTTCTGAATCAATTGATGTGACTATGTGATTTTTTATATCTCAAATTGTTTATGTGATGCATCACTTTAATTGACTTGGGGATCTTGTACCATCCTTGTATCCGTGGAATAAATCCAATTGGTCATGGTGTATTATCTTTCTAATGTAAGGCTGGTTCAGATTTGCTAGAATTTTGTTGAGGATTTTAGGATGTATGTTCATCAGAGATATATTGGCTTGTAATTCTCTTTCTTTTAGTGTCTTTATCTGCTTTTGGGATTATGGTAATGCTGGCTTCATAGAAAGAGCTTTGAAGTGTTCCTCTTGAATTTCTTTGAAATAGTCTGAGGAGGATAGGTTTTAGTTTTTCTTTGAATGTTTGGTAAAACTCACCTGTGAAGTTGTCTAGCCCAGGGCTTGCTTTTTTGTTTTGTTTTGTTTTGATTTCCTGGAAGGTTTTCAATGACTGTTTCAATATTTTCCACATTTAGTGGCCTATTCAGATTCCTTTTATTCCTCCTGATTGAGTTTTGGAAGATTGTATTTTTCTAGGAATATATTTATTTGTTCTAGGTAGACCAGTTTGTTGGAATAGAGTTGTTCATACTATGTTTTTATAACCCTTTTTTATTTCTGTGGGTTCTTTTGTTATTTTGCCTCTTTCATTTCTGATTTTGTTTATTTGGGTCCTCTCTCTTTGCTTCTTGGTGAGCCTCAATAACAGTTCATCAGTCTTGTTTATCCTTTCAAATAGCCAGCTCTTGGTTGTATTAATAATTAGTAGTTATGCTTTTATTTTCTTTACAGTTTTGTTTGATTGTTTGTTTGGTTTTTGTCTCCATGTGATTTATTCATGCTGTGATCTTTTCTATTTCCTTCCTTCTGTTCATTCTGTGATTTCTTGTTGTTCTCTTTCTAATGTTTTCAGTTGTAGAGTTAGTTAATTTATTACCAGTTATTCTTGTTTTTTGAGGTAGGTTATGAACTTGCCTCTCATGACTGCTTTCAGTGCATCACATAGGTTTTGGATTGTTGTGTTTTGATTGATTGTTATTTGATTCTAGGGTGTTTTCAATCTCTTCTTTGATCTCTTTGATAAAACAAACATTGTTTAATAACATACTGTTTAGCCTGCAAGTATTTGAATTTTTGTGATTTTTAAAGTAGTTTATAACTAACTAGAGGCCCAGTGCATGATTGAATCATGCACGTGTAGGGTCCCCTACACGCTTTCACTTTTCACGGTGGAGCTGGGTGCCTGTCCACTCGTGCACCAGGCCTTTCAGAAGCCTCCGCCGACCAGGCCTTTCAGAAGCCTCCGGCTTGGCGGAGGCTTCTGAAAGGCCTGGTGCCGGAGCAGACAGGCACCCAGGTCCCCCACTTTTGTTTTTTTTGTTTTTGTTTTTGTTTTTTTGCTGTGAAAGAGCTCATTTATTGGGGTGGTGGACTCAGTGGATGCAAAGTGGAGAGCTGGTGAAGGGATCGGTGGCTTCCAGTTTCAAGCGCTGGTTCTCAGTCCTGCGGCACCTGTTTATGGATCGCTTCGGAGAGGCTGGGCCAGGTCAGGGCCGCACGCACTTTGGCATCCTGGCCAGGGATGCTCTCCAGGCCCCACAGGGTGAAGCGGCTGAAACTGGGGGAGGCACGAATAAAGGGGTCGAAGTCCCGCTCCAGCGCTTCCGGGGGTTCCACCGGCTCCTGCTCCTCCTTGTCGGATCCCGCTGAAAAGTCCTGCTTCCCCACCGACTGCTCTTCCATCACCATCACGTATCCCAGCAGGCCAGACGGCACCTCCACCTCCTCGCCCCTCAGACTGCGGCCCCGAAACGACACTTGGAGTCCATCGGGACCCTGACAGATGGCCGGGGTGAAAAAGCGCCCCACAGGGGCGGGCCGGTTAACCCGGACTTCACAGGGCAGGAGGTACAGCGTGTGCGCAGAGTGATGGGGCGTAGGTGGATGCGGTGCTTCTCCATGTCTTCCTCGTCACTGCTCTCCATCCTCTGCCGGGTTTCCGTGGCTCGCTGACTGAGGCCAGAGCTCGCTCCCCCACTTTTGATGGTCCGCCGCCGCTGAGGGGGTCTCCCCTGCTGTTGAGAGGCGCAGGGGGTGGGACCCCCTCAGCGGCCCGGATCTGGCCTTTGAGAGGCACAGGGGGCGGGAGTCCCGCCCCCTGCGCCTCTCAACAGCAGCTTAGCCCCGCTCAGTGGCAGTGGATCCGTGCCTCTCAATGGCCGGATAGGCCACCCTGAGTCCCGCCCCCCAGCCTCCGCCGCCCAATCCTGGGCGTAGCGGAGTGATGGTAATTTACATGGTACGCTATTATTAGATAGGATATGCCATTGTGATCTGAGAAGATGCTTGCTATGAATTCTATCTTGTTGCATTTGTAGAGAATTTATTTGTGTCTCAAGTTGTCTATCTTTGAAAATGTCCCATGTGCACTTAAGTAGAATATACATTCTGTAGCTTTGTTATGAAGGTGTCGATTAAGTCCATTTGATCTAGTGAGTTCTTTAGGATTGCTGATTTTTTTCTAGAGGATTTATCCAGTGATATCAATGGGGTATTAAAGTTCCCTACTATGGATTTATTGCTTTTGATCTCTCCCTTGATATTTTCCAGAAGTGTTTTTTTTTTTTTTTTTTTTTTATGTATTTGGTGCTCCTGCATTGGGTGCATATATGTTTACCAGAGTTATATTATCCTGTAGTCTTGATTCCTTTAGTAATATGAAGTGATCTTCCTTATTCCTTTTTATGGCCTTAATTTTAAGGTTTATGTTGTATGATATAAGTATTGCTACCCTAGCTTTTTTTTTTTTTTTTTCATTTCCTTTTTTTTGAAAAATATGTTTCCATCTTTCCACTTTCAGTCTGTCTGAGTCCCTGGTACTGTTGTGGGTTTCCTCTAGACAACATATATATGGGTCATAATTTCTTTTCATTTCAGCCACTCTATGTCTTCTTAATGGAGCATTTAGTCCATTTATGGTTAATATTATTATTGGTAGGTGCGTTTTTGTAGCCATTTTTGTTCTCTATGCCTTCTTCGCCATCTATTTCTGCTTTTACAACAGGCCCTTTAGCATTCCTTGCATTATTGTCTTCTTAGTGATAAACTCCCTTAGCCTTTTTTGTTTGTTTGTTCATTTTGTCTGTGAAGTTCCTGAAATCCCCTTCAATATTAAATGATAACCTTGCTGGACGTAGTGATCTTGGATTCAGTCCCCTCTTTTGTAACACTTTGCAAACTTCCTCCCATTCCCTTCTAGCCTGATGTGTTTCTGTTGAGAAATCATTTGATAATCTCCTTAGTGTTACTTTGTAGGTAACTCTCTTCAGCGTTAAGATTCTCTCTATGTAGTTAACATTTGCCATTATAATGACAAAATGTCTTGGTATAGTTGTTTTTGGATTTATCTTGTTTGGAACTCTCTGTGCTTGTGTGAAAGTTTAATTTCCCAGATTATGGAAGTTTTCTGTCATTATTTCTTCTTTTTTTTTAAATATAACTTATTGATTTTTTAAAAAGAGGAAGGGAGAAGGATAGAGAGTTTGAAATATTGATGATGGAGAAACATCAATCAGCTGCCTGCTGCATACCTCCTCCCTTGAATGTGCCTGCAACCAAGGGAGATTCCCTTGATCATATTCGAACCTGGGACCCTTCAGTCCGCAGGCTGATGCTCTATCCACTGAGCCAAACAAGTGTTAGGGTTCGTCATTGCTTCTTCTAATAGGTTTCTTAGTCCGTGTTTCTCTTCTTGTCCTTCTGACACCTCTATTATATGTAAGTTACTTCCTTTCATGTTGCCTCAAAGCTTCCTTAGGATCACCTCCTGATTACTAATTTTTTCTCAAGTTGCTATTCAAATTGAATTGTTCAGGATGTGTTTGTCTGCCCTGTTTTCTAACTCACCATTTTGATTCGCTGTTCTTCTAGGCTACTGTTGAAACCTTCCATCATGGATTTTTTTTTTTATTGTAGCTGTTATGATTTTTGACTTCCCCTTGATTTTTACATAAGTTGTGGATTTCTAAATCATCCTGTATGACCCTTATTCTGAATTCCTCTTGTGACATACTTCATGTCTCAGTTTTGTTTATTTCCTCTTCTGGCAATTCCTCTTTTCTTTACTATGTGGGTTGTTTCTTTTTATTCCCATTTTTGCTGTCACTGGAGAGCCCAGGTCCAGAATTTTGGGGCCTGTGGCCATGGTGTTGTGTCAGCGGGACTGGCATGCACTCCAACCCGCACAGGAGGCAGCAGCTAGTGGGTGCCTGGAGTCCTGGTGTCCAAAGATCTGTAGCCACAATAGCAGGTCTTTGGCCAGAGTTGCTCTAGGTACCTGGGTGAAGCCTGAGCACCATATGGGTGGTGGTGAGGCTGGTCTCCTAGTCACAGCAGCTCTCCCCTTCAAGATGGGTTGCTTTCTTAGGGACACATTTGACTTAGAACAGCGTAGTAAGGTAAAAATACCAAAAATAGTGCAAGGGTCCTATTGAAAAATAGAATGAATAAATAGATCAGAACGATGTACATAAAGATTGTAGTCATACTGGGAATTTTTATTTCTGTCATGTTAGCTGAATAAATAGTAAAAGTAAGAAAGACTAGGAATAAAATGCCTAATCATTTGAATGAATGATTGAATTATTTGTTTTAAAAACAAAACAGATTAGGAAAACTGGGTGCACTGAAAAAATGAAATAAAAGTTGGCAATACATAAATGAAGTAACATACACATTCTAAAAAGTAATCCATGTTGTCCAGTCAGTGTTGCACAATGGTTGAGAATTGAGCCATGAACCAAGATGCCCCCTCTTCCATTGCCAGTGAGGACATATGCCAGGGGAGCTGGCTGGATAGCCTTATGGAACATTTCAGGAAGAACCTGATCAGAAGGTTTCTCTATCATCAATGTTTCCATCTCTCTATCCCTCTCTTTTCCTCTCTCTCCAGAAAACCAATAAAAAGCCCATTATAAAACTTGATAGAAGTTTCTATGTTTTCTCCTGGAATGTGAGATATTTTAGTCCTTATTACTAGAGGCCGTTGGATGCCTTAATGGGAGGTTGTTTGTAATGACATTTTTTCATAAACTTACCATGAAAAAGATCTGTCATTTTTTAAGAAAATGCTTTGTTTGGGAGAAGAATTTGAGGTAGATCTTGATTTTAGTTGCAGTAATTTGTAGGTTTCAAGCAGTTGTTCATTTGTTCAGTTTAAATGTTATGTAGTATTGATATTATTTGTGTACTCATTTTAGTCTGTGGATGGAAAAAACAAAGTAGACTATGGCAAGAAACCATCTTTTCAAAGTTGGAGTGGACTTCCATCAAGTAAGAGAAGTGATGTAAGAAGTCTGAGAGCTGGACGAGGAGGAAGTGGAGAAGCAAAAGGACGTCCCTCAGGTGGAGAACACTTAGGTAATGTTTCAAAATATAGGAATGAAAGGAGACTTGACTCGGTCAGGTGAACACATAATGCAATATGCAGATGAAGTATGATAGAGTTATATACCTGAGGCCTATATAATCGTATTAAGCAATGTAACTTCCATCCTATATAATAGAAGTTTGATATGCTAAGTGTCTGGTCGTCCAGTTAGCCGTTCAAACAGTCAAAGGGTAATACACTAATCACATGTTAGGGCTGCTCAATGGCTCATTATGACATGCACTGACTGCCAGGGAGCAGACAATCGACCCATAGACCAGTCGCTATGACATGCACTGACCAACAGGGGGCAGATGCTCCATCTGGTAGTTTAGCTTGCTTCTGAGGTCTGGCTGATTGGGACTGAGCACGATGGGCCCGACAAGACCTGGAGCCCTCCTGCCGTCCCTCCCTGGCTAGCCAACCTCACGCTTCTCTCCACAGCCCTGATCTTGCACTGGTGAGGTCCTTTGTCCTGGCCTGTGCCCCCTAGTGATCCGGGAACCATCGGGGGATGTCAGAGAGCCAGTTTGGGCCCGATCCAGCAGGCCAGGCTCCAGGGACCCCAGTGGTGCATGTGTGCACCGGGCCTCTAGTAAATTCAATAAAAACGGAAAGTAACTCATATTTTTAAAAATATGGCAGTAACTCATATTTTTAATTTAAAAATATAAATATGAAACCATTATTTGTGTGGAAACAATAACATTGAATGAAGAGATACACCTCAAGTTTCATTCATATCTTTCAAAGCAAAATAAATCTTAGCATTCATTAGATTGAGAATGGGTGCTGATGATCAATATGATTTATAATTGCTAAAGAGTTATAGCACTTATAAAACGAATGTGATAATGACCTTTAAGGTCTAAGACTTAAAACTCTAGCTAAATTCAGTCTATTTTAGCATTATTACTGTTTGCCTCTATTCACTTCAACAGTTCTCTGAAGACCTCAATTTTATTGCTCTATGTTAGAATGTTACAGTTTGGGAACAAGACGTTTTTGTAGGTTTAAAGTGGAGATTCATACACATTGAACTAGTAAGAATTTATTCTCAAAGTACACTTCTTTAGTTTTAATAAAAGGATACCAGGACACCTTGAAACTACCCAACAAAATAAAAGTCAGTGTAACTACATAAACGTTAAGGACTAATACTTCATTATGTAGAATTGGACTTGAGATACTTGTTTGCAATATAGGAATGTGCAACCCTGTGCTGTGTAAAATAATAATCTCTATTATTATTTCAATATGATGATCTTGTACCTATGTTTGCTGTGGGAATGTTTTATTTGGAACCTACATAAGAGAAATGTCTAGAGCAGTGATGGGCAACCTTTTGAGCTTGGTATGTCAAACTTCACTAAAAAACTGAGCATAACTCGGGTAGTGTGTCACTTGGAGGAAAAAACATTATTTCGCAAATGTTTCATCCTCAGGAGCAGCAAATGTTTCATCCTCGGCATGCGGCCACCTCAGCGGCCGCATGTCATCAGAAATGGCTATGCGTGTCAGTGCTGACACGCGTGTCATACGTTCACCATCACTGGTCTAGAGTATTAAATAGATTCACACAGTTGTCTCTGACTCAGGAAAAGAATAAAAACCACCACTTCACCAATTGTATTTATCTTTCTTGTTGTGTAGGAGGAAAATGAACCATGAATAATGATGTTTATGAACTGTTCTCAGGGAGGTTGTCTTTTAATTCATGTTACTGACTGTGAAAGGAAGATACACTCATTTAAGTACCTTTGGAGCAGAAAAAACTTTTGTTTTATGTTAACCAGTTTTCCAAAATTCAAAGATTTAGTGTCCATTTGTGATAATTAGGTATCTGACATTTCAGGAGAAATGTCCTAAATTGTTATTGCAGTGTTTGCCTGAGATGAAGGTGAGTTTCCCCGTTTTTCCCACTAAGATGATACTGAGAAGCGTTTGCTAGTTTGTATTTTGCCATATAGGAGGATGTTCATATTCTTCTTTCCCAGGACAAAACTACTGAATGGGAACATAAGCCTGTTTTCTATTTAGAAATGGAAACAGTGATTTTTAATTATTCATTATTCAACATGTGTTCCTAAATACTCTTAAAATAGAGCATCAAGTATTTTGATCAAAGGATTATTTTATAAGTTACCTCTAAGAATCGTATGGTAACTTTGGTTTAGATGATGCTTTTTTCTGATGCCTCATGTTTTGAATGTTTTTACATTTTATATTTTAAAAACTTTTATTGACATGATGCTTATGTGAAGGTGGGTTGAGACTATTTTCCTTGTACCTTTAAGAAGTATTTTTGCATTTCCTTTATCTGAACTTTCTGCACCCAAAATCATTTTCTTTGGCATATTTATGCAATGCTGCTTGAATTCTCTGTGGGTTCTTCAAACTGATTTTCCAATAACTCTGTGCACTGTACTGAAGACATGTAAAGACCCAATTTTATCATTTTGGGCTAACCTGTGTGCTTATGACAATGATACTGCTTAGTAAAGATTTATACACAATAACCAACTTGTCCATTTAACAAATGTTGATCATACTCAAATAGGATGATGTTATTTAAACACAGATGATGGCGGACATAACACTTAATCTCCACAGAAGTGACTCCAGGAGATCCCTTCCACTTAATAGGGGTCCGTCTTCAAGAAGTTGGGATCCCCCTCCTACAAGATCTGCCCATTCTGTTACAAGGCAAAGCAATACTGGGATAGGAAGTCAAGGTAGATGCTACAGTCTCTTATGGATTAGCATAATGAGCTATTTGAACAGGAATGCTGCACTTTAATTTCAGGAAGCCAAATGGAAAGTGAGTGGTGGATGGGCATCTGTACTGAACACTACCTTTTTGTGATTGCCAGGAAATAATTCCTCAGCTTCTAATTAGTGAGGCAAGAAGTAGGTGACACCAGAATTAGGAATGCATTCCTTTTATTCCATGTTGATAGTGTCTTTTTTATATTTATTTTTTTTAATATTTAAAATAAACTGATTTAGTATAACAATGTTTATTCACTAAACATTGATATTCCTAGAATATAGGAATGTACAACCCTATATTCTAGGAATATTAATGTTTAGTGAATAAACATTATTATTGCATTTAAAATAGTTTTTCTAAAAATTAATATTCCTAGAAAAACTATTTTAAATGCAATAAATTTACATGTAATAAACATTAATATTTCAATTAATATGATTTTAAATATAATAATATTTGAGACACAGTGCATGAATTTGTGCATGGGTGGGGTCCGGCCAGCCCCCACTGATCTCTGGGCCAGCCAGGGGTAGGGGCTGCAGGCTGTTGGCTGGTCGGCCCCACCCTGATTGCGTTTGGGGGCACAGATCAGGGGAGTGGCTGGCCAGTAGGAGGCACCACGGGTAGCTTGTCAGTAGTCTTGGCCCAGATTGGTGTTTGGGGGGGCCGATTTAGGGCAGGGCAACCCGGAAGGAGTCGCCACCAGAGTATTGCCTGCCAGGCCTGTCCCCCTTGTAGAACTTCTGGTCTAACTCTCATTTGAGGGAACAATATGCATATTACCCATTTTTCATATATCCTTACATGCAATAAAAATTAATATGTTAAGAAAAAATGTTTTTAAATATAATAATATTACCAAACTGTACTAACATAGTATATAACAAAAGTTGTAGGAAATATTAAAAATCTGAAAATAATAGGATTACTTGTATTATATTCTAAACTACTTCATTTTACTCTGGCTCTATTTTGGTTCATCATTTTATGTGGTTCACTTTATTCTACAAATGAATGAGATCGTGTGATATTTCTCTTTTTCTGACTGGCTTGTTTCACTTAGCATAACGCTCTCCATGACTATCTATGTTGTTGCAAATGGTAAGAGTTCCTTCTTTGTTACATCAGCATAATATTCCATTTTATCAATGTGTCAGAGCTTTTTAATCCACTCATCTGCTAATGGGAACTTATACTTTTTCTAAAGCTTAGCTATTGTAAATGGTGCTGGTATGAACATAGGCTTGCATACATTTTTTTTTTTTTGATTGATGTTTTCAATTTATTGGGATATATTTTTAGAGGAGAGAGTACTGGGTTAAATGGGAGTTCCAGTTTTAATTTTTTGATGGAAAAAACAAGTTTATTCCTTAAATCTTTTGGTTTTCACAGTGGTTGCAGCAGTCTGCATTCCCACCAGCAGTGCCCGGCAGTTATGAGTTAGGTAGGTCTTCTACACTTCTCAGTCTCTAGTGCAGGACAGTGCTAAGGTCCGTTTCTCACTAATTAGGTCAGGCAAAGACTCAACGTCTCCAGAAACTGCCTCTCTCTACAGACTGATAGGATTCCAGCTTGAATTATCCCCTTGGAGGCAATCGTCCTCAAGTGTGGTGAGATTTTTTTTTTTTCCAACAAGGTGTGGCAGTCGCTTTGCCAGGAGGCCAATTGTCATTTTTAATACCTTAAATGGCCTCAGGGCACAGTGTTTTCCAATAGGGTTTGTCACTTGTCTTACCCCCAGACAAGGCAAATGTTTGTGTGGGAAAGATGTTCTCCTCTGCATGAGGGAATGACTCCAGCAAGGAAACTTGTGGTGTCTGTCTTCTGAGCTCTATCCCGCTAGTACCCAGTCCTGGCTTCTACACTCACCACTCCAGTCCACTTCACCCTCCCTTTCTCAGGGCACAAGGTGGGTCAATCCAGAGGGAAATTTGTGTGTTGGCCCTTTAAGAGGGTGCCTGCCTTTCCAGTCATCTCTCCCTACCCGACAGTGTCCTGCTGCTTTTCACAGCCAGGTGTTATATGGGTACCCTCCTCAGTTGTGTTGCTCTCCACTGGAGGGCCCAGCTCAGAGATTAGATCTCAGAGTTCTCAGTGGCAGCCCCCACAGCTGAGATATCTCTCTGGGACTTCAGTTGCTGTTTGTGGGTGTCTGGCCAGCCCTTTCTTGCCTCCTCCCCTCCTACCAGTGTGTATGTGGTCTCTACTTTAGGTCCTCGGGTGTCAGGGTTCTCTCCTGTGAGTTTTCTGTTGATTGTTCAGGAAGTTTTTCTGTGTTTTAGTTGCCATATCAGTTTCTTCCGGGGGCCATGTCCCTGCAGCATCCATTTACTATGCCACCATTTTTAATCCTCTTCAGAATTCCTCTTAACCCTACCAGACCGCTGTACTGATTTTTTGGTAATTTCTGAATCTGCTGCTATACCTCTGTACTTAATTTTCGGTACTTTGCCTAGTACGTGAAAAAAAATGCGTCACAAACTAAAAATAACCAACCAATCATGGTCAAACCTCATGGTAAGCCATTGCAAATGTCTGCCCCTTGTGTTTGAATTGACTTTGTGTGGTTTGACGTGAAAAAATTCTGAAAATTCACAATGAAAACATCGGCTGATGAACCAAGCACTTCAACAGGAAAGCTAAGTAGGTCTAGTCTTATCACCGTGCAACAGGGGATCGATACTTTGGTTGATTCAGACTCTGAGGAGTCAGAATTTCATCAAGAATATGTTTCCAGTTCAAGTGACACAGACAGTGAGAGCTCGAGTGATGAGGAGAATCTTGAACCTTATAGATCTAGAGCTAGATCAATAGTAAGAGAAGGGTTGTGTGTCCCTCAAACAGCAGATGTTGGAGATCTAGGTGGCGATGAAGGTTGGACAAGGAATTTTGTATCACCAAATACAGATCTGAATTTCAATGAGGATGGAAAAGGCCCAGTGAACATTCCTGGATCTATCATAGAGGAGAGTGAACCAATTGACTTTTTATCCTTGTTTTTGGATGATACTTTCTGGCAAAATTTGACAGAGAAAACCAACCTCCGGGCCCACCAATTGCGTATAGCAAAGCCCAACTCCTACAATGCCAAAAATTTCAAGGATGCCACAGTGGAAGTAATGAAGGCTTTTCTTGGACTGAGGATCTATATGGAATACTTATGTAAAAAGCCCAGCTATCGGGATTATTGGACTAATGAAGGCTCTGACTTTGTTGGGTTTACTCCAGGATTTCTAAATGTTATGACTCGAGACAGATTCTTGGCCCTTTGGATTTTTTTACACATAAATGATGAGGAAGACACAGATATTGATAAGACAGATAGAATATATAAAGTTAGGCCTTTCTTGGAAAGTCTGCTCCCCAAGTTTCTCCACTTCTACCAGCCAAAGCAACATTGGAGCCTAGATGAGGGGATGATCCTGACAAAAAACCGCTTGGCCATCAAGCACTATATCAAGGATAAGCCCACAAAGTGGGGCATCAATCTTTCCTTCTCTGTGAAGGTGAGACTGGCTATATTTTGAATGCAGAAATCTACCCTGGTGCTGCACCAATGCCTATAAAAGACTTGGGCACAGTAGGAAATACAGTTGTTCGTCTCCTGACCTCATGTGCAATGGAAAATAAATCTCATGTGCTTGTCATGGACCGGTTCTACAACTCTGTAACCCTTGCTATAAATATGTACTGTCAGAATTACACACAGGAATTGTGGGAACCCTGCAGCAAAACAGGAAGCAGTTTCCTAAGGTGCTGAAAAGTGTAAAAAAACTTGCTAGCGCCGAAACCGGTTTGGCTCAGTGGATAGAGCATCGGTCTGCGGACTGAAAGGTCCCAGGTTCGATTCCGGTCAAGGGCACGTACCTTGGCTGCGGGCACATCCCCAGTGGGAGGTGTGCAGGAGGCAGCTGATCGATGTTTCTCTCTCATCGATGTTTCTAACTCTCTATCTCTCTCCCTTCCTCTCTGTGAAAAATCAATAAAATATATTTAAAAAAAAACATGTAAAAAAAAAAAACTTGCTAGGGGTGATAGTCGCTATCTATGTCAAGAAAGTGTAACATGTTTAGTTTGGCAGGATAGAAAGCCCATCACATTTATTTCGAACTACCATGATCCAGACCAAAATGTAGAAATAAACAGAAGAAATAAAGATGACAGTGTTCAAGAAATACAGATGCTGCAGCTGGTGAAGGACTATAATAAATATATGGGTGGCTGTGACAAAAATGACCAGATGACATTACCACTGGCACCAGTGGCTTTTCATAACATTTCTTATGTGGGCCAGTTATAATTCTTATATCTTGTATGCTTCAAAGCAGCAAGCTGCTTCAAAAAATCCAGTTTATTTCACCAGATATATTCAGAAACTGTGCCTGCAACTTATTGTTGGATACAGGGCATCAGGCCACTGCCACCCACAAAAGGATTCCTGCCCTCAACGGATGACCCCAGGCAATCATTTTCCTGAGATTCCCCCTGGGACATTGTCTAATCATATCTGTGTTGTGTGCATGGAAAAGCACTCCAGGTACAACAAGCAAAATCCTGGAGTGTCTTACAAAGACAATCCATGCAAGAAGGTGAAGAGCAACATCTGGTGCTCACTTTGCAAGAAGTACCTCTGTGTGAAACAAGGCTCATCCTGCTGGGTGGATTGGCACACAAAGGTGGAATATTGGCGCTAGATGAAAGGTAGACCTATTTTCTACAATGTCTCCAAGTTCCATCGTATTCTAACCACTTGTTTGCATGTAACTAACATTTTTCTATATCATGTTGATTTTTTCTCTTTAATGCTCAGGAGCCCAGGTATAGGGGACTGTTAGGTTCAGGGACTCAGGTCTGGTAGGGTTAATTTTAAAGTTCATGCTAAAATTTTTTCCAATAGGCTTCTTTTTCACTTGGTTTCAGGATGGGGTTTTGCATGAAGGCCCTAATGTCCTGTGAGTGCACATTCTGATCATTAGCACCATCAGGAAATGTGTTTTGAGGCATGATCAATAGGCATATAATAACGGAAACTTGCTATGTCTCTTCCTGTTTCTTTCTGTGTTTGGATCATGATGGAGCCATATTAAGGCTCTTGTTTCTAGTAGAGTGTGGAAGGATGCACTCTTGATTTCAACACGTATTCTTCAGAGGAAACCTTGATAAAACGGTGTCCTTCCCTAAAACATATTAGGACGTTCAATTATAAGGCCTGGACCCTTTATAAGGACAAGACATTATTATTGGTTGAAAGAAAATTCTAAGGAGCACATAAATAAATAAAGATATATTGTGTGCTTCCAAGAATTATATACTTGTTGAGGAAATATGCAGACTAAATAACTAACCTTAATCAATAGAATATAAGTCTTTTTCAACAGGCTGAAAAGTGATCAATGTGTGTTCAGATGGTATATATTTAAAAAAACTAGGTTGGAAAGGCACACTTGAAAGAGTCAGGTATTGCAGGTAGCCAAATCACAGCATGCATCTAGTTGTGAAAAATAAGGCGAAAGTGACTAATTAGTATTCATACAGAGATGCCTTAAATTCTAACATAAATTCCTCACATTAAAATTATGTTGGAAAATTGAAACTACTGAGAGCATCAGTGTAGTTAAGAAGAATATGCCTCTGCACTTGAATATAGATAAGCAGCCTATCCGTTTCAATTTTGGATGATCTAGTCAGCAAAGAAAATTAGTGAAAGGTTCACTTTGGGGAATTAAGGGTAAGAATTAGCACTGAAACATAGTAATATTTATGGGAGATATAAAATTTCTCATAATTTGAAGGAGGTTCAGTGCTCTTCATATGAGCCATTAAATAACACAGCTAAAGAGCAGTATAAACTATATTGCCATTATTACCAAAATTAAGGTTATACCTTTAAGTCAATCAGCATTAGGAGGGAGCCATGTTAAATTGGTAATAAATTATAAAATTACTAGAGGCCCAGGGCACAAAATTCAAACACCAGTGGGGTCTCTCAGCTTGACCTGCGCCTTCTCGCAATCTGGCACCCTTTGGGGGGTGCCGAACTGCTGGTTTAGGTCTGACATCTCCTGAAGGATGTAGCAGTGTGCAAAATGGCAGGCCTCTGGGGAGGAGCCTGGCTAGAGCCGGAGGCTTCTGAAAGGCCTGGTGCACGAGTGGACAGGCACCCAGCTCCACTGTGAAAAGCGAAAGCGTGTAGGGGACCCTACACGTGCATGATTCAATCATGCACTGGGCCTCTAGTATACATATATATATATATATATATATATATATGTGTGTGTGTGTGTGTGTGTGTGTGTGTGTGTGTGTGTGTGTGTGTGACTAATTTGGCATGTCCTGGCACAATAAAATGGTATCTTGTCAGTATTACAATAGTTACCTGGTGCATGGATCCATGCACATTGAAAGGAAGTTAATTAGAAGAAATATTTTACTATTGCTATTTGCCCTTTATAATAGAAATGTCAACAAAATTCATGATTGACAGTGACAGATTGAAACACACGCAGGCAATTGGCACCAGCAAGAGCTTTATATGTATCGCGCATGCACAAGTCAACTTAGCCTTATGTATATAGAGAGAACAAACTTGCTTAATTAGACCTGCTTTCTGATTTAGCTAAACTTTTCCCAGCCCAGTAAAGCACCCTGCCTTCTCTTTCAGGTAATTGTCAGCAACACAGCAGTAAATATTAACACAAAACAGATTATTAATGTAGGTCATGCAGGGAGAACAAAGGGTAAAGTATCTAACTGCAGCAGTGTTTGACGATATTCTGCGCAGTGAGAAACCCTGAAGTCATTTTCAAGTTCCACCATTTCTTACTTAATTTCAGTCTGGTCAAGTTTCTAAGCTTTCTCAATCTCAGTTTTCTGGCTAATGAAGGGAAAATCGGATTGCACCAAGTCTACTATCTACCTATTTCAGGATTTCTGTGAGGATCAAATGAGATGAGGCACTGGAGAACGCTTCACAGACAATTGGTTAGTCTAAAATGTTTCCACCTGGCTATAAAGCAAGTCATGTTCCTGGGCTGAAGAAACTGCAAGGAGGCTAGTCGCTAGGAAAAGGAAGCTGGACATTGCTACTTGATGCCATTACCCAAACGGACACTTAGTATATTAGCCTTTTACATATATAGATTGTCAGAAGATAATACATTCCAGAGTAACATTTTACAGCACATACAACCATTAGCCCAAATGGAGTCTTAGAATAAATGTAAACATTGTTGTGGAAAGAGGAAATAAAGTGTTGTTTTGAATTTTTTTTTACCTTAAAATATTGCTCTTGCAAAAACCGGTTTGGCTCAGTGCATAGAGCGTCGGACTGTGGACTCAAGGGTCCCAGGTTCGATTCCAGTCAAGGGCATGTACCTTGGCTGCGGGCACATCCCCAGTAGAGGGTGTGCAAGAGGCAGCTGATCGATGTTTCTCTCTCAGCGATGTTTCTAACTCTCTATCCCTCTCTCTTCCTCTCTGTAAAAAAAAAAAAATCAATAAAATATATTAAAAAATATTGCTCTTCATTGTGATATCCTCACATTACTGTTTTTCATTTACAGGACCTCTGTCATGTGGTAGAGATAATTATGCAGGTGCTTCGTGCAAAGAGCCAATCCCTTCCAGGAGAAATTACCATGTCTCCTAGAGATGATGATTGCACTACTAGTTATAGGTAACGGGCAACAAAATATAGTTCACCTAATGTATACTAGACACATTTGTTGTTGAGGTGAAAATCATCCATCATCACACTAAATATTTACCATTGACCAAGTAAATAGCATGCAGTGTATTCAGAGTCCTATGCCACCACCACATCTGTGTAGGTCCAAAACATCTTAATCACCCCTAAATAAAAGCTCTGCATGTAAAGCAGTCACTACCATTCTCTTCCCGGATCCAGCTTCTATCAAACATCAAACAGTATACTGTCTGTATTGATGTGCCTGTTTTCCACAGAAACTAGTATTGGAATGAAACAGGACAGGACCATTTGTGTCTGGCTTGTTTCTGTTAGCATGCATGTTTCCAAGGGTCATCCATGTGGCAGTAATCAGTTCATCGCCACTTTTATAGCTGATTAAATATCCCATTGCAGCTCTAGTGGACATAGCTCATTTATCTCTTCATCTGTTGGGCTCATTTCCACAAGAGGACTTCTGAGAGCATCCCTAGACTAGCATTTCAGTAGAAGTTTCCAGTGATTTTGGGTGCATAACTTAGAGTGGAAATTCGGAATCATATAGTAATTCAGTGTTAAATGTTTGTTGAAGGAATTTCCATTGTTTTCCACAGCAGCGGCACCTTGTCACCTTTCTGTTGTTTGTGCACAGAATTCCAGTTTTTCTAAATCCCCAACAACCCCTGATATTTTCCTCTTCACACATTGTTGCCTACTTAGGAATGAAGTAGTATCTCATTTGGGTTTTGATTGGCATTTCCCTAATGACCCTTTAAGTTAATGATCTTTTCATGAGCTTGTTAGCTGTTTGTGTGTCTTCTTTGGAGAAATGTCTCTTGAACCCTTCTGTCCATTTACATTTTCCTATTTTTGTAGTCAGAGTGTGTACATGTTCTGTATCTTAGAGGGTGATTGCAAAATACTCCTGCTTTATTTCCTTAAGTTATTCCAGCAGAGATGATCCAGGTTCCCGATTCAGCAAGCGTTATGGACCACCATCTAGGGAGGGTGCACACCATGACCATGGCCTTTCAAGTTCTCGAGATGAGCACTCCTATAGAAGACACAGGTGTTTAAAAGTGTTCCCCTCTTTCTGTCAAATTACAGCAGGAAGGTTTGGGATGTGGGGGTGAGATAAGAGATCAACCTAAGTATTTGTATGCATACATATAAGCATAACCAATGGATGAAAGACACTAAGGGGTGAGGGCATGTATGGGAGTGGCGGGGCAATGGGAAGATATGTACACATGTAATAATTTAATCAATAAAAAATTTTTAAAAAATTAAAAAGTTAAAAAAAATAAAAGTATTTCCCTCTTTTATCCAATAGCTCACTGCAGCTGTTAACTTCGACACAGTTAATTCCGTGTTTTTTTCATGGTGGTCTTCATGGCTGTGGGAGCAGTCCTGGTAGAGATTATGCTGAATGTTGAACTGGAGGCTCTTATGGACGTTTATATGAGAGCTATGGTAAGTGTCCAGATATACTGTGTGTAAGTGACAGGATTGGATTTTATAGGCTGCCTTGTGTTACTCTAAGTTTACTTCCATTTGCCAAAGGGATTACTATATGCATTATGGGTGTTGTATTATCTTGAAGATGTTGTATTCTTTTCTTAGTAGCTCATTTGGAACAGTATATGCTTTCAGGGATGAGGGACCACACTCTTTTATCTTCCTTATTAAAGAAACAAAATTCTACACTTGCTTTTTTTTTGTTCCTCACCTGAGTATATTTTCTCCAATGACCTTGGCAGAGTGGGATAGAGGGAGTGGGGATGAGAGAGATCTACATTAATGTGAGAGAGATACTTTGATAGTTTCCTCATGCACAATCCTCAACCAGGTCCAGGAAGGGACCCTGCAACCCATGGGCATGCCCTTGACCTAAAAACAAGGGATCCTGCAGGGACAAGGCTGGTACTCTTCCCACTTATGCATACCAGTCAGGGGGTATTTTACCATCTTTAAATCAGAAGGAGCAGTTGACAGCGTGAAGCATAGGGAAAATACAATGGTTAGAATTTCAGCCTGTTTTCAGAAAAATGTGCATTCATATTTATTCATAATCAATTAATTAAGCCATTATTGGGAAAGAGAACCAAGATGGCGGCAAAGTTAAACAAATGAACTGCGCCACGCACAGCAATTTCAAAAATACAACTAGAGGACAGAGCGTCTGCCACCCAGAACCACAGGAGAGCTGGACGAATGGTGGATTTACAACTAAGAGGGAAGAGGAAAGAGCAAACGCGGAGGGGCTGAGGTGCGGAGGCGCGTGGGTCGGGCTGGTGCCGGTGAAGCGACACGCGGCTTTTTTTCCAACCCTAAGGAAGATAAGCTCCCCATCACTCTGAAATCCAGTTTCTGGGGATGCGCGGGAGACCCAGACACCAACAGGGAGAAGCTGGACTCTCGGCCATCGTGTCGGAAAGTGAGAGTGACTTTCTTGCAGAGGTGCACCCAGCAATCAGTGTTTACTGCGCTGGAGCACGGGACACGGGCACTTGGAAACGCGGAAAGGCAGAAAAGGCAGAAAAGGCAGACTTGCAGCCATTGCTGTTTGCCACACCCTAGCCTAGTGATGCCCTGAGACCCTGCCCTGGCCTGAGACCCGCCCCGCACATTCTACAAACCCGCCCAGGCTCCAAACAGCAGCTTTTGCATATAAATGGCCTGCCCTGTGGCAGCTTAACCAAATAAACTGCAGTTCCAGTCAGACTGCTCCAAAACCACTCAAGCAGGAGGAGAAAACTGCAGTTTTTGCTGTAATTCCTGCTGAATGGTCTCACGCTGTAGCTGACCTACACTCCATTGGAGACCCAGAAATGAGGGCATCTAGTGCTCGGTGTGAGACGACACCAGATTTCAACAACTCAAATAATGGACACATTCAAGAGGCAGACTCAGTGAGCGCCAAAGCCTTACTGGAACAAGTCCCGTCCCATAAACGTGTCTCCTTCACAGCAATTCTTCCTTTATAGATACAGCAGGTCCTCACAGCCCATTGGCCTGGAAGAAAATTCCTCCCAGTGTCACCAACAACAATCAAGACTTCACTACACAAAGGAGGACCAAATGGAGGCATACGGCGGACTCCTAATTGTTGCCTACCACAACAATTTTGAAACTACAATAGGAAAACAGAGCAGACACCATCCAGAACCACTGGAAGGCTGGCTGAGCAGATGCTGTACAACTAGAATAAAAGAGAGGGGTACGCGGGATGATGCTGATGCCGGTGAGCCAAAGATCACACTTTAAGAACTACGGCTCTGGCGACACAAGGGCGGCCTGGAACGTGCTCGGCGCAGTTTCCCCGGAGGTCTCCGGCTGAGGGGACGGCTCCACTTGCTGCCGAGCACGAACAGACGAGCCCCTGGGAGACATGGGGTGGGAGACCCCACGCTTGCTGACCTCCGAGTCCTTCGAGAATCTCAGCACCCCGGAAGCGGCCAGGTGCGCACGCCCGGCGACCAGCCACCGCTGCAGACCCGAGCGCTGATGCAGCGACCCAAGACCAGCTCGCCACCGTGCACCGGGCGCACCGGAGCTTCGCCGAGCCAGCTGCCCAGCGAGTTCTGCGGCAGATGCCCTGGAGATTTGAGAAAATGGCTGGAGGAATTGCTGAGAAGTAAGTGACCAATGAGAGTAGGGATCGGGAAGACGAGGCCCTGCTGGGTCCTGGATCCAGGAGCGCTCGCCCGGCAACTGGTCACCGCTGCAGACCCGAGTGCCGCCCGCCGCAACGACCTCGGGCCAGCCCGCCGCCACACACCGGATTCACAGGAGCTTCGCCAAGCCCACTGCCCAGCGAGTTCCACGGCAGCCGCCCCGGAGCTTTGAGAAAATGGCCGAAGGAATTGCTGAGAGGGAATTGACCAGCAGGAATTGAGATCAAGAAGATGAAGCCCCGCTGGGTCCCAGGTCTGGGTGAGGCCGCGGGCCCCTGGGTCCGGGCGAGGCTGGGACCCCGGTCAGGGTGAGGCTGAGTCCAGGGAATGAGTGAAGCTGCGCGCCCCTGGTTCCGGGCAAGGCCACGTGCTCCTGGTTCCTGGTGAGGCCATGCGCCCCTGGGTCCGGGTGAGGCTGGGTCCCGAGTCCGGGCGAGGCTGCGCGCCCCTGGGCCCGGGTGAGGCCACATGCCCCTGGGTCTGTGTGAGGCCTCATGCCCCTGGGTCTGGGTAAGGCTTGGTCCCGGGTCCGGGTGAGGCCGCGCCCCTGGGTCCGGGTGAGGCTGGGTCCTGGGTTCGGGTGAAGCTGGGTCCCGGGTCTGGGTGAGACCGCGCCCCTGCGTCCGGGAGAGTCCACGTGCCCCTGGGTCCTGGTGAGGCCATGCGCCCCTGGGTCCGGGTGAGGCCATGCGCACCTGGGTCCGAGTGAAGCTGGATCCCGGGTCCGGGTGAGGCCGTGCGCCCCTGGATCTGGGTGAGGCTGGGTCCTGGGCCGGGATGAGGTCACACCCCTGGGTCCAGGAGAGGCCACACGCCCCTGGTTCTGGGTGAGGCTGGGTCCCGGGCCCAGGTGAGGACGCACGCCCCCGGAACCGGGTGAGGCCGCGCGCCCCTGGGTCCAGGCAAGACCAAACCAGAGGGAGTCAGACCTGAATTACCACCATTTGTCCACCATCCAGAGCTGAAAAGTCAGTGCCAACATGTACACATAAGGAACTGGTGGACATTGAAATTGGGTCTCAAAAGAACTGTTGGTCCAGAAAGAAACTCACTACAGACATCACTGAGTCACACCTGTCAGCATAACTATTATTGCTCGTATCACATTCGGTTCTTATAAGTATATTTCTAGTAACACATGATCTCACTCATCTAGGGGAAATGATGAACAACATAGACTGATGAATAAGAACAGACCCAGAAACAAGTAGGTATCGATCGGACTGTCGGGCCTCAGAGGGAGGGTAGGGGAAGGTGGAGGTAGGGGGGAGAGATCAACCAAAGGACTTGTGTGCATGCATACGATCCTAACCAATGGTTAAGGACAACAGGGGGGTGGGGGCATTCGTGGGGAGGGGTGTGGGATGGGAATGGGGGGATGAGGACAAATATGTGACACCTTAATCAATAAAGAAATTAAAAAATATATATTACCATATAATAAATGAACAAGTAACCCTAAAGGTAGAATAAACTATAGTTTTATTCATAGGTATAACTGAGTTCTAGTAGTTTCTCATACATAGTTTATCCTCAATAAATTTTTGCCAAACAAATGAATGCAAAAAAATAATAAATAAATTAATTAATTAATTAAGGCATTATTCTTCAGCTGTATTTTAAATACATGTAAGCTCCCTTGCCTACATCAGCATTATTGACATTTTTTCAGCACAGGAAGATAAACTTATAGGTTTTCCTAATATTTAAGACTTTACTAGGGTAATGTCATACTGATGTAAAATTATTCAATAAGAGGTTCAAGTATTGTTATTTTGTCACTGGTTTGACAGGAGGCTCAGGTGGAACACCTCCAGCACGAAGTTCCCTTCTGACTTATGGCGGAAGCAGTTGCTGAGAAGATTATTATAGCCACAGAGGAGATGTTTATGATGGGGGGCATGACAATTATTGCAGCAGAAGATGGGACACCTCTATAAGGGGTCCCAAGCCTGGGCTGGCAGAGATCATAAGATTCACCATCTACACAAGAGAGAGTGAATCATGTTGTACAGTAGATTAACTAATCGGGCTCCTCTGGGAGAGTCAGGAGGGAAGCCCCTGTGACAGACGAAGTAGACTCTGAAATTTAAAATGATGCTAAGTTATGGACGACATTTAATTTGTAAAGAAATTGTCTTCTGTTATTTAAGAATGACTAAAAGAAAATGGTGAGTTTGGGGAAGAGGCAAGAATTGCAGGGCCCTTTATGAAATCCCTGCCTAGGATGCAAAGTTTGAATTATTCAGGGTTATTTCATAAGTGTTGACTTAAATTGCAATATACTTTAACTGTTTAATATGAAGGTCTGCATTGTTAAAAATTTCAGAATAAAGTTTTCCACCAAATGGGATTTCTTGTCTGATTGTAATACAAACAGAAATGTGTATGGAGATTTGCATTCTTGACTCTAAATCTCCCAATGTGTCTTTGGCCATAAGTGCATACCAGATTTTGAGTGAATTGCATACAAAATGAAGCAGTGTGCTACTTCTTTATGGCATGCTGCCCTATTTTTCAGTAAGGCAGGGTAAACAACTTACATATTTTCTTTGGAAAACATAAATGGAAAAAAGGATTGAGGAATCTCCAACAAGGCTGCACGGCAATTGTTTGCCTGCTTCCTATGGCATTTTGTATGTCCTCAACCTTTAAGGAATAGGTTAAGTAGGAGGAAAAATTACATACAGAATGATATAAATGTTTGAAGAAGTCTAAATGTAAGCATCGTTGTGCTTATTGAAATGACATCAGCACCTTGCTAACGTGAGAATAATAAAATTGAAAAACATATTGTCACTTAAACCAAAACAGTTAGCTTTCCTGAATATACCTCTGAATGTAATGAACAAAAGTGCCCCTAGGTAGTGATATGTATTTTACTGTAGAACTACTCATGCTCTATCTCTTCAACTATTTGACATTTAATGTTCCATAAAGGGTATGCTCTCCTAAACATCAAGTTACCTTGAAGCTTCAGTATTTTATCAGTGAATGTAAAAAAAAAAAAAAAACACACATCATGATGGGAAAGGTTTTTAAAAACTCACCTCTTGGCCTGTTGAGTATAGAGTTATCAACAAGCCTTCCAACATGAATTTTAAAAATTTCCACAAAAATGTGTGGTTTCTTAAAATTATTTTTATTAGAATAGTGTATGTGAAATTCATTGAAAAATTTGGAAGCTGGAACCTCAGTTGTTTAAGGACTTTAAAGTCTAGCATGTCAGATTGGGGGGCAGTGAGGGAATAAGCCCTATTCAGTTTGGCTCAGTGAGCCCCTTTTTCATTGCCACCTGGTATGCTGCTGGATTGGTGAAACACTTAACAAAGCCACTTGGACGTCACATTTACTCAACAGAATTTTACCAATGTAGGTTTGAATTGATAACGTATTTTGGTACAGAGAAATACAAGAAGGCAAACAATACAAAACTTCCCAGTATAGAATAGAACACATTATACACAATCCTCTTGGCAAGTGGACTAGAAAGGAAGATTAAGGAGAAGAAAGAAGAGCATAAAAATTCTGACCATGACAAAAGGCTCCTTCTTGTATTTCTTAAACGGATATTGTGGATATCAAACTAAGCTATTTACATACTTTTAAATACATTTATTTTTACTGATTTCAGAGAGGAAGGAAAGAGAACCGCCAATGGTGAGAGAGAATCATGGATTGGCTGCCTCCTCCAAGACACTTACTGGCTTGGAGCCCATAACCCGGGCATGTCCAGGACTGGGAATTGCACCGTAACCTCCTGGTTCACAGGTCAAAACTCAACCCCTGAGCCAACCAGGCCAGGCTTTGGCTCTTCTCTATTCATAGTATTCCTTTTGACATCTGTTTCCCCCAGTTTTCCTAAATCCAACCTGCCTGACTGCTGTGCAGATGGGTGGACTCTGGATACATTCAATTGTAAGAAATCTACTATGTGTGCCTTACTCTCCCCGCTTGCTTTCTGATGGCCTGGAGACCCCCATCCATAGGGCCTTCATGTACAGGATCCCTGTGTACCACCAGTCACCAACTACCCAGGGCCCTTGTATACCCATCTTCACAGATGATGTCTCAATCTAAACATGCACTTTCTAAGCCTCATTGCCTTGGTACTGTGCATTTTGAATATTTTGATGGAAAAGTCCATATTCCAATAAAGAATTTTGCTGGATTTCTCAGTTGTGGTCTCCAGAACAAATGAAGTGTCTAGTGCAGGACACCCTGTTGAGAGACAACATGCAGCAATGAGTTTTCTTTTGTTTTGTGTTGTTTTAATGTGGTAGGCTTTAAAATTTATTCTTTAGAGAGGGATGAATGGAGAGATACAGACAGACAGAGAAGCATTCATGTGAGCCAGAAATATTAATGGTTGTCTGGGGACCAGACCTGCCACCTGGACATGTTCCCTGACCATGAATCAAACAGGTGACCTTTGTGATGCACAGGACAATGCCTAGCCACACAGGCCAGGGTGCAGTGATTTTCACTTTTCTTCCTTAACTTGCATCTGGTAGCTAATAATTACTATTAATGCTAATAACAGTAGGCAATTCCATAGCAGGACAAGCGGACAAGGGCTTTACATAAGTTAGACACCCAGATGAATCTCACAACAACGTAATGGGACACAGTCTCTATGTGTGGTGAGGAACCAACACCCAGATCGTGCGATATTTAGCCCATGCACTTCCTCCCCCATAACCTGCCCATTTTTATACTTTCCCTCACATTTCAGAGGTTCTGATTCCCATTATGGACACTATTCCCTGTCAAGCGGGAATGGGATGACAAGATGCAATTCAGAGAGAGAAAGAGAATGTCTGATATAAGAGAGAAGCATTTTCTGATCCTTGATCTCTGATCCTCTTTCTTGGGGTTTGGGGGGCTCACTGTCTGTTATAGATATTACAGCATTTTCTCTCTCCACAAGAAGTAGCAGAGTGTGCGTGGCTGGTGCAGGTCAGTAGACCTATGATCCAAGAGGACGTAGTTCAATTCCAAGTTGGGGCAGGCTCCTGAGTTTAGGCCTGGATCCCAGGTGCGTGGGGGCATACAGGAGACTGCCAACCAATGATTTTGTCTCATTATTGAGGCTTCTATCCATCTCTCCCTCTCCATTTCTCTGAAATTAATACTAAATGTACTTAAGAAATGGTAATATATGCTCCCAAGCTGATGGTCCCAAACTAGAAAGGGGGAAGGAAGAGAAAATAAAGTAATGGCAATAAAAAGAAAGAAGGGCCAGGTGCTGTGTGTGGCAAGCTAGGAAGCTGCTTACACCCAGCAGAGATCAGCAAGCACGTGAGGGTCTGGCACTGAATGAGAGGCAGTAGAAGGAGAAAAAGCATGACCGAATCCCTCATCTACAGGGAGACTAGAAGCACAAATGGAGCCCTGCCCCTGGGCCTGGGTGTGTGGCCTTCTTCCCAGGTGTTCCTCTGGCAGACCACTCAGTGAGCCAAATGAGACAGCCCTGGGCCTGAATGCAGTGGCATGTGGGCAGGGAGCCTGTTTCTTACTGGGCAGCTGACTGTCCGTTGATTATGGGATCCAACCACACAGTAGGACATCTCCCTTTCACTTGGTTGTATTGCCCCTCAGGGTGGTCCTCCATACCCCCAACTCCCCAGAGTGACCTTCACCTGTGTCCACCTAAGTTCTCTCCCGGAACTGGCTTGGGGTTGGCCACTCTTCAGACCCAAAACCCAGTGACTGTCACTGGCTCAGAGTTGGTTTACCACCTCCTTGATTGATGGGAAGGAGGGTCATGTGGGGAGAGTCTTCTCACATTATGATCTAGCCTCCACAAAGGGTTTCATATTCTTAGTACAGGACACGGATACTAAGTAAAGGTTTATGCCAGCTTAATATTGTGCTGAAAGGAATGTAACTGTTTTTACTGGCCACAAGTATTGGACTGCAAGCAGGGACTGGATCCAACGGGATGGCAGGTATAGATCTGTGAGTTCAGGCCTCTGACTAGCTGGCAGGATGATGTCCCTTTCAGTACTGGGGTCTGACTTGTGCACAGGGAAGCTCTACCATGAAGCGGCCAAAGGCCAGTGATGTAGGCTCCCAGTGGGGAGGAGTGTTTGAGTCCATGGCTGCTAGAAGTTGTAGTTCAGTGGTGATCACGGGAAGCCACTTGTTACAGTCCCTGTGGATGCACCTTCTGTGGGCATAACCACTGAAGAGTAACAGAGGTTAGGTAGGAGGTACTGGTGCCCCAGAAAGAACCACCAAACCAGAATAGATAAATGGTGATGTGATCTACTGGAGCCAAACTCACCCAGCCTAGTGTCTGTGTATCACAGATGCTCATGCCCTCTTATTTAACCAGTAACTGCAGATGGGAGAATCAGGTTAACATGTCATAGAGGTCACCAGATTGTTAACATTCAGTTCCCTTTATTACTGACATTTATTCACACCCATTCAAGCAAAGGTAATCCCCGCATCTACCTCCCAAGACAGAATCCCTCCCCAGTTGAGATTCAGGTGCATATCTCTAACTCCTTAAGACCCATCTCCCCAAAGAAACCATCTGTCCCCCTGTCAGCATTTCCCCACATCACTGAGTAGTTGTCTGAAACTGGCTGCTGGGATCCTTTAAGATACACTTATGTCTGGGCTTCAGTGTCCAAGAGCCCAGAGTAAAGCCTAAGAGATGTGTACTCAGCTAGACAGACATGTATCAGTGTCACAGAATGGGGTTTGTGTTATAGAAAGTTGTACAGCCACAGTGAGGACAGGGGTAAGCACAGAACCAGACCATGCTGGACCGCCCAACTCCTGAAGCATATGCTTCAGCTAGGCATGCACCTGAGCAATTCGGCCCAGGTGGATGGTGCTGCTCCTTTCCTCATAACTCTCCAGGGGGGCTGCATACAGCACACAATTCAGCTTGCTCAGCGTGATGGTGTAGCGAAGCAGGTCCTCCAGAATGGTCATGGAGATGGCATTTTCACAGAAGCTTAGGGTCATGAGCTGAGAGCAGTGGCTCAGGGCAGGCAGGAGGTTCATGAACTTGGGGTCCATGATCCCACACTCATCCATGTTCAGGTCCTGCAGGGTGCGGGAGGCTCTCTCTAACAGAAATAGGAGGAGCCCAGAACTGAGGTTGGTCAAGTTGAGCCTCCTTAAATTCAGGACTTTCAGCTGGCAGATGTTCAGGTGATGGGATAAATGTCTCAATTCACATTCTAAAGCGGGCATTTAATGATGTACAGAGTCTCCAAAGGGGTCTTCAGGCAGCTGGGAGACATAGAACAGTTAGGAGAGGGGGATGGACCTGGGGAGCAGAGCATGGTGAGGACGAGCCAGGCCTTAAGGCAAAGAGGTCCATTTCACCAAAGCCTAAAGTTTTCCAGATAATGATCAAACCCAGGATGTTGCCCAGTGAAAAGAGTCATTCAAGTCAGTGCAAATTTGAGTGGAATCCTTTCTCCATCTCTTATCTGCTCTGAGATGGATTGAACTGGATGAGACCTCACACACTCCATTTGTTCATCTGTTATGTGGAGCACATCATACACCCCACCCTCATACACACAGGTGTTGTGAGCATGAATGATGGGAGGTAAAGGTGGGAGGAGCACAGCAAGGAGCCTGACCCAATGTCTCAAGCAGGGGTCAACAAGTGAATTTTAGTATTGGAGACATGACCCGAAATGCCTTCAATTTGGGCTCCATTCCAGCCACAGCTTGGACTCCTGTCATCCTCATCTCTTAGCCCATGAGGCTACTGGCATAGTTGCCAAAAGTGCAAATCTGGACAAGGTCAAGCAACATCCAGCGGTGGCTGCGATCCTGCAGGAACTTAGATTACTGCATAGTCTACAAACTACCTATCCCTTTTCATGATTCCTCCCTCCAGAATCCTGCATTTACCAGGCATTTCCTTAGCAGGAGCCTTTGGCAAGCCTTGGCAGACGGTGATTCGAGGCAGGTTTGGATTGAAAGTCTGCCATCACCAAATAGCTAAGTGTGGATCTTAACCCCTGAAACCTCACCTCTGATGGGCTTTCCTCTCCTCACTGCCATCCTCACTTGGTTCCATTGCATAATCTTCCCTTAGACACCACTTAGAAGCTTCCCAAGCTACCATCACTGCCCGAAGCCCCCATTACTTCCATTCCTAGCAAGGAGGCTCTTTAATAGCATCTTTCTTAGTTCATACATCCTACCTCAGTCTGGGGGTGGGTGGGTGTTTCCTGACAACATGCAAGGGGACAGAGCAGTAAACAAGACATTGACTGTGTGGACCATCTAGTGTCTCAGGCTCTCTAGCACTACTGCTGGACAGCACATAGGAGGTCCCGTCACTGTGGAATGAAAAGAGAAGTGGCTCACACTGGTCTGCAGAGAAACCTCACCACACTTCTCCTGAGGTTCTGGTCTAGGTGGCCTTTGAGGAAGGAGACAATATGCAAATAGAGCTCCTGGAGGTAGAACTGGCTGAGGAACTGAGAGGTGACCAGGATAACACACTGCTCCTCCTGCTCCAAGGTGGTGTGAGAAGATGTAAAGACGTGGGAGAGGAGGAAACGACGCAGATTGACCTTCAGGCCCAGGTAAGGAGCGAACTTCCTCAGAGTGGACAGCTTCCAGGTACAATTTACCTCCAAATCCTGGACAGAGTCGAGCTGCACCATATCCAGGATGTTAATGTTTTGCTTCGACACTGCATAAATCGTGAGCTTCTTACAGCAAAGGTGCAGCAAACCTCTCCTCTCACTGACTTTCTTAATAAGGTAGCTGAGGGACTCATCAAGGACACCTTTCTTAAGGCAAAAGTCTACTTACACCTCCATGGGGGCCAAGAGTGGATTTGGCCCTGCCCTTAAGCTGTCCACTTTCCCCCTCTTCCTCATTGATGTGGGACCTCAGGCTCCAGCAGTGAGCAAACATGAGCTCTTGTTCCAGCCCACATGATCCAGAACTCCTGATGAGCTCCCTTCTGTAAATTCAGCATCTGCATTTTCCACCTCCTGTGGAGAAAACAGGAAATAGACTGGGGTGCATTAAGATAACAGGGAATGAGACCCTGACCATGAGTCTGGGAATCTGGGCACCTAGGCCAGACACCCAATGTGCCTGTTACTCCATACCCCAGGAATTAGTTGCTCCTTGCACTACTGGGACCCTTCATGGTCCCCATTTCTGGGACCTTTAGGTGCCACCAGGAAGGGTGGGCTCATGTCCCTTCGGTCACCCTCTGCATCTTCATCAGCCCTATATATATGCAGCCTTTTCCCAGAATGACGCCAGCAGTGGCTCCAAGTCCTCCCTGAGCTCTCCCTTTGGCCCTGTATGCTCCCATATCCCAGCTGTAACTGCTCAGATCCCCAGGGCCCAACCAGGCTACTGAATCCCCCTCACCTGGGTTGAGTCTCCTGGGCAAGCAGGGCATGGAGCCCATGGAGCACAGTCTGAACGATATCATGGTAAGGCTGCCGATGGTTCATCAGAGCCCCCAGAGGGAGGCAGGGGAAGGGCCAATCCTGCACCATGGCCTTCAGGACTTCGCTGTGCTTCCCTGCCAAGGCTGCTGTGAACCAAGGTGGGAAGAGCTCCATAGGCAGTCACTCCACAGCATCAATAGCCGAGGCTTCATCCCTCAGCAGGCTCTGGCATGTCAGTTCCAGAAGTCTGCGTGGAGCCTGGCTGTTCATCCTGATGAAGTGGCTCTTAAAGACATCCTGGGAAATGGCCGTAGCAAGGCATCTTCTCAGGCTGAGCATGAGCAACCTGGTCCTTCTCCTTTTAGAGGAACCAGCTGAGGGCAAAAGGCACTGCTCTGACAACAATTGGAGCATCCCAATGAACCCCAATCCCGTTTTCTGCTTAGGGGCTACAAAGGCACTCAGCCCTGCCTCTCCTTGACTGGTGGCAAGACAAGCACCTTGCCAGACACCAAGGAATGGTGAGATGACCACTGGACCCCTCCCACATCTACCCACTGCCTACCTGTAATTCTGCTGTGCAATGAGAACTGGAAACCAGAGAAATGGTCCCACCCTTTTCAGGGAAAACCTTTCTGATTATCACTGAAGGACTGAGAGCACCTGGAGTAGGCAGCAGTGCCTGGCCAAGCACCACCTCTTGCTAAGCTCCAACCAATAAAATAGATGGGGAAGATTAAGGAACACCCACACAATGCTTACCTTCTGGAATTGGAGACATTTTAAATTAGAAAGAGTAAAAGCAGCACAAAAGATTTCTAAAGCATGCGGTAGAGATGAGAAAAATAACCATCAATTTCAAGATGTTCAGTCTATTCAGTGTCCCTTCTATAAATATTAGAATGACCACTTAATCCATGACCACAGAGGGCTCACATGTCACAACTAAGCCTCATTTCAAAAGGGAATGCAAGCCCTGGTCAGTGTTGCTCAGTTGGTTGAGCATCCCCCCTTGCACACAAAGTCGCTTTCAGGCTCCATTCCCAACCCCCAGTAGGGGATTGGAGGAGCCCGCTGATGGATGTTTCTCACATTAATGTTTCTCTCTCTCTCTTTCTCCCTTCTTCTCTTTCTAAACATCACTTGGCTTTTATTTAAGAACTCCCTTAAGACCTACTGTCAGAAACACAGCCTGGCCGATAAAATTACAAAAAGAATTTTGCCAATTTGGCTTACAATAGATTCCTTAGGAATATTCAACTTTCAGATAGGAGGGAAACTTGCTCTGTAAACCTCTATGAATGGCACACATCAAAACAGAAATCAAAACGTTTTGGATCACGGCTAATCTGCATCTAGATGCAAAGGCAAAATCTGCTCATTTGTAAGGAAAGAAATGCCAATTCTCTGTGGGACCTTGGCCTGCACGTCCTTGAGGACCACCTTACGCTCCTGACTCACCAGAGTGGACATGGTGCAGGGAGCCCTCTGCTCAGACCTGGGCAGTGACTCTCAAGCTCTAGCTTCTGATCCCTTCTCAGCCTCCTCAGAAACCATTATACCCCATCTGGCCACACCTTCTTTTGAGGTCCTAGCTGAAATGGCAACTTCCAACTGAAAGCTGAACCTTAGTGCTTGATCTCAAGGCAGTTAACCTGATTGGGTTTTGCACTCTTCATACCTCCAACTGAATCCTAGGTCCATTCATGAAAGGAAAAGAAAATGAAACCAACATGGAAGTAGACTTGATGGGTTGTTGGTACCACATCTAAATTCCCTAATGTTCATGTTAACACACCATTAGGCAGACAAGGTATCCTCTCAAGAGAAAAAGGAATACAATGCAACAGTATTGAGTACCAAATAGTCCTTGACACTTGATGTTACCTCAATTGCAAATCAGTGCCTATTCAAAGAGAAACAGAGGGACAGTTGGTCTTCCAGATTTTAAGGATCAAGTCTTTCCCAAAGGAGGTAGGGCCATAATCACATCAAGGGATTGATTAGTAGAAGGGGGGGCTACAACTTTGTAATGGGACCAAGGGAATCTCCCAAGACAAGGTGCACACTTGGGAAACTCAAAGACTCTGACTAGGTAAACTTGAGAACTTAAAAGGCTGGTGGTTAAGAAGAAAATATGGTACAACCCTTAAACCCAAGCTGGTGGGGAGTACAGACAGGAGGTTCAATCACCCTCCCTCTGTGGAGGTAAAGGGCATTTCCTCCAGAAGAGCCAGATGAGCTCAGCAAACTGGCTTGAGAAAATTAAATGTAAAAATGTGGGCTGTGAAGAGGCCAGAGGAGAGGTGTGGCAGCGGAACCTAGGAAGTGACATATCCAATTCTGAAAGCCACTGAGGGAGAGAGTTGTGGGTTCTTTGGAATCTTGGAGGCACATAGAAAAATAAACGTGGGCCAAAACACCTATGTATCCTTATCAAGGAGCTGCTCCCAGAGGGCATTTTCTTTGGCTCAGGCCTCCTTTTTCACATCCGGAACTTCCACAGGCAGCATATTTGGCCCAGGCAAGTTCCAGGGGCCTGGCCCTAAACATGACTGCCAAAGTCTGTATGGATAACTAATGTTTGCTAAACCCTATAAAACAACCCATGCAAATTGGCTTCAAAAAGCTCCTTCTGGGCCTAAAACTCTCAGTCAGATTGTGAGGGAAGTGTGTTCTCTCTCAGGATTAACCACAGTGCACAGATACACCTTCGCATTCAAATGTTTTTAAGCTGTACTTGTATTGGACATCTGCCAAGGATCTGCCAAATTTTTGGGATATCCCATGCTGCACTGAGTCACACATTGGATCATTGGAAATTGAGAGAGGCAGACAAACCCACACACACACACACAGAGAGAGAGAGAGAGAGAGAGAGAGAGAGAGAGAGAGAGAGAGAGAGAGAGAGAGAGAGCTTTTCTGCAGGCTTTTTTCTACCCCCTGCAATGTGATTCCCAAACAACTCTCATATTCCACGGAGAGGGACCATGTGAACAATTCCCACAGCGGTTTCACCAGAAAATTTTAGACTGGTTGATTAGATTTCTGGAAGAGGTTCAAACTGTAATGAGTTTAGGAAGTTAATCTGGAATTGTATCCTGGGCTTTCAGAACCAGTGGTGCCACCTCGGGGCTGTATTTCATTTTAACTCTGACATTGCATGCACCAGGCAGAATCTGGAAAATTGTAGGAGTTCAAGTTCAGGCAGCTTCTATGAGATCCCAGTGCCCAGGAGATACAAGGAGGTAGGAGGGACCTCTTAGAATGTCCTAGAAACAAAGTCTCAGCAGAACATGCCTTCTTCCTGAGCAAGAACCACTCCTCTTCCCACCCCGATGCACAGCATGCTTTCCCAGGGCATGAGGTGTGGCACTGGAGGCAGGAGCACATCTGCATCAAGGGCTGTCCTTCCTGCCCAGTATTGGACAGGCCCCGCCAACTCCCAGCACCCATACATGAATCTGGGGGATATTTTTACCACATCCTGGTCACCTACCACCTGCCCTCATCATGGCCCTCACTTATGTCCAACCCACAGCAGCCTTTGAGCACATGATTCCTACTGGGATCCTAAGATATATGCCCTTCTGACCTTTATTTTTTATTTTTTATTTTTTTTGTGGGAGGGTGGTCCTTAGAATGTGCTCTCAAGGCTGGGAACCCTCTTTATGCATTCCTGGAATGTCAGTCAACGTCTCATGAGCCTGATGCTGGGGACCCCCACTGTTGACAGAAATCAGGAATTCTCTCCAATTCATCTGAGTTGTTTTGGAGAACATGGCATGCTACAATGTGCAGAAGGAAAAACAACATCCCAGCTGCTTTTCTGGATCCAGAGAGGCACCGAGGAGGCTGGAGGATGCCCTTCCTGGGTCCAGAGCAAGCCCTACCTCTGTGAACCTTCACAGTCCCTGGGGATCAGTCCCCATGCATTGGCTTTCCCATATTCAGCTCTCTTAAGCCAGCCTTTGAGCAGACATGCATCCACCAAAGTGGATATCCTTGACAGAATGGACACATTCCTAGAAAAATACAGGCTTCCAAAACTCAATCAGGAAGAATAAAAAAAAAACATAAATAGGCCAATAACTACTGATGAAATTGAAACAGTAATCAAAAAGCTTCCAGCAAACAAAAGCCCCGGACCAGATGGCTTCACAGTGGAGTTTTACCAAACATAAAAGAAGAACTAAAATCAATGCTAATCAGACTATTCCAAAAAATTCAAGAGAGAGGCATACTTCTAAGGTCTTTCTATAAAGCCAGTAGTTTTGATATATTACCATAATACCAAAACTACCTAAAGACACCACAAAGAAAAATAAATACAGGCCTATATCCCGGATAAACATAGATGCTAAAATCTACAACACAATTCCAGCAAACCGGATCCATCATTACATCAGAAAGATCATACACCATGAACAAGTGGGATTTATTCCAGGGATGCAGAAAATGCATTTGACAAAGGCCAACACCCTTTCCTGATTAACACGCTCAGCAAAGTGGGAATAGAAGGATCATAATAACAGCCTTATATGACAAATCTATGGCCAACATCTTCCTCAATTCTAATAACTAAAAACATTTCCCTTAAGAATAGGAACAAAACAGGGATGCTGCTTTCATCACTCCTGTTCCACACAGAACTAGAAGTGCTAGCCAAAGTGATCAGACAAGAAGAAGAAATAAATGGCACCCAAATTGGAAAGAAAGTAAGTAAAATTGCCGTTATTTGCAGATGACATGATACTGTACATAAAAAACCCTGAAGAATCCATCAATAACTATTAGACTTAATAAATGAATTTGGCAAAGTAGCAGGATACAAAATTAATGGCAAAATTATACACCAATAGTAAACTTACAGAAGAGAGAATTTAAAAAAAAAAAATCCCATTTACCATTCCATCAAATAATTAAGACACCTAGGAATAAACTTAACTAGGGAGGTAAAAGACCGCTACTCAGAAAACTACAAGATGCTGAAGGAGAGACAGAAGATGACTGCTGACAGAAAGGCAGACTGCAAGATAGTATGTGAGTGAGAAAACAAAGGGAGAGTGTGTGGTCCCACGGGGAGTGTTTGTTGGTGAGTTGAAGGAAAGCTATACTTCAGGAGTCTGTGGGGCACTGATGGACAGGGCTTCCCTGAATGGGCAGTCCCCTCTGCAGATGGGTTCCCTCCCAGAGTGACCAGCTCAGATGCGGAGACCATGCCATCTTGAAGGGGAAAGTGGATGTTAATGGAAGCGTGAAAGCCTGGGGATTCTACAACTATGGCACCCACCTTACAGCTGTGAACCTGAGAATACAGGTCCCCAATTGGCGCAAGCACATGGATTCAGAGGAGCTCTACACTCCCTCACACAAAGGTCAGATTTTGCCTGGGATAAGGTGAGGTTCATTGTCCCAGCAGGAGAGAGAACCTCGTGCACAGTGGGAGCTGGAGAACCTGGGGAAATCTGTGCCTAGAAAAATTCGTGGCCCTTGGGGCTGGCATGATCCCTGAATGTGGAAGGGGGTCCTCAGAGCTGCTAACAGAAGGGAACTCTAAAAAGCAACCCATTTTAATCTGGACACAAAAGGACAGCCTAAAATTTTCAAAAGTGTGCCAGCTGCTTAGACCCAAGAGGAAAAAAGGCTGCACAGACTTGCACGCAGCCCTGGAGTTCGCACAGTTACTCTGGCTCTGTTTTGTGTGTTTTGTTGTTGTTGTTGTTGTTGTTTTGTGTATGTTTTTTTTTTTTTCTCTTTAAGTCCTTGCTTCTGATTACTAAGCCCAATACATAGGATCAGCCAACTGGGAATACCTAAAGAGACTTTAGGGGAAAGTTGTTTTTATGGAACCTGGGGATCAGAGCCAGGAATAACCATCAGAGAAACAGATCTGGGGCAACCCACTCCCACAAACAAGTATTAAGTGCCACAGGAAAACAAAATCTAAACACCAGCTAGAGAGAACCTATAGTCCTGGAGGTCAATCTAGAAACACTGACACCCAGGGGTTGAATCACAAATGGACTCTTGTGTAAACACAAATAAAGGAATACAAGAAATAGAGATGTACTGCCTGCTTAAAACTCAGGACTGGCTTACAACACGGAGGAGCAGTGAAAATAAGGGAACTTCAACACTGTCCTGACTAGGAAACATGCGTGCCAAACAGAACAGTAGAGGAAGTGAATGACCTTCACTACTTCACATTTTTATTTTTATTTTTTTCATCTTTTACTTAAGAAACTATTTTTTTTCTTTTGTATTCACTTGATTTTACCTTTTTAATTATTACATTTTTATTTTCCATCAGTATTATAACTACTATTATTTTTCTTTTTTTTTAAGTGTCTTTTTATTTTCTCTTCATTTTACTTTGGGGTTAGTGTTCTACATTCTATTTTCTTCTTTCCTTTAGCATCTTTTACTCTATCTCAACTTTACCTTTATGCCATCACTCTCTTCCTCACTTTCCCCTCTCGCTGTCCTGTTTCTCTTACCCTATTCCTGTTTTAGATTTTCCCTATCACTTCATTTTACCCCTGTTAAAATTTCACCCAAATTATATTCGAATCCCCTTCTCCAAGTTCATACACACCTCTCGCTTCTCTTTCTTCACTATCCAATATTTTTTCTCTCTTTGTTGTTGGCTTGATTGTTGATTATATCAATTTTTATGCTTGTTTGTGAGATTGTTTTGCTTATTCCTTTTTTTTTCTTTTTTTTTTTTTGCTTCTGTTTTCCATGCCTACCCTTAATATTAGTTCTTGTTTGTAGTGTGCATTCATCTCCAAGTACTTGTTGCTGGCTTTTTTTGGAATTAGTGGCTGTTCTATTCAAGTTTTCTCCCCATATATATAGTTTGTTCCCCTCTTCTTTCTCATTCTCATTGTTTTCTCTGTTACTTTTTTTATCCTTTTCCCAATTTAATTTTTGCATTCCTTTTCTTTTCTCTCTTCTTCTTTCTCTCCTATCCTGCAATTCACCTTTCCCTGTTTGTCACCTTTATTTGGGGTTATTAATATCATGAATACATTTCTGTTCAGTGCCTTGTGCATTGTACCTGGTTGTGTTGTATTTTGTGGATTAAAATGAATGCAGGAGAGAGAGAGAACTACATAACCAAACACCTGGAGAAGTGAAATCATAGGGAGCCAAAGAAATAGCCCACATATGAAAAAAAAAGCAGGCATCACCAGAAAGGAAATAAATGATATAGAGGAAAGCAACTTGTAGGAGAAAAAAATCAGAGAAATGGTCATAAGGTGGCTGAAAGGAATGGAAGACAAAATTGACAATATGTGTAAGAAACAAGAGGAAATGAAGAAGAACCAAGAAGAAATGAAAAATGGCATTGCTGCTGTAGAGAACTCAATAGAAAGTATCAAGGGTAGACTATAAGAAGCAGAAAACCACATCAGTGAGCTAGAAGACAAGGTAGGAAAAAATACCCAAGTAGAGAAGCTTCTAGAAAAAAAATATTAAAAGCAGGAGGAAGGCCTAAGGGAAATTTGGGACAGCACAAAACAAAATAACATCCACATAATAGGGGTGCCGGTAGAAGAGGAAACTGAGCAAGGAATGGAAAACCTGTTTGAAGAAATAATGATGGAAAACTTCCCTGATATAGGGAAGAAAAAACCCACACAAATCCAAGAAGCTCACAGAGTCCCAAGCAAAATGAACCCCCAAAGGATGACCCCAAGGCTCATTATAATTAAACTGGCTAACACCAACGACAAAGTAAGAATCTTAAAAGCAGCCAGAGAGAGACAGAAAGTTACATACAAAGGATCCCCCATCAGAAAAGCAAGTGATTACTCAACAGAAACACATTAGGACAGAAGGGAATGGAATGAAATATACAAAGTCATGCAAAGGAAGGAACTGAATCCAAGTATACTGTACTCAACAAGGCTATCAATTAAAATTGAAGGTGAAATCTGGAGCTTCACAGACAAAAAACGAATAAGGGAGTTTATTACCACCAAACCAGTAATGGAAGAAATGCTAAAGCATCTGCTGAAAAACAAAACAAAAAAAAATAGGAACAAAAAAAGAAACACAGGGGTAAAGAATAAAAATGGTAACTAACAAGAACCTATCAATAATAACTATAAATGTAAGTGGATTAAATGCCACAATAAAAAGACATAGAGTAACAGATTGGATAAGAAACATGACTCATATATCTGCTGTCTACAAGAAACCCACCTCAGAAAAAAAGATGCACAGACTGAGGGTAAATGGATAGAAAAAGGTTTTTCATGTAAATGGAAATTTAAAAAAAAAAAAAGCTGGGGTAGCAATACTTATATCTAACAAATTAGATTTCAAAGTGAAGGACATAAAAAGAGATAAGGAAGGCCACTTCATAATACTAAACGGAGCAATCAGACAAGAAGAAATAACTCTGGTAACCATATACACACCCAATACATAAGCATGCAAATACATAAAAAGACTCCTGGAGGATATCAATGGGAGATTGACAGCTATACAATCATACTAGGAGACTTTAATACTCCACTATCACCATTGGGCAAATCCTCTAAACAAAAAATCAGCAAAGAACCATTAATCCTAAATGCCTAATTAGACCAGATGAAATTAATTGACATCTTAAGAACATTTCACCCCAAAGCCACAGAATATACATTCTTCTCAAGTGCACATGAGTCATTTTCAAAGATAGACCAACTATTGGGTCACAGGCAAAGTCTCTTCAAATTCAAGAAGATATAAATCATATCAAGCATCTTCTCAGATCACATTAGCATAAACCTGGAAATCAACTACAATAAAAACAATCCAAAAAAATCAAACACATGAAGAGTAAACAGCATGCAATTAAACAATGACTGGGTTATCAGAGAGATCAAAGAAGAAATAAAAACCATCATGACAACAAACTACCATGATAACACAACAGTCTCAAATCTATGGGACACAGCTAAAGCAGGCTTGAAGGGTAGTTCATAGCTCTACAAGCCTACTGCAAAACACAAGAAATAATGTTAATAAATCACCTAACCTTATATCTCAAAGAGTTAGAAAGAGAGCAACAGGAAAAGCTCAGTGTAAGCAGAAGGAAGGAAATAAAGATCAGAGCAAAGATAAAAGACATAAAGACAAAAAAAATGCAAAAGATCAACTAACAAGAGCTGGTTCTTGAAAGGATAAACAAGATTGATGCACCTCTAGCCAGGCTCATCAAGAAGCAAAGAGAGAGGACCCAAATAAACAACATCAGAAATGAAAGAGGAGAAATAACAACAGACACCACCGAAATACAAAGGATTGTTAAAAAATACTACGAAAAACTCTATTTCAAAAAACTGGAAAAGCTGGCGGAAATGGACATATTCCTAGAAAAATATAACCTTCCAAAACTCAATCAAAAAGAATCTAAACAGCTCAATAGTCCAATAACTATGGAAGAATTTGAAGCAGTCATAAAAAAGCTTCTGGCAAACCATAGCCCCGGGCCAGACGGCTTCACAGGGAGTTTTGCCACACATTCAAGGAAGAATTAAAACCTATCCTCCTCAGACTATTCCAAAAAATTCAAGGGGCGGGAACACTTCCAATCTTTTTCTATGAAGCCAGCATCACCCTAATACCAAAACCAGATAAAGACAACACAATGAAAGAGAATTACAGGCCAACATTCCTCATGAACATAGATGCCAAAATTTTCAACAAAATTCTAGCATACTGGATCCAGTATAACATCGTAAAGATCATACACCATGACCAAGTAGGATTTATCCCGGGAATGCAAGGATGGTAAAATATCCTCAAATCAATAAACATGAGATATCACATAAACAAATTGAGAGATAAAAATCACATAGTTTTATCAATTGATGCAGAAAATGCATTTGACAAAAGTCAACACCCTTTCTTGATAAAAATCTCTCAACAAGTTGGGAATAGAAGGATAACACCTCAACATAATAAAAACTATATATGATAAACCCACAGCTAACATCATACTCAATGGGCAAACACTAAAACCATTTCCCCTATGAACAGGAACAAGACAGGGATGCCCACTCTCACCACTCCTGTTTGACAAAGTACTGGAAGTATTAGCCACTGCAATTAGACAAGAAGAAGAAATAAAAGGAATCCAAATTGGACAAAAAGAAGTAAAGGTGTCCTTATTTGCAGATGACATGATATTGTACATAAAAAACCCCAAAAGACTCCAACAAAAAACTAATAGACCTAATAAATGCATTGAGCAATGTTGCAGGATACAAAATTAATGCCAAGAAACCTATGGCATTTCTATACACCAATAGTTAACTTAGAGAAAGAGAGACTAAAAAAGCAATCCCATTTACCATCGTACCAAAAAATTAAGATACCTAGGAATAAACTTAACTAAGGAGGTAAAAGAACTATACGTGGAAAACTACAGGACACTGAAAAAAGAGATAGAGGAAGACATAGACAAATGGAAGAACATATCATGTTCATGGATTGGTAGAATCAACATCAATAAAATGCCCATACTACCCAAAGCTATCTATAGATTCAATGCACACCCCATTAAAATACCAATGGCATATTTCACAGACCTAGAAAGAACTCTGCAAAAATTCATCTGGAATAAAAAAAAAGACTCCGAATAGCCACAGCAATCCTGAGAAAGAAGAATAAAGTAGGAGGTATCTCAATACCAGATTTCAATCTGTATTACAAAGCCATTGTTCTCAAAACAGCGTGGTACTGGCACAAGAACAGACATATAGACCAATGGAATAGAATATAGAATCCATATATTGACCCAAACCACTATTAATATGTATATTAATTAATATTTGACAAAGGAGGCATGAACATACAATGGAGTCAAGACAGTCTCTTCAATAAATGGTGTTGGGAAAATTGGACAGATACATGCAAAAAATGAAACTAGATCGCCAACTTACACCATACACACACACAAATAAAAACTGAAAATGGAAAAGGACCTGAACATAAGAAGGGAAACCATAAAAATACTAGAGGAATCCACAGGCAGCAAAATCTCAGACATATGCTGAAAGAACATCTTCACTGATACTGCTCCTAGGGTAAAGGAAACTAAAGAGAAAATAAACAAATGGGACTACATCAAAATAAAAGCTTTTGCACAGCAAAAGGAACAATCAACAAAACAACAAGAAAGCCCACTCTATGGGAGAACATATTTGCAAATGTTATCACTGATAAAGTTATAATCTCCAACATCTATAGGCAACTTATACAACTTAGTAAAAGGAAGATAAATGATCCAATAAAAAATGGGCAATGGACCTAAGTAGAATCTTTTCAAAAGAAGACAGAAGGAAGGCCAAGAGACACATGAAAATATGCTTAAGGTCACTAATTATCCGAGAGATGCAAATCAAAACGACAATGAAGTATCATCTCACACCTGTAAGAATGGCTATCATCAACAAATCAACAAAGGACAAGTTTTGGCGAGGATGCAGAGAAAAAGGAACCCTCGGGCACTGCTGGTGGGAATGCAGACAGGTGCAGCCACTGTGGAGAATAGTATGGAGTTTCCTCAAACAACTAAAAATGGAACTGCCATTTGAACCAGGAATCCCACTTCAAGGAATATATCCTAAGAAAATAGAAACACCAATCAGAAAGGATATATGCACCCCTATGTTCATAGCAGCATAATTTACAATAGCTAAGATTTGGAAACAGACTAGGTGCCTGTCAACAGATGACTAGATGAGAAAACTATGGTACATCAATACAATGGAATAATATGCAGACACAAAATAGAAGGAATTCTTACCATTTGCAGCAACCTAGATGAAACTGGAGAACGTTATGCTAAGTGAAATACGCTGGTCAATGAAAGAAAAATACCACATGATCTCACTCATTTGTGGATAATAAAGAACATTATAAACTGATGAACAAAAAGATAGATACAGAGGCAGAAAAGTATCAAATAGACTGTCAAATTACAGTGGGAAGGTTAGGGACAGGTGGGGAGATAAGAGATCAACCGAAGGATTTGTATGCATGAATATAAGCACTAGCAATGGGCGCAAAACCTGGGGGTGGGGGTGAGGGCATGCATGGGAGTGGGGTGTGTGGGGCAAAATCAAAATATGTACACATATAATACCTTAATAAAAAAATGGAAAAAAAAGAGTAAATCATTTCTCAATGTGAGCACAGAGGGAAGAAAGAAGTTGGTACAATGTGAGAAAATACCATGTAAAGAGCAGAAAGAACACTCTACATCAATCTAAGAAATCACTAAGAAATTACAAAATGCTGCAGTAAACTGTAGGAAATTCATTTTAAAAAAGTGTAAAGCATTTCTCAATGTGAGGCAATGTTGAAGAAAGGTGTTTATACAATGCATGAAAATCCCTTCAAATAGAGCAGGAAGCACATTACAGCACAGTGTTAAAGACCACCAGTAATTAATTGGAAAGCAGCAATAACTGATCGCAACTGCTTAGAAAACAGGTAAAAGTCACCCTTATGTGAGAAAAGAATATAGAAAGAAGTTTGAAAAATGTGGGGATATGCATGAAATAGAGCAGTTAGCATACTATAACTGTGTGAGATACCACTCTGTATTCACAGAAATGCAGCAGTACATGATACAATATCAGTGGAAAATAAGTCTATAGCATTTCTCACTGTGAGGAAAGAGGGAAGCTAAATTTCTGTACAATGTGGGAAAAATCACATAAAGACAGCTGTAACCACAATAGAGCCCATTCTTAGAAGCCCTAGGAATTCACTGAAAATCAGCAGTGACATACACCGAATAGAGAGAAGACAAGTGAAAATCACTTTGGAACATGAGGAAATTGTCTAAAAAGGTGTTTGTACAATGTGGTGATATCCATGAAAGAGAGCAGGAAGCAGAGTATAGCAGTGTTAGAAAACTATGGGTACTCATGGAAAAGCAACAGTAAACTATAGAAAAGAGCTGGAAAACAAGAGTAAATGATTTCTCAATGTGAGCACACAGGTGTTTGTACAATGTGGAAAAATCACATAAAGAAAGCTGTATCCGCACTAGAGCACAGTCTTAGAAGCCCTAGGACTTCACTGAAAATCATCATTGAGGAACACCAAATAAAGAGAAGACAAGTGAAAGTCACTTAGGAATGTGAGGAAAGAGTCTAGAAAGGTGTTTGTACAATGCTCTCTTTTATTGATTCATTAGCTAGAAAACAAGTGAAAAATCACTTCGGAATTTGAGGAGAGTGTAGAACGGTGTTTGAGCACTAGAAGATATGTGCTGAAGAGCAATACATAAGTTAGAACACACTTTTGAAAGCACTTTGAAATCAGGAATCTCCCTCGAGGGGTCCCAGATTGGAGAGGGTGCAGGCTGGGCTGAGGGACACCACCCCCCTCCATGCACGAATTTTGTAAATCATTTCCCATTGAGAGCACAGAGGGAAGAAAGAAGATGGTACAATTTGGGAAAATCCCAGGTAAAGAGCAGAAAGCACAATATACCCCAAACAAAGAAATCACTGGAAAATTATAGAAAAGCAGCAGTAAACTATAGGAAATACTTCGAAGAGAAGAGTAAATCATTTCTCAATGTGTGGAAATGGTGTAGAAAAAAACATTCTATGTCCCATGGGGATAGAATGTTTTTACAATGTGTGGCAATCCCTTAAGTAGAGCAGTAAGCACACTATATGAAGCACAGTGTTAAAAACCCGATGTAATTCACTGAAAAGGAGCAGTAACTGATGCAAATGGTTTCAAAACAAGTAAAACTCACTTCTCTATGTGAGGAAAAAATATTAAAAGGAGTCTGTGAAATGCGGTGATGTACATGAAATAGAGCAGTAAGGATTGTCAAACTAATCGAGAAAACCACTGTGAATTCACTTAAACTCATCAGTAAGTGATACAAAATTGTTGGAAATACATGTACCTCATTTCACACTGTGAGGAAAGAGTGAAAAAGAGTTTTTGTACAATACGAGAAAATCGCTTAAAGACAGCTGTAACCACACTGGAGCACAATGTTTGAAGCACTAGGAATTCGATGAAAATCAGCACTGATGTACACCAAATAGAGAGAAGACAAGTGAAAGTCACTTTGAATGAGAGGAAAGAGTCCAGAAAGTTGAATATAAAAGTCCGTGAAATAATGAAAAAGAGGAATATGCACAATATAGCACAGTGCTAGAAACCAATGAGAATTCACTGAAAAGCAGCAGTAAACGACAAAATAGTTATAAACAAGCGAGAATCTCTTTTGAAAATGAGAAAAAACTCCAGAACGGTTTTTGAGCATGAGGAGAAATCAGTGCTGAAGAGCAATACACACATTAGAGAACACTTTTGAAAGTATTTTGAAATCAGTGAACAGCACCTGTAATCTCTACAAGAAATCACCGAGAATTATGAAAAGCTGCAGTAAACTGTAGGAAATACTTAGAAAACAAGTGTATATCATTGTTAGCAATGGTTAGAAAACAAAACTAAATTCTCTATATGAGGAAAAAATATAGAAAGGAGTTTGTAAAATGGGGGGATGTCCATGAGATAGAACATAAGCATACCATAACTGTGATAGAAACCACTCTGTATTGACAAACACAGAAGTAAATGATACTAAATGTTTGGAAGACAAACGTACACCTTCCTCACCTTTAGGAAAGTGTGAATAAAGGTATTTGTACAATGCGGGAGAATCAAGTGAATCTGTAAACACACTAGAGCAGAGTGTTAGAAGCCCTAGGAATTCTCTAAAAATCAGCAGTGACATATACCTAATAGAGAGAAGACAAGTGAAAGTCACTTAAGAATGTGAGGAAAGAGTCTAGAAAAGTGTTTGTACAAGGTGATTGAATCAAAGAAAAAGAGCAATACGTACACCATGGCACAGAGAAACCAATGAGAATTCACTGAAAAGCAGCAGTAGATGACAAAACGGTTTGAACACAATTGAAAAGCATTTGGAATGTGAGGAAAGAGTGTAGAACTGTGAGCACAAGGAGAAATCAGTGATGAAGAGCAATACACACATTAGAGAACACTTTTGAAAGCACTGTGAAATCAGTGAACAACAGCTGTAATCTCTACAATTCAGATGGAAACAGGTGGAATTCACTTATGAACATGAGGAAAAACTGCACAAAACTTTTAAAAATGTAGGCATAAATGTCTATTAATAGAAGAGTGTTTAAGTCAATTATGTTATATTCAGGATTAAAGTGCATTATTACATAACCATTACCAAGACTGAACTGTCTGTAGAAATTTCTGTATCATACCAAATAAAAGTGAATAATAATACTTATAGTATGACCATTTTGTCAAAAGAAATACATAAAGATGTAATTTTATTTATATTTACAAATAGATATATACATTATTTTTTAAAAACTAGAAGGAAGTACACAGATCAGTTGAGAGGGGAATATTTTCATTCCTATTTATATATTTTTCTGTAAGGTGCATGGGGTGTAATGGGAAACATACATACTTTTGTAGTTAAAAATAAACATGACCTTGAAGATTTACATGTTGCCTAAAATAAGTCATGCCTATTTACTTTTTTACTCATCCCTTGCTCAAAATCCCTTTACATGTTGGCTTCTTTTGGGTGCAAGTTAAAAATATCCTGATGTCTTCTGCATGAAGCAAATATATTGTGTGAAGCAACATCTAGATTGTGGGCTAACTTATTTGGATCTCTTTTTCATTTGAACCCATGGGAGCAGTTGCTGGACTAACCAGAAAATGGAGTTCCCAGGGCTTCTCTCTGCTGATTAACATGAGGGAATGAGGCCCACTCAGAGTGAATTCCATAGGGAGCTCCCCAGGAAGAAGCTATTTGGCTCCTCCAAACCCTAGCTCCTTGCTGGGAAGCCTGATATGCCCAGCAGAGTATCAACTCCCCAGGGGAACATGCCCTCTACATGTTACCCATTGGAAAGTTCCCTCATGAGATGGGATGGGTTGACAGCCAGTCTGATGACCTCCTCGCCAACAGAGGGATGAGGGAATGGATCCCAGGCCCAGTGAGTTTTGGTGGAGTGAGGGAGTCAGGGAGGAGAAGCCTGCCTTTGCAGGAAAGCATGCCAGCTTGGGGACCTTTGGGTGAGTCTGTGTCTGAACTTGGGGGGATGGGGACTTGTCTTTCCTGAAGACCAAATTAGAAAGTCTCCTTATATTTTATTTAGACATTTTACCAGCAGTCCATGTGGAAAGGCCTGAGCGTTTAGAAGATCGGAGATGGAAGGTATACTTGGGAACTGCAGGGAATGTGGATGGGTGAGGAATGTCCAGCCAACAGGAAATGGTCCACCAAGAAAGAACCCCTGAAATGCAAGATGTCTTGTCAGGTAGAGTGTGGGGCTCAGAACCATGCCAGCCTACCTTTGCACCGCTTCAAAGATTTCTTACATGTGTATATTGTGCTCTGTATGGGCCATGCCCTACTTTAAACACATGAATATTAATGCTTTCAGTTAATATGACCCACTAATACATATACAGCTATGATCCCATTTCATAGATAAGGATCCTGAGCACAGAGAGTTTTAGGAACCTACTCAAGGTTACAGAGATATAAATAGCACATCCAGGCTCCAAAGCCCTTGCTGTTGACACAGTACTTTCTGGCTGTCCTAATATGGGTTGACATTTATTCATATCAAAAGAGTAAATACTAGACCTGGCCTGTGTTGTTAAGTGGGTAGAACATCAGCCCACTGTAGGGTCTCAGGTTCAATTTGGTAATGGGCACATGCCTGAGTTTCAGGTTCAATCCCTAGCCCCAGTTAGGGTGCATGTAGGAGGCAACCAATTGATGTATCTATCACATTAAGGTTTCTCTCTGTCACTTTCTCTTTCTCTATGCCTTCATCATTCCCTGTCCTCCCCTCCCTTACACTTGTTCTAAAAACCAAGGGGTAGAATTTCCTCAGCTAAGGATTAACATCAAAAAATTGTATAAATGAAAAGAAAATCCCATGATAATTTTAATAATGAGCATGTACAGGCTTCCTATGCCCCATAAAAATGAAAGTGACCCTGGCTGGTGTGGCTCAGTTGATTGAAAATCGTCTCATGTACCTACAGGTCGGGGTTCGATTGCCATCAGTACACATGCCTGGGTTGTGGGCTCTATACTCAGTAGAGGGGGTTGCAAGAGGCAGCCGATTAATGACTCTCTCCTATCACTGATGTTTCTATCTCTCCCTCTCCCTTCCTCTCTGACATCAATAAAAATATATTAAGAAGAAAAGGAAGGAAATTTGGACACATGCTACAACATGGATGAACTATGAAGACATTCTGCCAAGTGAAAAAAGTCAGTAACACAGACATAAGTACTGTATCATTTCATGTATATGAGGTCCCTAGAGCAGTCAAACTCAGAGTGACAGAAAACAACTGTGGATGCCAGGGGCTAGGGAGAGGAGGGTTCATTGAAGATAGTTTCAGTTTGGGGAGGTGAAAAAGTTGTTGAAATGATGGTGATGATGATAACACAGCAATGTTAATGTCCTAAATGCGGCTAAACTGTGCACTTGAAAGTGGTTAAAATAGTCAATTCTTTATTGTGTTTTCCTACCTAAAAATAGACAAATATGCAAATTGACCACACCTTCGCTATGCCCAAGCCATGCCCACCAGCCAAGCCATGCCCAACAACCAATCAGGACAAGTATGCAAATTACCCCAACCAAGATGGTGGTTAATTTGCACATCAAGACAGTATAGAAAGCAAGCCAAGAGCTGCAGATGGGAGCAAAGTTGTGGAGAAGCAAGCAAACCAGCCGGGGGTTAGCGAAGGGAGGAGCAGAGGCGGGGCCGGGGGAGAAGGAGGGAGAGCAGGCGGGCTGTCGGAGATGGGAGTAAAGCAGGCCTACTGGGGGAGAAGGTGTGGCGGGGGAGAAGGGAGGAGAACACGTGTGGCAGGGTAGAGTGCAGCAGGAAACCCTATTGTAGGATTCTTCCTTCAATGGGAACGCTAGTCCATATATAAAAAGCCCAGTGACCACAATGACCAGAATGACTGGTGGCTATGATGTGCACTGCGGCAGCCAACCAGCCTGATCTGGGCCCTAACAGGCCCCACCCTCTGGCCATCCCAGCCCCCAATTGGCCTCCAACAACCTGATTGGGAGTGTGGCTGGCTGCCCAATTGCCCACGGCCCCTCGCTCCCTCCATCCCAGCTTGATTGGCCCCCATTGTGGCAGACCAGCTGGACACCACCCATTCACAAATTTGACAAATTTGTACACTGGGCCTCTAGGATGTATATGTATGTATGTATGTATGTATGTATGTATGTATGTATGTGTGTGTATATGTGTATATATACATATATATATATATATATATATATATATATATATATATATATATATCCTATCTAATAAACGAGTAATATACACATTAACCATCACTCTGCTACGCCCACAAGCCATGCCCACAAGCCATGGCCACAAGCCAATCAGGATCAAGTATGCAAATCAACCCAACCAAGATGGCTAGGGCCACAGAGAGAGCAGGAGGGGGGCTTGGGTTTCGCCAGCAATGGAGGAAGGCAAGCTTTCCACACACCCTGTCTGGCCCAGGCCTCCACTTAAGGCTACAAAGATTCAATTATAAAAGACAGATAAATCCCAACAGAAATGACTGCCACCACCGAGCAAGCAGGAGGCTTGGCTCCATTGTAGGCTACCAAGTTTCAATTGTAGAAGATAAATAAACCCCAGATATCAGGGCCTCTGCTTGGGTCATAGGGGGCATCGCTGGCCTGCAAACCAACACAAGCCACTCTCCCAGGCCACCCCACACCCCAAGGGAACCCTGATCCAGGACACCCTTCAGGGCAAACCTGATGGCTCCCACCCATGCACCAGGCCTGCATCCTATCTAATAAAATAGTAACGTGTAGACTGACCATCACTCCAACACACAAGATGGCTGTCCTCAGGTGGTCAAAGATCCTGCCCCCATGTGGACACAAGATGGCCAGCAGGGGAGGGCAGTTGGGAGGGAACAGGCCTGCAAGGGAGGGCATTAAGGGGTTACCAGACTGGCAGAGGAGGGCAGTTGGGATCAAAAAGGCGATCAGGCCAGCAGGGGAAGGCAGTTGTGAGGGACCAGGCCTGCAAGGGAGGGCAGTTGGGGCGATCAAGCCTGCAGAGGAGGGCAGTTAAGGGATTACCAGGCTGGCAGCTGAGGGAAGTTTGGATCAAACAGGCTGGCAGGAGAGCAGTATGACATGAAACAGCCTGGCAGGGTAGTGGTGAGAGGGTGATCAGACTGGCAGGCAGAAGTGGTTAGGAGCAATCAGGAAGGTAGGCAGACGAGTGGTTGGGAGCCAGCGGTGGGATCGGGCCTAAACGGGTAGTCGGACATCCCTTGATGGGTCCCAGATTGGAGAGGGTGCAGGCTGGGCTGAGGGACACCCCACTCCCCCTTGCACAAATTCTGTCCACTCCCCCTTGCATGAATTTTGTGCACCAGGCCTCTCTCTCTATATATATAAAAGGCTAGGCAACTTACTGGCTGACCTGCCAGCTAGTAGGTACGACCCATAATGACCACCAGGGGGCAAACACTCAACGCAGGTGCTGCCAAGTAATAGTAACTTTGCAGAATGCACTCTTGCACTCTGGGACCCCTTGGGGGAAGTTGGGTTCCCAGTTTCGGCCTGATGCCCGCAGGCCAGGCCAAGGGACACCACATCCTGTAGCAATTCCACTGTCTCTGCAGATGCCCTTTGAACCCCTGTGCTGCCCCAGGTGAGGCTGGCTGGCAAGGGACTATGGAAGGTTGGCTCCAGGGCATTTACAGCACATCATGCCCAGTCCCACCCCGTTGGCCACCTTGTAATTAATTTCCTTTCAATATCCACAGATTCATGCGCCAGGCCTGTAGTCTTATGCTATATAATAAAAGGCAAATATGCAAATTGACCAAATAGTGGAGCAATCAGTAGCTATGATGCACATTTACCACCAGGGAGCAGACACTCGATGCAGGAGCTGCCCCCTGCTGGTCAGTGCACTCTCATGGGAAGCAAGCCTAAGCCATCAGTCGGATATCCCTCAAGGGCTCCCAGACTTCAAGAAGGTAAAGGCCAGGCTGACACCCCCCTTCCCTCTGAGTGCATGAATTTCATGCACTGGGCCTTAGTTCTATAATAATATAACCCTAATATGCAAATTGACTAAATGGCGGAATGACTGGTCACTATGATGTGCACTGACCACCAGGGGGCAGACGCTCAATGCAGGAGCTTCCCCCTGGTGGTCAATGTGCTCCCACAGGGGGAGCACCACTCACCCATTAGCTAGGTTCACAGTTAATGAGGGTAGCAGCTGTGGCAGGAGCCTCTCCTGCCTCTGGGGAGTAGGCGGAATCCCCCAGGGTTCCCGGACTGCGAGAGGGCACAGCTGGGCTTAGGGACCCTCCCCCTCTCCCCAGTGCATGAATGTAGTGCACAGGGCCTCTAATCAATATATATAAAAAGGCAGCTACTGTAATGGCCATAACGACCTAATAACTAGTCGCTATGACATCCACTGTGGCCAGCAAACTGGCTGATCACGGGGTGGGGCCAACGGCCAAACTTGCAGCCCATCCCCCCTGATGGCCTGCCCCTGATCAAACATTCCCATCCCGATCAAGAGCAGGTCCTGCCGGCCAAACACCCCCTCCCTAACTCCCTGGCCAACTGTGCCCCTGATCAGCCCAGCCCACCAGGGCCTGAAGCCCCTCCCCGAGGCTGGCCAGCCCCTGATCGCACCCCCCCACCCCAATAGGGGGTGGGGCTGGGCAGCTGACCTCCTGCAGTCCCTCCCCCTGGTCAGCCACATTCTGATGGGCCCCCACCACACTGATTGGCCCAAAGCTCCTCCTCCTTGCCCGCACCACCCCTGATTGCCAGCCCACCTCGATAGGGGGCAGAGCTAGCCAGCCAACATCCTGCTGCCCCTTCCCCTAGCTGGCCACACCCATGATGGGCCCACACCACCCTGATTGGCCCATAGCCCCTCCCCCTGGACAGCCCCACCTCTGATTGCCACCCCACCTCAAAGGAGGCAGGGCTGGCCAGCCAATCTCCTGCAGCTCGTCCCTGCAGTCCCACCCCAGATAGGACCCCCAACCCAATCAGGGACAGGGACAACCAGACAACCTCCCATGGCCCCTCCCCCAGGACACTGGCACCTGATCAGCTCACCCACCAAACCTATTTGGGGGCGGGGCTGGCCAGCCCACCACCAACAGCCCCTTCCCATGGCTGGCCTCGCCCCCAATCGGCCCCCAAATCCAATCAGGGGCAGGGCCCACAGTCCAATTGCCCATAGCTCCTTCCCCCAATCAGCCCAGCCCTGATTGGAGGTCCTGATCATGCCCTGATCTGGGAAGGCCGCCCAACCAACCTCCCACCATCTCCTCCACCCAGCAGGACCAGCCGCCCAGTGTCAGGAGCCAAGAGTCAATCACAAATTAATTCTAACATTGTTTCAGTGAGCTAATGAAGCAGAATCTCACGGAAACTTGGTCCTCACCATAGGCTTACTTCCTCAGGCCTGAGGACAAAGCATTCTTCACATAGCTGTCCTTTATCTATAGTCAGCACCCTTTGCCCAATCCTTTATCTATAATCAACACCCTTTACGACCTTAGCCAAATTATCTAAGTCCATATGACCCGCTCAGCCCCCACCCCTCCTAGGCATCTCCCCTTCTAGAAACCACATATAAGGAACACTGTAAGAATAAAATCTGGAGGCTTGATCAGAAACCCGTTTGACTTGCCTCCATTCTTCGCGTCCCTTGTCTGTCTCTCATTCTCTTAGGTGTGCCGCCTCGGTATCCCCGTTAGAAGACCCCGCTGGCCGGGGCATTACTGGCGCCCAAACGTGGGGCACCGAAGGTCGGTGCTCCGGGGAACATCTGCACATCCGTCCGGCCGGACACCCTCTTGAGTCGCCGCGGAACTCGCTGTGAGTGAAGACTAGTTCCTTGAGTCGCCGCGGAACGCGCCGTGAGTGAAGACTCGCCGCGGAACGTGCCGTGAGTGAAGACTCGTCCCTTGATCACCACGGAGCTGCCCTTCCATGAGTATGATCGCAGTTGAGTTTTGCAGATGATTTTTTCAGACAAGATTTAGGAGTGAATTCCTTGTGAGAACGAATTTTTATGCCCCTTGACGGATATCCTACACTTTGAGCTTCTCGTTTCAAACTCCAGTCCGCTAATAAGCACTTGTCTCGCCGATCCGGGAAGAGTTAAGGGTACTGTGATCTGGCTGAGCGAGAACTCTGAATCACCCTGAGGAGTATTTTGTCTCTGGTCGGTTCCTCGTCACGTCTCTCGCAAACCCTGAGCTCGCTTTGTCTTAGTGGTCGTTAACCTGGCATGGGGCTTATACATCCCGACCTATGATACGCGAGCAGGGGCCTTTGGGCAAACGGAGATCGTTGACGAGACAACTGTCCTAGGCACAACAGAAACTCAGGGCTGACCTGGCACGGGGTTTATACATCCCAGAGGCTTACGCGGAGGAGGCAAAAAATTGAGAAGCTCCCACGTCAACATGGGCACCTCTCTCAGTTCTCATGAGGCATTCCTCGGTGGGCTCAGGGAGTCCCTCAGGACGCGAGGAGTAAGGGTAAAAAGAAAGGCATGAAACATGTCCCTGGTTTCTACTAGAGGGCACCATCGATTCAAAGCGATGGAAAAGAGTGGGCGATGCCCTTCAGGATTATTATGAGACTTTTGGTCCAGAGAAAATTCCTATTTTAATTGGTGATGGCCTTGACTCAGCACAGGAAAGTTTAAGAATGTCTAAGTGGGGTACAGCCATGGCCTTACAGCCTGCAGTGGAAGGGTGCAAGTCTCTAAGAATACCATCTGCACCTCTTCTGCCTCCACGTGTAAACTACTTGTAACCAAGTAAAAAAGAATAAAAGGAACTTTTCAGCAACTGCCAATAATTATTTATCTTAAAAATCTTTTCTTTCCTTAAAAATAAAAATAAATAAAAATTGAAAAAAGTAAATAAAATAAAAACAGTAGATGCCAGACCATTACTGAATCTTCCCCCAAGAGCAAGCAGGATGTGGGGGAAGGGAGACACGTGGCGATCCAATATGGACGCCACTCCCCAAGAAAGCCACTTTGAAAGGCCTCATCTTTGTCATCTTTATTTATTTTCCAGCTAATGACTTAAAGCTTTTACAAATTCATAAATGCATCCGGGATTTCTGTGCACATGCAAAGGGAAAAGGCCAGTTTAAAAATGAGTGCACATAGTTTTGAGCTGGACTTGACCTTTTTCTGTGTACAGAATAAAAACCCGAGACTATTTTGGCCTTAAAGATGGCGGAGATGAACCGGGGAGAGAAATAGAGGCTGGTTTCCCAAGGTGATTTAAAGTAACTCTTTTGAAATTACCCACCCTGAGGCAAGTAACCCCCAGGAAGTAGAAAGCAAGATAGCTATGGGTTTGCTTCTTGACTTCCCGAGCAGTAAAATTCTTTTAAAATATTTAGCAGCTGTGCCAGGACTATTGGCTGGAAATTTACAACTTTTAACTTCAAATGATCTAAATGTATTGAAATTTATAATACTGAAATGTTGATCTGAGTATGCCTAGTATGAAATCTAGATGATATAAGTTAGTCTAGTAATTGAATATGTCTTATATTTTATTTGAAATGTATCCTTAAAAATGTAAAAGTATTAATTATTTGAGAAATGCTAAGTATTCAACTTGCTACCTAAGATTTAAAGCTCTGAAAGTTTAAGGTCTCTTTTCTCTCCATTAAAAGGTTTTAAAGCTACACCCTTTTTTTTTATGGAGGGAGGGGTAGACACGCCCTTCCCCTAGCGTGCAGGTAGGCTGGTTCCCACCAGCGGCCATTTTTAAAGAATGTTCATTTGCATTTCAATGGCTACACCTTTTGCTAGCTGACCTTCCCAGAAAAGGTCAAGTGGCTAGGCCAACCCCAGCCAGAAAAAACATGGTTTAAAGTTAACTATTAGATTTTAAAATTTATTCTTAAGAATATAAAGGTGTTATTAATCTAAGAACTGCAAATATTTGACTTGCAAGCTCTGAAAGTTTAAGATTCAGATTGAATTGTGAGAAATTATAGAATTGTGGTAACTAAATGCCTAGAGTATAGCAACTTAATTTTTGAGAAAATAAAATGTGTTTTCTCTTAAATAATTAGGAATTCAAAATATGTTGCTTCTTGGTCTGATTTAAAAAGGAGGATTAATTCTGTGATACAGTTTAATTTAATTGATATTCTTTTAAGATAATTCAAGTATATAATCTTTAAATCATATATATAAATATATATATATATTATATGTTTGATCTTTCCAAGTGTATTTCAAGGTTTTGAGAGTAGCTTTTGAGCGTTTCATTGGGCCCCGAAATGTTACAAAAGTCTATTCTCTCTTAGAAGAATTTTTTTTTTAATTAAACCGATTGATACTTGAAATCACATGGAAAGCTTTATCAAATAAAAATTAATTAATGTATTTTACTTATGTACATATATATTAAATGTTATGAAAGTTTTCGCCTGTTAGAAGGGCAAAAACAATATATTTCTTAAAAATAGTCAAAATTATCAACAGCAGTAGAATTTCAAGAAAGACAAAAGCTGTGCTTTTAGATCAGACCAATAAAGTATCAAACCTATAAGTTTACTGAATAAGTTTCTTTGCCTTTTTTTTTAATTAAAGATACCTACTTAAGTTGCTTTATAAATTAGCCTTTTAAAAAAATAATCAATGTCTCATATAAATTAAGTTACATGAAAAGCCAATGTTTAAATAATTGAATTTAAGAACAGACTGGAAGCCACCATTATAGCCGCCTGCATTCTTAATTAAGCTAGAGGTGGGGCAACTTGTGAGAGCCGCCATCTTGCCTGCCTCTCTGGCCACGTAGTTACTGCCCGCCATCTTGAAATAACAAAGGCCAACCCCTTTCCTTTAAATAAGCCAATGTCTTTGTAAGCAATTTAAATAAATCTTCTAAGAAAGTTACTGAAGCCTTCCCATGATCCCTCTGTATATGCAAATAAGCCTAAGAGGATACTTTAAAAATATAATTATAAATTTATAAAAAGGAGAAATTTTAAATTCTATTTCACTAACATTTACAGTGTAAACTGAAGATTGTTATTAAAATGTTAAATCTGAAAGTAAATTAGTAGTCAGCCTTACTGTAAGAGTACTTGTAATATAGCTAACTAGTCGCCTGAGGCTTGCCTTTCAAGCTGTAACCATACAGGTTGCTTGTTGTAAAAAGAAAGACAAAGGTCCTTAAATGAAACTCTCTATAGCCTGCAGATTATTTTGGAAGAAAATAGAGTTTTCCTTCAAATATCAGAGATTGTAATTGATAATCAATGCATCAGGCCTCAGAAGGTGTAGATAAGAAAAGATTAAATGACTTTTAGAAATTTTTAGGAGACTTTAACTGGTTAAAACCTTTTGTATACAAAAGAAATTGATAGCCAGTTTGAGATTGAATTGCCATGGCCTAGAACAAAGAATATTCTTACATGATATTTTAAAATTTCATTATAATTTTTGATATTTTACAACAGCATATTGTACAATTATCCCAAACTTACAAATTAATTCTTTGAATGTTTGGCAGCAATTTATAAGGACATGAAATGATTTAATCCCCTCCACTGTGTGGAAGGCCCCCTAGAAAAGCATTTGAGCATTCTATATTGGCTCCTCTTGCCCTTTTTGCCAAGAGGGACCCTCTTCTCACAATCCAATTGCCCACAGCTGTTGCCTGAGTTTTCTGTTCATGCTGAGGTTGAAGCCTCATGATGGCTGGTACCATGAATCTGACTCTGGCACAATGGCGTGAGCTGGGCCCTCCATGGAAAAACCTGGGTTCCCCAAGACAGGTGCTGGGCATGGAGGCCATAGGGGCATAGGCTACCAAGGAGACAGAACTGAACCTCACATCACCCTGCTTGGCCCCGGAGGATGGCTGGTTAGTCAAAGACGGGTAAGATTCCTCAAGGGAGGAACAACCTAAGACAGGCACAGTCGCAGAGGGGCCATCAGGAGAGAACTTGGGGGTCAACAGAGGTGGGGCACAGAACCTCACCCCCCCAACATTGCAGGGGCTTGAACACTCGCCCCTTCTGAGGGAGGTCTCCTGCCCAATGGCTGCTTCACGCTTCCCATGCCCAGCTCAGATTGGGACCCAGGCAACATACAGAGACTTGGCCCAGATTAGATCGGAAAGAGACCCAGATAACAGACTTGGCCCAGCTTAGATTGAATTCCAGGCAACAGAGAGTTGGCTGTGATGGCAGCTGCCCTATGTCTAAATCTAGCCTAAATCCAGAAATGCTCAGGGCTTTCTCAAGGATGCAAAATAATCCTTTTCATTAATATTTACAGGGTAAACTAAGATTGTTGTTAGAGTATTAAATCTTGACAGTAAAATAGTCAAGTTTTCAGATTAATTTAAATTGGCTAATAGAAAATAAGTAAATATTCAAGAAAATGTAATTGTACAAAAGCTGTTCCTAAAGTATTAACCAAAATTTCTATTGATAGTTCATTTCATGGTAAAATCACTTAACATGCAATGAACCTAAAGCAGTCATATTTTTGTGCAAAAAAAAATAAAATTTAAAGTTATCAAGACTGCATTATAAAAATTTTCCAAAAGCCTCCTAAAAATTAAATAAAAAAGGGGGATGGTGGAAAATACCATGTAAGAAAAAATATCCTGTAAGTAAATTACATCTAGAAAAAATTTTTTACTTTGAAAATTAATTTTCATACAGCAGGACACCCATGAAAAACATATATGGTGTCAAAATAAGCCAAAGGAAAATTGTTTGGGCAAAAAATAAAGGATCCCAAGTAAAATTTATAGAAAAGATTCCTTTATTAACTTTTGGTCGAGAATGTGTTTGTATATTTTCAGAAAACAACTCCTAGACCATGTGGATTCCTGCAACAGAGAGGAATTAACAGGAATGCTCCAGCCATGAAGACATTTGGCCCTTGGGCATTTAGAAAAATAACCGACCTTGTAAAACAGCAAATAGATTCAGCTTTAGCAAAACCCATCCAGGTTCACTATCAACGCCTAGAAATGGCCGAAAAACCTCCAGACCCAGACTCGCTCCTTCCCTACGGGGACAGCATCTTAACCAGAGGGATGCTTACCTACGCTCTACACAGAGCCAAAGGTATGGGTATCAAACCGGGTGCAGAGCAAAGCATTGCAAGGGAAGGTCCAAACATTTTTTTCAACCTCCTCTGGATTTCCCTGAGAGTACACCTGGTTTGCATAGAGGTTGACATCAATAAAAATAATGGCTCTGCCTCTTCTCCCCAAAAGATGTCAAGAGCCACACACAGTGGACATACAAAGCCCACGGGAGGAACCAGGTCAATGTCTCCCTGGTTGGTGAAGGCCCACTCCCTTCTCTTAAACAGAGAGGGAGGAGATGTCAGGAGCCAAGAGTCAATCACAAATTAATTCTAACATTGTTTCAGTGAGCTAATGAAGCAGAATCTCATGGAAACTTGGTCCTCACCATAGGCTTACTTCCTCAGGCCTGAGGACAAAGCATTCTTCACATAGCTGTCCTTTATCTATAGTCAGCACCCTTTGCCCCATCCTTTATCTATAGTCAACACCCTTTATGACCTTAGCCAAATTATCTAAGTCCATATGACCCGCTCAGCCCCCACCCCTCCTAGGCATCTCCCCTTCTAGAAACCACATATAAGGAACACTGTAAGAATAAAATCTGGAAGCTTGATCAGAAACCCGTTTGACTTGCCTCCATTCTTCGCGTCCCTTGTCTGTCTCTCATTCTCTTAGGTGTGCCGCCTCGGTATCCCCGTTAGAAGACCCCGCTGGCCGGGGCAGCCCAGCCCCCACCCATGCATAAATTTATGCACTGGGCCTCTAGTTATAACATAAAAGGACATAAGAAATCCTATTATTTATAAAGAGGAATATGTTAGATTTATGAAAGGAGCAAGGCCCTGTGATTTGACAAAGCTATCAGCTAAGAGGCTTGTAGACCAGCCTGCAAATGTGATGGTGCTCATTTCTGTCTAATTAAGGTAGCCAGTCCCAGCTGGTGTGACTCAGTGGTAGAGCATTGCCCTATCAACCAGGAGTTCATGGTTTGATTCCTGTCCAGGGTACATGCCCGGTTTGTGAGATGGATCCCTAGTAGGGGGCATGCAGACAACTGACCCATGATTCTCTCTCATCAGTGATGTTTCTATTTCTCTCTCCCTCTCCCTTCCTCTTTCTCTAAAAGCAATAAAAAACATGTTTTTACAAAAGACAAGTTTTAACATAAATGATAAACAAATAAAGGTGGCCTACGTTCACCTCTCTGCAGGACTGCTGAGGACAGTTAAACTGTTCACAGATCAAATAAAGGGGTTACATAGACACCCCTCCCCCTAAAGAAATATCAGGGCTCTCTTAACTAGGGTAAAAAATAAAGCGTAATGGTTACCCAGCCAATACAGAAGGTAGGAGGAGGACGTCTCAGAGGTACATATGGTAGCAACTGCCAGGCTGTAACAGAGATGAAGAAACAAAACATTCTTATGTTTCCATGGCTCTCAGGGCTGGCCTGCAGGCCCACCTTAAAGGGCCAGAGCCACGGAACTGGTCTTCAAGAGTTGGTCTTTCTGCTGTAGAAATGTCCTTTTTGAGGACTTAGACCGAATAGTCACTGTAATACATCCGACTATTAAGTAGAAAAACTGGAAGTAGAGCCATGGTGATGGGGAGCAAGTCTCATGATAGGGAGCTAGTTCCAGGCCACGGGGTGGCCTCCCTGATCAGTCCTAGGATCAGGACCTTAAGGCGAAACTGATTTGGGCCCTGGCTGTCACTGGACTCTGCTTCCAGTTGGACCTTACTGTCTCCCTGGAAGAGTTCCTGCCAGGAACTCACACGGGACACATGAGCTGGGAATGGAGGTGGGCAGGGAGGATAAGAAAGGGCCAAAGGGGCTGGCAAACAGGAAGAACAAGGAAGCAAAGGGGTAAAGTGACTCCTGAGTCAGGAAACACTCAGCTTACAGGGCGGGCACTGTGACAGGCACATGCTGGTGTCCCAGAGCCCAGGTGCTGCCTCTGCTGGGTCTCCCTCCTCAAGTGCTCTCACAGGGACCCTCCCTGCCTGGCACCACAAGCAGAAACCAGGCACTGTCCCACACTGACCCCCAGGCAAAAGGCCACATGGAAGCCTTGAGCTCCTGGGCACTTAGGGAGGATCCCAGGGAGAAGAAAGAATGAGAGAAATGCCCCTGCCCTCAGGTGCCCTCGCTTTGTACTGCCCTGATGGGAACAGTGCAGGACACATTCCCTTTCCTTATTCCTGTGAAAAAATAATAAAGTGAGAACCTTAAACAGTCATTCCCAAAGAGCCCTTGACAAGGGCTTGGAACTCTTTTCCCTGCTTCCCAAGAGCAGAACCCGCCATGGTGGCTGCCTCACCTGCTGCATCTGAACCCTTATGACCTGTCCACTTGCTCTCTGTTGACAGTGAAGGCAAAGAGGGGTCAAGAGACAGCTTTCCACAGCCCCAGAGGTACTGGCATTCTCTGCGTGACCAGCTGGGGGCAGGCGCACTGCCCTGCACAGGGTATCAGGTTCCAGAAACTGGTCCTCATCAGAAGCATATCTCAACAGCTTCCTTTTTCAAATAACCAGAGGTTTGACTCACTTAAATAACACACGTCCGGTTTGAAACTTATATGTCCTGTCAGTCTGTTAACAAGGCCTACTTCGGGGACAGATTTCATGGGGGGAAACATGGTGTTTACCTTGGAACCATATCCCAACCATTCCACAGCAGCAAGGAGAATGGGTAAGACTTGGCCCAAGGCCAGCCCTGAATATCCCATGGCACCCAGTGGGTGCCTTTCAAATCCCTGGGATGGGGGCCAGGGACTCTCACTCAATGCAGAGGCTGTGACTTCCTCCCAGTTCTAAGGACATTGTGCAAATCACAGCAGGCAGAGAAGGGGCTTCTACCACTTTATACATGCTCTATCAGAGGGAAGAGGGAAGCATCCCTTCTCACAGCCAAAGGATTCATTGAATTTTCTAGGGTCCACAGGCAATGTGTTTGGAACACATGTTTAAATAGCTTACAGACTTATGCCCCAGGGGGAAATTTTGTCACACACTCTGCTCTCAGAGACTTAAGTACTCTTTGAGAACAAAGTCATTTTATGACAGCCCTTGGATTTCTCTCCTGTAGCTCTCAAATTGAAGTGAGTCTGTCTCAATTTAAACCTATTAAAGACCTCCCCGAGTTAATGGTTGAGTTTTAATTGAGTCCCTTGAAACTTCTGCAGAGTTGTGAGCAATGGAACAGAGGGTGTAGGTCAGGTGTATGTTATTTCCCCAAAGTTCTTGACTAGATGTTTTAGAGGCACTTCTCACCTGACAGACATCTAGTTAATATTAGCTGAAAGAAGCCACCAGTCAGTGAGTGAGCTGAACTTGTTGTCTCTCCTGACATGCCTATAAACATGATTTTGGAATGTAATGAGATGAGGATGTTAGTAGTGGAGGTGGAAATTACACCTTACCTAGGGAGTGAGTTTGACCACAAATGAAGCATGGGAGAGAAATAATATTTCACACAGGGTATACCTATCGGGTGTGGTTCTGAGAGCAGTTAATTAGATTTGTAGAAACAAGACCTATGCCAACTGGAAATCTAATTAAGCTTTAAGAGGTAGGTAGTAATTTCAACAACAGGACAATTGGCTCCTTATTCTTCAGCAAATGGAAATCTTTTTACCAAAATAGCAAAGAAGGTGTGGAAAGGGGAGTGCTTTAAATTGAGACTTAAGAGGCAGAGTGAACATCTTATGCAATAATATAAATAAAATTGCACACTTATTTTTTTAAATATGTTTTTATTTATTTCAGAGAGGGAGAGAGAGATAGAAACATCAATAATGAGAGAGAATCATTGATAGGCTGCCTCCTGCATGCTCCCTAGAGGCGAAAGAACTCACAAACCTGGTCATGTGCCTTTGACCAGAATCGAACCTGGGAACTTTCAGTCTGCAAGCCAATGTTCTATCCACTGAGCCGAACCAGCTAGGACTATACAATTATTTTTGAAGCATTTAAAAATTCTGGTATTTGATGATAACAATAAAAAGTTGTTAGCTTTAAAGGTATAGTATGGTTATGTAAGGTAATGTCCTATTTTTAGAGACTAGTTTTGAAATATATAAGGATGAAGAAATGTGATTTCTGGGGTTTGCTTTAAAGTTCTACAGAGAAAGAAAAATAGATAAAAAGAAGGGAAGAAAGGAGAGAGAAAATGAATATGGCAGAATCATGATACTTGCTGAGTCTAGTAATGGTAGGGTGATTCCTTCCACTATTCTGCTTTTGCATTTTGGGGAAATTGTATATAAAGGTGGATAGATGTTAGGGCCATGACATAGAAGGTCACATTGGTTGTGTGTAGTGGGAGTTTGAGAGGGAGTTTTGAGAATTCCAGCAAAACTCATTTGTGCACAATAGTTGTATAATATTAGTTATTTACCCAACAAGAGTCCCAGTGCATAAAAAATCATGCACTGGAGGGGAGGTCCCTTAGTCCCGCCACCCCCCGCCTCCCCTCATAGGCCAGGAGCCCTCAGTGGCAACAGGCAGCCTGGCAATCAGGGGAAGCAAACCCACATCATACCTGTGCTGCTGCCAATGCCTGAAGCTCAAGCCTCGGATGGCCCCAGTTACCTGAGCCTTGGGTGGCCCTGGGAGGTTGGGCAGCCGCCAACAAAGAGTTGCCTGTGCCTCAGGCCTGCCCTGGGCAGCTGGGTGGCTGAGGGGATTGGGGGACTCTGGAGGCCTTTGACTGCTCCATGGTAGGGATTCCCTATGAACAAGGCAGGCCCCCAGTACTGAAAGGGACATCATCCTGCCAGCTAGTCAGAGGCTTGAACTTATAAATCCATGCCTGCCATCCCCCTGGATCCAGGCCCTGCTTGAATTCAATTAACTGTGGCCAGTAAACAAAGTTATATTCCTTTCAGCAAAATGCTAAGCTGGCATAAACCTTTGCTTAGTATCCGTGTCCTGTACTAAGAATATGAAACCCTTTGTGGAGGCTAGGTCATAATGTGAGAAGACTCTCCCCACATGTCCCTTTTTCCCGTCAATCAAGGAGGTTGTAAACCAACTATTAGCCACAGACTTGCCCTGGGTTTTGTGTCTGAAGAGTGGAAAACCCCAAGCCAGTTCCAGGAGAGCACTTAAGTGGACACAGGTGAAGGTCACTCTGGTGTGTTGGGTGTATGGAGGGCCACCCTGAGGGGCAATACAACCAAGTGAAAATGAGATGTCATACTGTGCGGTTGGATCTCATAGTCAACGGACAGTCAGCTCTCCAGAAAGAAACAGGCTCCCTGTCCACATGCCAGTGCATTCTGGCCCTGGGCTGTCTCATTTGGCTCACTAAGTGGCCTGCCAGAGGAGCACCTGGGAAGAAGGCCACACACCCAGGCCCAGGGGCAGGGCTCCATGTGTGCCTCTCATCTCCCTTAATGTGAGGGAGTCAGTCCTGCTTTTTCTCCTTCTACTGCCTCTCATGCAGTGCCAGCCACCCATGTGCTTGCTGCTCTCCGCTGGGTGTAAGCAGCTTCCTAGTTTGCCACACAAAGCACCCGGCCCTTCATACTTTTTATTGCCATTACTTTATTTTCTTCTTCCTTCCCCTCTTCTAGTTTGGGCCCATCAACTTGGGAGCATATTTTACCATTTCTTAAGTACATTTCCTATTAATTTCAGAGAGGAAGGGAGAGGGAGAGAAGGATAGAAACCGAAATAATGAGACAAAATCATTGGTTGGCTGTCTCCTGCACATGACCCTGGGGAGTCAGTCCTGAACTCAGGCATCAGTCCCAACTGAGAATTCAATTATGTCCTCTTGGATTGTAGGTCTACTGAGTCACACTGGCCAGGCACACTCTGCTACTTCTATTGGGGAGAGAAAATGCTGAAATATCTATAACAGAGAGTGAGACCACCAAACCCCAAGAAAGAGGATCAGAGAACAAGAACATGCTTCTCTCTTCTCTCTCTCTCTCTCTCTCTCTCTCTCTCTCTCTCTCTCTCTCTCTCACTTGCACCCTGTCTTCCCATCTCCACTTTACAGGGAACGGTGTCCATGATGGGAATCAGAACCTCTGGAATTTGAGGAAAAGTATAAAAATGGGCAGGTTCTGGGAGAGGAAGGGCATGGGCTAAACATCGCATGATCTGGGTGTTGGTTGCTCACCACATATAGAGACCGTGTCCCATTAAGTTGTGTTGAGATTCACTTGTGGGGATAAGTTATGTAAAGCACTTGTCAGCATGTCCTATTCTGGAATTGCCCACTGTTATTAGCATTAATACTGATTATTAGCCACCAGATGTAAGTTAAGGAAGAAAAGTGAAAGTCAGTGCACCCTGGCCAGTGTGGCTAGGCATAGTCCTGTGCATTACAAAGGTCACCTGTTCGATTCCTGGTCAGGGCATATGTCCAGGTGGCAGATCCGGTCCCCAGGCAACCATTAATATTTCTGGCTCAATGTATGCTTCTTTGTCTTTCTCTCTACATTCATCTCTCTCTAAAGAATCAATTTAAAAACCCATCACATTAAAATAAGACAAAACAAAAGAAAACTCATTGCTGCAAGTTGTCTCTCAACAGGGTGTCCTGCAATTGACACTTTATTTGTTCTGGAGACCACAACTGAGAAATCCAGCAAAATTCTTCATTAGAATCTGTATTTTTCCATCAAAATATTCAAAAAGGCACAGTACCAAGGCAATGAGGCTTAGAAAGTGCATGTTTAGATAAAGACATCATCTATGAAAATGGGCATACAAGGACCCTGGGTAGGTGGTGACTGCTGGTGCACAGGGATCCTATACATGAAGGCCCTGTAAATGGGGGTCTCCAGGCCATCACAAAGCAAGCAGGGAGAGTAAGGCACACATAGTTGGTTTCTTACTATTGAATTTACCCCAGAACCCACCAATCTGCACAGCAGTCAGGCAGGTTGGACTTAGGGCAGCTGGGAGACAGGGTTGTTAAAGGGAAGCCTCTGAATAAAGAAGAGCCAAAGCCTGGCCTGCTTGGCTCAGGGGTTGAGATTCGACCTTTGAACGAGTTGCTCAGGGTTCAATTCCAAGTCCGGGACATGCCTGGGTTGTGTGCTCCAAGCCCAGTTGATGTCTTGTAGGGAGCAGCCAATCAATGATTCTCTCTCACCATTGATGGTTCTAACTCTTTCCTTCCTCTCTGAAAACAATAAAAATAAATATATCTAAAAATATGAAATAACGTAGGGTTTTGATACCCATAATATCCATTTAAAAAACACAAGAAGGAGCCGTTTGTCATAGTCAGAATTTTTATGCTGTTTCTTCTTCTCCTGTAATCTTCCTTTCTAGTCCACTTCTCCAGAGGATTGTATATAATGTGTTCTATTCTATACTGGGAAGTTTTGTATTGTTTTCCTACTTGTTTTTCTCTGCCCTAAAATACATTATCAATTCAAACCTACAATGGTATAATTTAGCTGAGTAAATTTGATGTGCAAGTGGCTTTATTAAGTGTTTCACCAATCCAGCAGCAAACCAGGTGGCAAAGAAAAAGGGTCTCACTGAGTCAATCCGAACAGGACTTATTCCCTCACTGCCCCCCAATCTGACATGCTAGACTTTAAAGTCCTTAAAAAAATGAGGTTCCATCTTACAAATTTTTCAATGTACTTCACATACACTATTCTAATAAAATTAATTTTAAGAAACCACACATTTCTTGGTAACTTAAAACATTCACGTTGGAAGTTTTGTTGATAACTATACACTCAACAAGCCAAGAGGTGAGTTTTTGAAAACCTTTCCTGTTCATGGTTTTTGTTTACATTCATTGATAAAATTACTGAGGCCTCATGATAACTCAACGTTTGGGCGAGCATACCCTTTGTGGTGCATTAAATGTCAAAGAGTTGAAGAGAAAGTGCATGATTAGTTCTACTGTAAAATACATTTCGCTATCAAGGGGCACTTTTGTTCATTTCATTCAGAGGTGTAATCAGGAAAGATAACTGGTTCAGTTTAAGTGCAATCTCTGTTTCAATCTCATTGTTCCCATATCAGATAGGTGCTGATGTCATTTCAATAAGCAAAAGGATGCTTACATTTAGATTTCTCCAAAACATTGATATCATTCCATATGTAATTTTTCTTCCTACTTATACTATTCCTTTAAAGGTTGAGGACATACAAAATGCCATAGGAAGGAGGTGAACAATTGTTTTGCAGACTTGTTGGAGGTTCCTCGACACTTTTTTACATTTAGGTTTTCCAAGGAGAATACTTAATTTGTTTCATGCACTGGGCCTCTAGCATCTACTATAATAAAAGAGAAACCCGCAAATTAACCATCACTCCGCTATGCCAAGCCACACTCACCAGCCAATCAGGAGCGAGTGTGCAAATTAACCCAAACAAGATGGTGGTGGCCACGGAGCTGGAGGAAGCAGGAGGTTTGGGTTGCCCCTGGCCATGGAGGAAGCCAAACTTCCCGTCTGCCCTGGCTGACCCTGTCATCTGCTGAAGGCTACAAAGTTTCAATTACAGAACATAAAGAAATCCTAGATACCTGCTCCCAGCTGGCCCTGGCCTCCACTCAAGGAGGTGCTGAAAAGAAAAAGAAAAAAAGGAGGGCCTAGGACCTTGGGTCGCCAGTGGGGTTTGCTCAGGCCAGGATGGGATGGCAGGGGTCGTTGTGGGTAAGCAGACTAGCAGGGGGGCTAGTAGGGAGTGAGCAGGTCATCAGTGGGGGTCAGTTGGAGGTGATCAGGACAGCAGGGAGGAGTTTGGAGTGAGCAGGCCAGCAGGGGGACATTTGTGGGTGAGGGTGCCAGCATGGGGCCTTTTGGGGGCAAGTAGGCCAGCAGAGGGGCAGTTGGGGATGAAGTATGAAGGGCCAGGTGCTTGGTGTTGTCCACTCTTCAGACACAAAACCCAGGCCAAGTCTGTGGCTCAGAGTTGGTTTACATCCTCCTTGATTGATGGGAAGGAGGGACATGTAGGGAGAGTCTTCTCACATTATAACCTAGCCTCCACAAAGGGTTTCATATTCTTAGTACAGGACACGGATACTAAGCAAAGGTTCATGCCAGCTTAGCATTTTGCTGAAAGGAATGTAAGTGTTTTTACTGGCTACAATTATTTGAATTCAATCAGGGGCTGGATCCAGGGGGATGACAGGTTTGGCTTTGTGAGTTCAGGCCTCAGACGAGCTGGCAGGATGATTTCCCTTTACATAGGGGGGCCTGGCTTGGAATAGGGAATTCCTACCATGGAGCAGTCAAAGGCCTCCGGAGTCCCCCAATCCTCTCAGCACCCAGGTGCCTAGGGCAGGCCAGAGGCACAGGCAAGTCTTGGTTGGTGGCTGCCCAACCTCCCAGGGCCACCCAAGGCTCAGGAAACCAGGGCCGGCCGAGGCTTGAGCTTCAGGCAGTGGCAGCAGCACAGGTATGATGGGGGGGGGTTGCCTTCCCCTGATTGCCAGGCTGCCTGTTGCCCCTGAGGGCTCCTGGCCTATGAGGGGAGGCGGGGGGTGGCGGGACTAAGGGACCTCCCCTCCAGTGCATGATTTTTCATGCACTGGGCCTCTTGTTGGGTAAATAACTAATGTTATACAACCACTGTGCAGAAATGAGTGTTGCTGGAATTCTCAAAACTCCCTCTCAAACTCCCACTACACACAACCGACCTGACCTTCTATGTCATGGCCCTAACATGTCTCCACCTGTATATGCAATTTCCCCAAATGTGCAAAAGCAGAATAGTGGAAGGAAACCCCCCTTCCATTACCAGACTCAGCAAGTATCATGATTCTGCCATATTCATTTTCTCTCTCCTTTCTTCCCTTCTTTTCCTCTATTTTTCTTTCTCTGTAGAACCTTAAAGCAAACCCCAGACATCACATTTCTTCATCCTTATACACTTCAAAACTAGTCTCTAGAAAAAGTACATTTCCTTGCATAACCATAGTATACCTTTAAAGTTATCAACTTATTATTGTTATCATCGAATACCAGAATTTTTTTAAATGCTTCAAAAATAATTGTATAGTCCTAGCTGGTTCGGCTCAGTGGATAGAGCATTGGCCTGTGGACTGAAAGGTCCCAGGTACGATTTTAGTCAAGGGCACATGACCAGGTTTGTGAGCTTGATTGCCACTAAGGAGCATGCAGGAGGCAGCCTATCAATGATTCTCTCTCATCATTGATGTTTCTATCTCTCTCTCCTTCTCTGAAATAAATAAAAATATATTTTAAAAAATAAGTGTACAATTTTATTTATTTTACTAGTAGCCCGTTTGCACGAAGATTCATGCAATAGACCTTCATTCACCTAGCTGCCTGTACTAGTTTTCTGCCATCACCAGGGACCCAGGCCTTGGCTGTGGCCACCGCCTTCTGCCTTTTTCAGGGTCGGGGCTTGGCCCCAGGTGGTGGCCTTGGGCTCTGCGGCACCCAACATCCTTGCTAAGGATCGCAGGAGCCAACCCCCAGTGGTTTCCTGCGATCAGTGCAGGCTGCCCACTGGTGCCCAAGGCCGGGAAAGCCTCCGCCCCTGGGACCCCCGTGAGCGGCGGGAGGGGCCGGGCCACGCCCCCCCAGGTGGCTGATCGACCCCCGGAACCCCCGGGAGGGGAGGGATGGTCCGGGCCACGCCCCCCCAAGGTGGCTGATTGACCCCGGGACCCCGGGAGGGGCGGGAGGGACCCGGACACGCCCCACGGGGGCCGATCGCCCCCGGGACACCCGGGGAGGGGCGGAAGGGGTAGGAGGGGCCCGGACACGCCCCCCCCGGGGTGCCGATCGCCCCAGGCACCCCCGGGAGCGGCGGCATGGGCCCGGCCACTTGGCACAGCCATCTTGAATTTCTCAAAGGCGGATATGCCACCCAGAGTCCCACCCCCAGCCTCCTGCCAGCCCAATCGTGGGCATAGCGGAGGTGCTGTCAATTTGCATGTTTCTCTATTATAAGGTAAGATTGCATAAGATGTTCACTCTGCCTTTTAAGTCTCAATTTAAAGCACTCCCCTTTCCACACCTTCTTTGCTATTTTGGTAAAAATATTTTGGTTTGCTGAAGAAAAGGAGCCAATTGTGCTGTTTATGAAATTGCTTCCTATCTCTAAAAGCTTAATTAGATTCCCAGTTGGCATAGGTCTTGTTTCTACAAATCTAGGTAACTGCTATCAGAACCACACCCGATTGGTATACCCTCTGTGAAAAATATTTCTCTCCCATGCTTCATGGGTGGTCAAACTCACTCCCTGGGTTAGGTGTAAGCGCCCCCCTCCCCTTCTAACATCCTCATCTCATTACATTACAAAATCATTTTGATAGGCATGTCAGGAGAGACAAAACTTCAGCTCACTCACTGACTGGTGGCTTCTTTCAGCTAATATTAACTAGATGTCTGTCAGGTGAGAAGTGCCTCTAAAACATCTAGTCAAGAACTTTGGGGAAATAACATACACCTGACCTACACCCTCTGTTCCATTGCTCACAACTCTGCAGAAGTTTCAAGGGACTCAATTAAAACTCAACCATTAACTGGGGGAGGTCTTTAATAGGTTTAAATTGAGATAGACTCACTTCCATTTGAGAGCTACAGGAGAGAAATCCAAGGGCTGTCATGAAATGACTTTGTTCTCAGAGTACTTAAGTCTTTGAGAGCAGAGTGTCTGACAAAATATTTCCCTGGGGCATACTTATGTCAGCTATTTAAACATGTGTTCCAAAGACATTGCTTGAGGACCCTAGAATATTCAATGAATCCTTTGGCTATGGGTAAGGGATGCTTCCCTCTTTCCTCTGATAGAGCAAGTGTAAAGTGGTAGAAGCCCCTTCTCTGCCTGCTGTGATTTGCCCCTTCTCTGCCTGCTGTGATTTGCACAATGTCCTTAGAACTGAGAGGAAGTCAGAGCCTCTCCATTGAGTGAGAGACCCTGGCCCCCATCCCGGGGCTTTGAAAGGAGCCTCTGGGTCCCATGGGACATTCAGGGCTGGCCTTGGGCAATGTCTTACCCATTCTGCTTGCAGCTGTGGAATGGCAGGGAAATGGTTCAGAGGTAAACACCATGTTTCCCCCCCAGAAATCTGTCCCCGACGTAGGCCTTGTTAACAGACTGACAGGTCATATAAGTTTCAAACCAGATGTGTGTTATTTATGTGAGTCAAACCTCTGGTTATTTCAAAAAGGAAGCTCTTGGGTAACATGCTTCTGATGAGGACCAGTTTCTGGAACCTGATACCCTGCGCAGGGCAGTGCGCCTGCCTCAGGCTGGTCACACGGGTAATTCCAGAACCTCTGGGGCTGTGGTAAGCTGTCTCTTGACCCCTCTTGGCCTTCATTGTCAACAGAGAGCAAATGGACAGGTCATAAGGGTTCAGACGCAGCAGGTGAGGCAGCCACCATGGCGGGTTCTGCTCTTGGGAAGCAGGGAAAAGAGTTCCAAGCCCTTGTCAAGGGCTCTTTGGGAATGAGTGTTTAAGGTTCTCACTTTATTATTTTTTCACAGGAATAAGGCAAAAGAATGTGTCCTGCACCTTTCCCATCAGGGCAGCACAAAGCGAGGGCACCTGAGGGCGGTGGTAATTCTCTCATTCTTTCTCCTCCCTGGGATCCTCCCAAAGTGCCCAGGAGCTCAAGGCTTCCATGTGGCCTTTTGGCTGTAGGTCAGTGTAGGACAGTGCCTGGCCTCTGCTGGGGATGCCAGTCAGGGAGGGATCCCTGTGAGAGCACTTGAGGAGGGAGACCCAGCAGAAGTAGCGCTTGTACTCTGGGACACCAGCAGGTGCCTGTCACAGTGCCCGTCCCGTGAACTGAGAGTTTCCTGACTCAGGAGTCATTTTGCCCTTTTGCTTCCTTGTTCTCTCTGTTTGCCACCCCCTTGGGCCCTTTCTTCTTCTCCCTGCCCACCTCCATCCCCAGCTCACGTGTACCGTGTGAGTTCCTAGCAGGAACTCTTCCAGGGAGACAGTAAGGTCCAACTGGAATCAGAGTCCGGTGAAAGCCAGGGCCCAAATCAGTTTCACCCCAAGATCTTGGTCCAAGGACTGATCAGGGTGGCCACCCCATGGCCTGGAACTAGTTCCCTGTCATGAGACTTGCTCCCCATCACCATGGCTCTACTTCCAGTTTTTCTACTTAACACTCGGATAGATTACAGTGACTATTTGGTCTAAGACCTCAAAAAGGACATTTCTAAAGTAGAAAGACTTCAACTCTTGAAGACCTGTTCCATGGCTCTGGCCCTATAAGTTGGGCCTGCAGGTCAGACCTGGGAGCCATGGAAACATAGAATGTTTTGTTTCTTCATCTCTGTTACAGCCTGGCAGTTGCTACCATATGTACCTCTGAGACATCCTCCTTCTGCCTTCTGTATTGGCTGGGTAACCATTGCGCTTTATTTTTACCCTAGTTAAGAAAGCCCTGAGATTTCTTGGAGGGTGGTGTGGTGTGTATGTAATCCATTCATTTTTTCTGTGAACGAGTTGATTGTCACCGGCAATTCTGCAGAGAGGTGAATGTAGGCCATCTTTATTTGTTTATCATTTATGTTAAAACTTGTCTTTTGTAAAAACATGTTTTTATTGCTTTTGGAGAGAGAGGAAGAGAGAGGGAGAGAGAGATAGAAACATCAATGATGAGAGAGAATCATGGGTCAGCTGTCTGCATGCCCCCTACTAGGGATCCATCTCACAAACTGTGCATGTACCCTGGACAGGAATCAAACCATGAACTCTGGGTTGATAGGGAAATGCTCTACCACTGAGTCACACCAGCCTGGACTGGCTACCTTAATTAGACAGAAATGAGCACCATCACATTTTCAGGCTGGTCTACATGCCTCTTAGCTGATAGCTTTGTCAAATCACAGGGCCTTTCATAAATCAAACACATATTTCTCTTTTTAAATGATCAGCTTTCTTATGTTCTTTTATGTTATAACTAGAGGCCCTGTGCATGACATTCATACACTGGGGAGAGGTGAAGGGTCCCTCAGCCTGGCTGTGCCCTCTCGCAGTCCAGGACCCCTTGGGGACTTCTGCCTGCTCCCCAGAATCAGGAGAGGCTCCCGCCACAGCTGCTGCCCTCACTAAATGTGAACCTAGCTTCTGGGTGAGTGGTGCTCCCCCTGTGGGAGCACATTGACCACCAGGGGGAAGCTCCTGCATTGAGCGTCTGCCCCCTGGTGGTCAGTGCACATCATAGTGACCAGTCATTCCGCCATTTAGTCAATTTGCATATTATGGTTATACTAGAGGTCGGGTGCACGAAATTCGTGCACGGAGAGGGGGGCGTGTCCTTAAGCCCAGCCTGCACCCTCTCCTATCTGGGACCCTTAGAGGGATGTCTGACTGCAGCTGTGGACATCCCTCTCACAATCCAGGACTGCTGGATCCCAACTGCTCACGTGCCTGCCTTCCTGATTGCCCCTAAACACTTCTGCCTGCCAGCCTGATCACCCCCTAACCACTCCACTGCCAGCCTGATTGATGCCTAACTGCTCCCCAGCCAGCCTGTTTGCCCCCAACTTCCCTCCTCTGCTGGCCTGGTCACCCTTAACTGCCCTCCCCTGCAGGGTTGATCTCCTCCAACTGCCCTCCCTTGCAAGCCTGGTGCCTCACAACTGCCCTCCCCTGCTGGCCATCTTGTGGTGACCATCTTGTGTCCAAATGGGGGCAGGATCTTTGACCATATGCGGGCAGCTATATTGTGTGTTTCAGTGATGGTCAATCAGCATATTACTCTTTTATTAGAAAGAATTATTATAGAACTAAGGCCCAGTGCATGAAATTCATGCACTCGGAAGGGGGGGGTGTCAGCTTGGCCTATACCTTTTTGAAGTCTGGGAGCCCTTGAGGGATATACAACTGATGGCTTAGGCCTGCTTCCCATGAGAGTGCACTGACCAGTAGGGGCCAGCTCCTGCATCGAGTGTCTACTCCCTGGTGGGCAATGTGTATCATAGCTACTGGTTGCTCCACTGTTGCTCGATTTGCATATTTGCCTTTTATTATATAGCATAAGACTACAGGCCTGGTGCATGAATCTGTGGATATTGAAAGGAAATTAATTACAAGGTGGCCAATGGGGTAGGACTGGGCAAGATGTGCTGGAAATGCCCTGGAGCCAACCTCCCATAGTCCTTGCCAGCCAGTCACACCTGGGGCAGCACAGGGGTTCAAAGGGCATCTGCAGAGACAGCGGAATCGGTACAGGATGTGGTGTCCCTTGGCCTGTCTGGCGAGCATCAGGCCGAAACTGGCAGCCCGACTTCCCCCAAGGGGTCCCAGAGTGCAAGAGGGCACTTTGCAAAGTTGCTTTCACTCGGCAGCTCCTGTGTTGAGCGTTTGCCCCTGGTGGTCAGTATGGGTCGTACCTACCAGCTGGCTGGTCAGCCAGTCAGTTGCCTAGTCTTTTATATATAGAGAGAGAGGCCCAGTGCACAAAATCCGTGCAAGGGGAAGTGGGGTGTCCCTCAGCCCAGCCTGCACCCTCTCCAATCTGACCCCCATTGAGGGTTGTCTGAATGCCCGTTTAGGCACAATCTCACTGCTGGCTCCCAACCACTCCCCTGCCTACCTTCCTGATTGCCCTCTAACCGCTCCCCTGCCAGGCTGTTTAATGTCTAACTGCTCCCATGCCAGCCTGTTTCATCCCAACTTCCCTCCTCTGCCAGCCTGGTAAACCCTTAACTGCCCTCCCCTGCTGGCTTGATCAGCCCAACTGCCCTCCCTTGCAGGCCTGGTCCTTCCCCTGCTGGCCTGATCGCCTGTTTGATCCTGACTTCCCTCCTCTGCTAGTCTGGTAACCCCTTAACTGTCCTCCCTTGCAGGCCTGTTCCCTTCCAACTGCCCTCCCGGCCTGCCATTTTGTGATGGCCATCTTGTGTCCACATGGGGGCAGGAACTTTTACCACATGGTGGCAGCCATCTTGTGTGTTGGAGTGATGGTTAATCTACATATTCCTCTTTTATTAGATAGGATAGAGGCCTGGTGCATGTGTGGGGCCAGCTGGTTTGCCCTGAAGGGTGTCCTGGATCAGGGTTCCCGTGGTGTGTGGGGTAGCCTGGGAGAGTGGCTTGTGGTGGTTTTCAGCCTGGCCATGCCCCATGGTGACACAAGCAGAGGCCCTGATATCTGGGGTTTATTTATCTTCTACAAGTGAAACATTGTAGTCTGTAGCAAAGGCCTAGGCCAGCCAGGGCTGCAGAAGCTTGGCTTCCTCCATCACCGGGGCAACCCTAGGCTCCTGCTCTCTCCAGCTCCATGGCCACAGCCATTTCTGTTGGGATTTATCTATCTTCTATAACTGAAACTTTGTAGCCTTAAGCGGAGGCCTGGGCCAGACAGGGTGTGTGGAAAGCTTGGCTTCCTCCATTGCTGAAAAAACCCAAGCCTCCCTCCTGCTCTCTCTGTGGCCCTAGACATCTTGGTTGGGTTGATTTGCATACTCAGTCCTGATTGGCTTGTGGGCGTGGCTTGTGGGTATAGCGGAGTGATGGTTTATGTGTATATTACTCTTTTATTAGATAGGAGACATTATATATATATATGTGTGTGTGTGTGTGTGTGTGTGTGTGTGTGTGTGTGTGTGTGTGTATGTATATATATACTAGAAGCCCGGTGCACGAAATTCGTGCATGGCGGGGGGTTGTCCCTCAGCCCAGCCTGCACCATCTCCAATCTGGGTCTCCTGGAGGAATGTCCGACTGCCCTCTCTCAATCCAGGACTGCTGGCTCCCATCTGCTTGCCTGCCTGCCTTCCTGATTGCCCCTAACTGCTTCTGCCTGCCAGCCTGATCACCCCCTAACCACTCCACTGCCAGCCTGATTGATGCTTAACTGCTCCCCTGCCAGCTTGTTTGCCCCCAACTTCCCTCCTCTGCCAGCCTGGTCACCCCTAACTGCCCTCTCCTGCAGGGTTGATCACCTCCAACTGCCCTCCCTTGCAAGCCTGGTCCCTCACAACTGCCCTCCCTTGTAGGCCGGGTGCCTCCCAACTGCCCTCTCCTGATGGCCATCTTGTAGTGGCCATCTTGTGTCCACATGGGGGCAGGATCTTTGACCACATGGGGACAGCTATATTGTGTGTTGCAGTGATGATCAATCTGTATACTATTCTTTTATTAGATAGGATAGAGGCCTGGTGCACGGGTGGGGGCCAGCTGGTTTGCCCTGAAGGGTGTCACAGATAAGGGTGGGGGTTCCCTTGGGGTGTGGGGCGGCCTGAGGGAGGGGCCTGTGTTAGTTTGCAGGCTGGCCATGCCCCCTGGCAACCCAAGGGGAAGCCCTGGTATCTGGAATTTATTTTCCTTCTACAATTGAAACTTTGTAGTCTGGAGCAGAGCCAAGCCTGCTGCTCCCTCTGGGGCGGCAGCCATTTTTGTGGCAGTTAATTCACCTTCTACAATTGAAACTTTGTAGCCTTAAGCAGTGGGCCCGGCCAGGGTGTGCGGAAACCTTTGCTTCCCCTGTTGCCGCCGGCAACCCTGGCCTGCTCTCTCAAACTCCATTCTGCCGCCATTTGTTTGAATTTGTTTACCTTCTATAAGTGAAACTTTGTAGCTTGAGTGGAGGCTTAGGCCTGCAACGGCTATGGAAAGCTTGGCTTGTTCTTTTACCTGGGAAACCTTGCTCTCTGTGGCTGTAGCCATCTTGGATTGGGCTTAATTTGCATACTTGCACTGATTGGCTGGTGGGCGAGGCCTGGCTGGTGGGCGTGTCTAATGCAGCAGAGTATGGTTAATTTGCATATTACCATTTTATTAGAGAGGACACACACACATACATACATACATACATACATACATACATACATACATACATAAACATCTTAGAGGCCCAGGGTACAAATTTGTCAAATTTGTGCATGTGTGGAGTCCAGCTGGTCTGCCTCAATGGGGGCCAATCAAGCTGGGCTGGAGGGAGCGAGGGGCCGTGGGCAATTGGCCAGCCAGCCCCATTCCCAATCAGGGTGTTGGAGGCCAATTAGGGGCTGGGATGGCTGGAGGGTGGGGAGATGTTGGGGACCCAGCTCAGTGTGGTTTGCTGCCGCAGTGCACATCATACACACCAGTCATTCCGGTCATTGTGGTCACTGGGCTTTTTATATATAGATAACACAATATAAAATTGACCATTTTAACCACTTTTTAGTGCACAGTTTAGCCGCATTTAGGACATTAACAATGCTGTGTTATCATCACCACCATCATCTCAACAACTTTTTCAGCTCCACAAACTGAAACTGTCTTCAATGAACCCTCCTCTCCCTAGCCCCTGGCACCCACAGTTGTTTTCTGTCACTCTGAGTTTCACTGCTCTAGGGACCTCATATACATGAAATGATACAGTACTTATGTCTGTGTTACTGACTTATTTCACTGGCAGAATGTCTTCATAGTTCATCCATGTTGTAGCATGTGTCCAAATTTCCTTCCTTTTCTTCTTAATATATTTTTATTGATGTCATAGAGGAAGGGAGAGGGAGAGATAGAAACATCACTGGTAAGAGAGAGTTGTTAATAGGCTGCCTCTTGCAACCCCCTGTACTGAGTATCGAGCCCACAACCCAGGCATGTGTCCTGATGGCAATCGAACCACCGACCTTTTGGTACATGAGACAATTTTCAAACAACTGAGCCACACCAACCAGGGTCACTTTCATTGTTATGGTGCATAGAGAGCCTATATATGCTCATTATTAAAATTATCATGGGATTTTCTTTTCATTTATACTATTTTTTGATGTTAATCCTTAGCTGAGGAAATTCTACCCCTTGGTTTTTAGAACAAGTGTAAGGGAGGGAAGGACAGGGAATGATGAAGGCATAGAGAAAGAGAAAGTGACAGAGAGAAACCTTAATGTGATAGATACATCAATTGGTTGCCTCCTACATGTACCTTAACTGGGGCTAGGGATTGAACCTGAAACTCAGGCATGTGCCCATTACCAAATTGAACCTGAGACCCTACAGTGGGCTGATGTTCTACCCACTTAGCAACACAGGAAAGGTCTAGTATTTACTCTTTTGATATGAATAAATGTCAACGCATATTAGGACACCAGAAAGTACTATGTCAACAGCAAGGGCTTTGGAGCCTGGATGTGCTATTTATATCTCTGTAACCTTGAGTAGGTTCCTAAAACTCTCTGTGCTCAGGATCCTCATCTATGAAATGGGATCATAGCCGTATATGTATTAGTGGGTCATATTAACTGAATGCATTAATATTCATGTGTTTGAAATAGGTCATGGCCCATACAGAGCACAATATACACATGTAAGAAATCTTTGAAGCGGTGCAAAGGTTGGCTGGCATGGTTCTGAGAACCACCCTCTACCTGACCACACCTCTTGCATTTCAGGGGTTCTTTCTCCTGGTGGACCATTTCCTGTTGGCTGGACATTCCTCACCTATCCCCATTCCCTGCAGTTCCCAAGTATACCTGCCATCTCCGATCTTCTGAACGCTCAGGGCCTTCCACATGGACTGCTGGTAAAATCCTCTCTAATAAAATGGTAATATGCAAATTAACCATCACTCCGCTACATAAGCCCTGCCCACCAGCCAAGCACGCCCACCAGCCAATCAGGGCGAGTATGCAAATTAACCCCAATCCAAGATGGCTACAGCCACAGAGAGCAAGGTTTCCCAGGTAACAGAGCAAGCCAAGCTTTCCTTAGCCGTTGCAGGCCTAAGCCTCCACTCAAGCTACAAAGTTTCAATTATAGAAGGTAAACAAATTCAAACAAATGGCGGCAGAATGGAGCTTGAGAGAGCAGGCCAGGGTTGCTGGCAGCAACAGGGGAAGCAAAGCTTTCTGCACACCCTGGCTGGGCTCACCCGCTTAAGGCTACAAAGTTTCAATTGTAGAAGGTGAATTAACTGCCACAGAAATGGCTGCCACCCCAGAGGGAGCAGCAGGCTTGGCTCTGCTCCAGGCTACAAAGTTTCAATTGTAGAAGGAAAATAAATCCCAGATACCAGGGCCTCTGCTTGGGTTGCCAGGGGGTTTGGCCGGCCTGCAAACCACCACAGGCCCCTCACTCAGGCCGCCCCACACCCCAAGGGAACCCCACCCTGATCCGGGACACCCTTCAGGGCAAACCAGCTGGCCCCCACCTGTGCACCAGGCCTCTATCCTATCTAATAAAAGAGTAATATACAGATTGATCATCACTGCAACACACAATATAGCTGCCCCCATGTGGTCAAAGTTCCTGCCCCATGTGGACACAAGATGGCCACTACAAGATGGCCAGCAGGAGAGGGCAGTTGGGAGGCACCCGGCCAGAAAGGGAGGGTAGTTGGGAGGCACCCTGCATGCAAGGGAGGGCTGTTGGAGGTGATCAGCCCTGCAGGAGAGGGCAGTTAGGGGTGACCAGGCTGGCAGAGGAGGGAAGTTGGGGGCAAACAGGCTGGCAGGGGAGCAGTTAAGCATCAATCAGGCTGGCAGCGGAGTGGTTAGGGGGTGATCAGGCTGGCAGGCAGAAGCGGTTAGGGGCAATCAGGAAGGCAGGCAGGCAAGCAGTTGGGAGCCAGCAGTCCTGGATTGTGAGATGGATGTCCGACTGCCCGTTTAGGCCCAATCCCACCAGGATCGGGCCTAAACGGGCAGTCGGACAACCCTCCAGGAGTCCCAGATTGGAGAGGGTACAGGCTGGGCTGAGGGACAACCCCCCGCCATGCACGAATTTCGTGCACCGGGCTTCTAGTGTCTAAATAAGATATAAGGAGACTTTCTAATTTGGTCTTCAGGAAAGACATATCCCCATCCCCCCAGGTGCGGACACAGACTCACCCAAATGTCCCCAACCTGGCATGTTTTCCTGCAAAGGCAGGCTTCTCCTCCCTGACTCCCTCACTCCACCAAAACTCACTGGGCCTGGGATCCATTCCCTCATCCCTCTGTTGGCGAGGAGGTCATCAGACTGGCTGTCAACCCATCCCATCTCATGATGGAACTTTCCAATGGGTAACATCTAGAGGGCATGTTCCCCTGGTGAGTCGATACTCTACTGAGCATATCAGGCTTCCCAGCAAGGAGCTAGGGTTTGGAGGAGCCAAACAACTTCTGCCTGGGGAGCTCCCTATGGAATTCACTCTGAGTGGGCCTCATTCCCTCATGTTAATCAGCAGAGAGAAGCCCTGGGAACCCCATTTTCTGGTTAGTCCAGCAACTGCTCCCATGAGTTCAAATGAAAAAGAGATCCAAATAAGTTAGCCCACAATCTAGATGTTGCTTCACATGATATACTTGCTTCATGCAGAACACATCAGGATATTTTTAACTTGCACCCGAAAGAAGCCAACATGTAAAGGTGAGATTTTGAGTGTGGGATAAGTAAAAAAGTAAATAGGCATGACTTATATTAGGTAACATGTAAATCTTCAATGTCATGTTTATTTTTAACTACAAAAGTATGTATGGTTTCCATTACACCCCATGCAAATTACAGAAAAATACATAAATAGGAATGAAAATATTCCCCTCTCAACTGATCTGTGTACTTCCTTCTAGTTTTTAAAAAATAATGTATATATCTATTTGTAAATATAAATAAAATTACATCTTTATGTATTTCTTTTGACAAAATGGTCATACTATAAGTATTATTATTCACTTTTTTTTGGTAGGATACAGAATTTTCTTCAGACAGTTCATTCTTGGAAATGGTCATGTAAAAATGCACTTTAATCTTGAATGTAACATAAGTGACTTAAACACTCTTCTATTAATAGACATTTAAGTCATTCTAGTTTTTCTCTCTGATAAATGATGATGAAACTAGCATCTCATACATTTTCACAACTCATACAAATGCCTCAAAATGGTTCTTGGAATCAAAGATGTTGGTACAAACATTTCCACTTGTTAGATAGATTTTTGTTTTTTCTTAATCCTCACCCAAGAATATGTTTTCCATTGACTTTTTGAGAGACGGGGAGGGAAGAAAGGAGGAATGGAGGGAGGGAGGGAGAGAAAGAGAGACAGAAAGAATCAATGGGAGAGAGAGTCCATAGCCTGGGACTGAAGGTGAAACCAAGGATTTGCCCTTGAATCGAATCTTAATGCCCTTTTTGCTTGGTCCGTTCATCTAACCACTTAGGAACACTGACCAGAGCAATCATTTTAACATTTTAAACTATATATTTTTATTGATTTCAAAGTGGAAGGAAGAGGGATACACTTCTTCTGCACCTGCTACAACACCGCCGCCCTTCATCTCTCCCTCAGCTGCTTCTGCCTCATGCTCACGGTGGCCTGGAACTTTATCACAGACTTTTCTGGCCAAACCACCCTGGAGTTTCCACCTAAGTTTCCTGTTAACAAAGACATGGTCCACAGTAAGCACATCTCCTACATGCTGCCGCTGGGTGTCCTGGCCTCCATTTTCTCCCTCATAAGCGTCATGATTTTCTCCACGGATAGCTGTTCCATGGAGCAGGAGAAACCCAAACTGTCAAGGCCAAAGGTCTGAATGAGGGCCCGCCCTCTGCAATGGCTGGCAGGAGCTTTCCTGAAGAAATGTCCTGTGTACACTTCATAGAGTTGTAACCATCCAGGCGTTCCCAATAAAACAGGCTTGGCTTTCCAGAGTGTGTCTGAAGCTCCTATTCTCCTCTCCTGCTCTCTTCTGCAAGCGTTTTTTTTTTTTCTTTGAAGCTGCTTGCGTGCTGAAATCTGTAGGCAAACATATTCTGTATATACTGTCACAACTCAAAGGCCCTGGCTCCGTGGTTGAGTATCAGGGCACATGCCCCTGTTGAAGGCTCAATTCCCGGTAAGGGGATGTTTCTCTGTCTCTCTAATCCTTCCTTTCTCTGAAATCAATAAAAACATATATTTTTATAGACAATGAGGACAAAGTCAACACATTTTCAGATAAAAAACCTATAACGGGCAGTCAGACATCCCTCTCACAGTCCAGGACTGCTGGATTGTGAGAGGGCTCACAACTGCTTGCCTGCCTGCCTTCCTGATTGCCCCTAACAGCTTCTGCCTGCCAGCCTGATCAACCCCTAACGACTCTGCTGCCAGCCTGTTTGCCCCCAACTTCCCTCCTCTGCTGGCCTGGTCACCCCTAACTGCCCTCTCCTGCAGGGTTGATCACCTCCAACAGCCCTCCCTTGCATGCAGGGTGCCTCCCAACTGCCCTTCCTTGCAGGCTGGGTGCCTCCAAACTTGTGGTGGCCATCTTGTGTCCACATGGGGACAGGATCTTTGACCACATTGGGACAGCTATATTGTGTGTTGCAGTGATGATCAATCTGCACATTACTCTTTTATTAGATAGGATACAGGCCTGGTGCACAGGTGGGGGCCAGCTGGTTTGCCCTGAAGGATGTCCCAGATCAGGTGGGGGTTCCCTTGGGGCGTGGGGTGGCCTGAGCAAGGGGCCTGTGTTAGTTTGCAGGCTGGCCATGCCCCCTGGCAACCCAAGCGGAGGCCCTGGTATCTGGAATTTATTTTCCTTCTACAATTGAAACTTTGTAGCCTGGAGAGGAGCCAAGCTTGGGGCTCCCTCAGAGGCCGGCAGCCATTTCTGTTGGGGTTATAATTGAAACTTTGTTGCCTTAAGCGTGTGGGCCCAGTCAGAGTGTGTGGAAACCTTTGCTTCCCCTGTTGCCGGCAGCAACCCTGGCCTGCTCTCTCAAGCTCCATTCTGCCGCCATTTGTTTGAATTTGTTTACCTTCTATAACTGAAACTTTGTAGGTTGAGTGGAGGCTTAGGCCTGGTAAGGGCAAGCAGAAAGCTTGGCTTCCTCTGTTACCTAGAAAACCTTCCTCTCTGTGGCTGTAGCCATCTTGGTTTGGGTTAATTTCATGCTCGCTCTGATTGGATGGTGGGCATGGTTTGAGGGCGTGGCTTGTGGGTGTGTCGGAGGTATGGTCAATTTGCATATTTGTCTATTATTAAGTAGGATTGTGCTCATTAATTGGTTAATGAACTTCTATTAAAAAAAAATTCTAAACCAACCACTGTCGAGCCATCTTTATTATTATTGGGTAAACTAGGGGCCTGGTGCCCAAAGATTCGTGCACAGGGGGGATGTCCCTCAGCACAACCTGCACCCTGTCCAATACGGGAACCTTCAGGGGAACCCTCTCCATTCACAGAGTTTCTGTCTGTCTTTGCAATCATATGAGGGGATTGTCTGAGACCCCAACCCAGTTTGGTTTGGTGCTCACAGATTAATAGAGGTCTTTTTTTTTTCTTTGATCCATTGGTGGAGATTTCTTATAAATGGTAGGATATCTTTCCTTTAATATTTCCTCAACACTGTGACTTTACTTATGTCTCTCACCTTTGCTTTCCCTCCATCCCCTACCCACAACAGGAACTTGCTCTAGGCTCACTTTGCTCTAGTGTTTTGGAGATCCCACAATGCATCTGCCATCAGAACTATGATTCCCAGAATCCCTGATGCTCCCCACACTCTTGGTTTCCACTTCTCATCCATGGGCTACAAAAACCAAAGGACTGTGAACGCCAGCTGTCCCCAGGCAGGCCTGACAGGACCAGACAATCCAGTGGTCCCGGGACCCCGGCCGCTTGGCATCTTACCCCGACCCGGGCTGCTCTGGGCCTGCGTGCTTAGGCCTGGATCTTCCGGGGAACTGGAACACACACTGAGTCACAACAACGATGCAGTGGGCGTCCCACGCTGCTCCCAGCTGCTTATTGCCTGTGTGTGTGCCCTCTGCCCACAGGCCCGCTATCTTCATTGGGTGAATTTGTATATTCACCCCTGTTTGGCTGTGGGCTTCACGAAGGTACGGTCAAATTACACATTTTTCTAATATCGTATCTAATAATAGAGTATCATGCCAATTAACCATCCCTCTGCGACAAAAATGGCGGCCAACATAGCCACAACATGGCAGCACCCAGTCCCCTCAGCTCAGCTGCTGGAGTGTCTAGCCTGTCTGCAAGAGTATCAAGGCTGGATCCACCTCTGGAGGGGTTTTTGATCTGCCCCCAAACATGGCATTCACAGCCTGGACAGCAGGGCATGGAGGATTCCTTAGCACGGCAGCAGCGGGGAAGCCCCAAACCCTGCAAACAGAGTCCAGACAGCAAGGCATGGAGGCTTCCTTAGAGCGGCAGAGGCTTCCTTAGTGCGGCAGCAGCGGGGAAGACCCAGACCCAGCTAACAGAGCCAGGATAGCAAGGCATGGAGGCTTCGTTCCCAGGGTGATGGCGGGGGAAGCCCCAGGCCCAGCAGACAGAGCCAGGACAGCAGGGCATGGAGGCTTCGTTCCCAGGGTGATGGTGGGGGAAGCCCCAGGCGCAGCAGACAGAGCCAGGACAGCAGGGCATGGAGGCTTCCTTAGAGTAGAGGCAGCAGGAACACCCGCAGGCCCAGCACACAGCCCAGACAGCAGGGCTTCGGAACTTCCTTAGTGCTGCAGGGGCGGGGAAGTATCCAGACATGGCAGACAGAGCCCAGACAGCAGGGCTTCGGAGCTTCCTTAGCACGGCTGCGAAGGAGCAACCCCAGCCCCAGCAGACAGAGCCAGGACAGCAGGGCTTGGGGGCTTCTTTAGGGTGGCAGTGGCGGGGAAGTCCCCCGACATGGCGACAGAGCCCAGACAGCAGGGCTTGGGGACTTCCCTAGAGCAGAGGGGGCGGAAACACCCCCAGGCCCAGAACACAGCCCAGACAGCAGGGCTTGGGAGCTTCCTTAGTGCTGCAGTGGCGGGGAAGTCCCCAGACATGGCAGACAGAGCCCAGACAGCAGGGCATTGGGGCTTTCTTAACAAGGTGGCAGAGGGAACACCCCCAGGCCCCACAGACAGAGCCAGGACAACAGGGCATAGGGACTTCCTTAGTGTGTTGGTGTTGGCGAATCCCCCAGACATGGCAGACAGAGCACACTGCAGGGCATTGGGGCTTCCTTCGCATGGTGCATGGTGGAGGCAGGCAGAGAGTGGAGAGCAGGGCATGGGGGCTGCAGGTTGGGCTGAGGGACCCCGTGCATGAATTTTGTGCACCGGGCCTCTAGTTATTATAGATAATTGATGTTATACAACTACTGTGTGAAAATGAGAATTGCTGGGATTCTCACAGCTCCCTCTCAAACTCCCACTAGAAACAACAATCCTGACTTTCTTTGTCATGGCCCTAACACCTTTCCACCTGTACATGAAATTTCCACTAATGTGCAAAAGCAGAATAGTGTAAGGAATCCCCCTTTCATTTAGGACACAGCAATTATCATGAATCTGCCATATTCATTATCTCTCTCCTTTTTTCCCTTCTTTTCATCTATTTCTCTTTCTCAGAAGATCTCTGAAGCAAACCCCAGACATCACATTTCTTCATCCTTATACACTTCAAAACTAGTCTTTAAAAATAGGACATTACCTTGCATAAACATAGTATGCCTTTAAAGTTAACAACTTTTTGTTGTTATTATCAAATACTTAGAATTTTTAAAGCTTAAACAATAATTGTACAGCACTAGCTGGTTTGGCTCAGTGGATAGAGCGTCGGCCTGCAGACTGGAAGGTCCCGGGTTCCATTCCGGTCAAGGGCACATACCCAAGTTGTGGGCTCAATGCCCAGTGGGCGCGTGCAGGAGGCAGCCTACCAATGATTCTCTCTCATCATTGATGTTTCTATCTCTCTCTCCCTCTCCACTCCTCTCTGAAATAAATAACGATATATTTTTTTAAAAAATAAGTGTACAATTTTATTTATTTTATTGCATAGGATGTTCACTCTGCCTGTTAAGTCTCAATTTAAAGCACTCCCCTTCCACACCTTCTTACCTATTTTTGTAAAAAGATTTGGTTTGCTGAAGAAAAGGAGCTAATTGTCCTGTTTTTGAAATTGCTACCTACCTCTTAAAGCTTAATTAGATTCCCAGTAGAGATAGGTCTAGTTTGTACAAATCTAGGTAACTGCTCTCAGAACCACACCGATAGCTATACCCGTGAGAAAAAATATTTCTCTCCCATGCTTCATGGGTGGTCCAACTCACTCCCTGGGTAAGGTGTAAGCCCCTCCTCCCCATTACCATCCTCATCTCATTACATTCCAAAATCATTTTGATAGGCATGTCAGGAGAGACAACAACTTCAGTTCACTCACTGACTGGTGGTTTTTTTCAGCTAATATTAACTCGATGACTTTCATGCGAGAAGTGCCTCTAAAATGTCCAGACAAGAATTTGGAGACTTAACATATACCTGAACCACACCCTCTCTTCCATTGCTCACAGCTCTGCAGAAGTTTCAAGGGACTCAATTAAAACTCAACCATTAACTGGGGGAGGTCTTTAATAGGTTTAAATTGAGACAGACTCACTTCAATTTGAGAGCTACAGGAGAGAAATCCAACGGCTGAAATGAAATGACTTTCTTCGAAAAGAGTACTTAAGCCTCTGAGAGCAGAGTGTCTGACAAAATTTCCACATGGGTCATAAGTCTATCAGCTATTTAAACATTTGTTCCAAAGATATTGCCTGTGGACCCCAGAATATTCATTGGATCCTTTGGCTGTGGGCAAGGGATGCTTCCATCTTCCCTCTGATAGATCAAGTGTAACGTGGTAGAAGCATTCTTTAGGAAATTCCCCTTCTCTGCCTGCTATAATTTGCACAATGTCCTTAGAACTGGGAGGAAGTCAGAGCCTCTCCATTGAGTGAGAGTCCCTGGCCCCCATCCCAGGGTCCCATGGGACATTCATGGCTGGCCTTTGGCCAAGTCTTACCCATTCTCCTTGCAGCTGTGGAATGGCTGGGAAATGGTTCCTAGGTAAACACCACGTTGCCCCCCATGAAATCTGTCCTCAAAGTGTGCCTTGTTAACTGACTGACAGGACGTATAAGTTTGAAACCAGACGTGTGTTATTTAAGTGAGTCAAACCTCTGGATATTTGAAAAAGGAAGCTCCTGGGAGACATGTTTCTGAATTCCACACATTGTCCAAACACATTTCTTCACCATTTCCTCACATTGATAAATGATTAAAAATTCTTTTCCAAGTATTTCCTACAGTTTACTGTTGATTTTCGTGATTCTCTGTGATTCCTTAGACTGGAGTAAAGTGTGCTTTCTGATCTTTCACGGGATTTTCCTGCATTAGACCAACTTCTTTCTTCCCTCTGTGCTCACATTGAGAAATGATTTACACTTGTATTTCAAAGCTTTGCATAGTTCACTGTTGCTTTTCAGTGAGTACTCCGAGGTTTCTAACACTGCTATACTCTGCTTTCTGCTCTCTTTCCTGGATATCGCCATACTGTAAAAACACATTTCCACTTTCTTTCTCCAAAGAGCGATGTGATTTTTACTTGTTGTCCAATCAGTTTGTGCAAATAACTGCTGATTATCAGTTACTAATGGTTTGTAACACTGTGCTGCGATGGGCTTCTGCTCTTCAGCACAAACTTTCCCACATTGTCAAGCACCTTTGTACAGTCTTTCCTCATGTTCATAAGTGATTTGCTTCTGCTTTCTGTCTGTATTGTAGAGATTATAGCTGCTGTTCAGTGATTTCAATGTGCTATCAAAAGTGTTCTCTAATGTGTGTATTGCTCTTCATCACTGATTTCTCCATGTGCTCAAACACTGTTCTTCACTCTTTCCTCACATTCCAAATGCTTTTCAATTGTGTTCTAACGGTTTTGTCGTTTACTGTTTCTTTTCAGTGACTTCTCATTGGTTTCCAACTCCATGCCATGGTGTACATATTGCTCTTTTTCTTTGATTCAACCACCTTGTACAAACACCTTTAGAGACACTTTAATCAAACTCCTACGTGACTTTCACTTGTCTTCCCACTTTTAGGTGTATGCCACTGCTGATTTTCAAGGAATCCCTAGGGCTTCTAACACTGTGCTCTCATGCATTTACAGCTGTCTTTCCATGATTTTCCTGCATTGTACAAATACCTTTCTTCACGCTTTCCTCACAGTGAGGAAAAATGTACACTTGTCTTTGCACGATTTAGTATCATTTCCTGCTGCATTTCGGTGAATAGAGTTGTTTCTAACACAGTTATGGTATGCTAACTGCTCGATCTCATCGATATCCCCGCATTTAACAACTCCTTTATACATCCTTTCCTCATGTTTTCTAACCATTGGGGATCAGTTACTGCTGCTTTCCAATGAATTACTGGTGGTGTTTAATACTGTGAATCTGTGTGCTTCCTGCTCTATTGAAGTGATTTCCATGCATTGTACAAACACCTTTCTTCAGCATTTCTTCACATTGAGAAATGGTTTACACTTCTTTTCCAAGTATTTCCTACAGTTGAATGCAGCTTTTCATAATTTTTCAGTGATTTCATAGATTGGGGTACAGTGTGTTTTCTGCTCTTTTCATGGGATTTTCCTGCATTGTACCAAATTTTTTCTTCTCTCTGTGCTCACAATGGGAAATGATTTATTCTTGTTTTGCAACTCTTTTATATAATTTACTGTTGCTTTTCAGTGAATATCCAGAGTTTTCTAACACTGCTGTACTCTGCTTTCTGCTCTCTTTCATGGATATCACCACAATGTAAAACAACTTTCTAGACCCTTTCCGCACATTCCTAAACTACTTTCACTTGTGTTCTCTCTATTTGGTGTTAGTGCTGGTTTTCAGCGAATTCCTATGGCTTCTATCACTTTGCTCTACTGTGGTTAGTGCCATCTTCAAGGGATATTCCCACATTGTACAGAATCCTTTCTTCCCTCTTTGCTCACAGTGAGAAATGATATACACTTGTTTTTCAATGATATTGTATTCTATACTGCTGTGTTTTAGTAAATTCACAGTGGTATCCAATACAGTTATCTTATGCTTACTGGTTGATTTCATAAATATCATCTCCTTTTACAAACTCCTTTCTACATTCTTTCCTCACAAAGAGAAGTGAGATTTGCTTTTTCTCCTTTGGTATCAGTTACTGCTGATTTCCTATTTATTACTGGTATTTTCTATCACTGTGCTATAGTGTGCTTTCCGCTTTTTACACAGGATTTTCCCGCATTGGACTAAATTTTATCTTCCCTCTGTGCTCACACTGAGAAATGATTACACTTGTTTTCCAATGCTTTTGTATTGTTTGCTGTTGCTTTCCAGGGAGTACTCAGAGCTTTCTAACACTGCTATACCCTGCTTCCTGCTCTCTTCCATGGATATCAGCACATTTTACAAACACCTTTCTACATTCTAACCCCACAGAACCATGTGATTTTTAGTCATTGTCTGAAGCATTTTGTATAAGTTACTGGTGTTTTTCATTCAGTTACTAGTGGTTTGTAACACTGTGCTATGTGTGCTTCTGTTCTTTAGCACTCAGATGCCTATATTGTCAAAACTTTTGTGCAGTTTTTCCTCATGTTCATAAATGAATTCCACCTGTTTCCATCTGTATTGTAGAGATTACAGCTGCATCACTGATTTCACAGTGCTTTCAAAAGTTTTCTCTAATGTATGTATTGCTTTTCATCACTGACTTCTCCTTGTGCTCAAACAAAGTTCTACACTTTTTCCTCACATTCCAAATGCTTTTCAATTGTGTTCTAATGGTTTTGTCATTTAATGCTGCTTTTCAGCGAATTCTCATTGGTTTCCAACTCTGTGCCATGGTGTACGTATTGCTCTTTTTATTTGATTCAATCACCTTGTACAAACACCTTTCTAGACTCTTTCCTCATATTCCTAAGTGACATTCACTTGTCTTCTCTCTTTTGGGTATATGTCACTGCTGATTTTTAGAGAATTCCTAGGGCTTCTAACACTCTGCTCTAGTGTGGTTACAGATTCACTTGATTCTCCTGCATTGTACAAATACCTTTATTCACGCTTTCCTAAAGGTGAGGAAGGTGTATGTTTGTCTTCCAAAGATTTAGTATCATTTACTGCTGTGTTTGTCAATGCAGTGTGGTTTCTAACACAGTTATATTATGCTTACTGTTCTATCTCTTTGATATCCCCCATTTTACCAACTCCTTTCTATATTTTTTCCTCACATAGAGAAGTTAATTTTGTTTTCTAACCATTGGTATCAATGATATACACTTGTTTTCTAAGTGTTTCCTACAGTTTACTGCAGCTTTTCATAATTCTCGGTGATTTCTTGTAGAGATTACAGGTGCTGTTCACTGATTTCAAAATACTTTCAAAAGTGTGCTCTAATGTGTGTATTGCTCTTCAGCACTGATTTCTCCTCGTGCTCAAAAACTGTTCTGGAGTTTTTTCTCATATTCAAAAGAGATTTTCACTTGTTTATAACTATTTTGTCGTTTACTGCTGCTTTTCAGTGAATTCTCATTGGTTTCTAGCACTGTGCTATATTGTGCATATTCCTCTTTTTCATTATTTCACGAACTTTTATATTCAACTTTCTGGACTCTTTCCTCTCATTCAAAGTGACTTTCACTTGTCTTCTCTCTATTTGGTGTACATCAGTGCTGATTTTCATCGAATTCCTAGTGCTTCAAACATTTTGTTCCAGTGTGGCTACACCTGTCTTTAAGCGATTTTCTCTTTTGTACAAAAACTTTTTCACTCTTTCCTCACAGTGTGAAAAGGGGTATATATATTTCCAACAATTTTGTATCACTTACTGATGAGTTTAAGTGAATTCACAGTGGTTTTCTCGATTAGTTTGACAATCCTTACTGCTGTATTTCATGTACATCACCTTATTTCACAAACTCCCTTTAATATTTTTTCCTCACATAGAGAAGTGAGTTTTACTTGTTTTGAAACCATTTGCATCAATTACTGCTCCTTTTCAGTGAATTACATCGGGTTTTTAACACTGTGCTTCATATAGTGTGCTTATTGCTCTACTTAAGGGATTGCCACACATTGTAAAAACATTCTATCCCCACAGGACACAGAATGTTTTTTTCTACACCATTTCCTCACATTGAGAAATGATTTACATTTCTTTTCCAAGTATTTCCTTCAGTTTACTGCTGCTTTTCTATAATTTTCCAGTGATTTCTTAGTTTGGGGTATATTGTGCTTTCTGCTCTTTACCTGGGATTTTCCCAAATTGTACCATCTTCTTTCTTCCCTCTGTGCTCTCAATGGGAAATGATTTACTCTTATTTTCCAACCCTTTTATATAGTCTATTGTTGCTTTTCAGTGGGTACCCAGAGGTTTCCAACACTGCTATAGGTTGCATCTTGCTCTCTTTCATGGATATCACCTCATTTTACAAACACCTTTCTTATTTCTATCCTCACAGAGCCATGTGATTTTTACTCTCTTAAGCATTTTGTATAAGTTACTGGTGTTTTTCATTCAGTTACTAGTGGTTTGTAACACTGTGCTATGGTGTGCTTCTGCTCCTTAGCACTGAAATACCCACATTGTCAAACACTTTTGTATAGTCTTTTCTCAAGTTCATAAGTGATTTCCACCTGTTTTCTGTCTGTATTGTAGAGATTACAGCTGCTGTTCACTGATTTCAAAGTGCTTTCAAAAGTGTGCTCTAACTTATGTATTGCTCTTCAGCACATATCTCCTAGTGCTCAAACTCCGTTCTACAGTCTTTCTTCAAATTCCGAAGTGATTTTTCACTTGTATTGTAGCTATTTTTTTCGTTTACTACTGTTTTTCAGTGAATTCCTATTAGTTCCTAATATTGTACTATGTTGTGCATATTGCTCTCTTATTGATTCAACCGCATTGTACAAGCACCTTTCTAGACTCTTTCCTATCATTCCTAAGTGACTTTCACTTGTCTTCTCTCTATTTGGTATTCCTCACTGATGATTTTCAGTGAAGTCCTAGGGCTTCTAAGACTGTGCTCTAGTGCGGTTACAGGTTTCTTTATATGATTTTCCCACATTGTACAAACACCTTTCTTCAATACTCCTCACATTGAGAAATGCTTTACAATTATTTTTCAAATATTTCCTACAGTTTACTGCAGCTTTTCTTAAATTCTCTGTGATTTCTTATATTGGTATAGTGTGTTTTCTGCTGTTTACACGGGATTTTACCACACTGTATCAACTTCTTTCTTCCCTGTGTGCTCACATTGAGAAATCTCTTACTCTTGTTTTCTAGCACTTTTCTATAGTTTACTGTTGTTTTTCCGTGAGTACCCAGAGTTTTCTAACACTGCTATACTCTGCTTCCTGCTCTCTTTCATGGATATCACCACATTGTACAAACACCGTTCTAGACACTTTCCTCATGTTCCAAAGTGATTTTCACTTGTCTTCTCTCTATTCGGTGTATGTCACTGCTGATTTTCAGTGAATTCCTAGGGCCTCTAACAATGGGCTCTATTTCGGTAACAGCTGTTTTTATGTGATTTTCCCGAGACATTAACTTCCCTCTTTCCTCACAGTGAGAAATTATGTAGACTTGTTTTCTACTGATATTGTATCATTTACTGCTGTGTTTCAGTGAATACAGAGTGGTTTCTAACACAGATATAGTATGCTAACTGCTCTATTTCATGGATATCCCCACATTTTTCAAACTACTTTCTACATTCTTTTCTCACATAGAGGTGACTTTTACCTGTTTTCTAACCAGTTGAGATCAGTTACTGCTGCTTTCCAATGAATTACTGGTGGTTTTTAACACTGTGCTGTAGTGTGCTTCCTGCTCTGCTGGAAACCGAACATTGAGACATTGGAAGTTAAATGTGCAAAGGGAATCCGGAATGCTTTGGTCAACCTTAATTGCTCTGAATGGTCAGAGCTAGTCACTCATTGTTTAGTTGGAACATTGGTAGTTAAAGCAACTCTCACCTGTTAATCATATGTAAATTTTTGCTGATTGTCTATTATTGGAATTTCCTGCCTAAAGGATATGGGTGTATCTCAGAACCCCAATAAAAGGGATGGCAAAGGCCAGAGCAGTGAGTAGTCCTCCCACTAGAGGTGGGCTCCCGTCTGGCCCCCCATTTACCCAAATTGATTCTTTTCTCGCTTCTTTTCATTTTGATTGCGGCCTTCTCCAGAAACTGGACCTGAACGGGAACCCTGAAACACGCGGGATGTGACAAGGGATTCCACACTGCTCTACTTGAAGGGATTTTCACATATTTTATAAAATACTTTTTTCCACATTGCCTCACATTGAGAAATGCTTTACACTTCTTTTCAATGAATTTCCTACTGTTTACTGAAGCTTTTCATAATTTCTTAGATTGATGTAGAGTGTGCTTTCTGCTCTTTACATGGTATTTTATCACATTGTACCAACTTCTTTCTTCCTTCTGTGCTCACATTGAGAAATGATTCACTCTTTTTTTCCCATTTATTTTATTAAGGTATTATATGTGTACATATTTTACCATTGCCCCACCCCAAACCACTCCCATGCATGCCCTCACCCCCCAGTGTGTTGCATCCATTTCTAGTGCTCATATTCATGCATACAAATCCTTCGGTTGATCTCTTATCTCCCAACCTCTCCCTTATCTTCCCGCTGTAATTTGACAGTCTATTTGATGCTTTTCTGCCTCTGTATCTATCTTTTTGTTCATCAGTTTACAATGTACTTTATTATCCACAAATGAGTGAGATCATGTGGTATTTTTCTTTCACTGTCCAGCTTATTTCCCTTAGCATAACGTTCTACAGTTTCATCTAGGTTGCTGCAAATGGTAAGAATTTTTTCTTATTTGTGGCTGCATAGTATTCCATTGTGTTGATGTACCATAGTTTTCTCATCCAGTCATCTGTTGACGGGCACCTAGGCTGTTTCCAAATCTTAGCTATTGTAAATTATGCTGCTATAAACATAGGGGTGCATATATCCTTTCTGATTGGTGTTTCTATTTTCTTAGGATATATTCCTAGAAGTGGGATTCCTGGTTCAAATGGGAGTTCCATTTTTAGTTGTTTGAGGAAACTCCATACTATTCTCCACAGTGGCTGTACCAGTCTGCATTCCCACCAGCAGTGCACGAGTATTCCTTTTTCTCTGCATCCTCGCCAACACTTGTCCTTTGTAGATTTGTTGATGATAGCCATTCTTACAGGTGTGAGATCATACTTCATTGTCGTTTTGATTTGCTTCTCTCGGATAATTAGTGACTTTGAGCATGTTTTCATGTGTCTCTTGGCCTTCCTTCTGTCTTCTTTTGAAAGCATTCTATTTAGGTCCTTTGCCCATTTTTTATTGGATCATTTATCTCCCTTGTACTAAGTTGTATAAGTTTCCTATAGATGTTGGAGATTAAAACTTTATCAGTGATAACATTTGCAAATATATTCTCCCATAGAGTGGGCTTTCTTCTTGTTATGTTGATTGTTCCTTTTGCTGTGCAAAAGCTTTTATTTTGATATAGTCCCACTTGTTTATTTTCTCTTTATCTTCCATTGCCCTAGGAGGAGTATCAGTGAAGTTGTTCTTTCAGCATATGTCTGAGATATTGCTGCCTGTGGATTCCTCTAGTATTTTTATGGTTTCCTGTCTTATGTTCAAGTCCTGTATCCATTTTTGGTTCATTTTTGTGTATGGTGTAAGTTGGCGATCTAGTTTCATTTTTTTGCATGTATCTGTCCAATTTTCCCAACACCATTTATTGGAGAGACTGTCTTGACTCCATTGTATGTTCATGCCTCCTTTGTCAAATATTAATTGAGCATAGTGGTTTGGTTCAATATCTGTTTTCTCTATTCTATTCCATTATTCTATATGTCTGTTCTTGTGCCAGTACCAGACTGTTTTGAGAACAATGGCTTTGTAATTATAGCTTAAAATCTGTTATTGAGATACCTCCTACTTTATTCTTCTTTCTCAGGATTGCTGTGGCTATTTGGAGTCTTTTTTTATTCCAGATGAATTTTTGCAGAGTTCTTTCTAGGTCTGTGAAATATGCCATTGGTATTTTAATGGGGAGTGCATTGAATCTATAGATAGCTTTGTGTAGAATGGCCATTTTAATGATGTAGATTCTACCAATCCATGAACTTGATATGTTCTTCCATCTGTCTATGTCTTCCTCTATCTCTTATTTCAGTGTCCTGTAGTTTTCCACATATAGTTCTTTTACCTCCTTAGTTAAGTTTATTCCTAAGTATCTTAATTTTTTTGGTACGATGGTAAATGGGATTGCTTTTTTTGTCTCTCTTTCCGTAAGTTCACTATTGGTGTATAGAAATGCCATAAGTTTCTTGGCATTAATTTTGTATCCTGCTACATTGCCCAATGCATTTACTAAGTCTATTAGTTTTTTGATGCAATCCTTTGGGTAAGTCTATTAGTTTTTTGATGCAATCCTTTGGGTTTTTTATTTACAATATCATGTCATCTGTAAATAAGGACACCTTTACTTGTTCTTGTCCAATGTGTATTCCTTTTATTTCTTCTTCTTGTCTAATTGCAGTAGCTAATACTTCCAGTACTATGTCAAACAGGAGTGGTGAGAGTGGGCATCCCTGTCTTGTTCCTGTTCATAGGGGAAATGGTTTTAGTGTTTGCCTTTTGAGTATTATGTTAGCTGTGGGTTTATCATATATAGTTTTTATTATGTTGAGGTATTATCCTTCTATTCCCAACTTGTTGAGAGATTTTATCAAGAAAGGGAGTTGACTTTTGTCAAATGTATTTTCTGCATCAATTGACAAAACTATGTGATTTTTATCTCTCAATTTGTTTATGTAATATATCATATTTATTGATTTGAGGATATTTTACCATCCTTGCATTCCCGGGATAAATCCTACTTGGTCATGGTGTATGATCTTTATAATTTAATACTGGATCCAGTATGCTAGAATTTTGTTGAAAATTTTGGCATCTATGTTCATGAGGGATGTTAGCATGTAAATCTCTTTCAACGTGTTGTCTTTATCTCGTTTTGGTATTAGGGTGATGCTGGCTTCATAGAAGGAGATTGGAAGGGTTCCCTCCCCTTGAATTTTTTGGAATAGTCTGAGGAGGATAGGTTTTAATTCTTCCTTGAATGTGTGGCAAAACTCCCCTGTGAAGCCATCTGGCCCGGGGCTATGGTTTGCCAGAAGCTTTTTTATGACTGCTTCAAATTCTTCCATAGTTATTGGCCTACTGAGCTGTTTAGATTCTTTTTGATTGAGTTTTGGAAGGTTATATTTTTCTAGGAATATGTCCATTTCCTCCAGCTTGTCCAGTTTTTTGAAATGGAGTTTTCCATAGTATTTTTTAACAATCCTTTGTATTTTGGTGGTGTCTGTTGTTCTTTCTCCTCTTTCAGTTCTGATTTTATTTATTTGGGTACTCTCTCATTGCTTCTTCATGAGCCTGGCTAGAGGTTCATCAATCTTGTTTTTCCTTTCAAGAACCAGCTCTTGTTAGTTGATCTTTTGCATTTTTTTTTCTATATGTCTTTTATCAATGCTCTGATCTTTATTATTTCCTTCCTTCTGCTTACACTGGGCTTTTATTGTTGTTCTCTTTCTAACTCTTTGAGTTGTAAGGTTAGGTGATTTATTAACATTACTAGAAGCCCGGTGCACAAAATCGTGCACGGCGGGGGGTTGTCTCTCAGCCCAGCCTGTACCCTCTCCAATCTGGGACATCCCTGTCACAATCCAGGACTGCTGGCTCCCAACTGCTTGCCTGCCTGCCTTCCTGATTGCCCCTAACCGCTTCTGCCTGCCAGCCTGATCACCCCCTAACCACTCCGCTACCAGCCTGGGTGATGCTTAACTGCTCTCCTGCCAGCCTGTTTGCCCCCAACTTCCCTCCTCTGCCAGCCTGGTCACCCCTAACTGCCCTCTCCTGCAGGGTTGATCACCTCCAACTGCCCTCCCTTGGAAGCCTGGTCCCTCACAACTGCCCTCCCTTGCAGGCCGGGTGCCTCCCAACTGCCCTCTCCTGCTGGCCATCTTGTGGTGGACATCTTGTGTCCACATGGGGGCAGGATTTTTGACCACATGGGGGCTGCTATATTGTGTGTTGCAGTGATGATCAATCTGTATATTACTCTTTTATTAGATAGGATAGAGGCCTGGTGCACGGGTTGGGACCAGCTGGTTTGCCCTGAAGGGTGTCACAGAGAAGGGTGGGGGTTCCCTTGGGGTGTGGGGCGGCCTGAGCAAGGGGCCTGTGGTGGTTTTCAGGCCGGCCACGCCCCCTGGCAACCCAAGCGGAGGCCCTGGTATCTGGAATTTATTTTCCTTCTAAAATTGAAACTTTGTAGTCTGGAGCAGAGCCAAGCCTGGGGCTCTGGCAGCCATTTCTATGGCAGTTAATTCACCTTCTACAATTGAAACTTTGTAGCCTTAAGCGGGTGAGCCCAGCCAGGGTGTGGGGAAAGCTTTGCTTCCCCTGTTGCCGCCGGCAACCCTGGCCTGCTCTCTCAAGCTCCATTCTGCCGCCATTTGTTTGAATTTGTTTACCTCCTATAAGTGAAACTTTGTAGCTTGAGTGGAGGCTTAGGCCTGCAACGGCTATGGAAAGCTTGGCTTGCTCTGTTACCTGGGAAACCTTGCTCTCTGTGGCTGTAGCCATCTTGGATTGGGGTTAATTTGCATACTCGCCCTGATTGGCTGGTGGGCGTGGTTTATGTAGTGGAGTGATGGTTAATTTGCATATTACCATTTTATTAGAGAGGATTTCTTGTTTTTTTGCAGTAGGCTTGTAGAGCTGTGAACTTCCCTTCAAGACTGGATTAGCTGTGTCCATTAGATTTGAGACTGTTGTGTTATCATTGTAGTTTGTTGTCATGATGGTTTTTATTTCTTCTTTGATCTCTCTGATAACCCAGTCATTGTTTAATTGCATGCTGTTTACTCTCCATCTGTTTGATTTTTTGGATTGTTTTTATTGTAGTTGATTTCCAGTTTTATGCCATCGTGATCTGAGAAGATGCTTCATATGATTAATATCTTCTTGAATTTGAAGAGACTTTGCCTGTGACCCAATAGTTGGTCTATCTTTGAAAATGACTCATGTGCACTGGAGAAGAATTTATATTCTGTGGCTTTGGGGTGAAATGTTCTGAAGATGTCAACTAATTCCATCTGGTCTAGTGAGTCCTTTAGGATTGATGTTTCTTTGCTGATTTTTTTGTTTAGAGGATTTGTCCAATGGTGATAGTGGAGTATTAACGTCTCCTACTATGATTGTATTGCTGTCAATCTCCCCCTTGATATCCTCCAGGAGTCTTTTTATGTATTTGCATGCTTCTGTATTAGGTGTGTATATGTTTGCGAGAGTTATTTCTTCTTGTCTGATTGCTCCGTTTAGTATTATGAAGTGGCCTTCTTTATCTCTTTTTATGTCCTTCACTTTGAAATCTAATTTGTCAGATATAACTATTGGTACTCCAGCTTTTTTTTTAAATTTCCATTTACCTGAAAAACCTTTTGCTATCCATTTACCCTCAGTCTATGCATCTTTTTTCTGAGGTGGTTTTCTTGTAGACATCAGATATATGAGTCATGTTTTCTTATCCAATCTGTTACCCTATGTCTTTTGATTGCAGCATTTAATCCATTTACATTTAAAGTTATTATTGATAGGTTCTTGTTAGTTACCATTTTTATTCTTTACCCCTGTGTTTCTTCTTTGGTTCCTATTTCCTTTTTGTTTTTCAGCAGACCCTTTAGCATTTCTTCCATTACTGGTTTGGTGGTAATAAACTCCCCTTATTCGTTTTTTGTTTGTGAAGCTCCTGATTTCACCTTCAATTTTATTGATAGTCTTGTTGAGTACAATATTCTTGGATTCAGTCCCTTCCTTTGCATGACTTTGTATATTTCATTCCATTCCCTTCTGGCCTGATGTGTTTCTGTTGAGTAATCACTTGCTTTACTGATGGGGGATCCTTTCTAGGTAACTTTCTGTCTCTCTCTGGCTGCTCTTAAGATTCTTACTTTGTTGTTTGTGTTAACCAATTTAATTATAATGTGCCTTGGGGTCATTCTTTTGGGGTTAATTTTGCTTGGGACTCTGAGCTTCTTGGATTTGTGTGGGTTTTTTCTTCCCTATATCAGGGAAGTTTTCCATCATTATTTCTTCATACAGGTTTTCTATTCCTTGCTCAGTTTCCTCTTCTTCCGGAACCCCTATTATGTGGATACTAGCGTTCCTGTTTCAGGAAAAATCCTGCAATAGATTTTCCTGCTGCACTCTACCCAACCCGGCCTGCTCTCCTCCCTCGTACCCCGCCCTGCCTTCTCCACCAGCGCACCTGCTTTTCCCTTCTCCCCTGGCCCGCCTGCTTTTCCCTTCTCCCCCGGCCCCGCCTCCGCTCCTCCCTTCTCCCCCTGCCTGCCTGCTTTTCCCTTCTCCGCCAGCCTGCCTGCTTTTCCCTTCTCCCCCGGCCTGTCTGCTTTTCCCTCCTCCCCCGGCCCACCTGGTTTTCTCTTCTCTGCCGGCCCCGCCTGCACTCCTCCCTTCTCCCCCGGCCCGCCTTCTCTGCCAGCCCGCCTGCTTTTCCCTTCTCCCCAGGCACCGCCTCTGCTCCTACCTTCTCCCCCACCCTGCCTTCTCTGCCAGCCCGCCTGCTTTTCTACCTTCTCCCCCGGCCCCGCCTCCGCTCCTCCCTACTCATCCCCGACCCCAGCTTGCTTGCTTCTCTGCAGCTTTGCTTCCTTCTGCAGCTCTTGGCTTCTTTCTACGCTGTCTTGATATGCAAATTAGCCGCCATCTTTGTTGGGGTAATTTGCATGCCCATCCTGATTGGTTGGTGGGCATGGCTTGGCTGGTGGGGCATGGCTTGGGCATAGCGAAGGTGCGGTCAATTTGCATATTTGAATATTATTATGTAGGATTATTTTCTTTTGTGCTGTCTCAAAGTTCCCTTAGGCTTTCCTCCTGCTTTTTAATTTTTTTTAGAAGCTTCTCTACTTGGGTATTTTTTCCTACCTTGTCTTCTAGCTCAATGATTCGGTTCTCTGCTTCTTCTAGTCTACTCTTGATGCTTTCTATTGAGTTCTTTACAGCAGCAATGTCATTTTTCATTTATTCTTGTTCTTCTTCATTTCCTCTTGTTTCTTACACATATTGTCAAATTTGTCTTCCATTCTTTTCAGCCACCTTATGATCAATTTCTTTGAATTCTTTCTCTGACAGGTTGCTTTCCTCTATATCACTTACTTCCTTATCTGGTGATGCCTGCTTTTCTTTCATATGTGGGCTATTCATTGGGCTCCCCATGATCTCACTTCTCCAGGTGTCTGGTTATGTAGTTCTCTCTCTCCTGCATTGATTTAAAGGCACAAAATACAACACAACCAGATACAATGCACAAGCCACTGAACAGAAATGTATTCATGATATTAATAACCCCTAATAAAGGTGACAAACATGGAAAGGCAAATTGCAAGATAGTAGAGAAAGAAGAAGAGAGAAAATGAAAGGAATGCAAAAATGAAATTGGGAAAAGGATAAAAAAAGTAACAGAGAAAACAATGAGAATGAGAAAGAAGAGGGGAACAAACTATATATATGGGGAGAAAACTTGAATAGAACAGTCACTAATCCCAACAAAAGCCAGCAACAAGTACTTGGAGATGAATGCACACTACAAACAAGAACTAATATTAAGTGTGGCGAGGGAAAACAGAAACAAAAAAGAAACAAAAACAAAACAGAAGAAAAAAAAAAAGGGAATAACCAAAACAATCTCACAAACAAGCATAAAAATTGATATAATCAAGAATCAAGCAAACAACAACAAAGTGAGAAAAAATTATTGGATAGTGAAGAAAGAGAAGAGAGAGGTGTGTATGGAATTGGAGCAGGGGATTGGTATATAAGTAGGGTGAAATGTTCACAGGGATTTAAAGAAGTGATAGGGAAAATCAAAAGGAGGAATAGGGTAAGAGAAACAGGACAGCAACAGGGGAAAAGTGAGGAAGAGAGTGATGGCATAAAGGTAAAGATGAGATAGAGTAAAATGATGCTAAAAGAAAGATGAAAGTAGAATGTAGAACACTAACCCAAAAGTAAAATGAAGAGAAAATAAAAGGACACTTAAAAAAAAAAAAAGGAAAAATAGTAGTAGTGATAATACTGATGGAAAATAAAAATGTAATAATTCAAAAGGTAAAATCAAGTGAAGACAAAAAAAAAATAGTTTCTTAAGTAAAAGATGAAAAAAATAAAAATAAAAATGTGCAGTAGTGAAGGTCCTTCACTTCCTCTATTGTTCTGTTTGGCACGCCTGTTTCCTAGTGAGGACAGTGTTGAAGTTCCCTGAGTTCCACTGCTCCTCCATGTTGTAAGCCAGTCCTGAGTTTTAAGCAGACAGTACATCTCTATTTCTTGTATTCCTTTATTTGTGTTTACACAAGAGTCCATTTGTGATTCAACCCCTGGGTGGCAGTGTTTCTGGATTGACCTCCAGGTCTATAGGTTCTCTCTAGCTGGTGTTTAGATTTTGTTTTCCCTTTGGCACTTAATACTTGTTTGTGGGAGTGGGTTGCCCCAGAGCTGTTTCTCTGATGGTTATTCCCCGCTCTGATCCCCAGGTTAAAAAGAGTAAGTGTGCAAACTCCAGGGCTGCGTGCAAGTCTGTGCAGTCTTTTTTCCTCTTGGGTCTAAGGAGCTGGCACACTTTTGAAATTTTTAGGCTGTCCTTTTGTGTCCAGATCAAAATGGATGCTTTTTAGAGTTCCCTTCTGTTAGCAGCTCTGAGGACCCCCTTCCACATTCAGGGATCATGCCAGCCCCAAGGGCCACGGATTTTTCTAGGCACAGACTTCCCCAGGTTCTCTAGCTTCTGCTGTGTAGGAGTTTCTCTCTTCTGCTGGGACAATGAACCTCACCTTATCCCAGGCAAAATCTGACCTTTCTGTGAGGGAGTGTAGAGCTCCTCTGAATCCTCCTGCTTGCGCCAATTGGGGACCTGTATTCTCAGCTTTGCAGCTGTTAGGTGGGTGCCATAGTTGTAGATTCCCCGTTCTTTTCACGCTTCTGATAAAATCCACTTTCCCCTTCAAGATGGCATGGTCTCCGCATTTGAGCTGGTCACTCTGGGAGGGAACCCAGCAGCAGAGGGGACTGCCCATTCAGGGAAGCCCTGTCCAGCAGTCCCCCACAGTCTCCTGAAGTATAGCTGTCTCTCAACTCACCAACAAACACTCCCCGTGGGACCACACACTCTTCCTTTGTTTTCTCACTCACATACTATCTTGCAGTCTGCCTTCCTGTCAGCAGCCATCTTCTGTCTCTCCTTCAGCATCTTGGAGTTTTCTGAGTAGTGGTCTTTTAACTCCCTAGTTAAATTTATTCCTAGGTGTCTTAATTTTTTGATGCAATGGTAAATGGGATTTTTTTTTAATTCTCTCTACTGTAAGTTTACTATTGGTGTATAAAAATGTCATAGATTTCATGGTGTTAATTTGGTATCCTGCTACATTGCCAAATTAATTTATTAAGTCTAATAATTATTGATGGAGTCTACAGGGTTTTCTATGTACAGTATCATGTCATCTGCAAATAATGATAATTTTACTTACCTTTTTTTCCCCAATTTGGGTGCCATTTATTTATTCTTCTTGTCTAATCACTGTGGCTAGCACTTCTAGTACTATGTGGAACAGGAGTGGTGAAAGCAGCATCCCTGTTTTGTTCCTGTTCTAAAGGGAAATGGTGTTAATTATTACCCATTGAGTACAAGGTTGGCCATAGATTTGTCATATAAGGCAGTTATTATGATCCTTCTTGTCCCACTTTCCTGTGCGTGTTTCTCAGGAAAGGGTGTTGGGCCTTGTCAAATGCTTTTTCTGCATCGATTGATATGATTATGTGATTTTTGTCTCTCAGTTTGTTCATGTGATGTATCACATTTATTGACTCGTGGATATTGAACATGCCTTGCATCCCTGGAATAAATCCCACTTGTTCATAGTGTATGATCTTTCTGATGTAATGCTGCATCCGGTTTGCTGGAATTGTGTTGTGGATTTTAACATCTATGTTCATCCAGGATATAGGCTTGTAATTCTTTTTCTTTGTGGTGTCTTTATGTGGTTTTGGTATTAAAGTAATGCTGGCTTTATAGAAAGATCTTAGAAGTATGCATCTCTCTTGAATTTTTTTGGAATAGACTGAGAAGCATTGATTTTAGTTCTTCTTTGATGTTTGCTATAACTCCACTGTGAAGCCATCTGGTCCAGGGCTTTTGTTTGCTGGAAGCTTTTTGATTACTGTTTCAATTTCATCAGTAGTTAACGGCCTATTGATTTTTTTTTAATCTTCCTGATTGAGTTTTGGAAGCTTGTATTTTTCTAGGAATGTGTCCATTCTGTCAAGGATGTCCACTTTGGTGGTTGCATGTCTGCTCAAAGGCTGGCTTAAGAGAGCTGAATGTGGGAAAGCCCATGCATGGGGACTGATCCCCAGGGCCTGTGAAGGTCCACAGATGCAGGGATTGCTCTGGAACGTAGGAAGGGCTACTCCAGCCTCCTCGGTGCCTCTCTGGTTCCAGGAAAGCAGCTGGGATATTGTTTTTCCTTCTGCACATTGTAGCATGTCATGTTCTCCAAAACAGCTCAGATGAATTGGGGTGAACTCCTGATTGCTTAAACTCAGGAGCCTGCCCCAACTGACAATTGAACTACATCCTCTTAGATCATTGGTCTACTGACCCGCACCAGCCAGGCACACTCTGATACCTCTAGTGGGAGGAATTGATCATCAGCATCCATTCTCAATCTAAAGAATGCTAAGATATCTTTTGCTTTGAAAGATATGAATGAAATTTGAGGTATATCTCTTCATTCAATGTCACTGTTTTCACACAAAATATGGTTTCATATTTATATTTTTAAATTAAAAAATGTGTTACTGAGTTTCTCCACCTTTCCTTTTTTATTGAATTTACTATAGGCCCGGTGCACACATCCATGCACCAGTGGGGTCCCTCGAGCCTGGCTTGCTGGATCAGGCCTAAACTGGCTCTTTGACATCCCCAGATGGTTCCCAGATCACTAGGGGGCGCAAGCCAGGCCAAGGGACCCACCAGTGCAAGATCAGGGCTGCGGTGAGAAGCGGGAGGTTAGCAAGCCATGGAGGGACGGCAGGAGGGCTCCAGGTCTTGTCCAGCCCATCTTGCTCAATCCAAATCAGCCAGACCCCAGAAGCAAGCTAAACTATCAAATGGAGCGTATGCCCCCTGGTGGTAAGTGCATGTCATAACGACTGGTCTATGGGTCAACTGTCTGCTCCCTGGCGGTCAGTGCATGTTATAATGAGCAATTGAGCAGCCTTAGCATATGATTAGTGTATTACACTTTGATTGTTTGAACGGCTGACTGGATGACCAGACAGCATATCAGGCTTCTATTATATAGTATGGAAGCTACATTGCTTAATATGATTATATAGGCTTCATGTATATAACACTATCATATTTCATCTGCATATTGCATTATGTGTTCACCTGACTGAGTCAAGTCTCCTTCAATTGCTATATTTTGAAACATTACCTAAGTGTTCTGCACCTGAGGGACGTCCTTTTGCTTCTCTACTTCCTCCTCTTTCAGCTCTCAGACTTCTTACATCACTTCTCTTACTTGATGGAAGTCCACTCCAACTTTGAAAAGATGGTTTCTTGCCATAGTCTACTTTGTTTTTTCCATCCACAGACTAAAATGAATACACAAATAATATCAATACTACATAACATTTAAACTGAACAAATGAACAACTGCTTGAAACCTACAAATTACTGCAACTAATATCAAGTTCTACCTCAAATTCTTCTCCCACATAAGCATTTTCTTAAAAAATGACAGAGTTATTTTTCATGGTATGTTTATGAAAAATGTCATTACTAACAACCTCCCATTAAGGCATCCAACACAGATTTTATTAACAATATATGTTGGTTAATCAAAGTCCTCCAAAGTCCTCTAGTAATAAGGACTAAAATATCTCATATTCCAGGAGAAAACATATAAACTTCTATCTAGTTTTATAGTAGGCTTTTTATTGATTTTCTGGAGAGAGAGGAAAGGGGAGGGATAGAGAGATGAAAACATTGATGATAGAGAAACCTTCTGATCAGTTGCATCCTGAAATGTTCCATGCTTGCGATCCAGCTTGCTCCCCTGGCATGTCCTCCCTGGCAATGGAAGAGGGGACATCTTGGTTCATGGCTCAATGCTCAACCATTGTGCCACACTGACTGGGCAACGTGGATTACTTTTAGGAAAGTGTATGTTACTTCATTTACGTATTGCCAAATTTTATTTCATTTTTTCAGTGCACCCAGCTTACCTAAACTGTTTTCTTTTTAAAACAAATAATTCAATCATTCATTCAAAATGATTAGGCATTTTATTCCCAGTCTTTCTTACTTTTACTATTTATTCAGTTAAAATGACAGAAATAAAAATTCCCAGTATGACTACAATCTGTTTGTACATAGTTCTGATCTGTTTATCCATTCTATTTTTCAATAGGACACTTGCACTATTTTTGGTATTTTTACCTTATTACGCTGTTTTCAGTCAAATGTGTTCCTAAGAAAGCAACCCATCTTGAAGGGGAGAGCTGCTGTGACTAGGAGCCAGCCTCACCACCACCTATATGGCCCTCAGACCTCACCCAGGAACCTAGAGCAACTCCGGCCAAAAACCTGCTATCATGGCTGCAGACCCTCAGACACCAGGACTCCAGCTGCCCACTGGCTACCTCCTGTGAGTCTTGGAGTTCATGAATGTCCCACCGACCCAACTCCATGGCCACTGGCCCCAAAATTCTGGACCTGGGCTCTCCAGTAACAGCAAAAATGGGAATAAAAAGAAACAACACACAAAGTAAAGAAAAAAGGAATTGACAAAAGAGAAAATAAACAAAACTGAGAAATGCAGTATGTCACAAGAGGAATTCAGAATAAGGGTCATACGGGATGATTTAGAAATCCACAACTTATGTAAGAACAAAGGGGAAGTCAAAAATTATAACAGCTACAATTAAAAAATAAAATAACATGATGGAAGTTTTCAACAGTAGCCTAGAAGAACAGAGGACCAAATTGGTCAGTTAGAAAACAGGGCAGACAAACACATCCTGAACAACACAATCTGAATAACAACTTGAGAAAAAAATTATAAATCAGGAGGTGATCCTAAGGAACTTTGAGGCAACATGAAAGAAAGTAACTTACATATAATAGAGGTGTCAGAAGGACAAGAAGAGGAACACGGACTAGGAAACCTATTAGAAGAAATAATGATGAACCCTAACACTTGTTTGGCTCAGTGGTTGGAGGGACAGCCTGCAGACTGAAGGGTCCCAGGTTCGAATATGGTCAAGGGAATCTCCCTTGCTTGCAGGAACATCCCCAGTAGGAAGTATGCAGCAGGCAGCTGATTGATGTTTCTCTCTCATCAATATTTCAAACTCTCTATCCCTCTCCCTTCCTCTCTTTAAAAAATCAATAAGTTAAATTTAAAAAAAAGAAGAAATAATGACAGAAAACTTCTATAATCTGGGAAAGAAAGCATTCACACAAGCACAGAGAGTCCCAAACAAGATAAATCCAAAAACACCTATACCAAGACATGCTGTCATTATAATGGCAAATGTTAACTACATAGAGAGAATCTTAACACTGAAGAGAGTTACCTACAAAGTAACACTCAGGAAATTATCAAATTATTTCTCAACAGAAACACATCAAGCTAGAAGGGAATGGGAGGAAATATGCAAGGTGGTGCAAAAGAAGGGACTGAATCCAAGATCACTCTTTCCAGCAAGGTTATCATTTAAAATAGAAGGGGATTTCAGGAATGACAGAGGGAACCCAAGGAACTTCACAGACAAAACTAACAAATAAACAAAAAGGGCTAAGGGAGTTTATCACTAAGAAGACAATAATGCAAGGAATGCTAAAGGGTTTGTCATAAAAGCAGAAATAGATGGCAAAGAAGGCATAGAGAACAAAAATGGCTACAAACATGTCCCTACCAATAATAATATTAATCATAAATGGACTAAATGCTCCATTAAGAAGACGTAAAGTGGCTGAAATGATAAGAAATTATGGCCTACATAGATGTTGTCTAGAAGAAACCCATGATAGTACCAGGGACTCAGACAGACTGAAAGTGGGAAGATGGAAACATATTTTTCAAGAAAGGGAAATTAAAAAAAAAACACAAAAACCTAGGGTAGCAATACTTATATCATACAAAATAAACCTTAAAGTGAAGGCCATAAAAATGGATAAGGAAGGCCACTTCATATTACTAAAGGGATCAAGACTACAAGATAATATAACTCTGGTAAACATATATGCACCCAATGCAGGAACACCAAATACATAAAAACAAAAACAAAAACAAAAACAAAAAAAAACAAAAACACTTCTGGAAAATATCAAGGGAGAGATCAAAAGCAATAAATCTATAGTAGGGGACTTTAATACCCCATTGATATCACTGGATAAATCCTATAGAAAAAAAATCAGCAATACTAAACAACTCACTAGGTCAAATAGACTTAATCACCACCTTCATAACAAAGCTACAGAATGTACATTCTACTTAAGTGCACATGGGACATTTTCAAATATAGACCACTTGAGACAGAAATAAAGTCTCTTCAAATTCAACAAGGTGGAATTCATAGCAAGCACCTTCTCAGATCACAATGGAATATTAGATATAAACTACAATAAAATAACAAAAATTCAAATATTTGAAGGATAAACAGTATGTTATTAAACAATGTTTGTGTTATCAAAGAGATCAAAGAAGAGATTGAAAACACCCTAGAAACCAATAACAATCAACACAACAATCCAAAAACAATGTGATGCACTGAAAGCAATCCTGAGAGGGAAGTTCATAACCTACCTCAAAAAACAAGAATAACTGGTAATAAATTATCTAACTCTACAACTTAAAGGATTAGAAAGAGAACAACAAGAAATCCCAGAATGAACAGAAGGAAGGAAATAGAAAAGATCACAGCATGAATAAATCACATGGAGACAAAAAGGAAACAACCAAACAAACAAACAAAACAGTAAATAAGAGAAAAAGCATCACTACTACTTATAAGTACAACCAAGAGGTGGCTCTTTGAAAGGATACATAAGATTGATGAACTGTTATTGAGGCTCACCAAGAAGCAAAGAGAGAGGACCCAAATAAACAAAATCAGAAATGAAAGAGGCAAAATAACAAAAGACTCCACAGAAATAAAAAAGGGTTATAAAAACAGTATGAACAACTCTATTCCAACAAACTGGTCAACCTAGAACAAATAAATATATTCCTAGAAAAATACAACCTTCCAACACTCAATCAGGAAGAATAAAGGAATCTGAATAGGCCACTAAATATGGAAAATATGGAAACAGTCATTGAAAACCTTCCAGAAAAAAAAAAGCAAGCCCTGGGCTAGACAGCTTCATAGAAGAGTTTTACCAAACAGTCAAAGAAAAACTGAAACCTCTCCTCCTCAGACTATTTCAAAGAAATTCAAGGGGAAGGAACACTTCAAAGCTCTTTCTATGAAGCCAGCATTACCATAATACCAAAAACAGATAAAGACACTAAAAGAAAGAGAATTACAAGCCAATATATCTCTGATGAACATACATCCTAAAATCCTCAACAAAATTCTAGCAAATCTGAACCAGCCTTACATTAGAAAGATAATACACCATGACCAATTGGATTTATTCCAGGGATACAAGGATGGTACAAGATCCCAAAGTCAATTAAAATGATGCATCACATAAACAATTTGAGATATAAAAAATTGCAAAGTCACATTAATTGATTCAGAAAAAAGCATTTGACAAAACCCAATATGCTTTTTTTTGGTAAAAATTTGAGCAAACTGGGAATAAAGGTATCACACCTCTACATAATAAAAGCCTTATATGACAAATCTACAGCCAACACCATACTCAATGGGAAAAAACAGAAACCATCTCTCCTTAAACAGGAACAAAGCACGAATGTCCACTCTCACCACTTCTTGAAACAGTACTGGAAGTGCTAACCACAGCAATAAGACAAAAAGAAGTAATAAGTGGCATTCCAAATGGAAAAGATGTAAAACTGTCATTATTCAAGGATGACATGATATTGTACCTAGAAATCCCTAAAGACTCCATCAAAAAACTACTGGACTTAATAAATGAATTTGGCAAAATAGCAGGATGCAAAATTAACACCCAGAATTCTATGAATTTTGATACACCAATAATGAACTCACAAAAAGAGAAACTGAACAAACGAAGAACAAACATAAAATAATCCCATTTACCATTACAAAAAAGAAATTAAGATACCTAGGAATATACGTAACTAAAGAGGTAAAAGATCTATACTTGTATAACTACAGGACATTGAAAAAAGAGAGAGGAAGACAAACAAATGAAAGAATATACCATTTTCATGTATTGGTAAATCAACATCACTAAAATTGCCATATTATCCAAAGTAATCAATAGATGTACAGCAATGCCCATTAAAATACTAAAGGCATATTTCACAGACATAGAACAAAGTCTGCAAAACTTCATCCTAATATATAAAAAGTCAAGGGCCGCCACAACCAAATCAAACAGACAGACTACTGTACAGCAGATTGCATTGGGCAACCAGGCCAGCAGGAGTGTTAGTGAGGGACGACCAAATGACTGAACAGCAGGCTGCAAGGAGTGATCAGGCCGGCAGGGGTGATAATGAGGGATGACCAACAACTGAACAGCAGGCTGTGTGGGGCAACCAGACCAGTTATGGGGGGGGCAGTTGGGAGCGACTAGGCCAGCCGGTGGGGCAGTGAGGGGTGTCTAGATAAGTAGAGGGGGGCTTTTGGGGTGACCAGGATGGCTGGGGGAGCAGTAAGGGGTGCTCAGGCCTGTGGTGGTGGGCAATTGGGGGCGACCAGGAAAGCAGCGGCGGGGAAGTTAGGGGCAACCAGGCCAGCAGGGTAGACAGTTAGGGGCGATCAGCCTGGCAGGCAGAGGAGGTTAGGGTTGATCAGGCTGGAAGGGGATCAGTTAGGGGCAATCAGGCAGGCAGGCAGGTGAGCAGTTAGGAACCAGAGGTCACAGATTATGTTAGGGTTGTCTGACTGGTTTTAGGTCTGATCCCCTGAAGGGTCCCGGATTAGAGAGGATGCAGCCTTGGCTGTGCAGGTACCCCCCCTCTTTGCATGAATTTCATGCACCATGTCTCTAGTATGAAATTTAAAAAGACCCAGAATACCCACATTATGAGAAAGAAGAACAAAGTAGGCGGATCACAATACCAGCTCTCAAGCTATATTACAAAGCCATTGTTTTCAAGGTGGCTGGTACTGGTGCAAGAACAGACAAATATATTAATTGAACAGAACTGAGAACCCAAAATACACCCAAGCCATTAAGCTCAATTAATATTTGACAAAGGTGGCAAGAGCATAAAGTTGAGTCAAGACTGTCTCTTCAATACATGGTGTTGGAGAAATTGGACAGATACATGCAAAATAATGAAACTAGACCACCAACTTAAACCATACAGGATAATAAATTCAAAAAGAAAAAAGGCCTTAAACGTAAGATGGCAACCAGAAAAATCTTAGAAGCATCTAAAAGCAGCAAAATATCAGACATATTTCATAGAAGTTCTTTACTGATGCAACTCCTATGTGAATGGAAACTAAGGAGAAAATAAACACATGGGACTACATCAAAATAAAACAAACAAACAAACAAAAATTTTCTGCCGAGAATAGAAACAATCAACAACACCAACAAAAAAACAAACAAACAAAAAAACAGGAAAACTCACTGCATGGAAGAAAGTATTTGCCAATGTTATATCCGATAACGCCTAATCTCCAAAAGTTATAGGGAACTCACCCATCTAATAAAAGGATGAAAAACAATCCAATAAAAAATGGGCATAGAACTTGAGTAGACTCTTTTCTAAAGTGGACATATAGAAGGCCAAGAGACATATTAAGTAATGCTCAAAGTCACTAATCTCTGAAGACATGCAAATCAAATGACAATGAGATACCATCTCACAGCTGTCAGATTGGTTACCATCAACAAATCAACAAACAAGTGCTGGTGAACATGTGGAGACAAAGGAATCCTCTTGCACTGTTGGTTGGAATGCAGACTGGTGCAAACACTGTGGAAAACCGTATGGAGTTTCCTCAGAAAAATTATGAAGGGAATTCCCATCTGATCCAGTATTCGACCTACTAGAGATATATACCAAGCAATGAGAAACATCAATCCTAAATGACTCACTAGATCAGATGGACTTAACTGACATCTTCAGAACATTTCACCCCAAAGCCACAGAATATACATTCTTCCAAGTGCCCATGGGACATTTTCAAAAATACACCACATATTGGGTCACAAGCAAAGTTTCCCCAAATTCAAGAAGATTGAAATCATACCAAGCATCTTCTCTGACCACAATGCCATAAAATTAGAAATAAATTACAATAAAAATAATTCAAAAATCTCAAACACTTGGAAGCTGAATAGGATGTAATTAAATAATGACTGGGTTACCAATGAGATCAAAGAAGAAATTAAAATCATCCTGGAAACTAATGACAACAAAAGCACAACGATCCAAAATTTCTAGGACACAATGAAAGCAGTCCTGAGAGAGAAGTTTATAGCTTAACAGGCCTACCTGAAAAAGAAAAACAAAATGGTAGTAAACCATCTAACTCTACAACTCAAAGAATTAGTAAGAGAGCAACAAGAAAAGCCCAGAGTGAGCAGAAGGAAGGAGATAATAAAGTTCCGGCAGAAATAAATGACATAGGGACCAAAAAAAAAAAAAAAAATACAAAAGATCAATGAAACCAAGAGCTGGTTCTTTGAAAGCTAAATGAGGTTGATGAACCTCTAGCCAGGCTCACCAAGAAGCAAAGAGAAAGGACCCAAATAAACAAAATCAGAAATGAAAGAGGAGAAATAACAACAAACCCCACCGATATACAAAGGATTGTTAAAAAATACTATGAACAACTCTATTTCAACAAACTGGACAACCTGGAGGAAATGGACATATTCCTAGAAAATTACAACCTTCCAAAACTCAATCAGGAAGATTCTAAACAACTCAATAGGCCGATAACTATGGAAGAAATTGAAGCAGTCATTAAAAAGCTCCCAGCAAAAAAAAAAACCAAAAAAACGCCCGGGACCAGATGGCTACTAAGGGAGTTATACCAAACCTTGAAGGAAGAACTAAAACCTATGCTCCTCAGACTATTCCAAAAAATTCAAGGGGAAGGTGCACTTCCAAACTACTTCTATGAAGACAGCATCACCCTAATACCCAAACCAGCTAAATATCACACAATGAAAGAGAAATATAGGCCAATATCCCTCATGAGCATGGATGCCAAAATCCTCAACAAAATTCTAGCAAATCAGATTCAGCAATTCATCAGAAAGATCATACACCATGACCAAGGAGGATTTATCCTGGGATGCAAGGATGGTACAATATCTGCAAATCAATAAACATGATACATCACATAAACAAATTGAGACGTAAAAATCACATAATAAACATAATAAAAGCCATATATGAAAAGCCCACAGCCAACATCATACTAAATGGAAAAAAAAAAACTAAAACCATTTTCCCTAAGAACAGGAACAAGACAGGGATGCCTACTCTCACCACTCCTGTTCAACATAGTACTGGAAGTACTACCCATTGCAATTATACAAGAAGAAGAAATAAAAGGCATCCAAAATGGAAAAGAAGAAGTAAAATTGTCCTTATTCACAGATAACATGATATTGTACATAGAAAACCCTAAAGACCCCATCAAAAACTCTTAGGCTTACTGGATGAATTTGGCAATGTAGCAGGATACAAAATTAATGCCAAGAAATCTATGGCATTTCTTTACACAAATAGTGAACTTATAGAAAGAGAGAATAAAAAGCAATTACATTTACCATCACACCAAAAAAAAAAAAAAAAAAAAAGATACCTAGGAATAAACTTAACTAAGGAGGTAAAAGATCTATATGCAAAAAACTACAGGACACACACACACAAAAAAAAAAGAGATAGAGAGAGACATCAACAGATGGAAGAACATACTCTGTTAATGGATTGGTAGAATCAATATCATCAAAATGTCCATACTACCCAAAGCAATCTACATATTCAATATCATCCCCATTAAAATACCAGCAGCATATTTCACAGACTTACAACGATCTTTCCAAAAATTCATCTGGAATAAAAAAAAAAAATAGCTGCAGCAATTCTGAGAAAGAAGAACAAAGTAGGTGGGATCCCAATACCAGATATCAAGCTGTATTACAAAGCCACTGTTCTTAAAACAGCCTGGTACTGGCACAAGAACAGACATATAGATCAATGGAATAGAATAGAGAACCCAGAATGTGGGAACCCCTTTTACATCCCACGGGATTCAGGGTTTTGGTTCAGGGTTCGGGTTCTGGAGAAGGCTGCAAGCAAATGAAAGCGAATTAAAAAAGTATTAATTTGGGAATATTGGGGGCCAGACAGGTGCCGACCTCTAGTGGGAGGACTACACACAGCTCAGGCCATGAAATCCATTTTATTGAGACTTTGGGATACACCTATAGCCCTTAGGCAGGAAACTCCAATAAAATAAATTTAAATAGACAAACAGAGGTGGAGGCTGCTTCAGCTAACAATGTTTCAACTAAACAGTGAGTGATTAGAGCAATTCAGGTTGTTTACCAGCCTTCTGGGTTTCCTGTCCACATCTTTCTATTAGTGAGACAATGATCAGTTTCCAGCACCAGAAAATGACCCAAACCACTATGCCCAATTAATATTCGCAAAGGAGGCATGAACATACAATGAAGTCAAGACAGTCTCTTCAATAAACGGTGTTGGGAAAATTGGACAGAGACATGCAAAAAAATGGAACTAGACCACCAACTTACACCATACACAAAAATAGACTCAAAATGGATAAAGACTTAAACATTAGATGGGAAACCATAAAAATACTAGAGGAATGCACAGGCAGCGAAATCTCAGACATGCTGAAGGAACTTCTTCACTGTTACTGCTCTTCGGGCAATGGAAACTAAAGAGCAAATAAACAAATGAGACTATATCAAAATAAAAAGCTTTTGCACAGCAAAAGAAACCATCAACAAAAGAACAAGAAAGCCCACTGCATGGGAGAACATATTTGCCAATGTCATCACCGATAAGGGTTTAATCTCCAACATTTACAGGGAACTCATACAACTTAACAAATGAAGATAAACAATCCAAACAAAACATGGGTAAAGGACCTAAATAGATACTTTTCAAAGGAGGACCTAAGGAAGACCAAGAGACATATGAAAACATCCTCAAAGTCACTAATTATCTGAGAGATACAAATCAAAGTGTTATGCCCAGAGTTCAGGGTCCCCAATAATCAACCACCAGGAAGCCTTGTCTCCTATGCAAAAGCAAAGAGTCTTTATTCAAACCCGGGTTTGGCTCCCAGCCTCCTCCTGACGCAGCAGTGGGGCCAGAGAGCGATCCCCGGGAGAGCGATGGGTTATAAAGGGTTGGATATTTGGGTGGGCTTAGGGAAGTGACGTGGGTTACAGAGATTGCTTAATTTGGACTGAGTCTACTTCTCTACACTCCTATTGGCAGGTTTATGCAACTGTTACATTCTCACGATTTTCTAAGAAAAAGGAGTCATATACATAGTTACACAGGATGGAGTGTACAGTACATTTTGTGCTGTCCTGCTCTGCTCTTTCAAAAGCAACAATGCGGAACCATATCACACCTATCAGAATGGCTATCATCAACAAATCAACACACCACAAGTGTTGGTGAGGATGCTGAGAAAAATGTACTCTTTTGCACTGCTAGCAGGAATGCAGACTGGTGCAGCCACTGTAGTGAACAGTATGGAGTTTCCTCAGAAAACTAAAAATGGAACTCCCATTTGACCCAGTGATCCCACTTCTAGGAATATATCCCAAGAAATTAGAAACAGCAATAGAAAGGATATATGCACCCCTATGTTCATAGCACCACAATTCACTATAGCTAAGATTTGGAAACAGCCTAAGTACCCATCAGCAGATAAGTGGATTAAAAAACTGTGGTACATCTACACAATGGAATACTACACTGCAATAAAAAAGAAGGAGTTCTTACCATTTGCAACAGCATGGATTGAACTGAAGATCATTTTGCTAAGTTAAATAAGCCAGTCAGAGAAAGATAAATACCACATGATCTCACTCATTTGTGGAATATAATAAACAACATAAACTGATGAACAGGGACAGATCCAGAGACAGAGAAGCATCAATCAGACTGCCAAACCTCAGAGGGAAGATAGGGGAGGGTGGGGAAAGGAAGAGAGATCAACCAAAGGACTTGTGTGCATGAATATAAGCCTAACCAATGGACACGAACACCAGCAAAGTGAGGACATGAGTTAGGGGGATGTTGGGGAGTTAATGGAGGGATGAGGACACATATGCAATACATTAATCAACAAAGAAATTTACAAAGAGGTTCAAGTGTTGTTATTTGGTCACTGACTTTACAGGAGGCTCAGGTGGAGCACCACCAATATGCAGGCCTCTTCTGACTTATGTTGTATACAGTCACTGAGATGATTACCATAGCCGCAGAACAGATGGTTTTGATGGGGAGAGTGGATGGCAATGATTGCAACAGCTGGTGGGAAACCTCTGTATGAGATCCCTGTATGGTGCTGGCTAGGATCATAGGATTCACCATCTACAGAGGAGAAAGTGAATCATGCAGTACAGTAGCTCAACTCATCGGGCTCCTCTGGGAGAGTCAGTGGGGAAGTCCCTGTGACAGACAAAGTAGACACTGAAATTAAAAATGATGCTAAGGTACGGACAACATTTAATTTATAAAGAAATTGTCTTCTGTTATTTAAGAATGACTAAAAGCAAATGGTGGGTTTGGGGAAGAATCAAGAATTGCAGATCCCTTTATGAAGTTTCTGCATAGAATACAAAGTGTCAATTATTCAAGGGTTATTTCATAAGTGGTGACTTAAATTACAATATACTTAAATGTTTAAATTGAACATCTGTATTGTTAAAATTTTCAGAATAAATTTTTCCTCAAAATGCAATCTCTTGTCCAATTTTACCCCAAACATGTAAGTACAAAGTGTTGGATGGTGAGTTGCATTCTTGGCTCTAAATTTCCCCATGTTTCCTTTTACCATAAGTGCATACCAGTACAGTCTTTGAACTGAACTCAATGCAAAAGAAAGCAATGTGCTTCGTCTTCATGGCATGCTGCCTTGTTTTCCAATTAGAGCAAGCAAAGAGTTGAGGAACCTCCAACAGGCTGCAAAACAACTGTTGACCTCCTCCCTGTGGCATTTTATATGTCCTCAACCTTTAAAGGAATAGAGTAAGTAGGAAAAAAAATTACAGAAGGAATTATATAAAAGTTTGAAGTAGTCTAAATGTAAGCATCCTTTTGCTTATTGAAATGACATCAGCACTTTTCTGAAGTGGGAATAATAAGATTGAAACAGAGATTGCCAGTTAAACTGAAAGAGTTAGCATCCCTGACTATACTTCTGAATGAAATGAACAAAAGTTTCATTAGATAGTGATATGTATTTTATTGTAGAACTACTCATGCACTTTCTCTTCAACAGTTTGACATTTAATTCACCACAAAGGTATGCTTTCTCAAACATTGAGCTATCTTGAATCCTAAATATTTTTTATTAGTGAATGTAAACAAACATCACAAATGGGAGAGGTTTCAAAAAGCACACCTATTGGACTGTTGAGTGTAAAGTTATCAACAAGCCTTCCAACTTGAATTTTTAAAAATTACCACAAAATTGTGTGGCTTTACTTGGGGCAAAGACCAAAGTAGTTAGCATAATAAATGTCAGGAGGCTGATGGACTTAGATATTCAACAGAATTTAAAATCTGTCTATTATTACCTAATGCTAGCCGAACAGCGGAAAGCAATTCCTCTAAGTTGATCACCCTTTATTTTTAACCAAACCTTATCTTTGTGCTTGCTTTTCTAATGAGCAAAATGTTTAAATAAAAAGCAGTGGGTCTGGACAGTTGGCGAACCACTGACTAGAGCGTAAGTACCCGTCTGGCTCCCTCAATGCCTTCTAAATTTATATTTCTTGTCTAGTGTATCCATTTATGTTGCAGCCCCTTCTCCTGATTCCTGAACCCTTGCTGCAAAAAAGACTGAGGCATTTATGTCTCCCAAGACAGGAAATGGAGAAAAAGTTTTGCCAGAGCAAACAAAGGAAATCCAAGGGAAAACAGGTGGGATCACCGGGAAAAAAGGTGGGGAGATTCACTAGGCATTAAGCTAGCGCCAAGCATTGGAATTCCTGATCTACAATGGGCGAGGGTGTCTTTTATTTCAAGCCAGGCCATAATGGGTATGGATTTGTCCAAAAGAAAAAAAAAAAAAATATCATTGTAAATCTTTAGCTTCCATGCTCAAGGATAAAGAAATTCAAATGTCAAAATGTACTCTATTAATTTGGCTCAAGAAAAAGCAGTGCTTTTGTCATATTAACTATGTGGGTCTTGTTCAAATTGCATTGTGCCTAATTTGTATTGGGATCAAAAGTCTGTAATGATTTAAAAAGCACTGCCACCAGATCCTCCACCTCTGGTGTGGAAAGGCTCAGCAGCTAGAGAGGATAGAGCAATTACTCTTCTTGGAGGGGGACTCTTCAATGCTTTGTTTAAAAATTACCATAGCACACCTTGGGACAGGCAGAGTTTAGCTAAAATATCTTTAAAGGGTAGTCAATGCTATGGAGAGAATAAATCATGGAAAAGAACTTTGATTTATTAAGTCTTGTCTATATGTTTGTTGATTTGTCCTTTATGTTTGGTTTAATGCGTTTATTGTTAGTTTATTAGGCATGCCTTTATTTAATTTAATAAGAAAAGAAACCTAGGTGACCAGGCCATTTAATGAATTTCCCCAGAGCAAACAGGATGTGGGGGTGGGGACACACGTGGCCCATTTACCAATAATTCTTTTATTTTAGTGAACCTGTAAAATGGATGCCCACTCTCGAGAGTGCTATTTAAAAAGTCTCTTTTTCGCCATGTTTTTTCTTTCCTTGTCCATCATTTAACATTTAGCAGAATTTGGGGATATCTCTGGGATTTATGTACTCATGAAGAGAAAAGGCTGAATTAAGACAAAAGTGTGCTCCCTCTGATCTTAGATGGGTCTTGGGCTGAGCTCAATTGCTTTATGGATGATATAGAATAAACCCAGGAGAGTTTTTATAAGGAAAAAAAAAAAAGATAGCAAAAATGACCTAAAAAAAATATACAGGCTGGGTTTAGGAAACAAAATTAGCCTTTCCATAATAAAGGGTAGTTTTTGAATAATAATGGACCATATTCCATTGTTAACATTAAAGCACTGAAAGTCAGTAAGTTTTCTCTGTTACAGAATTTGCCAAAGAAAATGCCTTGAATAATAGTAATTGGCTTTAATGTCTCAAAATTGTTGAAATACAGATAAATAGGTGAAACTAAAATGTAGGATTTGTGGTTGAGAGGTTTGCGATGCGGGAAACAAGACATGGAGTCCAGGTGATAAAAAGCAGGGCAGTTTTTAATCTTGCACTCCCAGGCGAAACTCCCTGGTCCTAGAGTGGGCCAAAAAGGGGGCATAGGTACTTCTTTTATTCAGCTGTTTAGTGAGGGGAGGGTGGAGGACTTGAGAGGTGTGGAATTCCTGCCTCAGGCAAGGGTCTGGGAAGGCACCTGTTATCTTTGTCCCCATCTACCTTGCAGATGCTTGCATCAGCTCTGAACTTCCCCCTCTGCCTGGACCTAACATCCAGGGCTTTTGGTGATAGGGGGCGCTGAAATCCTCCTGGCTAATTCCTGATGACCAGGGGCGAAAAGGGTGGGGGATGTTAAAGACCAGGGTAAGGCAGAGGTGGGTTGAGGGGCAGCTGAGTGTAGTGATGCAGCAGGAGCTGGTTAACAGTCACCTGAGACATTTCTGTGATCCTGGAGCTGATGAATTTGAGGAGGCAGGGAGCTAGGGAAAAAAAGGCACAGATGAGAATTAGGGGCCCTTTCGGGGATAGGATCCAGGTAGCTAAAGGGCTTTGGAGACAGCTGAAAAGAGAGTTGTCCCGGGAGTGTCTTGCACATAATTCTTCACTCAGCTTAGTCAGAGTGTGCACGTTCTATTCCACCACTCCGGACTCATTGATGTAGTAGCAGCATTCTTCTTGAAGGAACATGCAGGTTCCTCCTCTTTCCGCAGTAAGAAGGTCTAGGGCCCTTCAGTTCTGCAGGGCTATTTGGGCTACCAATGTTACTTGCCATTGAAGAGAGGCTAAGGAGGTAGTAGTAGACTCCAGGGCTATCTGTACTTTGTCATTGATATTCTGAGCAGAGATTATGCTGTTCCTGAGGGCCGCCCCAGCTAGGCCTATCGAGGCAGCAATACTTACCCCCAACATGACAGGGAGGAAGGTGGCCTGGCGATCCCGAGGGTGTGATGAAGGGGGCAACCAGGCAAGCTCTGACTCTCCATATAAGGTTAGTTGGGGAACTACTGTGACCACGAAGCAAGGCCTGGGGTCATAGGATTTTATGCAGTTGCTTAAGGTGCCATTACACCAAAAGAAGGTACCTGTGCTGGCCTTGGTGGGACATGCTGCAGTGTGGTTTTGGGTACAGTTCCAAGTGACCCATCCCACAGGTACCGGGTTGCTGGTCTGGTAGCATAACCGCGGGGGCAAGGTGGGTTCCAGAGTTTCGGGTTCCCAGAGGGGAATGCCAGCCAGGGGAGGTTGACATTCACTGTGTCCTTGGGTTCCTGGAGGAGTCATGAGTGGGACGGCAGTTAGCAAAGGTCTTTGGAGAGAGACACATAAAAAGCAGTGCGAGACATTGGGCAGGGTGCGGGTCTCGTTAAGGAATAGTAGAGTGTGTTGGATAAACTGGAGCCAAGAAGACAGGACTTTTACCAGGGGGAATCAGACAGCTTCCCTTTAAGGGAATGTTCGGCCTATAGGATGCTTTGGAGATCTGGATTTGGGCCTCCTGGGACATGAAATATTCCTGGGAGATGTAGATGGTCCCTGAAGGGGTTGAACTCCAACCACCCCCTTATAGTTTTCCCATAATGCCCACATCCCATCGCTGGTCCCAGGGGTCCCGGACCCTGATGTTGAAGGTCCAGTCCTTCCAGAAAAAGGGACCAGCCCTGACCTGATTGTAGGCATCATGGATGACACAGCCTGACCAGCGGCAACCCCCATAGGTGTTGACGTCTTGATTACACCTATCTGGGTTCCACTGGTCGTAAGCAAAGCAGGCATATGGTCAGCCACCATTGGACACTGACCGGAGTTCGACAGCAATCAGGATCTCTGTCTAGCATCCGACCAGAGGGCAGTCCTGAGATCCTACCTGCCGGGTAACTTGTGTGCTGTCCTGGTGGTAGGTTTCACTTCAACCTCCACACATAAGCAGGTGGGCGTGGGTGTAGATTGCCCAGGGATGGGAGGAGGAGAAAGAGTGGGAGGGAGGCTAAGGCGGAAATTAGTGGGGCCCAACACCTCACATTCATAGAAGTCATGCTGTTCCGGGGTCCTCTTTTGTCTGGAGAGGTGGTGCCACGATGGATCTTCCAGTAGTTTGGCCGCAGTGGGGGTTGTGAGGATTTCTGTGTGAGGTCCCATCCAAGTGGGTTCCAAGGCCTTGGGATGTAGATTCTTAAGGAGAACTGAGTCCCCGGGCTGGAGGGGTGGTCCTCGCGAGCCTTGGTCAGCTGGTTCTGGCTTGGGTAGAAACCTGTCAGCGTGTTCCCGGAGCAGCTGCCTGGGTAGAGACAGGTATGAAAGATAAGTAGCCAGGAGAGGAGGGTCAGGAGGGAGATGACAGTTGAGCAAGAAGGGTCTCCCATATGGGAGTTCAAAAGGGCTTAAAAAGGTGGGGCTCCTTGGTGTAGCCCGGATTCTGGTCAGGGCCATGGACAGGAGATCCGGCCAGGGGCTGCGGATTTCTAGAGAGGGTTTTGTTAGATGGTCTTTAAGGAGGCCATTGGCCCTCTCAACCTTACCCGATGATTGTGGTTGGTAGGGTATGTGCACTTTTTAGGAGATGCCAAGTGAGGCGCTAACCTGCTGAACGACACTTGATATAAAAGCCAGGCCGTTGTCTGATTTTATGGAGGTGGGGAGGCCGAACCTTGGGATTATGTGTGTTATTAGCGTCTCAGCCAAAACCTCAGCAGTTTCCTTGAGGGTAGCGAAGGCCTCTACCCACCCTGTCAAGGTGTCTACCATGGTAAGCAAATATTTGGTCTTCTTGTGGTGAGGCATATAGGTGAAGTCTACCTGCCAGTCCTGCCCTGGGAGGTGTCCCCTCATTTGATGGGTAGGAAAGTTGGGGCACATTCCTCCCTGGGGTGAGACAGCTGCACACGTGGAGGAGGAAGAGCAGACACTCATGACTGCCTCTCGCAGTGTGGGCGAGGTGAAGAGGGGTTCGAGGAACCTCCAAAGTGCCAGTGGTCCAATGTGCAATGACTGGTGGACCTGTTGGGCAATGGCCCCTACCTGATCCTTGAGAAGGGCGATCTTGTTATTTATGAAGATCCATCCCTCAGGACCAGAAGAGCCTCCCCGTTGTAGGAGTTTATTTTTTTCTTCTTCTCTATACTGAGGGGTAATGGAGGGAAGGGAAAGGAACAGGACCGGGGCTGGGGACCCTTCACCCTGAGTTAAGCCACTGGCCACCGCGTCTGCATGGGCATTTCCCCATGTAACTATCGAGGAGTCTGTCTGATGGCCTCAGCAGTGCACAATGGCTACCTGAGAGGGAAGTTGTAAGGCATGAAGTAAGCGGGTTATGAGTCTAGCGTTGAACATAGGTGAACCTTTAGTAGAGAGAAAGCCCCTCTCCCTCCAAATTACCGAGTGGCAATGGGCTATCAGAAAGGAATATTTGGAGTCTGTATATGTTTACCCTCCTCCCTTTGGCCAAATGCAGCGTCCTGGTCTGCACAATGAGCTCAGATTTTTGAGAGGTGGTACCATCTGGGAGCCGGGTCGCCTCCAGGATCTGCTAGAGTGTTACTACCACATAGGAGGCTTTCCGAAGTCCCTGGGGGTCTAGGCATGAACTTCCATCCACAAACAGAGTTAACTCAGGATTAGAGAGAGGAAGATCTGAGAGTCCCGCCCAAGGTTGAGTGAGGGCCTAGATGACCTCGGGGCAGGAATGCATTGCCACAGGATTGGTGGAGGCAGCAGGAAGGAGAGTGGCTGGGTTCAGGGCTGGGGACTGAGTTAGGGAGATGTCAGGACTCTTGAGGAACAGGAAATGAAGTTCCTACATGTGAGAGGAGGCCAGGAGAGATAAGGATCGGTGTGACAGAAGATCCTATAGCCTATGGGTGGAGAAGACCTGTAAGGGTTGCTGGAGGCAGATCTTCTGGGCCTCCTTGGGGAGGGCAGTGGCTGTAGCCAGAGCCTGGAGGCAGGGCTGCCATCCTCAAACCGTGGGATCAAGCTGTCTGGAAATGTAGGCTACTGGGATGAAGGCTAGCTCTAGGTGCTGGGTGAAGTCCCCCATAGCTATTCCCTGTTTCTCATCAGTAAATAGTTGGAAAGGCTTAGAGATGTCCGGGAGAGAAAGAGGGGGAGAGGCCAGAAGGGCATCTCGGAGCTTAGAAAAAGCCTGGCGAATGAGGGAGGGTGAGGAGAGGGGGCCTATTGGTGTTTATTTAGCGGACTGTATAGAGGCTTAGCTAGGAGAGAAAAATTTGGGACCCAGTAGCAGAAGAATCCTACTAACCCTAGAAAGGACAAGATCTGTTCCGCAGAAGTGGGAGGCTGTAGGTCTTGTATTGCCTGTGCTCGGTCAACTGTCAGTCCTCGGGAATTGGGAGTCATACAGATCCCCCAAGTAAGTGAAGGTGGGGGCCGACAGTTGTGCCTGGCAGGAGACACACGGTATCCTTTGTCCCCTAGAAAGTTGAGGAGGCCAGCTGTCTGCCTCCGAGAAATGTCTAAAGAGGGGCTGCAGAGAAGGAAATCATCTACATACTGGAGAAGAGTGCTGGGTTCTAATGAGCATTGTTGGAGGTCTCTGGGTAAGGCCTGGCCAAACAGATGAGGGCTGTCTCTGAATCCTTGGGGCAGAACCTTCCAGGGGAGTTGGCAGGATACTTGCTCATCTGGGTCCTCCCAAGTAAATGCAAACAGAAGGTAAGAGTCTGGATCCAGAGGGATGGTCAAGTACGGAAAGTGGGTGGTACAGATGGGATGTGAGCAAGGAGAGTGTAAGGATTGGGTACCACCAGGTGGATGGGGACCACCGCTTCATTGATTAGTCAGAGGTCCTGCACCAGCCGGTAGGTCCCATCTGCCTTCCTAACAGGGAGGATGGGGGTGTTCCAGGGACAGTCAATAGGCATGAGGAGACCCTGCCCAAGAAGCCAAGTAATGAGAGGTTTGAGGACTCAGCGATGAGTTAGGGAGATGGAAAACTGGGGATGGGAGGGAAACGAGGTGGGGTCCTTACGTCTGATCCTGACCGGGGTATGATGTCTAGTAACCACCGAGGTAGAGGTGTCCAATATTTTGGGTTGACTACCAACACAGGCAGTGGGGGATCAGTGTTCCCATGAAGGGAGGGAGCCAGGAGCAGAAGAAGCAGGGAGGCTGAAGGACTCCGAGTGAGCTACAGAGTGGCCCCTAGTTGATTAGGATATCTCATCCTAAAAGGGGCATGGGGCACGAAGGCATAACTAGGAATGAGTGGGTTATAGGACTATTGTTGAGGAGAGAGGGAAGGGGCCCGGTGGCCAGCAGGCAGGTGGATTTGCCGTCAATACCCATGACCGAGATCATGGAAGCAAACACTGGCCTGGAAAAGGAGGGCAAAACAGAAAAGTTAGGCCCTTTATCAACCAAGAAGGAGATCTGCTTACCTGCTACCTGGAGCTTTACCCAGGGCTCGGCGAGGGTGATAGGGGTTGTCAAGTTTGGGCATCTTCAGTCTTCAGCCAGTCCCAACATGGCCAGTGGTGGGTCATGACCTGGAAGGATGGCCCCTGTATGTTGAGACGCAGAGGGCCCATCACTTTTCCAAGGGCAGTCACTTTTCCAGTGGCCGCTTTGACCACACGCCGGGCAGGGCTTGGTTGGAGCCCGGGGTTGAGGGCATTGTTTAGCCCAGCGGCCTTCGTTTCTGCATTTGAAGCATTCTCCCGGTTGCGCTCGTCCTTTAGTTGCACCCCCACCACTCACAGTCCCCCTTGGACCATGAATGGCTGCCGGCCTTAGGGCAGCTACCAAGGCTTGAGTTTCCAGGTGCACCTTTTGTAGAAGTCGGTCCTCCCAATCTGATTCTGCCTGCTACTCATGGACATTGAAAACCTTAAATGCCATATTCACCAGATCCCAGACAGGGGTCTGAGGGCCATCCTCTGCCCTTTTAAACTTTTTTCAAATATCTGGGGCTGACTGTGAAATGAAGTGAGTGGCTAGAACTGTTGCTCTGGCCGGGAACCCAGGGTCCAGACAAGTATATAAGGTCAGAGCCTCAGTCAGCCTGTTATGGAAGACCTCAGAGTTCTCATCTGGTCCCTGAGTAACTTCCCTCAGCTTGTCAAAATTAACTACCTTGTGGGAGAAGGCTTGTAGGCCGGCCATTCGTCATTGGAGCATCTGGTCGAGACATTGGCGCCCGTCTCACCCTTCGGGGATATCCAGTTGATAATACCAGCCTGGTTACTGACAAGGAACGGCCTGGGCCCCCACTGGCATAGAGGCATCTGTAAGGTGGATCTGATCTGCGTGGTCCGTAGCTGCTCCTAAGACTCTTTTGCTTTCATCTGATGTTAGGGTAGAAGAAAGAATGACATGAATGTCATGCCAGGTGAGGTCATAGGCCTGAGAAAGGTATCGGAATTCCTTGACAAACACGGTGGGGTTGGTGGAAAAGAACTCCAGCTGCTTCTCAATCTGGGAGAGATCCCACAGAGAGAAGGGAACATGGACCTTGACCACTCCCTCAGCCTCTGCAACTTCCCGGAGGGGGCAGAGGAGAGGAGGAGACTGAAAGCGGGTGTGCCTGCTGACTGGGGAAGCAGGCGGGGTGGGAGAAGGGGAAGGTCAGCAGGTAAGGGAGAAGGCTCTGGGGGAGGGGGCGGTGGAGGGAGGTTGGGGAGTGAGGATGGGGGAAGGGAGGGAACAGACGGCAGGGCAGAAGGAGGCAGGGCAGAAGGAGCCCTATAGTAGGGAGGCAGTCAAGTTGGAGGGGAAGAAAGATTCTCAGGGGGTTCAGATAAGGCGGAAAGTGGAGGGGTCTCAGTAGGCAGAGAGAGATTCTCGTGAGCTAGGAGGACCTGGGAGGTGGAACAGGTGGAGCAGAGGGAGGGACGGGAGAGCAGATTGAAAAAGGCCTGGACATATGGAACTTACAGCCATTTCCCAGCTCGTTGGCAGAAATTGTTGAGGTCAGTCAGAATGTTAAAATCGATTTTCCCATGTTCAGGCCATGTTGACCTGTTGTCCAATTCATACTGAGGCCATGCCATGGTACAGAAGTTTATGAGGTGTTTAGGACGCAGATCCTGGGACAGGCCCATCTTACCAGATTGGTGAAGAGACACCCAAGGGGTGTTGTAGGATCAGATTTGGATTTCTGATTGCCCATTTTGAAACCTAGGGCCAGTAGCAGAGGCCCAAGGATTGGCGTTCCAATCATTGAGACAAGGCTATGGACAGGGACCCGAGCGATGGCATGGGACGTCTCCCCCACCCCCTGGGGTCCGGAGTGAGGCCAAGAGTCTGGGGAAACCAAGGGGGGCAGGAACGTCTTGACTACCACCCCAGGGTCAGAACCTCTCTTGGAAAAGTCCGGAGGGCTATGCCCGGAAGGCAATCTCTGACTTGGGCCGCGATTTAAGACAGAGATTCCATGATGACCACTAGGAATCAATCGGGACTGGGACTCACCCGCTGATGCTGCCGAACTGGAGAGAAGCCTGATGGTTCCGGAGATTCAAGAGGGAGGGGTACCCCAAATGGGATACACACTCAATCCCCTCCCGGGTTTCAGCTCCAGATGAGAGGTTTGTGATGCAGGAAACAAGACCCATAGTCCAAGCAATGAAAAGTGGGGGCGGTTTTAATCTTGCGCTCCCGGGCGAAACTCACCATCTACCTTGTAGATGCTTGCATCGGCTCTGGACTCCCCTTCCCCCCCCCCAATGTCTCAAACTAACAGTGATGGAGCTTTTCAGTGATAATTCTAGATAGTGGGGGTCCAGTCTCCCTGGGGAAAGACTAGCTGCTCTTTCTGATAGAGGAGGGGGCTGGTCTCATTTCCCTCAGCAGCAACACTTAGATGTTATCTCTGAGGAAAAATGTGGCAATTTTACCTTCAAGTGGAGTGACCTGGAGGATTGCTTCCCTGCTTCCCCCTCCTTTCGCCAGTCAGAAACACAGTTTTCCAAAGTCTCTGGCAACTTAAAACTTTGGAGTTTGCTGAATTAAATAATAAAACTTATTAAATGTCTAGGTATTTTTAAATGAAAAATTATTGAAATGTTAATCTGACTTTGCCTCTTATGAAAAATCTAGAGGACAGAACTGGATCTATTAATTCAATATGTCTTTCATTTTTTAAATATATCCTTAAAATGGGAAGGTATTACTAATCTAAGAAATGATACATATTTAACATGCCACCTACAATTTTAAGCTTCTAAAAACTTAATGTTCAAATTAAATTGAGAAATTATATGGTTGTGATTACAAAATGCATAAAATTAGAAATTTATTATTGAGAAAATAATTCTTGTATTTTCTCTGGAGAAATTAGTATTTCAAAATATATTATAGATTTTCTGCGTACTATGTTTGGTAAAATTTCAACCTAAGATAAAATATTTTATATGATCTGATTAAAAAAGATTTAATTTTATTGTCTGAACCAAATTTTTAATATAAAAGCAGTTTAAATTTAATTGATAGCTTTTAGAATAATTATAAAACATATATATATATATATATATACATATATATATATATATCCTATGTAATAAAAGATAAACATGCAAATTGATCATACCTCCACTACACCCACAAGCCACACCCATCAGCCAATCAGGAATGACCATGCCAATTAACCCAACCAAGATGGTGGCAGCCATGGAGCTGGAGCAAGCAGCGGGCTTGGGTTGCCCCTGGTGATGGAGGAAGCCAAGCATCCCCCGCCCTGGCCTGCCCTGGCCTCCACTCAAGGCTGCAAAGTTTCAATTATAGAAGATAAATAAATCCCTGATATCTGCTTCCAACATATGCTTTGGTCTCCCAGGTGCGTGGCTGGCCATCAAAGCACAACAGTCCCCTAACCGAGGCCGCCCCATCCCCCAAGCAAACCTCCACCCTGATCTGGGACACCCTTCAGTGCAAACTAGCGAGCCCCACCCGATCACCAGGCCTCTATCATATCTAATAAAAGAATAACATGCAAATTGACTGTCACTCCAACACACAAAATGGCTTCCCCCATGTTGTCAAAGATGGCTGCACCGATGTGGACACAAGGTGGCTGCCACAAGATGAACAGCAGGGGAGGGCAGTTGGGAGGAACCAGGCCTGCAAGGGAGGGCATTTGTAGGTGATCAAGCCTGTAGGGAAGGGAAGTTAGGTAAGACCCAGGCCTGCAGGAGAGGGCAATTGGGGGGGAAACAGAGCAGCAGGGAAAAGTAGTTAGGGGCAATGAGGATGGCAGGGGAGGGCAGTTGGGGAGATCAGGACTGCAGAGGAAGACAGTTGGGGGGATCAGGCCTACACGGGAGGGCAGTTGCGGGGGAACCCGATCAGCTGGGGAAAACAGTTAAGGGCAATGAGGCTGGCAGGGGATGGCAGTTAGGGGTGATCAGGTCAGCAGGGAGGGTAGTTGCGGGGGAACCAGGCCTGTAGGGGAGAGCAGTTGGGGGCAATCAGGCTGGCCAGGGAGGTCAGTTATGGGCACCAGGCCGGTGGAGGAGGGCAGTTTGGGGCAATCGGGCTGGCAGGAGACCAGTTAGGCATCAATGAGGCTGGCAGGGGAGTGGTTAGTCGGTGATCAGGCTGGCAGGCTGAAGTGGTTAGGGGAAATCTGGAAGGAAGGCAAAAAAGCAGTTGAGGGCCAGCAGTCCTGGATTGTGAGAGGGTTGTCTGGCTGCCCATTTAGGCCTGTAGGACCTCGAGGGGTCCCAGATTGGAGAAGGTGCAGGCTGGACTGAGGGACACACCCTCCTTGCATGCATTTCATGCACCAAGCCTCTAGTGTGTGCGTGTGTGTGCGCGTGTGTTTGTGTGTGTGTATGTGTGTGTGTGTATTTGATAGTGTTTACAAGTTAAATTTCAAGACTTTAATGGAGAGGTGACTTTGGGACATTTTAGGGGCCCTGGAATGATTCAATAATTCATTTCTCTTCTTAAATGAATTTTTTTAAAAATTGAATTAGGCTGATCTCATATACTTGAAATCACATGGGAATATTTATCAAATAAAAATTCATAACTACATTTTAAAAGTTTTCAACCTCTAAGGGAGGGCAAGACAAAGTTACTGAATATTACTTAAGCAGACCCGGATTATTCAGAAGAGAAATTTTAAGACAAAAATCCACAGCCTGCTCTTTAATAGGCTGTCAGATGAGACGGAATCTGTTCTTTATAGGTCAAATATATAAGTTTGCTTACATTTCTTTTTCAATAAAGATGTGTAATTTAATTACTTAATGAATTAGCTTTCTATAATATAATCAAGGGCACATATAATTTCATATAAATTTGAAAAGGCAAAATGTTAAGCAATTAATTCTAGGAAAGTTCTCTGAAATAGTTCCTGAGATCTCCCATAACTCCTCTGTGTATGCAAATGAGCACTAGAGAAAAGATTGCTGTTTAAAAGTATATTTTAAGCTTAGTAAAAAGGAGAAAATTTAAAATCTCTCCCACTGCTATTTACAGGGTACACTGAATGTTATTATTCAAGCATTAAATCTGATTATTAATGAGTCACCATAAGTAAAAAGAAAGTCACTTAAAATGTATACAGGGCAGTATTGGCCAGCATCCAAAAAGCAACAATGTTTGTTGTGCTGTTTAAAAGAAAGAAAAATAAGGAAAGAAAGAAAGAAACTCCCTAAATGTGGCCTAGAAATTACTCTGGGAGGAAATAAAGAGAGATTTCCTTCAAATATAAAATAAACTATAGTTTAAAAAAAATCAATGTATTAGGCCACAAAAAATAAAGTAAATAACTTGCATTTTACTTCCCTAACAAAGGTTATGCCAATATTCTCAAAGACTGATAGCAGAAATTCAATTTATGTCATTTACTGTCCACACCCAAGGACAAATAAAGTTAGAAAATAAGCCGTAATTCAGACTGATTTAAATTCACAATTAAAATAATTGAATTATCAGGGGGACTTAGTTGTACTAGGCAGGAACCTATTTCTGGAGCATTAACTGATTTTTTACTGATGGTTCAGGTCATAGTAAAGCTGATTATCATGCAATGAATTAAGATCCATTATCCTTCTGTGCAAGAATTGAATTAAAAGCTATCAATGCTGCACTGCAGGATTTCTAAAACCAGCTTAATAGTATTTAAACCACAAGGGGGGGGGGGGTAGTGGAGTATTATCCTGTAAGTAAATGACATCAAGCCTTAAATACCCTAATTTTTTTACTTTAATTTATTTTCACTTGTAATGCTGATGGCAAGACACCCATGAAATTACACTGGTGTTAAAATAAGCCAAAGGAACATGGTTTGGCAAATACGAAAATATCGCGAGTCTAGTTTATAGAAGGTTCCCTTTATTAACTTTTGGGTGAGGATATACTTATATATTTCCAGAAAACTCCAAGCCTGTGTGGATTCCTGCAACAATGGATCCAAGAGAGGAACCAGACTACTTCAACCACAGATAGCAGTGGGCCCAAGTAACATGCTTACTAGGCAGAGAAAAACAGTCCAGAATTGGAGGATGGTGAAGATGCCTTGCCATGCTAGTAGGCATTGGCTGTGCATTGGTTCAGGTTGCCCTAAACAATGCCAAAGAAGGTCAGACCCATTCCAATGAGTGGAATTGGGAGCTTGATCACCTCCCTGGAAGTCATAAAGCTTCCTCAGGAAATTAGTCAGGAATTGGATGGATTGTTTAAACTCTGAGTGAATGATGGGTAAAAGTGTGTGAGAGTGGAAGGAAAGAGCCTGCCCTCTCCTCTCCTTTGTGTGGCTCCACATCTTTGGTTACAGAGTCCAAGTGGGCCCCAATTTGCAGTTCTCCAATTCATCATAAGGCATAAAGGTGACTCACCCCCACTCAAAGGTGACCAGGCCTGGGGTTTATATGGGTGCACCTTAGCTAAGACGAATCAAAGTGCCCAAGGGACATGGCCAGGCAGGCATCTGAGTAAATCTGTAAAAACAGGTCACCCCTTCCCTTGTCTGTCTCATGCCAGCTGTCTATGTAGGGAACCGATCATCATAGGGTCAGGACAGAGTAAACCCACTGTTCTCAACTGCATGTTGGAAAAAAATTAAAATGGAATTCAAAGGGGATTATGGTCTTAAAATAAGTCCTGAAAAACTGAGGGAATTCTGTGCAGTAAAATGGCCAGCTTTCCAGGTTGGCTGGCCCTCGAAAGGCTCTTTAGATGAAGATTTGTCACGGTGGTCTGGAATGTAGTCACAGGAGACCCTGGATAACCAGATCGGTTCCCTACATAGACAGCTGGTTAGCACTTGTTCAAACCTTGCAGCCTTGAGTCTGGTTCTGCATGTGTATGAAGGGACTGAGTAAGGTTTTAGTAGCAGAAGTAAAGAGGCAGGCAGGGCAGGAGCAGGGAAAGGAGAGGCCGGGAGGACAGGAACAGAAAAAAGAAAAAGCAGGCAGGACAAAAGAAGCAGGTCCCTCAGAAGGAAGCTCAGCCCCCTATTCCACAGGACCCACCCCTCGAGGAAGTCCCACCATTTTGACCACCTCCATATGAGACACAGGCAGCACCAAGTGCTCCCCCTGCTAGCCTGGAAGGTCCAGAAAGTCTAGAAACAACGCCCCGCTCCGTCTCTCCTCAAGCAGGCTCTCCAGAGCCAGTTGAGTGGCACTTGCGTTCAGCTGATCAAAGGCACAAACCACAATCGGCATGTCAGATGCCTCTTAGGGAAATTCGGGGTGCCCAAGTGCTTGGCAAGGATGGGACTTTACAGGAAGGAAGGCCAGTCTATTATTGTCAGCCCTTTACCACAAGTGACATTCTGAATTGGAAGTCACACACTCCAGCTTATTCTGAAAAACCTCAGGCCATGGTAGACATCCTAGAAATGATTTTCCACACCCAAAAGCCCACCCCGGTGGACTGCAAGCAGCTCCTTTTCATGTTCTTTAACACTGAGGAGCGCATGAGAGTAATGTCAGAGGCTCGAAAGTGGCTCTAGACCCAGGCCCCGGCAGGGACATTAGATACAGACAGATGGGCAAGCGAGTCCCTCCCAGATGAGAAACTCGATTGGTCCCTGAACTCAGAAGTCAAAAAGGCCGGGATAGAAAGATATCGGCTGGCTTTCCTCCAGGAGGTCAAGGCCTGAGCCAAGAAGCCCACCAATATAGCTAAAATTTCTGGGATTTTGCAGAAGCCTGATGAAACTCCAGCAGCTTTCTATGAGACACTGTGTGAGGCATACTGGAACTATATCCCCTTTAACCCTTGGGCCCCAGACACTCTAACCATGGCAAATGCCGCTTTTTGTAGGCCAAGCCCAGCACGACACATGGAGAAAATTACAGAAGCAAAAAGGGTTTGCAGGAAAAAAATGCTACTGAACTGCTAGAGATAGCCAACAAGGTTTTCATCAACCGAGGCTGGCCAGGAAGAAAGGAGAAAGAAAAGAGAATACAAAGAATGGCCAATGTAATAGCAGTGGCTTTTCGAGGACCTGGCTCCCAGACAGATCAGAAAGTGAAGCAAGAAGACAGATCAGGAGGGAAAGGTAGAGCAAGCCTGAGATGGGACCAGTGTGCCTATTGTAAGGGAAACGGGCACTGGAAAAATGAATGTCCCAAACGGCAAAGCAAGAAAACAGGGCCCCCTTTTCCACCTAGTTGGTATCAACCAGAACCACCTGAAGCAGACCTTATTGGGCTGGTGGCAGCTGACTATGCCTAGGACAGACTCTTTTCAGGTGGGCCCCCATGAGCACATGATCAGAATGGAAATTGGGGGCTAGGCTGTGGACTTTATGTTTGATATAGGAGCTGAGCACTCAGTAATCATACAGAAGGTAGTGCCTCTCTCAGGAAAGGAAGTCACCATTATTGGAGCTACTGGGGACCAGGCCTGTAGACCATTATGCCGGCCTCGTCGATGCCAACTTGGTGGTCATCAAGTGCTTCATGAATTCCTGTACTAGCCAGATTGTCCAGTACCTCTGATGGGTAGAGACCTGTAAGCCAAAATGGGACAGAGATCAACTCTGCCCCAGATGGCTCGGCACAGCTTTGCCTAGGTGAGCAGACTTCTCCAAAGATCCTGTCCTTAGCAGTGCCTTGGGAGGAAGAATGGAGTTTTATACCCCTCATTCAAAGGCCTCACCGTTAGACTCTGAATTAGAGGAAGAATTTCCGCTGGTCTGGGGAGAAGCAAATCCCCCTGGCCTGGCCAAAAAAACATGCCCTGATACTAATTGAGTTAAAGCCTGGGGCACATCCTGTCAAAATCCACCAATATCCAATTCCAAGGAAGGCAGGCGTAGGAACTCAGGTCCACTTACACTGGCTACTTCAGAGGGAATTCCTTAAAAGATGCCAGTCACCATGGAATACTCCCCTCCTGCCTGTCAAAAAGCCTGTGACTAATGAATACCACTTGTTCCAGGACCTGCAGGCTGTTAATGAAGCTATTATAATCTTGCATTTGGCACTTTCAAACACCTACACAATTCTAGGACTCATTCCATCAGAAGTAGAATGGTTTACATGCCTAGATCTGAAAGATGCCTTTTCTGCCTCAGTTTAGCCCCCTTCAGCCAGCCCCTTTTGGCTTTTGAGTGCAAAAATTCAATTGTGAGAGCCAAGGAACTGTTCACCTGGATAAGACTTCCACAAGGAATCAAGAAACCCGCTACTCTCTTTAGTGGAGCCCTTGCATCTGATCTAAGTTCCCAGGACAGGACTTGAGGTGTGTTCTACTTCAATATGTAGATGACCTCCTACTAGTCAGCTCCACACAAGCTCAGTGCTGGGAGGGGACGTGAGCCCTCATGAAACTGTTAACTGAAACAGGTTATAAAGTGTCCAAGAATAAGGCACCAATTTGTCAGAAGGAAGTCAAGTATCTAGGCTTCTGAATCACCCAAGGGAAACAAAGGCTAGGGACTGAAAGAAAGCAGGCAGTATTTGCCATCTCAGTCTCTCACACCCGAAGCAGATTTGGGAATTCCTGGGGCAGCAGGGTTCTGTCAAAACTGGACCCCAGGGTTTTCAGACCTGGCCAAGCCTCTCTATGAAGCTTTAAAAGGGGAAGAGAAGGCACCTATAGAATGGGGCCTCGAGCAGAAGAAAGCCTTCATCACCATAAAGGCAAAACTCTCTGAGGCCCCACCACTAGGGCTACCAGAAGTGATGTGGGACTTTAATCTCTTTGTACATGAGAACAGCGGGGTAGCCCTTGGAGTTCTAACACAGGAGTTTGGACCTTGGCAAAGACCAGTAGCCTGTCTCTCCAAGCAGATGGTCCCAGTTGCCTCCGGGTGGCCCCCATGCCTCAGAGCACTTGAAGCCATGGCTTTATTAGTCAAAGAAGCAGATAAACTCACCCTAGGACAAAACTTAAATGTAAAAGTACCTCTTCCTGTTATTACCCTAATGAAGTGATGGGCAACCTTTTGAGTTTGGTGTGTCAAACTTTGCCAAAAAACTGAGCATAACTCAGGTAGTGTGTCACTTTGAGGAAAAAAAAACATTATTTCGCAAATGTTTCATCCTGGGCATGCGGCCACCTCAGGGGCCGTGTGTCATCAGAAATGGCTACGCGTGTCATAGGTTCACCATCACTGATGTATATGAAAGCTAAACATCCATCAGCTGCCTCCTGTACTGCCCCTACTGGGGATCCAGCCCTCAACCTTCAAGTGCACTAGACAATGCCCAACTGAGTCACACCAGCCAGGGATAACTTCTCTTTTTATTGTTTTTGACCTTATTACAGATGCCCCCCATATCCCCACTGCCCCATTCTACTTACCTCCACCCAGCCCCTGCTCCCCCACCCCCACCACCCGTGCTTTTAGACTTTGTTGTTCATGGGCTATGCATATATGTTCTTGGTTAATGTCTTCCAGTCCTCCCCAGCCCTCTCCCCTCTGAAATCTCTTAGTCTGTTCCATGCATCCATGCCTCTGGTTCTGTTTTGTTCGTCAGTTTATTGTGTTCATTAGATTCCACATATAAGTGAAATCATGTGATATTTGTCTTTCTCTGATCAGTTTATTTTACTTAGCATAATAATCTAGTGCATGTTTTATAATTGCCTAAATCAGTGATGGGCAACTTTTGAGCTTGGTGTGTCAAATTTCGCTAAAAAACTGAGCATAACTCCGGTAGTGTGTCACTTTGAGGAAAAAACATTATTTCGCAAATGTTTCATCCTCGGCATGCGGCCGCCACAGAGGCTTCATGTCATCTGAAATGGCTACACGTGTCAGTGCTGACACGCATGTCATAGGTTCGCCATCACTGCCCTAATGGAAGCTAAGGGGCAGCGCTTGCTAACTCATGCTGGGATTACTCAATACCAAGGTTTATTATGTGAAATTCCAAGGGTAGAGCTACAAACAGTAAGGACTCTTAATCCTGCTACCTTTCTAACCTTTGCTGAGGGGGGCCCTGAGCATGATTGCCTGGAAGTCCTAAAGGAGGTTTACTCTGGCTGGCCAGACCTAACAAATAAGCCCCCACAGAATTCAGACTTAGTATTGTTCACAGATGGCAGTAGCTTCTTGATGAAGGAAAAAGACAAGGTGGGTATGAAGTGGTATTGTACTTTGAGACAACTGGGGCACAGGCCCTGCCTGTAGGATGGTCAGCACAGAGGGCAGAATTTTGGGCCCTCGCCATAGCCTTAGACCTCAATTGGCTAGTAGGAGGTCATCCACATATTGAAGTAAGGATAAGCGTGCCAACATCTACACTGATTCACACTATGCCTTCATTACCCTGCATATTCATGGGTAAGAGGGAAAGGTGGCTCCTGATGACAGGAGGAAAATGAATCAAAAATCAAAATGAAATTTTAGAATTGCTAGAAGCAGTTTGGGAGCCCAAAGAAATAGCCATCATCCATTGCAAAGGTCACCAGAAAGGGAAAGACTCAGTGTCAGAAGGAAACCAGACTGCTGATGCCACAGCAAAGCAGGCTGCCAAAGAACAAGCAGCACCAGCATGGATCATGTTGGCCCCCAAATTACCTGAACCTCCAAAGTATCCTCCTCAGGAGAAGGAATGAGCCCAGCAAGAAGGGGGCAAAAGAAGAAAAGAAGGTTGGCAGATACTCTGAGATCGTAGGGACTATGTCCCAGAACAGTTAGCCCATAACATAGTCCTCCAGCAGCATGAACTTACTCATTTAGGGGAGACTGCTCTAGAAACTTTGTAAGGCAGATACTACCTAATTGCCCAGCTTCCCTCCTTGTGTGCCTCAGTTTCTCAGCATTGTCTCCTCTGTGTGCAGAACTACTCCAAACATGGATCTGTGGGACCAATAGGAGTTCAGCGCTGTGGGAAAACTCCTTTTGAGAACTTAGAAGTAGTCTTTACAGAAATAGTGCCTAGCAGAGGGAAAAAATACCTAGTAGTCTTTGTTTGCACCTTTTCAGACTGGGTTGAGGCATATCCCCCTCACACGGAAAAGCCGAGAGAAGTCACGAAGGCATTGCTCAAGGACATAATTCAGCAGTATGGAGTGCCTCTGACCATTGGGTCTAATAATGGCCCATACTTTGTAGCAGAGATAGTGTAACAGGCAGCTAAGGCTTTAGGAATTAGATGGGACCTACAGAAAGCTCATAGGCCTCAGAGTTCAGGGAAAGTAGAGTGCATGAACCGGACTCTCAAGCAGGCTATAGCTGAGCTATGCCAATGGACAACCCTACCCTGGACTATCTTGCCTCTGTACTCCTAGGGGTATGCTGGGCCCTGAGGGCCAGGGTAGCTTTCTCTCCATTTGAAATTCTATATGACAGACCACTCCCCCTCCGCTTAATTTGGCCAAAGGGAGATTTGGGGAAAATAGGAAACTGAGAAATCCAGAAGCAACTACGAAGACTTGGAAAAACTGTCTTTGAGATCCACAGACAGCTTACTGACCAACTACCCATCTCTCCAGGAACAGCTGTACATCCTTATAAATCTGGAGACCAGGTTTGGGTAAAAGGCTGGAAAAAAAGAGCCCCTTAAGCCAATTTGGAATGGACCATATCCAGTCATACTCACCACCCCCACAGCTCTCAAAGTTGCAGGACTCAATATCTGGATTCGCCACTCCAGGCTGAAAGCAGCCCACCAGCTGAGGGACGCCCAGCTTGTGTGGAAGGTAACCTCTGACCAGAAACACCCCCTGCAGATCACCCTCAAGAAGACAACAGACCTGGGTGATCAACCTGCTCCAAGAAATTCAGAAACACCCTGTAGATTCTTCTTTACACTAATCTCTCTTATCTTCTCTTGAAGGTAAAATGCTCTGGTATTTCTGGATGCTCGTTGTTTTTATCTTTCTAATAATTCTCATTTTGTCTTTTTATGAGTGCGTTCAGAACCAAAGGCTAGTACCAGGATGAGAACTCTTCTGCCCTAGCTGGAACACAGAAGAACCATAAAATTACTGCTCCCTACCCAGCAAAGGATCACGATGAGGCTAATGCTAAGTATTTTACTGTTACTGAACTCTCTTAATCTCTATCACTCTCAGAGTGGCCCCTCGAGAGACTCCTAAGTCCTCACTATCTCTACCGAAAGCTTAACTTTACCCTCTCCCTCTTAAATCAGACCAATCCAGCCTTAGCCAAGGACTGCTGGCTCTGCCTTTCTCTCTCTTCTTCAGCATATTGCACTGTCCCTACATCCATCAAGTGTTGGAACCAGTCCAAAATCACTCTGGTTCTTAAAAAAGAAAAAGGGAAATATATTTTCTGAAAGAGCTGACACCCTAGTATGTGATTATCCTACTGCACAGGCTAACCAAGCATCCCTTCTCTTTCGGACCTAAACTCAGTCTCTTGCTCAGGTAGCTTCATCCTCTCTCCCAGTCACAGGCCCTATCACTCTACACACCCCACTACTCACCCCAGCCCCTTTATGCTTTACAAGATCATGGGGCAATAAATCAGTGGATAATCTCCCATCCTCTGCTTGCAACACTACAGTCAAATTGGAACTATCAAATACCTATTGGTCCCAAGGGATCAACTATAAGGACTCCCTGGAAGCCAATGGTCATTTTCTATGACCAGTTTTACTTCTTATCCAACAGTCTAGGCCTGAGACTTCAATTGTTCTTTTCCGTCCCTTTCACTTTTTCCTTGGATATCACCTCATACTAGCATTCCTACCTATTTTCTCTGTAAAAGACTCTCAACCTCTCACCTGTCACCCCTTATAGGAAGCAACATGGCAGCCACCCTCGCGGTTTGGAGTGCAGAATGAGGATAGACACCCCCATATGCTGCAACTCAACTTTTTTCTCTACACCTTTCAGCTTGTATCCATAATCAGGGAGCCTTCTTCCTCTGTGGACAAAACATGTATGTCTGTCTCCCAACAAAATGGACAGGGACTTGAACTCTCATCTATCACTCACCCAATGTAGATATAGCCCCCAATATTCAGTCCTTGCCCATCCCCGGAACACACCATCTAATCTAATAATAGACAAATATGCAAATTGACCGCACCTTCGCTACTCCAAGCCACGCCCACCAGCCAAGCCACGCCCACCAACCAATCAGGACGAATATGCAAATTATCAAAACAAAGATGGCGGCTAATTTGCATATCGCGACAGCGTAGAAAGAAGCCAAGAGCTGCAGAAGGGAGCAAAGCTGCAGAGAAGCAAGCAAGCGGGGGGGGGGGGGGGGGGGGGGAGGAGAAGGGAGGAGCAGAGGCGGGGCCGGGGGAGAAGGAAGTTGAGCAGGCGGGCCGGGGGAGAAGGGGCGGGGCCGGGGGAGAAGGAAGTTGAGCAGGCGGGGCCAGGGGAGAAGGGGTGGGGCCGGGGGAGAAGGGAGGAGTGGAGGCGGGGCCGGGGGAGAAGGTTAAAGCAGGCGGGCTTGCAGAGAAGGCGGGCCGGGGGAGAAGGGAGGAGCGGAGGCGGGGCCGGGGGAGAAGGGAGGAGCGGAGGCGGGGCCGGGGGAGAAGGGAACAGCAGGCGGGCTGGCAGAGAAGGCGGGCCGGGGGAGAAGGGAGGAGCGGAGGCGGGGCCGGGGGAGAAGGGAAAAGCGGAGGCGGGGCCGAGGGAGAAGGGAACAGCAGGCGGGCTGGCAGAGAAGGTGGGCCGGGGGAGAAGGGAGGAGCGGAGGCGGGGCCGGGGGAGAAGGGAAAAGCGGAGGCGGGGCCGGGGGAGAAGGGAACAGCAGGTGGGCTGGCAGAGAAGGCGGGCCGGGGGAGAAGGGAGGAGCGGAGGCGGGGCCGGGGGAGAAGGGAACAGCAGGCAGGTTGGCAGAGAAGGCGGGCCGGGGGAGAAGGGAGGAGCGGAGGCGGGGCCGGGGGAGAAGGAAGGAGAGAGGGCTGGCTGAGAAGTTAGAAAAGCAGGGGGGCTGGCGGAGATCGCGGGGCGGGGGACAAGGGAGGAGAGCAGGCAGGGTGGGGTAGAGTGCAGCAGGAAACCCTATTGCAGGATTTTTCCTGCAACGGGAACGCTAGTATCCAATAAAAAAGAGCGCCCGAGCTAATCCCTCTCCTCATTACACTCAGCATTTCATCAGGGGCTATCACTGGAATAGGGGGACTGGCAACTTCCCTCTCCTACTACCAGAGCCTACCCAAAGACCTTTCTGACAGCTTGGAAGAAATAGCCCAAAGGATTGTTGCAGTACAGGATCATATTGACTCACTGGCAGCTGTTACTCTCCAGAATCCAAGAGGACTAGACCTTCTCACAGCAGAGAAAGGGAAGCTGTGCCTGTTCCTTGAGGAAGAGTGCTGTTTTTATGCTAACCAATCTGGTATTGTAAGAGATGGGGCCAAGAAACTAGCTGATCCAGCTTCAAAAATAAGACAGGAGTTATCCCAGACCTGGGCTACATTGGAGGTTTAGAGCAGGGGGGGTGGTCGTGGTGGGGAAATGTTTCCTTCCATTGACAGGACCAGTATTAATGCTACTCATAACCCTAGGACCATGTCTTCTAAATCTGTTAATTCGCTTTATCTCATCTCATCTAAATGCCTTTAAACTTCAAATGGTCCTGCAAACCAGAAGAATCCCCTACAAACCTCTCTGAGAGGAAGAAATGGGATGTTAACCCCTTGGTCATCGCCCCTTTTCAGCAGGAAGCAGTAAAAGAGCGGTCATAACACCTGAACACAATAACACCCTGTGGTTATGGTACCACAAGGCTAAAAAGTTTGTGGGACAGGGCGGGGGGATGACAAGGCTAACCCATATTTTGTAAAACTACTTTTTAAAACTTCTCTGCTGTTTAGATAGTCCCATATTCTGTAAAGTAAACTCTGTTAATTTTAAACAGCCCCTTATTCTTAAAAAATAACTTTGCTTTCTAGCCTGCTTGAGTAATAAGGAAGATAAACTTAGCTGTCTGACTTTGTAGGCCAGAGACTAGAATGGCCATACCCTCATGCCATGTCAGATGCATTTTTTAATTGGATGGAACTGTTGTTTTCAAGGCCACCAGCAGGGTAACCACTAAGCACACATAGGGCTGGCTCTTTAAGTAAAAGGAATGTTCTGCTTGTAGCTCTGCTTAGAATTTTAATTCACTTTTCTCTAAGCCCACTGGTGTATGTATTAAAAAGGGTAATGTCAAAGTCCAAATGCTGCTTGATTTTCTTCTCCAGTCTTTTGCAACAAAACAACACAAGCCTTTTCATAGAATCTAAAAGTCTTAAAAGGACCCAAGTTCTGTGAATGGCAGACACCCTTCTAAATTTATTGTTGAAAGAGAAAAAGGGGCATCCTGGAGGCAAAGACCAACAGTAGTTAGCATAATAAATGCATGAAGTCCATGGTAAGGCTGGTGGACTTTGCTATTCAGCAGGGTTGAAAATCTGCATATTATTACCTGCTATTGGCTGAACAGCTGAAGGCAATATCCCTAACCTGAAAATCCTTTATTGTTTACCAAACCTTATCTTTGATATGTGTGTTTGCTTTGCTGAAGGGCAAAATGTATCAATAAAAAGCCTTGGGTCCGGACATTTGGGGACCACTCCACTAGCAAGTAGGTATCCATCTGGCTTGCCCAAATATCTTCTAAATATATATTTATTGACCGGTTTACCAATTTATGTTGCACCCCATTCTCCAGATTCCTGAACTCTTGCTGCAAACACACAAACAAACAAACAAACAAACGAACAAAAAAATCGCATCGTGGTTTCTGGAAATTATTTTTAATGTAATACTATATGTGAAATTCATTGAAAAATTTGGAAGCTGGAACCTCAGTTGTTTAAGGAGTTTAAAGTCTAGCAAGTCAGATTGGGGGACTGTGGGGGAACAAGCCCTGGTGGGTTTTGCTCAGGGAGCCCCTTTTCATTGCTACCTGGTAAGCTGCTGGATTGGTGAAACACTTAATAAAGCCATTTGCATATCAAATTTACTCAGGTGAATTTTACCAATGTAGGTTTGAATTGATAATGTATTTTGGTGCAGAGAAATACAAGAAGGCAAACAATACAAAACTTCCCATCATAGAATAGATCACATTATATAGAATCCTTTGGGGAAGTGGACTACAAAGGAAGATTAAAGGAGAAGAGGGAACAGCATAAAAATTCTGACCATGGCATAGGACTCCTTCTTGAATTTCTTAAATGGATATTCTGGGTATCAGAATCCTAAGATATTTACATATTTTAGATATATTTATTTATTTATTCATTTATTCATTTTTTCAGAAAGGAAGGGAGAGGAAGAAATAAGTAGAACCATCAATGGTGAGAGAGAATCATTGATTGGCTGCTTGCTACAAGACATCTACTGGGTTTGGAGCCCACGACCCAGGCATGTCCCGGACTAGGAATTGAACCCAGACCTCCTTGTTCAAAGGTGGAAACTGAACACCTGAGCAAAGTGGGCCAGGCTTTGGCTCTTTTTATTGAGAGTATTCCCTTTGACATCCCTGTACACGAGCTGTCCTAAATCCAACCTGCCTGACTGCTGTGCAGATTGGTGGAATCTGGGATACATTCAATAGTAAGCATCGGACTATGTGTGCCTTAATCTCCCTGCTTGCTTTCTGATGGTCTGGAGACCCCCATTTATAGGGTCTTCATGTACAAGATCCCTGTGCACCAACAGTCACCAACTACTTAGGGTCCTTGTATGCCCATCTTCACAGATGATGTCTCTATCTAAACATGCACTTTCTAAGCCTCATTGCCTTGGTACTGTGCCTTTTTGAATATTTTGATGGAAAAGTTGAGATTGCAATAAAGAATTTTGCTGGATTTCTCAGTTGTGGTCTCCAGAAGGAGTAAAGTGTCAAGTGCAGAACACCCTGTTGAGAGACAACATGCAGCAATGACTGTTCTTTGTTTTGTCTTGTTTAAATGTGGTGGGTTTTAAAATTGATTCTTTAGAGAGAGATGAATGGAGAGAGACAGACAGAGAAGCATGCATTCATGTGGTCCAGAAATATTAATGGTTGCCTGGGGAACGGACCTGCCACCTGGACATGTGCTCTGACCAGGAATCAAACATGTGACCTTTGTGATGCACAGGAGAATGCCTAGCCACACTGGCCAGGGTGCACTGACTTTCACTTTTCTTCGTTAACTTGCATCTGGTAGCTAATAATCACTATTAATGGTAAGTCCAGAACAGGACATGCTGGCAAGTGCTTTACATAAGTTAGCCCCACAGGTGAATCTAACCACAATGTAATGGGACACTGTCTCTATGTGTGGTGAGAACCAACACCTAGATCATGCAATGTTTAGCCCATGCCCTTCCTCACCCAGAACCTGCCCATTTTAATAATTTTCCTCAAATTCCCGAAGTTCTGATTCCCATTATGAACACTGTTCCCTGTCAAGGAGGCATAGGATGACAAGATGCATGTCAGAGATGTGGAGAGAGAGAGAGAGAGAGAGAGAGAGAGAGAGAGAGAGAGAGAGAGAGATAGTTTGATGTAAGAGTGAAGCATTTTCAGATCCTTGTTATCTGATCCCCTCTCGTGGGTTTTAGGAACTCAACATATGTTATAGAGATTTCAGCATTTTCCCTTACCACTAGAAGTAGTAGAGTGTGCCTGGCAAGTGTTACTCAGTAGACCATAGCAGATGGTCAGGGGCTTCCGGTCTAGTATGGTGACCATAAGCCATGTGTGATGATTAAGCCCTTGAAATATATCTAGTGTACTTGAGTAGCTGAGTTTTTATTTTAACCTAACTTTCAATGCAACACATTCTTTGGTTATTGTTTGGAGCGCCTTGGGTGTATGAGTGAATCTATTTTTTCAAATGTCAGGAAATGCAAATAAAGACCCACCATTTCTGATTAAAAAAGATTAAAATTTGTACTGAATCCTTAGTGAGATGGACTTTGAGAGATATCAAACTAAGAAGACTTTTTGCAAAACATGAAGGTAAAATAACTCATTAATATTTTTGTTGTGGCTAAGTTCTTCTAGGCTGGGCTAATAGCCAAACTAACAGAGAAATATTAATAGGAGAACATCAGGGTTTAGTACATGTGCAAGGAGGTTTAACATAGAAAAGATAAATGCAAGGAGTTTTCACATAGAAATGATTAACATTTCAAACACACTGAGGAAACATTAGCTGTATAAGACATTTTTTAACCTTTTAAAACACATTTTCTTGATTTCAGAGAGGAAGGAGAGAGAGAGAGAGGTAGCAACATCAATGATGAGAGAAAATCTTTGACTAGCTGACCCCCATGGCCACAATACTGGGGATCCAGAATGAAACCTGGCATGTGCCCTGATGGAATATCAAATGGTGACCTCCTGTCTTCATAAGACAATGCTCAACCACTGAGCCAGGCCGGATGGACTGCATATAATATATTTTGAATAAAGGAGAAAGGGTAAAAATGGGATATTATTTTTCAGCAGTGAGAATGGGAGATTTGCAAGTAGTCCAGAAAGAACAGAACACACATGTGAGGAAAATTAAGAAACCATGCAACATGGGTTATCTAGATGACAGATACCTGCCGGAACCCTCATGTAGCCTATCATTAAGAATTAAAGGGAACAAGACTCTGACAATGTGAAGATGCATTGGGGGATATTGATTTTCAGCTGTTAAGAGGCAAAAGTCTCAGAGAGAACCTTTGGAAACCACCAGCTACCCCCTGCCCAAAAGATTAGAGAGAGGGAAACCTGCTTCAAAGGTTGTTGCCTTTTCCTCATTTGAGTGAAACATGGTAAACAAGAGGGCTTCAATAGGTGTCTATTAGCTAGAATCCCCTCCTCCCCTGTGACAGCATCAATCAGGCATGCGGGGGTGGTTCCCAGACATTGTTGGTCCCAGGAGGTAGGGTTAAAATTCCACAGTGGCTGCTGGGACCAGTGTTGAAGATGGTGGCTGTTCAGCTCACCCAGAACACCTCCTGAGCCCACAGCAGGACAGGGAAGAGGCGGGATCCCGGTAGGCTTGGCCCAGGACCAGGAGAAGAGGGGAGAAGGCAGGGAGGGGTGACTCAGGTAAACTTGGAGGGGAGGGAGAGGAGTCAGTCCAGGTACCCACATAAACTGTCCTTCGGAACTGTCTCCTGGGCCCTGAGTGAGAACAGAGAGGGGAGTAGAGCCTAGGACTTGGGGGAGACCCCTCAGGGTTCTGCCTCCTGAGACTCTGACACTTGTAAGGACACCCACGACTGACTCTCTCATCCTCTCCTCCTCCAGCTTCTCAGGTGAGGAGGGATCTCCATGCAAATTTGTTCCTGAGCTCTGAGGATTCTAAGTTCTTTTGTTCCAAGCTGTGAGACTTAGCAACCAGGGGAGCAACCAGTGGACACCCTGTTCCAGGCAGGACTGGACCAGGACTGGTGGGGCAGCCAAGTCCTCTTCCCAAGAAGTTGCTTTGAGGCTGGTCCAAGGCCCTGGAGCTGTGGGAGCCCCTCCTGTCAGTGAGCAGCTGGCCTTCAGGTGAGTGTTCCTCTCCACACACCGGACCTCTCCCCCAACATTTACACACCCGGGAGGGCCGTACCCTCTTCATGTCCAGCCTCTCAGAGGCCTAAATCTGGGAGAAAGAGATGCCGCCCACAGGTGAAGGTTCCTGCCTTCCCCTTGGGCTCCTGGATGGGTACCCCAAAAGGATTTTCAAAAGGTGTGGTTCACCCAAATCAGTACACACACCCTAGGGAATGCTCACCTGCCACCCTGAGTACTCTCCAAGACCTTTCACATAGGCTAATCCTGCAGTGGACTGGGCGTCCAGAGGCCATTGCAGGTAACTGTTACTAAATCAGGAGGCTAATGTACAGGGCGTGTCATGGAAGCACAAGTCAGCCCCCAATTCCTTCCTGATTAGCCCACCCTGAATTTACCTCTGGCTTAACCTTTCTCATCTCAGTGTCTTCACCTGAAAGAAACAACAACTGACAGCATTAATGTTCAAAGTTTCCTGGCATGAGTCTGGCTAGAAAAATCACCTTCCATTGATGCATCCCTTGCCCGTCTGTCACTCTTATCATCTCCATTGTACCCCAGTCTCTCTTGTGTCCTCATATTAGCCAAGCACTTTACTCTTCCAGAATTTGTGCAGTCTGTCCTCACACCCAGAACAGGATCCTTCCAAGGCCCCAATGGACCCTCCTTGCTCAGACCTCAAGGCAGGAGTCTGCCTGCCTCTGTACGTTTCCATACCATGCCCTGTGTTTCTAGACAGAATTAGTTACAAAGAGCCAGTTGTAGACAATGGTATCATTTGCTTTGGATGTATGCGAGTGTGTGTGTGTGTGTGTGTGTGTGTGTGTGTTCTATTTTTATTCTAAACCTTGTGAGGAGAGACTGTGTGTAGCTCTGAGCATGGCATTAGCAGCAACAGTAGGACAAATACATGCCAAATGCATCTAGAAGAGAGGAGGGAGGGTAGGCTGAACCTCTAGTTCCAAGGTGAAATAATTGAGGTTTTTGGTGTTGTAGTTTCCTATCTGCTCTGCTCTAGGTGACAATCCCTGATCCACTGGGGATGAGTGCAGTGGCCTCATTTCTACTCATCCGTTCATCCATGTAGCTGCAACTCTAAAACTCTGCTAGTTCATATGCATGGGGAACGTCTGGAGGAATGGCGGGGTAGGCTCACAGAACAAGGTAGCCTTACCACCCTGCCTGTTACTGTCAGCCCCACGACCTTCCCTCAGCCTATGGTAAACAGATGCAGGGCCACCTGCATGACAGGGACACAGTGCCCACTGCCACTATCCCTCTCAGGAAAAGTGTCACAGTTGGAGGAGTCTGAGTATTTCCCAGGCCTGAGTGAGGAAGTGAAATGGGACACAATGTGTCTGAGGCTGCCTGTCACTACTTGAGCCAAAATAAGCAGAGACAGGGTAGAAGCACATGTGAGCGTTTATTCCAACAATGCGGTCAATAATGGGGTCAGTAGTCGCTCACCCTGGAAAGGATGCTCTGACCCCCTGGGGGGAAGATAGCTACCTGTAGCTGCCAGCTGCTAGTGTAACATGGAAAGGGGAGGGGAGGGCCTGCAGTCCGGCCTTCAGGAGCACAGACTACTACAACACGCTGGCTAATCTTCTATGACCTTAGCAACAGCTCAGCCCCTTCCTGGGAACGGAGAATGGTCAGCCTTCCTGAGAAAAGAAGGGTGAAAGCGTGCCGTGTCCTTGGTCTGTTCCTAAATGCAATTATTTTCTGAGTAATGGCCCCATGGAGGCAGCTTATGTTTTTAGTACAGCCTGGTTCATCCTCCAGTGTCCCAGGGCCTCTTATTCATAGTTTGGGAGGTGAGTAATGATGAAACAACTGTGGCTCTATTCTTATTACATGCCCTTCCCCCCTGTCTGAAGCTGATTTCAAAAGAACCCACAGAGATGCTTAATGCCAGCATGAATGACAGGGCCTGGGCCTCTGCTTTGCATGTCACCTCTCCCTCTCCTCTCCAGCCTGACTTTTGTCTCCTAAAGAGACTATGGAAAAGCAGGCACCAAAACCTGTCACAGGGAGGTGCCAGCCCCCTGGGCCCCCTGGAGGCACCATCCCAGAGGGGAGCCCAGGTTAAGGTTAATCTAAGGGGCAGCTCTGCCAGAGGCTGTGCACCAGACTGCAGCTGGTGCCTCCCACCTCTCCTCAGCTTTGTTGGCCTGCTCCCTCCTCAGGAGCCTCCTGCCCCTCTTTCTGTTTTCAGGCCCAGTTGCCACTTTGCCCAAAGGGATTTGTTGGGGAGAAGGCGGCTTGGGGGAGGTGAGCAGAGCAAACGGGGCAATTGGGGCTGCTGACAGAGCTCTGGTAACCCAAACCCCAGGGGAAGATGAGGAGAGCAGCTGTGGAGAGAGACCCTGTAATTGCATGTGGCCGGCTCTCCTCTGTCCAGGGGGTTACAAATATGTCCCCGTCCAGACAGTAGGGACAGTGGCCTAGCCGGGGCAGGGAGCTCTTTTCTAGACAGAGGGCTGCGGTGGGGGTGGGAGAGGGGCCAAGCCTCGCTCAGGGACCCCTGGAGGTGAGTGGCAGCCCAAACCTCAGAGGGAAGGGGCCTGAGGGAGAGGGCTGCAGGGAAACACAGACCAGGGGTGGCAGTGGGAGGTAAGCTGGGGGTCGGGGCCTCCTGTTTCTCCCTGCACATCCGAGCCCACCCCACCCACCCCACCCTCATACCGGAAGCACCGGGTCCCCCACACTGCCCCCCACCGGTTCCCACCCCTTGCAGCTGGTGGGCGGGCCCCAGCGCCCCCTCCTGGGCTCCCTGGGAGACCCCGCTGGTGATCTCGGGATCTCGCGAGGGTTCGCCCCTGAGGACCCGGGCCGCAGCTCCAGGAAGCTCCTGAGGCGGCCACCGCTGCTTTCCCTCCAGCCGCTGTGCTGTGCAGACCAGCTGGTGAGGAGCGCGGCCTGTGGAAAGGTAAGTTCACACTCTGGGTTCTTGCTTTCTCCGGGGTGAACTTCTTCCTCCTTGGGGCAGCTTGTGCTGGTCATGGTACCCCGCAGCCCCTCCCCGCCGCCATTTTCCTCTGAAAATGAGCTCCCCGGGGGTTGGAGGGAAGGCCTGAGGGAAAACCTGGCTCTTCGTGTGAGGCCAGGCCCTGGGCTGCGCACACGTGGCGCTCGCTGAGGAGACTGACACGCAACAATTCATGGAACTCGGGCACCGGCGTTCATTGTTGGACCTCCGCTGGCCGCCTTTGCACTTGACAAAGGGTGCCCCCCACCCCCCACCCCACCCCACCCCCGGGATCGGCTCCTCTGGCTCCTCAAGTCTGTGGGCTCTCAGGCCAGCCCAGCCCTGCTCCAGGGCGTGGGGGACACAGAAGGGGCAGAAATGTGGCTGCTGGACGGTGGGCAGTGTCCACTTGGGAAAGGTCGCTGTTGACAGAGCATAAGGCCTGTGGCCAACGTCGTCCTCTGGATCAGCCGGTGAGAAAGTGGTGGTCAGGTTTGGGGATAAGAGGTGATGCCCACTGAGAGGACAGGGTCCTGTCTCCCGGGGTGTGTGTGTGTGTGTGTGTGTGTGTGTGTGTGAGAGAGAGAGAGAGTTCTCACCTGATGATATGTGTGAGGGTTTCTTATCTTTGTTACTGGTTAAGGTATTACATATGTGCTCTTATCGCCCCATATCCCCTCACCCCTCAGTCATGCCCTCCCCCTCACCCCCGGGTGTCTGTGTCCATTGGTTAGGCTTGTGTGCAGGCATACAGGTCCTTTGGTTGATCTTTCCCCCTCACCCCCACCTTCCCCTACCTTCCCTCTGAGGTTTCAGCAGCTGATCATGCTTCTCTGTCTCTGGATCCATTTTTGTTCATCAGTGTGTGTTGTTTATTATAATCCACAACTGAGTGACATCATGTGATATTTATCTTTCTCTGACTGCCTGACTTCGCTCAGCATAAGGCTCCTCAGCCCCATCCATGCTGTTGCAAATGGTAAGCGTTCCTTCCTTTGTATGGCAGCATAGTCTTCCAGTGTGCAGATGCACCACAGTTTTTTAATCCACTCATCTGCTAATGGGCACTTAGGCTGTTTCCAAATCTTAGCTATGGTGAAGTGTGCTGCTATGAACATAGGGGTGCATATATCCTTTCTGATTGGTGTTTCTAGTTTCTTGGGATATATTTCCACAAGTGCTTATTACTGGGTCAAATGGAAGTTCCATTTTTAATTTTTTGAGGAATCTCTATACTGTTCTCCGCAGTGGCTGCACCCATCTGCATTCCCACCAGCAGTGAAGAAGGGTTTCTTTTTCTCCCCATCCTTGCCAGCACCTGACCTTTGTTGATATTTACCATTCTGACAGGTGTGAGATGGTACCACAGTGTCATTTTTATTTGCATCTCTCAGATGACTAATGACTTTTGTCTGTTGGCCTTCTTATGTCTTCTTTCAAAAAGTATCTATTTAGATCTGTTGCCCACTTTTTGATTGGGTTGTTTATCTTCCTTTTGTTAAGTTGTATGTGTTCCCTCTAGATATTGGAGATTAAACCCTTATTAGAGATAACATTCGCAAATATCTTCTCCCATGTGGTGGGCTTTCTTGTTGTTTTGGTAGTGGACTCTTTTGCTGAGCAGAAGCTTTTTATTTTGATGTAGATCCATTTTTCCCCCCTTTAGTTCCATTGCCCTAGGAGCTGGACCGATGAAGATATTGCTTTGGCATATGTCTGAGATTTTGCTGCCTGTGGATTCCTCTAATATTTTCATGGTTTCCTATCTTATGTTTAAGTCCTTTATTCATTTTTGAGTTTATTTCTGTATATGGTGTAAATTGGTGGCCTAGTTTCATTTTTTTGCATGTATCTGACCAAATTTCCCAGCACCACTTATTGAAGTGACTGTGTTGACTCCATTGTATGCTCTTGGCTCCTTTGTCAAATATTAACTGAGCATAGTGGTTTAGGTCTATTTCTGGGTTCTCTATTCTATTCCATGGGACTATATGTCTGTTCCTGTGCCAGTACCAGGCAGTTTTGAGAATAGTGGCTTTGTAATACAGCTTGATAGATGGTATTGAGATTCCTCCTACTTTGTTCTTCTTTCTCAGGATTGCTGCAGCTATTCGCGATCTTTTCTTTATTCCGGATGAGTTTTTGGAGAGTTCGTTCTAGGTCTGTGAAATATGCTGTTGGTATTTTAATGGGGAGTGCATTGAATCTATAGATTGCTTTGGGTAGTATAGACATTTTAATGATGCTGCTTCTACCAATCCATGAACACAGTATGTTCTTCTATCTGTTTATGTCTTCCTCTATCACTTTTCTCAGAGTCTTTTTTATTTTCTGAGTAGAGGTCTTTTACCTCCTTAGTTACGTTTATCCCTAGGCATCCTAATTTTTTTGGTGCGATGATAAGTGGGATTGTTTTCTAAATCTCTTTTCTGTAAGTTTACTATTGGTGTATAAAAATGCCATAGATTTACTGGCATTGATTTTGTATCCTGATAAATTGCCGAATTCATTTATTAAGTCTAATCTTTATGGAGTTTTTAGGGTTTTCTATGTACAGTATCCTGTCATCTGTAAATAATGACAATTTTATTTATTTATTTTTTTCCAATTTGGGTGCCATTTATTTCTTCTTCTTGTCTGATCTCTGTGGCTAGCACTTCTAGTACCATGTTGAATAGGAGTGGTGAAAGCGGGCATCTCAGTCTTATTTCTGTTCTTAAGGGAAATGGTTTAATTTTTTACCATTGAGTATGATGTTACCGTAGGTTTGTCATATAAGGCTTTTATTATGATCCTGCTATTCCCACTTTGCTGAGTGTTTTTATCAGGAAAGGTTGTTGGGCTTTGTCAGATGTCTGTTTCTGCATCAATTGATATGATTATTTGATTTTTATCTCTCAGTTTGTTTATGTGATGTTGACCTGTGGATATTGTATCAGCCATGCATGCCTGAAGTAAATATCACTTGTTCATGGTATATGATCTTTCTGATGTCATGCTGGATCCGGTTTGCCAGAATTTTGTTGTGGATTTTAGCATCTATGTTTATCCGGGATATAGGCCTGTAATTCTGTTTCTTTGTGGTGTCTTTATCTGGTTTTGCTATTAGGGTAATGCTGGCTTCATAGAAAGAGCTTCGAGGTGTGCCTTCCTCTTGCATTTTTTGGAATAGTCTGAGGGGGATTGGATTTAGTTCTTCTTTGATGTTAGGTAAAACTCCACTGTGAAGCCATCTGACCAGGGCTTTTGTTTGCTGAAAGCTTTTTGATTACTGTTTCAATTTCATCAGTATTTATTGGCCTATTCATGTTTTTTTTTTTTTTTTTTTTTTTTTTTTCTAATTGAGTTTTGTAAACTTGTATTTTTCTAGGAATGTTTGAATTCCGTCGAGGTTGTCCAGTTTGTTGGAATAGAGTTGTTCATAGGATTTTTTTTTTTTTTACAATCCTTTGTATATCTGTGGGGTCAGTTTTTACTTCACCTCTTTCATTTCTGATTTTGTTTATTTGGGTCCCCTCTCTCTGCTTCTTGGTGAGCCTGGCCAAAGGTTCATCAATCTTGTTCAGTCCTCTCAAAGAACCAGCTCTTGGTTTCATTGATCTTTTGTATTGTTTGTGTTTGTTTGTTTGTTTGGCTCTCTGTAGTTTATTTCTGCTCTGATCTTTATTATATTCTTCCTTCTGGGTACTGTGAGCTTTTCTTGTTACTCTCTTTCTAATTTTTATGTTGCAAGGTTAGATAACTTATTACCACTTAGGATTGCTATTTCTTTGATGATTTTTTCTTTAGAGGATTTATCCAGTGGTGTCATGGGGTATTAAAAGCCCCTACTATGAATGTATTGCTAGCGATTTTTCCCTTGATATCTTCCAGAAATTGTTTTATGTATTTGGGTGCTCCTGTATTGGCTTCATATATGTTTACCAGAGTTATATCTTCTTGTTGAAATGCTCCCTTTAGTATTATAAACTGTCATTCCTTATTTCTTGTTATGGCCTTTACTTTGAGGTGTATTTTGTCAGATATAAGTATTACAACCCCAGTTTTTCTCTATTTCTGTTGCAGGAATTTTTTTCCATCCCTTCACTATCATTCTGTGTGAATCCTTTGTTCTGAGGTGGGTATCTTGCAGACAGCAACTATATGGTTCATGTTTTTTTTTTTTTTTTTCCATTCAGCTACCTTATGTCTTTTGAATGGAGCATTTAATGCATTTACATTTAATTTAAAATATAAATATATATATATATATATATATATATATATATATATATATATATATATGTAAATATATATTATATATATATATTTTTTTTTACAGAGGAAGGGAGAAGGATAGAGAGTTAGAAACATCGATGAGAGAGAAACATCGATCAGCTGCCTCCTTCACACGCCCCACTGGGGATGTGCCCACAACCAAGGTACATGCCCTGGAGTGGAATCAAACTTTCAGTCCGCAGGCCAACGCTCATCCACTGAGCCAAACTGGTTAGGGCAATGCATTTACATTTAATGTTATTATTGATAAGTACTTGTTTGCCATCATTTTTATTCTTAATGTTTGTGTTTCTTCTTGGATTTCTGTTTCTTTTTTTTTTACAGCACCCCTTTAGCATTTCTTGCACTGCTGACTTGGTGGTAATAAACTCTCTTAGCCATTTTTTGTCTGTGAATCTCCTGATTCCACCTTCAATTTTGAATGATAGCCTTGCTGGGTATAGAATTCTTGGATTCAGTCCCTTGCTTTGCATCACTTTGTATATTTCATTCCATTCCTTTCTGGCCTGGTGGGTTTCTGTTGAGAAATAAGTTGATATTATAATGTGATATCTCCTGTAGGTAACTTTCTGTCTCTTTCTGTGCCCTTGTTTGGATAAGAGCTTGCCCAGCGGAGGCTCACTTTAAGATTCATACTTTGTCGTTGATATTTGCCAATTTAATTATGATGTGTCTTGATGTTGGTGTTTTTGTGTTCATGGTGTTTGGCATTCTGTGTGCTTCTTGGAATTGCATAGTTGTTGTGGGTTTTTTAGTTTGTTTGTTTTGTTTTTCTTTTTATCTGGCCAATATCAAGTAAGTTTTCTATCATTATTTCTTCAAACAGGTTTTCTACTCTGTGCTTGGCTTCTTCTACTTCTAGTACCCCTATAATGCGAATGTTGTTTTGTTTTGTGTTGTCCTAAAGCTCCCTTAGGCTGTCCTCTTGCTTTTTAAGTTTTCTTTCCAGTTGCCACTGTGTTTGTGTGTTTTTTCCTACCTTGTCTTCTAATTTGCTGATGTGGTCCTCAGCCTCTTCTAGTCTACTATATAAACTTTTCAATGTGGTCATTTTTGCAGATATGTCATTCTTCATTTCATTTTGGTTCCTTTTCATGTAGATCACATTTTCATTCAGCTCCTTGTAATTCTCATCAGTTGTGTATTTAGCATCCAGCCATTTGAGCATCCTTATAACAATTAATCTGGATTCTTTATCTGACATTTTACTTGCCTCCATTGCATGTACCTCCTTTTCTGTTGATTTCTGTTTTTCTTTTCTTTGGAGATTGCTTTTTTGTCTCCCCATATTTTGTTGCAATATTTTAATTGTTTCTGTGCCCTAGATCCAACTGCTTTGCTCCCAGATTGTTTTGGGGTGTTCCTATGATGTGATCTCTCATGTCGCCTGGACTTGTTAATCTAGTGGAGCTCCCTACTTGAGCTATTTGTGTTCTCTTGAGGTAGTTGTGTCTTGGGTATTAGTTTCTTATTCATGGATGAAGTCTCGTCAGGGGTCAGCAATATGACTCTCCCCCATCTTCATTATGCAAACTATGTTGGCTGTGATTGTGGTTCCCGCTCTTGTGGAAAAGGTTGTCAGAGGTTTCACTGGTATATGCTCACTGTTGGTTCCCAGAGTCCACAGCCTGGGAGGAAGGAGTCTTAGGGCCTGAGGCTCAGGACTGTGAATTTGTCGTTGTGGTGTGACACTTGCTGGATTAGCATCACTCTGCAACTCACTACAAGGGGCCCAGAGCCCATGACAGTGGGGGTAGGGTGGGCGGGTGTCTCTTAGTCTGTGGTTGAGGCAGTGGGACTCTGGTCACATTGATTTCCCTCTCTGAATCATGCAGGGGTTCAGGATCCAGCAGCAGGCTGTCCAGATGTACTTGGCCAGGAGCGGGATGTTGTGGATCCTACCGAGGGAGCCATGCACCATTGGTTGGAGAGGTACATGCCCCGCGGCAGACACAGAGGTGCCGGGGCTCTCTGCAAGGGGTGTGTGCATGCGGGGCCCATACTCTTTATTGGAGTGATTGTGGTGTTCCACTGGGCCCATGGAGGGAGAATTCTCAGTTTTTGCTTTGAGGAATGTGTGCCCTTTGTTAGATATGGATGTCCAATGGCTGCTTACAGAGTTGTATAGGAGCTATCTGCTGGGGCAGTGGGCTCCAGGGGCCCTTGTGCTGGAGTGTCACTACCAGAGGTACTGGATGCCAGTGGCCATGGTTGTGCCTTGTGGCAGCTCAAAGAATCACCCAGGGCTTGCCGGCCGAGGTCGCAGGCTAATGGGGCTTGTGTGCTCGATCAGTGCAATGCAGTGACTGGAGGTCAGCAGCTGAGGAGGAGGAAGTCCAAGTTTCTGCTGCTGAGGCCTTGAGCCCTTGGTTGGGTACAAGTGTGCCTCAGGGCATCTCATAGTGGCACCAGGGAGTTGTGTGCTGGGGTGATGACCTCAGGGGTCTGTGTGCTGAAACCACACAACTGCAGTGTCTGTGGGTAGACAGCCAGGAAGGGGGAAATCCAAATTTCTACTCCTGGTGCCGTATGCCCTTGTTTGGATAGGAGCACACCCAACCAGGGCTCAGGAGGCACCCAGGAGCCGCTTATAGGGGCAGCGGGCTCCGTAGTCCTGCTTGCTGTAAAGGTGCAACTGCGGTGGTGAAGTCAGCAGCCGGGAGGGTGTGTGTCCCAATTGTTGCTGCCTTGTGCCCATGGTTGAAATAGCGTGTGCCCAGCTGGCGCTCACAGAGGTACCCAGGAGCTGTTTGTTGAGTGGTGGGACTCAAAGGGACTGCACACAGGAAAGGCACAATGGTGGTGTCCAGAGTTCTGCAGCTGTGGGGTGGGCAGACTCAGTGTTTGCTGATGCATCCATGGTTGGATACGCACATGCCCAGTGGTGGCTCACAGGGGACCCGCGGTGCGTGTGCCAGCGAGGCTCACTGATGCACTCTGAAGGGCCCCTGGTGCTGAAACCATGTGACAGAGGTGTCTGTGGGCACGTGTCCAGGAAGAGGGGATTCAAAATTTCTACAGCCAGGGCCCTGTGCCCTTGTTTGGATAAGAGCTTGTCCACCGGGGGCTCACAGCGGAACCCAAGAGCGGCCTGTGCAGCGGTGGGCTCAGGAGGCCTGCGATCTGGAAAAGTGTGACTGTGGTGTCTGGGTTTCTGCTGCTGGGGAGGGGGGAAGTCACAATTATTGCTGCAGGAGCCTTGTACCTCTGGAGGAGGAGGTCTTAGGGTCTGCAGGTCCGAGCTTGGGGTAGCAGGATTTTGGCTGGAGTGGCTGCTGGGTCGCAGGCAGTGTCCAAACCCTGTCTGTGCGGTGGTGTTGATGAGTTCCTAGAAGAGGCCGCTCTCCCCTTCAAGATGGCATGGGCTCCGTGCCTAAGACCTGCAGCCCAGGGAGTGTCCCCAGTGCGGGTAGGTGCTCCCTGTCCAGGAGAGCCTGTTCTGCCAGCTCCTGCTACTCCTGCCAGATTTAACTGTCCCTCACTCACTCACACAGACACACCACACACATCCACGTACTCTCCTTTCCCCCCTCACTCACGTCCTCTCCCTCACCTCTATCCTGCCAGCGGCCATCTTCTCAAGTAATCTTGGTATCTTTTCTTTCCATTGATTTGAAAGAGAGAGAGGAGTTGTGGGGCAAGAGAGAGAGGAGAGAAATACTGCTGACTCCTGTATGTGCCCTGACCATGTGACTTTCCATGGTCAGGAAGATGCCCAACCAGCCAGGGCGTGTCTCCAGTTTTCAGTTTCCTCCTCAGTGTTTTCAAAGATTTTCACAGGAGCCCAGGGCTTCCCGTATGCGTGCATTGACATTCTCTTTCCTTGTTTGGGGAGCATTTGGTTCTTACTCTCAGACCTGGGTGGACGCAGTTGACTTGAGACCATAGGACACCAGGGAAACCAAGTACTGGAGGGACTGAGGCCATTCTGAGCTGAACCAGTGTGAAAGGAAGACATCCTCAGGTGAGCTGGTTATGGGAGCCGCCTTGGGTCCTGGAGGAGCCCTGCACCTCTCCCATTCTCATCATCGGGAAATAGGTGGGATCTGCATCCTCAGGCCCCTCCTGGGGAGCAGAAACAGGAGCAGCCCTTGTATTCTCAGGTCATTCCCCCAGGAAATCATTTATTCTATTGCCTTTTCATGAGGTAATGGAGAGCGAGTGAGAGACAAGAAGCTGTAGTGTGTTAGGGACGCCATGTTCAGCAACTCTGCTCGGAGCAGGGCTGGCATGAGAGCCCACAGACTTACTTGACTGGTGTTTAGTGTCAAGTAGGTTTTGGTCTCTCTTCCCCTGAGCTTGCACCACTGTGGGTAAGGGATGCTTCTTGAAACAAAGTACCAATAGAGCACATCTTGTCCTCTGGCTACAGCCCAAGGAGGTCAGGGAGGCCTTGGAGCTGGGGTAGGGGGCTGGATAGACCAGGCCCTCATGCATTGGGAGTATCAGGCTGCACACAGATGCTGCTGGTACTAAGTCTACCTAGTCATAACCCCTCATGTTACCTGTGTCTCAGCCACACTGAGAGTGGCTATGAAACGACATATTGGGCCCAGGACCCTGAGAGGTGAGGTCAAGGCTATGACTCCAGAGTAGGTTAGGGCAGAGAGCAGGGTCAGCCCTGGGCTGCCAGAAGGTGCCATCCTTAGTATGACCCATCTGTGCAGAGGGTGAGGAGGAGGGGCAGAGCAGAGCCCAGGCCAAGGGGGAGACGACCTGGAGCTATGCCTCCTGTAGCCCGGTGCTGGGCTGGGCTCCCCACCTCTTTCATACCCTGTCCCTCAGATGTGGGAGGGGCCTCCAAGCTCATCTGCTGCCCAGGTCTTGAGGGTGACACCCAATTTGTGAGCTTGCGCATCGTTCCTGGTTCTCACTGTGAATATCCCACCATCCAGCCCCATTCTCCTGGAAGACCAGTCTGGGTCCATACACCAGGGCTGAGCACAGACCTGCCGAGCACCTGAATTGTGGTGGGTGATTGTCACCTAAATGGAGACTCCTGCTCTCTGCCCATGACCCTGATCTTGCCCACCGCTGCCACCCATAGAGTGGCATGTTCCCATTCTCTGGTGACTTCTCTAGGCACACCCCCATCAGGCTGGCACAGGTGATGGCCATGGGAGCCTTAGACCAGGAACCAGGGCCTTGTTCTGTGTCACCATCCCATGACCCACTCCGAGATATGAGTGCAGGTGACTCACTTGTTCAAGCCTCAGTTACTGCACATGGAAAATGAAGTCAATTTAAGGCCCCTGCCAAGGTCTCATGTCTTGAGAGATAAGAAATGGGACTAGGAAAGTGAAATGCGTCGGTAATTTCTTAAATTCTGCCAAACATGAGGCATTTATTTTACTCACCATAGTGACTCAGAATCCAGCTTCAAGTTTACAATGCCAGCTCTCAGAGAAGTGTAAATGAGGAACATGGTTGTGACCAAAAAAAGGATGGAGAGGTTCCCGAGGAAGCCATGAGGGCAGAAAGCTTCACACTAAAGGAACTCATCCAGAGACAGGTCCCCATGTAGGCAGCAGGAAGGATGGGACCTTGGAAGGTAATCCAAACATAGAAAGCAGTGTGACAGTTCACCAGTGCATGGAAAAGATTCTCACTCTGTATGTGAAGCATGGTGGTCCCTCCTTTGGAAAACTGCTGTTTAAAACTGCTGTTTGAACTACTCTGTTCTTTTTAGATAATCTCTTATTCTATAAAAAAATAACTTTGTTTTTAGCTTGAATAATAGCAAAGATAAACGTAACTGTCTGACCTTGCCAGCTAGCCATCTAAAAGGGCTGATACAGTGATACAGATATTAATTCTCATATTCTGCCAAGTGTTTGTTCATCCAAGGTTACAGATGTCTATATGGATATGATATGTACTCAAAGTTAGAAGTTGCCTGTATAGATATGACAGGTGTTTGATTAGACATGATACGTACTCAAGGTTATAAGCTGTCTTACACAAAGAACTCAATGGATACAAAAAGGAAATACCACCCCCCTGTGTTATTTCAGAATTTGACAGAGGTAATCAGCTCTGAAACTGCGCGTAAGATGACTCCTAACTAATTGGCTCATTAGGCGTCTTGTCCAGCTCGCTGATTTGTGATTCAACATATGGAAAACTGTATGACCAGAAGAACCGCAAGCCACCTTAAACTACTCTTGAAAATCTTTTACAAAGGCTCATTTCAGTTTTTAATTTTCAAACATTTCAAATCGCAAGCTACTTAGTAGTGAGTTTACTACTTTATTTACTTACATGTATGGTATATTTATCACAGAGTTTTTAATGTTGTGACAAAAATTTATAATGGCCATTGAAAAGTAACTTTTCCGATGGTTATTAAGATTGCTGGCACTGTATTAGCTGGAGGTACCATTCTTTGTGCCCTGCTCTACTGTGCAAAGCAACACCAGTCTGTGATTTACTCATTTTTCAGCTCACTTGTGTTTTTATTTCGTTTGTCTACCCAATAGAGTGAGGGTCCATGCCTCAGAGATGCTCTGAAGGAGACCATGACATTCTCATGAGGTGTCCCTGCCGATGACCCAGAGTAGCAGTGGATGTACCTTAGGCACTCAGTGAATCTTTGTGAGTAAATCAAGGATTGAAGGAGAAGAGAGGGGTCTGGCTATGGCCGGTGAGGATCCGCTGACCCGGGATGTCCCTGAGAACATGTCCACTCTGTGCCAGTGCCTCCTGCCAGCCCTCAACACAGGGCATAGCGGGTTTTCCTGTCCAGCATGGAGCCTGTCCTTCTGTGACCCTGAGGCTTATGGCACCCCTCCAGGGGAATGCACTGCAGTGGAACGGGCTGTACAACCTAGAGCATCTGGTTTTGCTCTCAGCCACAATGGGCTTCCTATGGCTTGGAGTTGGAGACTTAGGTCAGTGGATTCCAGGGATGCAGTAGCAGACGCCGTTCTCTCCTTCTCTGGTCAGAAGCAGAGACTAATGAGGCAGAAGTGCAAACATCACCAGGAGCATCCCTCTGCAGGCCTAAATGCCATGATTGGGCCATCCACCTCCCTCCAGACCTCTCCTCATCTTTGTGTCCAGGATCTGTGCTTGACACTCTCCCCGCCTGACTCTGCACTCTCCATTGGCATGACTCTGTGCCTTTGGGGTTGGGCGTCTGGGAGAGTCACTGGCACCTCATCTAGGCCAGGGCAAATAAACCCAGACACTCAGGACACTCCCAGCTTCTACGTCCTGACCCAAAATGCCACCCCTGCACCCCAAACCCATTCCCCAACTGCACAATCCAGTAGACAGGTCTCCAATATTTAAGGGATACGGCTCTGTCAGAGACAGGAAGACTGGCCCCTGCTCTGCAGCCATTTCCCTCCTGTCCCTCATTCTAAGGTTCCTCATGGGAGTCTCTGGGCCATTCTCTTCCCATTCCCTCCAGCCTGGAGGGAGTGATCGTCCCCACCCACCTCTCCTGTGCCTCTAGAAGCACCTCCCTTGGCATTAAATGGCTAGAGCCAGGCGTGCCCTGGACGTCAGGCATGCCCTCCTTGGGGAGGAAGAAAGACGGGCAGTCCATTGTTTAGTCTAGATGTCACTGGGTCTGAGGTGAAACCAGGCCTTTTGGGGCACAGGCAGAGCAGGTAGTGTGAGCAGAGACTTTTGAGTTTCTAAAAGGCACAGAGGACAATATACGTCAGGGTAAGAAGAGGTCTGACTTCAGAGGGAAAGACGCAAGGTGGAAGCTTGTCTGGTCAAAGGCTGGGTTAAGAGAGCTGAATGTGGGAAAGCCCATGCATGTGGACTGATCCCCAGGGCCTGTGAAGGTTCACAGAGGCAGGGCTTCCTCTGGAACCCAGGAAGGGCATCCTCCTGCATCCTCGGTGCCATTCTGAATCCAGGAAAGTAGCTGGGATGTTGTTTTTCCTTCTGCACATTGTAGCCTGTCATGTTCTCCAAAACAGCTCAGATGAATTGGGGGGAACTGCGGATTTCTGTCATCAGTGGGGGTGCCCAGCATCAGGATCATGAGAGGTTGCCTGACATCCCAGGGATGCATAAAGAGGGCTCCCAGCCTTGGGAGCACATTCTAAGGACCACCCTCCCACTCAAAAAAAAAAAAAAAAGTTCAGAAGGGCATATGCCTTGGTATCCCAGTAGGAATCATGTGCTCAAAGGCTGCTGTGGGCTGGACATAAGTGAGGGCCATGATGAGGGCAGGTGGTAGGTGACCAGAATGTGGTAGAAACATCCCCCAGATTCATGTATGGGTGCTGGGAGTTGGCGGGGCCTGTCAAATACTGGGCAGGAAGGACAGCCCTTGATGCAGATGTGCTCCTGCCTCCAGTGCCACAGCTCATGCCCTGGGAAAGCATGCTCTGCATGGGGGTGGGAAGAGGAGTGGTTCTTGCTCAGGAAGAAGGCATGTTCGGCTCAGACTTTGTTTCTAGGTCATTCTAAGTGGTCCCTCCGGTCTCCTTGTATCTCCTGGACACTGGGATCTCATAGAAGCTGCCTGAGCTTGGACTCCTACAATTTTCCATATTCTGCCTGGTGCATGCAATGTCAGTGTTAAAGAGAAATACAGCCCCCAGGTGGCACCACTTGTCCTGAAAGCGCAGGATACAAGTCTAGATTAACTTCTTAAACTCATTACAGTTTGAATCTCTTCCAGAAATCTAATCAACCAGTATGAAATTTTCTGGTGAACACCACTGTGGTATTCTGTCACATGGTCCCTCTCCGTGGAATATGAGAGTTGTTTGGGCATCACATTGGAGTGGGTAGAGAGGAGCCTGCAGAAAAGTTGTGCCTCTCTCTCTCTCTCTCTCTCTCTCTCTCTCTCTCTCTCTCTCTCTGTCTCTGTCTCTATTACAAAAGACAATTTGTGATTCAGTGCAGCATGGGATATCGCATAATATGGCAGATCCTTACATGCAAAATACTAGTACAGCTTCAGATCTTTGAAGGGGGAGGTGTATGTGGGCACTGTGCTTAATCCCGAGAGAGGACACGCTTCCCTCACAATCTGAGTGAGAGTTTTAGGCCCAGAAGGAGCTTTTTGAAGTCAATTTGCATGGTTTGTTCCCTGGTGTTGAGCAAACATTAGTTATCCATACAGACTTTGGCAGTCATGTTTAGGGCCAGGCCCCTGGAACTTGCCTGGGCCAAATCTGCTGCCTGTGGAAGGTCGGGATGTGAAAGAGGAAGCCTGAGCTAAAGAGAATGCCCTCTTGGAGCAGCTCCTTGATAAGGACACATAGGTCTTTTGGCCCACGTGTATTTTTCTCTGTGCCTCCAAGATCCCAAAGAGCCCTGCTTTCAGAATTTGATAAGTCACTTCCCAGGTTCCGCTGCCACACCTCTCCTCTGGCCTCTGCACAGCCCACATTTTTACATTTAATTTTCTCAAGCCAGATTGCTGAGCTCATCTGGTTCTTCTGGAGGAAATGCCCTTTACCTCCACAGAGGGAGGGTGATTCAAACTCCTGCCTATACTCCCCACCAGCTAGGGCTTAAGGGATCCACCATATTTTCTTCTTAACCACCAGCCTTTTAAGTTCTCAAGTTTATCCAGTCAGAGCCTTTGAGTTTCCCAAGTGTGCACCTTGTCTTGGGTGATTCCCTTGGTCCCATTACAAACTTGCAGCCCAACCCTTCTCCTGATCAATTCCTAGATGTGATTTTGGCCCTGCCTCCTTTGGGGAAGGCTTGATCCTCAAAATCTGGAATACCAACTGTCCCTCTGTTCCTCTTTGAATGGGCACGGATTTGCAATTGAGGTAACATCAAGTGTCAGGGACTATTTGGTACTCAATACTGTTGCATTGTATACCTTTTTCTCTTGAGAGGATACCCTGTCTGCCTAATGGTGTGTTAACATGAACATTAGGGAATTTAGATGTGGTACCAACAACCCATCAAGTTTACTTCCATGTTGGTTTCATTTTCTTTTCCTTTCATGAATGGACCTAGGATTCAGTTGGAGGTGTGCAGAGTGCAAAACCCAATCAGGTTAACTGCCTTGAGATCAAGCACTAAGGTTCAGCTTTCAGTTGGAAGTTGCCATTTCAGCTGGGACCTCAAAAGAAGGTGTGGCCAGATGGGGTATATAATGGTTTCTGAGGAGGCTCAGGAGGGATCAGAAGCTAGATGAGAGTCACTGCCCAGGTCTGAGCAGAGGGCTTCCTGCACCATGTCCACTCTGGTGAGTCAGGAGCCTGAGGTGGTCCTCAGGGACGTGCAGGCCAAGGTCCCACAGATAATTGGCATTTCTTTCCTTACAAATGAGCAGATTTTGCCTTTTCCTCCAGATGCAGGTTAGCCGTAATCCAAAACATTTTGATTTCTGTTTTGATATGTGCCATTAATAGAGGTTTACAGGCCAAGTTTCCCCTGCTTTCTACAAGTAGAATATTCCTATTGTAGGCCAAATTGGCAAAACCCATTTTGGATTTTTTAGTGGCCAGGCTGTGTGTCTGACAGTATATCTTAAGGGAGTTCTTTAATAAAAGCCAAGTGATGTTTAGAAAGAGAAGAAGGGAGAAAGAGACAGAGAAACATTGATGGGAGAAACATCCATCAGCGGGCTCCTCCCACCCCCCACTGGGGGTTGGGAATGGAGCCTGCAAGAGACCTTTGGGTGCAAGGGGGGATGCTCAACCAACTGAGCATCACTGACCAGGGCTTGCAGTCCCTTTTGAGAGGAGGCTTAGTTGTGATATGTGAGCCCTCTGTTGTCATGGATTAAGTTGTTATTCTAATATTCATAGAAGGGACACACAATAAAATGTACATCTCAGAATTAATGGTTATTTTTCTCACCTCTAGTTTCCCCATGCTTTAGAAATCTTTTGTGCTGCTTTTACTTTCTCATTTAAAATATCTCAAAGGCCAGAAGGTACGCATTGTGTGGGTGTTCCTTAATCTTCCCCATCTGTTTTATTTGTTGGAGCTTAGCAAGAGGCGTTGTTGGCCAGGCACTGCTGCCTACTCCAGGTGCTTTCAGTCCTTCAGTGATAATCAGAAATGTTTCCCTAAAAGGGTGGGACCATCTCTTTGGTTTCCCAGTACTCATTGCACAGCAGAATTACAGGTAGGCAGTGGGTAGATGTGGGAGGAGTCCAGTGGTCATCTCTTCACTCCTTGGTCCCTGGCAAGGTGCTTGTCCTGCCACAGTCAAGGAGAGGCAGGGCTGAGTGGCTTTTTGGCCCCTAAGCAGAAAAAGGGATTGGGGTAAATGGGGATGCTCCAGTTGTTGCCAGAGCAGTGCCTTTGGCCTTCAGCTGATTCCTCTGAAGGGAGAGGGAACGGGGTTGCTCATCCTCAGCCTGACATGATGCCTTCGTCCCTACCATCTCCCAGGATCTCTTTCAGAGCAACTTTATTTGGCTGAACCGCCAGGCTCCACGCAGATTCCTGGACCCGGCATGCCAGAGCCTGCTGAGGGATGAAGCCTCGGCTATCGCTGCGGTGGAGTGGCTGCCTATGGAGCTCTTCCCACCTCTGTTGACAGCAGCCTTGGCCAGGATGCACAGCAAAGTCCTGAAGGCCATGGTGCAGGCTTGGCCCTTCCCCTGCCTACCTCTGGGGGCCTTGATGAGTCATTGGGAGCCTTACCATGATATCTTCAGACTGTGCTTGATGGGCTCCATGCCCTGCTTGCCCAGGAGACTTGACCCAGGTGAGGGGGATTCAGTAGCCTGGTTGGGCCCTGGGGATCTGAGCAGTTACATCTGGGATATGGGAGCATACAGGGCCAAAGGGAGAGCTCAGGGAGGACTTGGAGCCACTGCTGGGGTCATTCTGGGAAAAGGCTGCAGATATATAGGGCTGATGAAGATGTAGAGGGTGACCAAAGCGACATGAGCCCACCCTTCCTGGTGGCACCCAAAGGTCCCAGAAATGGGGACAACGAGGGATCCCAGTAGTGCAAGGAACAACTAATTCCTGGGGTCTGGAGTAACAGGCACATCGGGTGTCTGGCCCAGGTGCCCAGATTCCCAGACTCATGGTCAGGGTCTCATTCCCTGTTATCTTAATGCACCCCAGTCTATTTCCTGTTTTCTCCACAGGAGGTGGAAAATGCAGATGCTGAATTTACAGAAGGGAGCTCATCAGGAGTTCTGGATCATGTGGGCTGGAACAAGAGCTCATGTTTGCTCACTGCTGGAGCCTGAGGTCCCACATCAATGAGGAAGAGGGGGAAAGTGGACAGCTTAAGGGCAGGGCCAAATCCATCCTTGGCCCCCATGGAGGTGTAAGTAGACCTTTGCCTTAAGAAAGTTGTTCTTGATGAGTCCCTCAGCTACCTTATTAAGAAAGTCAGCGAGACGAGAGGTTTGCTGCACCTTTGCTGTAAGAAGCTGACAGTTTATGCCGTGTTGAAGCAAAACATTAACATCCTGGATATGGTGCAGCTAGACTGTCCAGGATTTGGAGGTAAATTGTACCTGGAGTCTGTCCACTCTGAGGAAGTTCGCTCCTTACCTGGGCCTGAAGGTCAATCTGCGTCGGTTCCTCCTCTCCCATGTCTTTATGTCTTCTCACACCACCTTGGATCAAGAGGAGCAGTGTGTTAGCCTGGTCACTTCTCAGTTCCTCAGCCTGTCCCACCTCTAGGAGTTCTATTTGGATGATGTCTCCTTCTTCAAAGGCCGCCTGGACCAGATGCTCAGGTGAGGGGTGGCGAAGTTTCCCTGCAAACCAGAGGGAGCACCTTCTCATTTCATTCCACAGTGACGGGACCTCCTATGTGCTGTCCATCAGCAGTGCTAGAAAGCTTGAGGAGTCACTAGCGGGTCCACACAGTCAGCGTCTTGTTCACTGCTCTGTCCCCTTACATGTTGTCAAGAAACACCTCCCCCCCCACCAGACTAAGGTAGGATGTATGAAATAAGAAAGATGCTATTAAAGAGACTCCTTGCTAGGAATGGAAGCCATGGGGGCTTCGGGCCAGTGATGGTAGCTTGGGAATCTTCTAAGTGGTGTCTGAGGGAAGATTATGCAAAGGAACCAAGTGAGGATGGCAGTGAGGAGAGGAAAGCCCGTCAGAGGTAAGGTTTCAGGGGTTAAGGTCCACACTTAGCTATTTGGTGATGGCAGCCTTTCAATCCAAACCTGCCTGGAATCACCTGTCTGCCAAGGATTTCCAAAGTCTCCCGCTAAGGGAATGCGTGGTGAATGCAGGATTTTGGAGGGAGAAATCATGAAAAGGGATAGGTGGTTTATGGATAATACAGTGATCTAAGTTCCTGCAGGGTGGCAGCCACTGATGGATGCTACCTGACCTTGCCCAGGTTAGCCCTTTCTGCAGGTCTGCCAGTAGCCTCATTGGGCTAAGAGAGGAGGGTGACAGGGGTCCAGGCTGTGGCTGGAAGGAAGCCCGAGTTGAAGGCATTTTGGGTCATGTCTCCAATACTAAAATTTACTGGTTGCCTCCTGCTTGAGATATTGGGTCAGGCTCCCTTCTGAGTGTGGGTGGTAGATGCATGGATTACCTTTGCTTGAACGGTTGTGAATAAATGTCAGTAATGAAGGGAACTGAATGTGAACCCTCTGGTGTCCTCTATGACATGTTAACCCAATTCTCCCATCTGCCATTACTGGTTAAATAAGAGGGCATGAGCATCCATGATGCACAGACACTAGGTTGCTGAGGATGGTTCCAGGAGATCACATCACCATTTATCCTGTCCGGTTTGCTGGTACTTTCTGGGGCACTGGTACCTCCTCCCTTACCTCTGTGACTGTTCAGTGGGTCAGTCCACAGTAGGTGCATCCGCAGGGACTGGAACAAGTGGCCTCCCATGAGCACCACTGAAGTACAACTTCTCCGGGGCCATCACAGGTAACTAGTCCAGTCCCTGGACTCAAACACTCCTCCCCGCTTGGAGCCAGAGGCTGCTGCCCTGGCAGGCCTGAGTGGACAGGGTCCCACCATCTTTTGTCTGTGGGCACTGACATCTTTGAGGGTGGGGCAGTAATTTAGCATATTCCCTCCCATGGGCGCCATCGTTTTTGCAAAAGAAACAGGGTAAATTAGCATAATCCCTCTTTATTAGATTGGATAATAAGACAGGTGGGCAGTAGTGTTTTTGGATTTTTTTAATGAAAGTTCATTAACCATTGAGCCCAATTTGGACCTAAAGCAAATGTCCACTTTCTGTTCAAAATGGCCTTTGCTATGGTCCTGAGTCCTTGAAACTATTTCCTAGAGCATCCTGATAATACTTCACCCCATCAACTGCTGATTGTGGATTTGCAAAGCTATGCAACTGAGAATTTCACACTTCTGAGACCTCAGGGTACACTTGGATTTTGCGGGGAAGCTGGTAAGAGAGGGTAAACAGCCCACTCAACAGCATCAGGATGGCAGCCAGAACCGCCACGGGGATGGTGCTGCTGATGTCCTGTTGGTCGGGCCTGAAGGGGATGTGGAAGGATGGTGGGAAGCGTATGCCCTCTTCATTCATCACAGAGTGGTAGTTCCATATCACAGCAATGAAGATCAATGTGCCAGCTATGATGCTCAGGACTCCGGAAGCCAAGAAGAGATTGCAGGCGTTTTCCTTCTGAAGATGAGCCACGCACACTCTCTGCAGGCCCATGACCTTGAGCACTTTCCCCAAGAGAGCCAGGAGGTTGGCGGCCAGCAGCAGGTGCTGAGCGATGTGGATATTGAGCAGTAGGTAGTTGTCACTGTAAGTGTAGCGGTGACACGCTATGGCTTTGCTCTGGAGGCTGTTGGACTGGTAAGTGCAGACTTTCCACATCTCTATGCAGGCCAGCCCCGGGCAGGGGGCGGAGCTGATCTCCATGTACCAAACCTGCCACTCGGCCAGTCCCATGCAAGTCATGGAGAAGATCCATCCTATGGTGGTGACAATGAAACCGGCTACTGGGCAGTTGGCACTGAGTACCAGCAAGGTCATGGCCATGTGTCCCAGGGAACTGCAAACCAATGGAGAGGCTCATGAGGGTGGGACCCACCTGCCTAGAACTGCCCCCTTTTGATGAGCAGGACTATATTGGAGAGGGAAATTCCATATTCCAGAATGGAGATACTTGACCCCCATGCTCTGCTGGGGAAGGGTCCTTGGGAAATTTTTACTGAAAGCCTTAAAATATGCAGACTTTCACCGTGCAGGGTATGTAAGTGGTTAGAGCGTCTTCCCAACAGGCTAAAATTGCTAGTTCGATCCCTGGTCAGTGCACATACAATAAGCAACCAATGAATGCATCGGTAAGTGGAACACCAAGTAAATGTCCCTTCCTCCCTCACTTCCTCCCTCCCTTCCTCTCTCCATCCCTCTCTCCCTTCCTCTCTCCCTCTCTCCTTCCCTCCATGTCTTGAAATCAACAAAAATATAGCCAAGCTTTCAAACAGGCAGTTCCATTTTGGGCATTTGTTGAAAGACCCAATTAACATTGGCTACAAATATTTTACAATAGAGATGGGCATCACAGGAGACCAGGAGCTGTGGCGGGAGGGGCCAGGCGGGGGCACAGAAGACGGGCCCAGACCTGCCCCCGTGCCCACGAATCCCACACTTCCTTTCATGCACTGGGCACCTAGTGTTTATATATAAAACCCTAATATGCAAATCGACCAAACAGCAGTACATCTGGTCTCTATGATGCACACTGACCATCCTGGGAAAGAACCTCAATACAGAACCTGCTCCCTGGTGGTCAGTGCACTCCCAGAAGCCAGGCTCACAGCTGGCAAGTGCCGTGGAGGTGGCGGAAGCCTCCATGTCAGCGCGAAGGATCCCTCAGGGGATGTCTGACTGCTGCCTTAGGCCTGCTCCCAGAAGGTGAGAGGGCACAGGTTGGGTAAGGTACCCCTCAGTTGGTACCCTCCCCCCTCAGTGCATAAATGGCATGCCTCTAGTGTTTTCGTATATCTCTTGGCCTTCTATAGGTCCTGTTTGGAAAAGTGTCTATTTAAGCCCTTTGCCCTTTTTTTATTTGATTGTTTATCTTTGTTAAGTTTTATGAGTTCCCTGTAAATTTTGGAGATTCAACCCTTACTTTAGATAACATTGGCAAATATATTCCCCCATGCAGTGGGCATACTTGTTTTGTTGATGGATTCTTTTGCTAAGCAGAAGCTTTTTATTTTGATGTAACCTCTCCCCCGCCCCCTTTTTTTTATTTTCTCCTTATTTTCCTTTGCCTTAGCTGAATCAGTAAAAATATTGCTAAGACATATGTCTGATATTTTGCAGCCAATGGATTCTTCTAAGATTTTTATAGTTTCCCATCTTCCATTTACGTCCTTTATCCACTTTGAGTTTATATGTGTATATGACATAATTTGGGGTCTACTTTCATTATTTGCAAGTATCTGTCCAATTTTCCCAACACCATTTATTGAAGAGAGTATCTTGCTCCATTGTATGCTGTTTTATCCTTTTGCAAATATTAATTGAGCATAACACCTTGGGTGGATTTCTGGATTTTCTGTTCTTTTCCATTGACCTATATGTCTGTTCCAGTGCCAGTAACAGGCAGTTATGAGAATCAGTGGCTTTGTAATATAGCTCAGTATCTAATATTGTGATACATCCAACATTGTACTTCTTTCTCAGGCTATTCAAGGCCTTTTTTAATTCTATGCCAGAGGCCCAGTGCATGAAATTCATGCTGGGTAGGGACCCTAGGCCTGGCCGTCAATCAGGGCTGATCTGTGGGGTGACCAGCGGGGTGATCGGAGGCTCCCGCTGGCACTTGCCTTAGCTGGCCTGGGGCTTGTGGACTGGGGGCTGCTCCTGTGTTGAGCATCTGACCACTGGTGGTCAGTGCGCGTCATAGCGGCTAGTCATTCTACAGGTTGTTCTGCTATTTGGTCATTTTGTATATTAGGCTTTTATTATATAGGATGCATTTTTGGAGACTGTTCTAGGTGTGTGAAATATTCTGCTGGTATCTTAATGGGGAGTGCATTGAATCTACAAATTGTTTTGGACAATATGGCCATTTTAATGACATTTATTCTGCCAATCCATCAACACAGCATATTCGTTCATTTGTTTATGTCTTCCTCTACCTCTTTTTTCAATGTCCTCTCATTTTACAAGTACAGTTCTTTTACTTCCTAAAGTTTATTCTTAGGTATCTTAATTTTTTTGTTATAATGATATATTGGATTTTTTTTCTCTTTCTGTAACTTCATTATTGGTATATAAAAAAGCCATAGATATCTGGAAGTTAATTTTGTATCCTGCCACATTGCCGAATTTATTTTTTAATTCTATTAGTTGTTTTTTTTTTGTTTTTTTTTAATGGAGTTTTTGGGATTTTCTATGTACCATAAGTCATTTGCGAATAGTGACACTTTCACTTCTTCTTTTCCAGTTGGGATGCCTTTTATTTCTTCTTTTCTGATCGCTGTGGCTAGCATTCCCATACTATATCAAACAGTAATCATGAAAGTTGTCATCCCTGTCTTGTTCCTGTTCGTAGGGAAAATGGTTTTAGTTTTTGCCCATTGACTATGATGTTGCCTGTAGGTTTGTCAGATAGGGCATTTATCATGATGAGATATGCTCCCTCTATTACCACTTTGCTGAGAGTTTTTGTCAAAATTGGGTGTTGGATTTTGTACAGTGCCTTTTTTGTATGTATCAGTATGATAATGTGTTTTTTATCTTTCAATTTGTTTATATGACGTATCACATTTATTGATTTACAAATTTTGTACGAGCCGTGCATCCCTAAAATAAATCTCATTTGATTAAGGCATATGATCCTTTAAATATATTTCTGGATGAGATTTGCTAATACTTTGTTGAGTATTTTAGCATCTATGTTCATCAGGGATATTGGACTATAATTATCTTTCTTTGTTGTGTCCCCATCTGGTTTCAGAATTAGGATAATGTTGTTCTTATAAAAAGAGTTTGGAAGTGTTTCTTCCTTTGGATTTTCTGAAATAGTTTGAGGAGTATCGGTGTTAGTTCTTTTAATATTTGGTAGAACTCCCCCGTGAAACCATCTATACCTGGGCTTTTGTTTGGTGGGAGTTTTTTTATTACTACTTCTATTTCATTAGCCCATTTCATTAGTTGTTCTTAGCCTATTCATTTTTTTTTTTTATTCTTCCTGATTCAGTTTTGGAACTTTGCAATTTTCAAGGAACTTGTCTATTTCATCTCTACTCTCTAGCTTGTTGGCATATAGTTATTCATAATATTTTATTACATCCTTTGTATTCCTGTGCTGCCAGTGGTTAGTCTTCCACTTTTATTTCTGTTTTTATTTCTTTGGGTCTCTCTCTTTGTTCCTTGAAGATTCTGGCTAATTAATGGTTTATTGATTTTGTTAATCCATTCAAAGAACAAGCTTTCCTTTTCATTGTTTATTTGTGTTTTGTTTTGTTTTTTTGTATTTTTCAGTTATTTATTTCTACCCTAATATTTATTATGTTGTTCCTGATACTTAAACTGGGATTTTCTTGTTTTTCTCTTTCTAGTTATTTAAGTTGTAGTGTTAAATTGTTTATTGCTGATCTTTCTTACTTTCTTCTTTCTCTCTCTCTCTCTCTCTCTCTCTCTCTCTCTCTTTCTTTCTTCCTTCCTTCCTTCATTTCCTTCCTTCCTTCCTTCCTTCCTTCCTTCCTTCCTTCCTTCCTTCCTTCCTTCCTTCCTTCCTTCCTTTCTTTTTCTTTCTATATGCCTGTAGCCATGATTGTTTTGGTTCAGTGCATAGAGCGTGGGCCTGTGGACTGAAGTGTCCCAGGTTTGATTCCCGTCAAGGTATCTACCTTGGTTGTGGGCACATCTCCAATAGGGCATGTGCAGGAGACAGCTGATCAATGTTTCTCTCTCATCAATGTTCCTAACTCTCTATCTCTCTCCCTTCCTCTCTGTAAAAAATAAATAAAATAAAATAAAATAAAATAAAATAAAATAAAATAAAATAAAATAAAATAAAATAAAATAAAATAAAATAAAATAAATAAAATAAAATAAAATAAAATAAAATAAAATAAAATAAATAAAATAAAATAAAATAAAATAAAATAAAATAAAATAAAATAAAATAAAGGAGATATGCCTGTAGTGCTATGAACTTCCTTCGCAGGACTCCTTTTGCTGTGTCTCAGAAATTTGGAGTTGTTGTGCGCTCATTTTCATTTGTTTCCAGGAAGTTTTGTTTTATTTCTTTATCTCATTGGTAACTCAATCATTGTTTATTAACATGCTATTTATCCTCCATGCATTTGTATGTTTTCGGTTGTTTTTATTCTAGTTGATTTTTCCTTTAATTCCACTGTGATCTGAGAGATGCTTGATATGATTTCAGTTCTTGAACTAGTAGAGACTGCTTGTGTATCCTAACGTGTGGTTTCTCTTTGTGAATGATTTTGGGCGCTTGAGAAGAATGTATATTCTGCGTTGGCATGAATTGTTCTATAAATGTCAATTAAATCCATCATATCCTGTTTGTCCTTTAGAGTCTGTTTCCTTGTTATGTTTTTGTTCCTAGGCTCTATCCAGGGAAGGCAGATGGATGTTAAAGTCTCCTACTATGACTGTGTTGTTATCAATCACTGTTAAATTCCTCTAGAAAATTTTTATTATATATGAACTAGAGGCCTGGTGCACGAAATTCATGCACGGGGGGGGGGGGGGATATTCCTCAGCCCGGCCTGCAACCTCTCCAATCTGGGACCCCTCAAAGGGGGTTTACATGGATGGGGCCTAAACTGGTAGTCGGACATCCCTCTCACAATCTGGGACTGCTGGCTCCAACCGCTCACATGCCTGCCTGCCTGATTGCCCCTAACCACTCTGCCTGCCGGCCTGCTCACCCCCAACTGCCCCCCACTGATGGTGTGCTCACCTCCAAATTCCCCTCGCCAGCCTGATCACCCCAAACTGCCCCTCTGCTGTCCTGCTTGCCCCCAAATGCCCTCCTGCTGGACTTCTCGCCACCTTCTTCCCTCCCCACTGGCCTGCTCACCCCCAACTGCCCCCCTGCAGGCCTGCTCACTCCTAACTCCTCCCCGCTGTCCTGATCACCTCCAACCTACCCCCACTGATGACCTGCTCAACCCCAACTGGCCTCCCTGCTAGTCTGCTTACCCCCAACAACCCCTGCCATCCATCCTGGCCTGATCACCCCCCTGAAGACCCAAGGTCCTAGGCCCTCATTTTTTTCTTTTTCTTTTCAGCACCTCCTCGAGTGGAGGCCAGGGCCAGCTGGGTGCAAGTATCTAGGATTTCTTTATGTTCTGTAATTGAAACTTTGTAGCCTTCAGCAGATGACAGGGCCAGCCAGGGCAGGTGGGAAGCTTGGCTTACTCCATCGCCGAGGGCAACCCAAGCCTCCTGCTTCCTCCAGCTCCATGGCCGCCACCAACTTGTTTGGGTTAATTTGCACACTTGCTCCTGATTGGCTGGTGAGTGTGGGTTGGCATAGCGGAGTGATGGCTAATTTGCAGGTTCTCTTTTATTAGCGTAGATACTAGAGGCCCAATGCATGAAACAAATTAAGTATTCTCCTTGGAAAACCTAAATGAAAAAAAGTGTCGAGGAACCTCCAACAAGTCTGCAAAACAATTATTCACCTCCTTCCTATGGCATTATGTATGTCCTCAACCTTTAAAGGAATAGTATAAGTAGGAAGAAAAATTACATATGGAATGATATCAATGTTTGGAGAAATCTAAATGTAAGCATCCTTTTGCTTATTGAAATGGCATCAGCACCTGTCTGATATGGGGATAATAAGATTGAAACAGAGATTGCACTTAAACTGAACCAGTTATCTTTCCTGACTATACCTCTGAATGAAATGAACAAAAGTGCCCCTTGATAGTGATATGTATTTTACTGTGGAACTACTCATGCACTTTCTCTTCAACTATTTGGCATTTAATGTACCATAAAGGGTATGCTTGCCCAAACATCGAGTTATCATGAGGCCTCAGTGTTTTTATCATTGAATGTAAACAAAAACCATGAACAGGAAAGGTTTTCAAAAACTCATCTCTTGGCTCGATGAGTGTATAGTTATCAAGAAAATGTCCAACGTGAATTTTAAAAATTACCACAAAAATGTGTGGTTTCTTAAAATTAATTTTATTAGAATAGCGTATGTGAAGTTCATTGAAAAATTTGGAAGCTGGAACCTCATTTTTTAAAGGACTTTAAAGTCTAGCATGTCACATTGGGGGGGCAGTGAGGGAATAAGCCCTGTTCAGATTGGCTCAGTGAGACCCTTTTTCATTGCCACCTGGTATGCTGCTGGATTGGTGAAACACTTAATAAAGCCACTTGCACATCAAATTTTCTCAGCTAAATTTTACCAATGTAGGTTTGAATTGATAACATATTTTAGTGCAGAGAAAAACAAGAAGGCAAACAATACAAAACTTCTCAGTATAGAATAAAACACGTTATATACAATCCTCTGGGGAAGTGGACTAGAAAGGAAAATTAAAGGAGAAGAAGGAACAGCATAAAAATTCTGACTATGACAAAAGGCTCCTTCTTGTATTTCTTAAATGGATATTATGGGTATCAAACCCTAAGTTCTTTTATATTTTTAGATATATTTATTCTTATTGTTTTCAGAGAGGAAGGAAAGAGTTAGAGGAAAGTGAGAGTTAGAACCATCAATAGAGAGATCATTGATTGGCTGCTTCCTACAAGACATCTACTGGGCTTGGAGCACACAACCCAGGCATGTCCCGGACTGGGAATTGAACCCTGAGCTACTGATTCAAAGGTCGAAACTCAACCCCTGAGCCAAGCAGGCCAGGCTTTGGCTCTTCTCTAATCAGAGTATTCCCTTTGACATCCCTGTACACGAGCTGTCCTAAATCCAACCTGCCTGACTGCTGTGCAGATTGGTGGAATCTGGGATACATTCAATAGTAAGCAATCAACTATGTGTGCCTTACTCTCCCTGCTTGCTTTCTGATGGTCTGGAGACCACCATCCATGGGGCCTTCATGTATAGGATCCCTGTGCACCAGCAGTCACCAACTACCCAGTGCCCCTGTATGCCCATCTTCACAGATGATGTCTCTATCTAAACATGCACTTTCTAATCCTCATTCTCTTGGTACTGTGCTTTTTGAACATTTTGATGGAAAAATCCAGATTCTAATGAAGAATTTTGCTGGATTTCTGAGTTGTGGTCTCCAGAAGAAGGAAAGTATCAAGGGCAGGACACCCTGTTGAGAGACAATATGCAGCAATGAGTTTTCTTTTGTTTTGTCTTGTTTTAATGTGTTGGGTTTTTAAATTGATTCTTTAGAGAGAGATGAACGTAGAGAGAAAGACAAGCATACATTGAGCTAGAAATATTAATGGTTGCCTGAGGACCGGATCTGCCACCTGGACATGTTCCCTGACCAGGAATCAAACTGGTGACCTTTGTAATGCACAGAACAATGCCTAGCCACACTGGCCAGGGTGCACTGACTTTCACTTTTCTTCCTTAACTTGCATCTGGTGGCCAATAATCACTATTAATGCTAATAACAATGGGCAATTCCAGAACAGGACATGCTGACAAGTGCTTTACATAAGTTAGCTCCACAAGTGAATCTCAACACAACGTAATGGGACACGGTCACTATATGTGGTGAGGAACCAACACCCAGATCATGTGATGTTTAGCCCATGCCCTTCCTCCCCCAGAACCTGCCCATTTTTATACTTTTCCTCAAATTCCAGAGGTTCTGACTCCCATCATGGACACTGTTCCCTGTCAAGGTGGAGATGGGAAGACAAGGTGCAAGTGAGAGACAGAGAGAGAGAGAGAGAGAGGAAAGAGAGAGAGAGAGAGAGAGAGAGAGAGAGAGAGAGAGAGAGAGAGAGAGAAAGAGAGAGAGAGAGAGAGAGAGAGAGAGATGAGAGAGAGAGAGAGAGAGAGAGAGAGAGAAAGAGGTAAGAGAGAAGCATTTTCTTGTTCTCTGATCCTCTTTCTTGGGGTTTGGCGGGCTCACTCTCTGTTATAGATATTTCAGCATTTTCTCTCCCCAATAGAAGTAGCAGAGTGTGCCTGGCCAGTGTGACTCAGTAGACCTATAATCCAAGAGGACATAATTGAATTCTCAGTTGGGACTAATGCTTGAGTTCAGGACTGACTCCCCAGGGGGCATGTGCAGGAGACAGCCAACCAATGATTTTGTCTCATTATTGCGGTTTTTATCCTTCTCTCCCTCTCCCTTTCTCTCTGAAATTAATAGGAAATGTACTTAAGAAATGATAAACTATGCTCCCAATTTGATGGGCCCAAACTAGAAGAGGAAGAGGAAGAAGAAAATAAAGTAACGGCAATTAAAAGTATGAAGGGCCAGGTGCTTTGTGTAGCAAGCTAGGAAGCTGCTTACACCCAGCAGAGAGCAGCAAGCACATGGGTGGCTGGCACTGCATGAGAGGCAGTAGAAGGAGAAAAAGCAGGACTGACTCCCTCACATTAAGGGAGATGAGAGGCACACAAGGAGCCCTGCCTCTGGGCCTGGGTGTGTGGCCTTCTTCCCAGGTGTTCCTCTGACAGGCCACTTAGTGAGCCAAATGAGACAGCCCAGGGCCAGAATGCACTGGCATGTGGACAGGGAGCCTGTTTCTTGCTGGAGAGCTGACTGTCCGTTGACTATGAGATCCAACCGCACAGAATGACATCTCCCTTTCACTTGGTTTTATTGCCCGTCAGGGTGGCCCTCCATACTCTCAACTCCCCAGAGTGACCTTCACCTGTGTCCACGTAAGTGCTCTCCTGGAACTGGCTTGGTGTTGTCCACTCTTCAGATACAAAACCCAGGGCAAGTCTGTGGCTAATAGATGGTTTACAACCTCCTTGATTGACGGGAAGGAGGGACATGTGGGGAGAGTCTTCTCACATTATGACCTAGCCTCCACAAAGGGTTTCTTATTCTTAGTACAGGACACGGATACTAAGCAAAGGTTTATGCCAGCTTAGCATTTTGCTGAAAGGAATGTAACTGTGTTTACTGGCCACAATTAATTGAATTCAAGCAGGTGCTGGATCCAGGGGGATGACAGGCCTGGATTTGTGAGTTCAAGCCTCTGAATACCTGGCACTATGATGTCCCTTTCAGTACTGGGGGCCTGGCTTGTGGATAGGGAATCCCTACCATGGAGCATTCAAAGGCCTCCAGAGTCCCCCAATCCCCTCAGCCCCCTTGCTGCCCAGGGCAGGCCGGAGGTACAGGCTGCCCAACCTCCCAGGGCCACCCAAGGCTCAGGAAACCAGGGCCGGCCGAGGCTTGAGATTCCGGCAGTGTCAGCAGCAGAGGTATGATGGGGGGTTGCCTTCCCCTGATTGCCAGGCTGCCTGTTGCCCCTCAGGGCTCCTGGCCTATGAGGGGGGGTGGCGGGACTAAGGGACCTCCCATCCAGTGCATTTTTTTTCATGCACTGGGCTTCTTGTTGGGTAAATAACTAATGTTATACAACTACTGTGCAGAAATGACAGTTGCTGGAATTCTCAAAACTCCCTCTCAAACTCCCACTACACACAACCGACCTGACCTTCTATGTCATGGCCCTAACATCTCTCTACCTGTATATGCAATTTCCCCAAATGTGCAAAAGCAGAATAGTGGAAGGAAACCCCCCTTCCATTACCAGACTCAGCAAGTATCATGATTCTGCCATATTCATTTTCTCTCTCCTTTCTTCCCTTCTGTTCACCTATTTTTCTTTCTCTGTAGAACTTTAAAGCAAACCCCAGAAATCACATTTCTTCATCCTTATACACTTCAAAACTAGTCTCCAAAAAAAGGACTTTTCCTTGCATAACCATAGTATACCTTTAAAGTTAACAACTTTTTATTATTATCATCAAATACCAGAATTTTTAAATGCTTCAAAAATAATTGTATAGTCCAAGCTGGTTTGGCTCAGTGGATAGAGAATTGGCCTGCGGACTGAAAGGTCCCAGGTTCGATTCTGGTCAAAGGCACATGCCCAGGTTTGTGAATTCAATCGCCACTAGGGAGCATGCAGGAGACAGCCTATCAATGATTCTCTCTCATCATCGATGTTTCTATCTCTCTTTCCCTCTCTGAAATAATAAATAAATAAATAAATAAATAAATAAATAAATAAGTGTACAATTTTATTTATTTTATTGCATAAGATGTTCACTCAGCCTCTCAAGTCTCAATTTAAAGCACTCCCCCTTCCACAACTTCTTTGCTATTTTTGTAAAAAGATTTCGGTTTGCTGAAGAAAAAGGAGCCAATTGTCCTGTTTTTGAAATTACTACCTACCGCTTAAAGCTTAATTAGATTTCCAGTTGGCATAGGTCTTGTTTCTACAAATCTAGGTAACTGCTATCAGAACCACATCCAATAGATATACCCTATGTGAAAAATTTTTTCTCTCCCATGCTTCATTTGTGGTCAAACTCACTCCCTAGGTAAGGTGTAATTTCTCCCTCCCCTACTAACATCCTCATCTCATTACATTCCAAAATTATGTATATAGGCATGTCAGGAGAGACAACTTCAGCTCACCCACTGACTGGTGGCTTCTTTCAGCTAATATTAACTAGATGTTTTTCAGGCGAGAAGTGCCTCTAAAACATCTAGTCAAGAACTTTGGGGAAATAACATACACCTGACCCACACCCTCTGTTCCATTGCTCACAACTCTGCAGAAGTTTCAAGGAACTCAATTAAAACTCAACCATTAACTCGGGGAGGTCTTTAATAGGTTTAAATTCAGACAGACTCACTTCAATTTGAGAGCTACAGGAGAGAAATCCAAGGGCTGTCATAAAATGACTTTGTTCTCAAAGAGTACTTAAGTCTCTGAGAGCAGAGTGTCTGACAAAATTTCCCCCTGCGACATAAGTCTGTCAGCTATTTAAACATGTGTTCCAAAGACATTGCCAGTGGACTATAGAATATTCAATGAATCCTTTGGCTGTGGGCAAGGGATGCTTCCCTCTTCCTTCTGATAGAGCAAGTGTAAAGTGCTAGAAGCCCCTTCTCTGCCTGCTGTGATTTGCACAATGTCCTTAGAACTGGGAGGAAGTCACAGCCTCTGCATTGAGTGAGAGTCCCTAGCCCCCATCCTAGGGATTTGAAAGGCACCTCTGGGTGCAATGGGACATTCAGGGCTGGCCTTGGGCCAAGTCTTACCCATTCTCCTTGCCGCTGTGGAATAGCTGGGGTATGGTTCCAAGGTAAACACCATGTTTCCCCCCATGAAATCTGTCCCCGAAGTAGGACTTGTTAACAGACTGACAGGACATATAAGTTTGAAACAGGACGTGTGTTATTTAAGTGAGTCAAACGTCTGTTTATTTGAAAAAGGAAGCTCTTGGGAGACATGCTTCTGATAAGGACCAGATTCCGGAACCTGATATCCTGTGCATGGCAGTGCGCCTGCCCCCAGCTGGTCGGGCAGAGAATGCCAGTACCTCTGGGGCTGTGGAATGCTGTCTCTTCACCCTTCTTTGCCTTCAGTGTCAACAGAGAGTAAGTGGACAGGTCATAAGGGTTCAGATGCAGCAGGTGAGGCGGCCACCATGTCAGGTTCTGCTCTGGGGAAGCAGGGAAAAGAGTTCCAAGCCCTTGTCAAGGGCTCTTTGGGAATGACTGTTTAAGATTCTCACTTTATTATTTTTTTCACAGGAATAAGGAAAGAGAATGTGTCCTGCACCTTTCCCATTAGGGCAGCACGAAGCGAGGGCACCTGAGGGAGGTGGCATTTCTCTCATTCTTTCTCCTCCCTAGGAATCCTTCCAAAGTGCCCAGGAGCTAGAGGCTGCCATGTGGCCTTTGGGCTGGGGGTCAGCATGGGACAGTGCCTGGCCTCTGCTGGGGGTGCCAGGCAGGGAGGGTCCCTGTGAGAGCACTTGAGGAGGGAGACCCAGCAGAGGCAGCACCTGGGTTTCAGGACACCAGCAGGTGACTGTCACAGTGCCCGCCCCGTGAGCTGAGTGTTTCCTGACTCAGGAGTCACTTTGCCCTTTTGCTTCCTTGTTCTCCCTGTTTGCCACCCCCTTTGGCCCTTTCTTCTCCTCCCTGCCCACCTCCATCCCTAGCTCACGTGTCCCGTGTGAGTTCCTAGCAGGAACTCTTCCAGGGAGACAGTAAGGTCCAACTGGAAGCAGAGTCCGGTGACAGCCAGGGCCCAAGTCAGTTTCGCCTTAAGGTCCTGGTTCTATGACTGATCAGGGAGGCCACCCTGTGGCCTGGAACTAGTTCCCTATCATGAGACTTGCACCCCATCACCATGGCTGTAGTTCCCGGTTTTCTACTTAACACCCTGACGGATTACAGTGACTATTTGGTCTAAGACCTCAAAAGGGACATTTCTACAATAGAAAGACTTCAACTCTTGAAGAACTGTTCTGTGGCTCTGGCCCTTTAAGGTGGGCCTGCAGGCCAGCCCTGGGAGCCATGGAAACATAAGAATGTTTTGTTTCTTCATCTCTGTTACAGGCTGGCAGTTGCTACCATTTGTACCTCTGAGATGTCCTCCTCCCGACTTCTGTATTGGCCGGGTAACCATTGCGCTTTATTTTTTACCCTAGTTAAGAGAGCCCTGAGATTTCTTGGGGTGGCGGGGTATCTATGTAATCCCTTTATTTGCTCTATGAACAGTTTAACTGTCATCAGCAGTCCTGCAGAGAGGTGAACGTAGGCCACCTTTATTTGTTTATCATTTATGTTAAAACTTGTATTTTGTAAAAACATGTTTTTATTGCTTTTAGAGAGAGAGGAAGGGAGAGGGAGAGAGAGATAGAAACACCAATGATGAGAGAGATGCATGCCCTCTACTTGGGATCCATCTCACAAACTGGGCATGTACCCTGGACAGGAATCAAACCATGAATTCCTGGTTGATAGGACAATGCTCTACCACTGAGTCACACCAGCCGGGACTGGCTACCTTAATTAGACAGAAATGAGCACCATCACATTTGCAGGCTGGTCTACAAGCCTCTTCGCTGATAGCTTTGTCAAATCACAGAGCCTTGCTCCTTTCATAAATCAAACACATATTTCTCTTTATAAATGATTAGCTTTCTTATGTCCTTTCATGTTATAACTAGAGGCCCTGTGCACAAGATTCATATACTGGGGAGAGGGGAAGGGTCCCTCAGCCTGGATGTGCCCTCCTGCAGTCCTGGAACCCTTGGGGACTTCCACCTGCTCCCCAGAGGCAGGAGAGGCTCCCCCCACAGCTGCTGCCCTCACTGTGAACCTAGATTCTGTGTGAGTGGTGCTCCCCCTGTTGGAGCGCATTGACCACCAGGGGGAAGCTCCTGAATGGAGTGTCTGCCCCCTGGTGGTCAGTGCACATCATAGTGACCAGTCATTCCGCCATTTAGTCAATTTGCATATTAGGGTTATATTATTATAGAACTAAGGCCCAGTGCATGAAATTCATGCACTCCTAGGGAAGGGGGGCGTCAGCCTGTCCTACACCTTCTTGAAGTCTGGAAGCCCTTGAGGGATATCCGACTGATGGCTTAGGCTTGCTTCCCATGAGAGTGCACTGACCAGCAGGGGGCAGCTCCTGCATCGAGTGTCTGCTCCCTGGTGGTCAATGTGCATCATAGCTACTGGTTGCTCCACTGTTTGGTCAATTTGCATATTTGCCTTTTATTATATAGCATAAGACTACAGGCCTGGTGCATGAATCTGTGGATATTGAAAGGAAATTAATTACAAGGTGGCCAACGGGGTGGGACTGGGCAAGATGTGCCAGAAATGCCCTGGAGCCAATCTCCCATGGTCCCTTCCCAGCCACACCTGGGGCAGCACCGGGGTTCAAAGGGCATCTGCAGAGTCAGCCGGATCACTCTGGGAGGTGGTGTCCCTTGGACTGGCCTGCGGGCATCAGGCTGAAACTGGCAGCCCGACTTCCCCCAAGGGGTCCCAGAGTGCAAGAGGGCACTCTGCAAAGTTGCTATCACTCGGCAGCCCCTGCGTTGAGCATTTGCCCCCTGGTGATCAGTATGGGTCGTACCTACCAGGTGGCTGGTCAGCCAGTAAGTTGCCTAGCCTTTTATATATATAGAGCGAGGCCCGGTGCACAAAATTCGTGCAAGGGGGAGTGGACAAAATTCGTCCAAGGGGGAGTGGGGTGTCCCTCAGCCCAGCCTGCACCCTCTCCAATCTGCTACCCCTCGAGGGATGTCTGACTGCCCTTTTAGGCCCGATCCCACTGCTGGCTCCCAACCACTTGCCTGCCTACTTTCCTGATTGCTCCTAACCACTTCGGCCTGCCAGCCTGAAGACCCTATAACCCCTGTCAGGCTGTTTGATGTCTAACTGCTCCCCTGCCAGCCTGTTTGATCCCAACTTCCCTCCTCTGCCAGCCAGGTAATCCCTTAACTGCCCTCCCCTGCAGGCTTGATTGTCGCAACTGCTCTTCCTTGAAGGCCTGGTCCCTCCCAACTGCCCTCCCCTGCTGGCCATTTTGTGAATGCCATTTTGTGTCCATATGGGGGCAGGATCTTTGACCACATGGGGGAAGCCATCTTGTGTGTTGGAGTGATGGTCAATCTACATATTACTCTTTTATTAGATAGGATAGAGGCCTGGTGCATGGGTGGAGGCCAGCTGGTTTTCCCTGAAGGGTGTCCTGGGTCAGGGTTCCCTTGGGGCGTGGGGTGGCCTGGAAGAGTGGCTTGTGGTGGTTTGCAGGCCGGCCATGCCCCCTGGCGACCCAACTAGAGGTCCTGATATCTGGGGATTATTTATCTTCTACAATTGAAACTTGGTAGCCTGTAATGGAGCCAAGCCTCCTGCTTGCTCTGTGATGGCAGCCATTTCTGTTGGGATTTATGTATCTTCTATAATTGAAACTTTGTAGCCTGTAGCGAAGGCCTGGGCCGGCCAGGGCTGCAGAAGCTTGGCTTCCTCCAATGCTGGGGGCAACCCTAGGCTCCTGCTCTCTCCAGCTCCATGGCCACAGCCATTTCTGTTGGGATTTATCTATCTTCTGTAATTGAAACTTTGTAACCTTAAGTAGAGGCCTTGGCCAGACAGGGTGTGTGGAAAGCTTGGCTTCCTCCATTGCTGGGGAAACCCAAGCCTCTCTCCTGCTCTCTCTATGGCCCTAGCCATCTTGGTTGGGTTAATTTGCATACTCGATCCTGATTGGATTGTGGCCATGGCTTGTGGGCATGGCTTGTGGGTATAGCAGAGTGATGGTTAATGTGTATATTACTCTTTTATTAGATGGGATATATATATATATATATATATATATATATATATATATATATATATATATATATACACACACACATACATATACATCCTAGAGGCCCAGTGTACAAATTTGTCAAATTTGTGCATGGGTGGTGTCCAGCTGGTCTGCCACAATGGGGGCCAATCAAGCTGGGCTGGAGGAAGGGAGGGGCCGTGAGCAATTGGCCAGCCAGCCCCACTCCCAATCAGGGTGTTGGAGGCCAATTGGGGGCTGGGATGGCCAGAGGGCAGGTCCTATTTGGGGCCCAGATCAGTGTGGTTGGCTGTCGCAGTGCACGTCATACACACCAGTCATTCCGGTCATTGTGGTCACTGGGCTTTATATATATAGATAACACAATATAAAATTGACCATTTTAACCAGTTTTAAATGCACAGTTTAGCCACATTTAGGACATTAACATTGCTGTGTTATCATCACCACCATCATCTCAACAACTTTTTCACCTCCCCAAACTGAAACTGTCTTCAATGAACCCTCCTCTCCCTAGGCCCTGGCACCCACAGTTGTTTTCTGTCACTCTGAGTTTCACTGCTCTAGGGACCTCATATACATGAAATGATACAGTACTTATGTCTGTGTTACTGACTTATTTCACTGGCAGAATATCTTCATAGTTCATCCATGTTGTAGCATGTGTCCAAATTTCCTTCGTTTTCTTCTTAATATATTTTTATTGATGTCATAGAGGAAGGGAGAGGGACAGATAGAAACATCAGTGATAATAGAGAGTCATTAATCGGTTCCCTCTTGCAACCCCCTCTAGCGAGTATCGAGCAAGCAACCCAGGCATGTGTCCTGACGGCAATCGAACCACCGACCTTTTGGTACATGAGACAATTTTCAATCAACTGAGCCACACCAGCCAGGGCCACTTTCATTTTTATGGGGCATAGAGGAGCCTATATATGCTCATTATTAAAATTATCATGGGATTTTCTTTTCATTTATACTATTTTTTGTTGTTAATCCTTACCTGAGGATATTCTACCCCTTGGTTTTTAGAACAAGTGTAAGCGAGGGGAGGACAGGGAATGATGTAGGCATAGAGAAAGAGAAAGTGACAGAGAGAAACCTTAGTGTGATAGATACATCAATTGGGTGCCTCCTACATGTACCCTAACTGGGGCTAGGGATTGAACCTGAAACTCAGGCATGTGCCCATTACCAAATTGAACCTGAGACCCTACAGTGGGCTAATGTTCTACCCACTTAGCAACACAGGCCAGGTCTAGTATTTACTCTTTTGATATAAATAAATGTCAACCCATATTAGGACAGCCAGGAAGTACCGTGTCAACAGTAAGGGCTTTGGAGCCTGGGTGTGCTATTTATATCTCTGTGACCTTGAGTAGGTTGGTTAACCTCTCTGTGCTCAGGATCCTCGTCTATGAAATGGGATCATAGCCATATATGTATTAGTGGGTCATATTAACTGAATGCATTAATATTCATGTGTTTGAAGTAGGGCATGGCCCATACAGAGAACAATATACACATGTAAGAAATCTTTGAAGCGGTACAAAGATTGGCTGGCATGGTTCTGAGCCCCACACTCTACCTGACCACAGCTCTTGCACTTTAGGGGTTCTTTCTCCTGGTGGACCATTTCCTGTTGGCTGGACATTCCTCACCCATCCCCATTCCCTGCAGCTCCCAAGTATACCTGCCATCTCCGATCTTCTGAACGCTCAGGCCCTTCCACATGGACTGCTGGTAAAATGTCTAAATAAGATATAAGGAGACTTTCTAATTTGGTCTTCAGAAAAGACATATCTCCATCCCCCCAGGTGCGGACACAGACTCACCCAAATGTCCCCAACCTGGCATGTTTTCCTGCAAAGGCAGCCTTCTCTTCCCTGACACCCTCACTCCATCAAAACTCACTGGGCCTGAAATCCATTCTTCATCCCTCTGTTGGCGAGGAGGTCATCAGACTGTCTGTCAACCCATCCCATCTCATGAGGGAACTTTCCAATGGGTAACATCTAGAGGGCATGTTCCCCTGGGGAGTTGATACTCTACTGGGCATATCAGGCTTCCCAGCAAGGAGCTAAGGTTTGGAGGAGCCAAATAGCTTCTTCCTGGGGAGCTCCCTATGGAATTCACTCTGAGTGGGCCTCATTCCCTCATGTTAATCAGCAGAGAGAAGCCCTGGGAACCCCATTTTCTGGTTAGTCCAGCAACTGCTCCCATGGGTTCAAATGAAAAAGAGATCCAAATAAGATGGCTCACAATCTAGATGTTGCTTCACAGGATATACTTGCTTCATGCAAAACACATCAGGATATTTTTAACTTGCACCCGAAAGAAGCCAACATGTAAAGGTGGGATTTTGAGCGAGGGATGAGTAAAAAAGTAAATATGCATGACTGATTTTAGGCAACATATAAATCTTCAAGGTCATGTTTATTTTTAACTACAAAAGTAAGTATGTTTTCCATTATAACCCATACAAATTACAGAAAAATACATAAATAGGAATGACAATCTTCCCCTCTCAACAGATCTGTGTACTTCCTTCTAGTTTTTTTTTTAAAGTATGTATATATCTATTTGTAAATGTAAATAAAATTACATCTTTATGTATTTCTTTTGACAAAATGGTCATACCATATGTATTATTATTCACTTTTTTTTGTTATGATACAGAAATTTCTTCAGACAGTTCAGTCTTGGTAATGGTCATGTAATAATGCACTTTAATCCTGAATGTAACATAATTGACTTAAACACTCTTCTATTAATAGACATTTAAGTCATTCCAGTTTTTCTCTCTGATAAATGATGATGAAACTAACATCTCATAAATTTTCACAACTCTGACAAATGCCTCCAAATGGTCCTTGGTTTCAAAGCTGTTGGTACAAACATTTCAAATTGTTAGATATATTTTTGTTTTTTCTTAATCCTCACCCAAGAATATGTTTTCCATTGACTTTTTGAGAGACGGGGAGGGAAGAAAGGAAGGAGGGAGAGAGGGAGGGAGAGAAAGAGAGACAGAAAGAGTCAATGGGAAAGAGAGTCCATAGTATGGGATTGAAGGTGAAACCAAGGATTTGCCCTTGAATCAAATCTTAATGCCCTTTTTGCTTGGTCTATTCATCTAACCACTTAGGAACACTGGCCAGAGCAATCATTTTAACATTTTAAACTATATATTTTTATTGATTTCAAAGTGGAAGGGAGAGGGATAGAGAGATAGAAATATCAGTGATGAGAGAGAATCAGTGGTTGGCTGAATCCTGCACGCCCCCTATTGGGGATCAAGGCCAAAACCTGGATATGTGGCCTGTTGGGAAATCGAACCATGACCTCCTGATTCATAGGTTGATGCTCAACCACTGAGCTACCAACATTCCAACTTTTGAAAGATGTTGTCAAATTGTGTTTCAAAAATGCCTTGCAAATTAAAACTCTCACCACGGTCTTGGATTTCTTCGCATCTTTTGCTCTTACATAAAATATTTAGAACACTAATTGAAGGCCAATATGTATGTAGACCTCTTTAATATATGGCTTGGACAATAAGAACAAGGGGACATGGCGAGCATTGCTACCCATGGCTCAAGGTGTCTGTTTTCTTCTCTTTGCTGCTGCCTCGCCTTCAGGTGGCCTGGGGCGAAGCCCTTGCTCTTCAAAATCCTGGCCTTCCTCCTGGGTTATCTGTCCTGGGCCTTCAGCCTGGGCATAGCCAGAAGCCGATCCTGGCACATGTGAGAGTTCAACAGCACAACCATCGCCGTCATGTACTTTGGACTTTGGGAAACTTCCTATGTCGAAACCCTTAACGTGTCCGGCATGAAGCTGGAGGTGTCCGTGTTCTCCAGGCTCAACAAGAGCTGGGGCATTCCGGATGAGATATACTATGGCCAGGACCTGATGCTGCTGGCCAACTTCCTGGCGCCGGTGTCCCTGGTGTTCAGCACTCTGGCGGTCTGGGCCAGCTGGATCCGCGCCCCCTTCCCACACTTCTTCCGCAACTGCTACAACACTGCCGCCCTTCATCTCTCCCTCAGCTGCTTCTGCCTCACGCTAACGGTGGCCTGGAACATTATCACAGACCTTTCCGGCCAAACCACCCTAGAGTCTCCACCTAAGTTACCTGTTAACAAAGACATGGTCCACTGTAAGTGCATCTCCTACATGCTGCCGCTGGGTGTCCTGCCTCCATCTTCTCCCTCATAAGCCTCATGATTTTCTCCATGGATAGCTGTTCCATGGAGCAGGAGAAAGCCAAACTGTCAAGGCCCAAGTTCTGAATGAGGGCCCGCCCTCTGCAATGGCTGGCAGGAGCTTTCCTGAAGAAATGTCCTGTGTACACTTCATAGTGTTGTAACCATCCAGGCGTTCCAAATAAAACAAGCTTGGCTTTCCAGATTGTGTCTGAAGCTCCTATTCCCTCTGCTGCTCTCTTCTTCAAGAGGTTTTTTTTCTTTGACACTGCTTGCATGCAGAAATCTGTAGGCAAACATATTCTGTATATACTGTCACAACTCAAAGGCCCTGCCTCCGTGGTTGAGCATCAGGGCACATGCCCCTGTTGCAGGCTCAATACCCAGTCAGGGGATGTTTCTCTGTCTCTCTCACACTTCCTTTCTCTGAAATCAATAAAAACATATATTTTTAAAGACAATAAGGACAAAGTGAACACATTTTCAGATAAAGAACCTACAATCAGAGACACTTTCACAAGAAAGTTATTGGACACAGAATGAAGGAACTGGATGCAGAAGCAGTGGTGAACACAAAATTAGTGAGAATGTGGGTTTAGCTAAACCAGGAATGCTGATAAGTTTTAAATGCCTGTATTATGGAGTTCACATCAGTATATATATATATGTATAATGGAGGGATACACAGATTTGTCCGGGACGCCGTCACATCATGACCTTTCACAGGGTGGGCAGGGTTGTGGGGCCCCAGGGTGGCACTCCAGGTCTAAGCGGGATTTTGTTCCACCCAGGCAGACTAGCCTGGGGCCTGCAGCCCAATCCCAATGCTGACCAGTGGTTTACTAAACTTTATTGGAGCTGCTCTCCCCACTCCCTGCCCCAGGACCCCACTGCCCTCAGAAGGTTGCCCCATCAGCATCCTGACAGGTGGGCAGCCTGGGAGAGCTGAGTGAGGTGCTGACTACAGGGAGCCACGGAGGGGTGGGGCTGCTGGAGCCAAGCTACAGGGAGTCTGAGGAGATTGCCTGAAGGAAGATGTAGCTTCAGCAAAGCATCCAGCTCAGAGCCACAGCCGAGGGGTCCGCAGGCAAGCAGACAAACCTCTGCCTGAGGATCGACTCCAGGACGAGCGCTGCAGCATTGGCGAAGCTGCTGGCCAGGAGGCAGGTAGCCCAAGGGGCACAGAGCTGTGCCATGGCTAGGTGCACTGCAGGGGCCTTGTGCAGGCAGGGGCAGGGGTGGGCAGGTGGGGATCTGTCTTGCCAGCGGAGAGTGAGGTTCTGCAGTGGCCCCATGACTCAGGTTGGTCCGGTGTGAAATGCTGATATGGAAGGATGCTGGGGCGGAGGTGCGCAGGCCCTCAGCCATGAGGTGGGGTTTGAGGGGAGGCGCCACCTCAGCAGAGGGCACCTCATTGCTGGGTACCCCAATGTGGTGGTTCGGCAAAGCTCCTAATGCTAATTGGCATGACTGTGGCCTGCACACTTGAGAGGCTGTGACCCCTGCTCCTGCGTTGGCACAAAAGCAAGCCTATTCCTGCCCCCAGTTCCCATGTGCCTGCATAGAGAGTGCAAAGTCTACCACCTGCTCTACAGAAGTGTGGGCCATAAAGAATGGGAGCGGGGGGCAGGTAGAGGAAAGAATGTGGAGCATCCACGATGAAGAGGTGCTTGAGAACAAGGCTCAGAAGCCTTCTGGGGATGTGAGTTCTGTTTGCCTCATGGCTGTCCCTTAGGAAAGGTGGAGAGTGCAGTTGTGAGGGCTCCCTGCATCCTGAGTCCAGTTGCACAGGCAACTGGAATTGGCCTCAATTTCCTGGTCTGTAAAAAGGATTAAGCATGTCCCAGGGCCTTCACTGAGCTTTCAGGGACATTTGAAATTCTATATAAAGTAAGTGAGGGAAGAAGTGAGAAAGAAAAGGAAGGGTGAACAATACAAGTGACCTCTAGGCCTATGGTCACTTAAATTGGGAGTATAGTCAATAGTGTTGTAATGATGGTATGATTCCAGGTGGGTACTGGAAATATCAGAGAACACAGTGTAAAGAATATGATTGTCTGACCACTATTCTGTTGAGAAGCCAAAACCCTATTTTGTAAAAACTGCTGTTTGGAATTTTCTGCTTGTTTTTCTTAGACGGCCTCTTATTCTAAAAAAATAACTTTGCTTTCTAGCCTGCTTTAGCCTGCTTGAATAATGAGGACAATAAACTTAGCTGTCTGACCTTGTAGGCCAGAGACTAGATATGCCTATAAATTTAGCTGCCTGACCTTGTAGGTCAAGACTAGTTATGCCCATAATTTTTAGAACTGTGCTTGTTTTCAAAGACAGCAGTGAGATAACCACTAATTGCACAGAGGGCTGGTTCTTTAATAAAAAGGGAAGTTCTGCTTGTAGCTTTGCTTAGAATTTGAATTCATTTTCTCTAAGCCCACCACAGTGAATAAAGTGTAACTCCAAACTTTCCTGCATTGTTTGATTATTCCGGTCCTCTGTAACACTGTAACTAATATAAAACCTGAAACTAATCCTATATAATAGAAAGGTAATATGCAAGTTGACCCTCACACCCTTGCATCACCAGATGGCCACCCTCACATTATCACCCAATGGCCGCCCCCATGTCATCACATGATGGCCACGACAAAATAGCCAGCCACACTTCACCACAATGTGACCACCACATGTCATCACAAGGTGGATGCCACAAGATGGCCGCCACCACATCATCACAAGATGGCCACCCTAATGTTGTCACAAGATGGCTGCCCCACATCATCACAACATGGCCACATCTATGTTGTCACAAGATGGCTGCCACAGGATGGCCACTCCCACATCCTCATATTATGGGCACCAGACGTCATCATAAGATGGCCACCCCATGTCGTGACAACATTGTCAAACTCTTTTGTCACAAGATGGTCACTGTCACATCATCACAAAATGTCCACACCCACGTTGTCACAATATGGCTGCCGCATGTCATCACATGCGGATTCTAAGGGCAGGGTAGTTGGGGGTGAACAGGTCTTCAGGGAAGGGCAGTTAGGGGCAATCAGGCTGGTAGGGGAGGGCATTTGGGGTGAGTAGGCCTGCAGGGGAAGGCAGTTGGAGGCAACCATGCTGGCAAGTGAGGGTAGTTAGGAGTGACTGGGCCAGCAGGGGAGGTCAGTTGGGGGAGACCAGGCTGGTAGTGGAGGGCAGTTGGGGGACACGTAAGCCTGCAGGGGAGGGCAGTTGTGGGGTACCAGGCCAGCAGGGGAGGGCAGTTGATGGGACCATGCCTGAAGGGGAGGGTAGTTTTGGGCGATCAGGCCTGCAAGGGAGGGGAGTTGAGGGGGATAAGGCCTGCAGGGGAGGGCAGTTGGGGGAGACCAGACCAGCATGAGAGAGCAGTTAGGGGCAATCAGCCTTACAGGGGAGGGCAATTAGGGGTGACTGGGCTGGCAGGTGAAAGCAGTTAGGGGCAACTAGGCCTGCAGGGAGAGCAGTTAGGGACAATTGGGCTGGCAGGGGAAGGCTGTTGAGGGGGGATAGGGATATAGGGGAGGGCAGTTGGGAGGGACAATGCCTGCAGGGGAGAGCAGTTGAAGGGGACGAGGCCTGCAGGGGGCGGCTACAATGCTATCAGGGGATGGCAGTTAGGGGTGACTGGACCAGCAGGGGATATCAGTTGGGGGAGATCAGGCAAGAAGTATTGGGCAGTTGGGGAGGACCAACCCTGCAGGGGAGGGGTGTTGGGGGGGACCAGGCCTCCAGTGGAGGGGAGTTGGGGGGACCAGGCCTGCAGGGGAGGGCAGTTGAAGCAGACCTGCCAGCAGTGGAGGGCAGTTGGGGAAACCCAGGCCTGCAGGGGAGGGCAGTTAGGGGCCATCAGTCCAGCAGGGAGAGTAGCTGAGGGTGACATTGCTGGCAAGGGAGAGTAGTTAGGGTTGACTGGGCTAGCAAAAGAGGGCATTTGGGGTAGACCAGGCCTGCAGGGGAGGGCAGTTGAAGGAGACTTGCCGGCAGTGGAGGACAGTTCGTGGGGGACACAGGCCTCCAGGGGAGGGTGGTTGGGAATTCAAGGCCAGCCAGGGAGGGCAGTTGCGGGGTATCAGGCCAGTCACGGAGGGCAGATGGGGAAACCCAGGACTGCAGCAGAGGGTCATTGCGGGGGACGATGCCTGCAGGGCAAGGGAGTTGGGGGGGACCAGACCAGCAGGGGAGTGCAGTTGGTAGGACCCAGGCCTGCATGTTTGGTAATCACGGGGAGACCAGGCAGCCAGGGGAGGGCAGTTGGGGGCAATAAGGATTGGAGGGAAGCGCAGTTAGGGGTGACTGGACCAGCAGGGGAGGTTAGTTGATGGAGAACAGACAAGATTGTGGAGACAGCTTAGTACTTTGTTCAAACTTAAACACACATACAGTTACAGCATGACCCACGCACAGGTCTCACTCCTACTTAACACTCCAGAAATGAGAACATACACCATGCAAAGGTTTAGACACAAATGTTCTCAGAGATGGAAGGTGTAAGAGCCAAAACTTAAAATGGATCTAAATGTTCCCAAACTGATGAAGGGATAAACAAAATGTGGTATATCCATACAATGGAAGATGGCTCTGCCATTGAAAGGAATGGTCTGCTTCCAGGAGCTACAATACAGATGAACCTTGAAAACATTATGCAAAGTAAGAAGGGCAGACACCAAACGTCACACCAAGTGCAACTTGGCTGCACTTGTAAGGTTGGTATGGAGCTCCATTGTATGGATGTAGCATACATTATTTCACCAAACCCTACTGTTGGGTTTGCCATGGTTTCCCATTGTTTAATGTAACATAGCACTGTGATGCCCATCTCTATCTTAAAGTATTTGTAACCAATCTTAATTGGGTCTTTCAAAAAAATGTCCATAGTGGAACTGCCTGTTTGAAAGTTTGAACATATTTTTGCTGAATTTTGAGACAGAGAGCGGTGAAGGGAGAGAGGAAAAGAAAGGAGGAAGGAGGCAGAGAGAGAGGGAGGAAGGGAGGGAGGAAGGGGATAGGGAAAGAAGGTGGGAGGGAAAGAGGGAGGCAGGGAGGAAGGAACATTCACTTGGTGTTCCACTTACCGATGCATTCATTGGTTGCTTATTTTATGTGCACTGACCAGGGATTGAACTTGCAATTTTGGCCTGTTGGGAAGATGCTCTAACCACTTAGGAACCCTGCAGGGTGAAAGTCTGCGTACTTTAAGGCTTTCAGTAAAAATTGCCCAAGGACCCTTCCCCAATAGAGCATGGGGGTCAAGTATCTCCATTCTGGAATATGGAATTTCCCTCTCCAATATAGCCCTCCTCATCTCCAGGGGGTGGTTACAGGACTGTTTGTCCCACCCTCATGACGCTCTCTATTGGTTTGCAGTTTCCCGGGACACATGGCCATGAACATGCTAGTCCACAGTGCCAACTGCCAAGTAGCGGGTTTCATTGTCACCACCACAAGATGGATCTTCTCCGTGACTTGCATGGGACTGGCCGAGTGGCAGGTTTGGTACATGGAGAACAGCTTCGCCCCCTCCCCGGGGCTGGCCTGTGTAGGGATGTGGAAGGTCTGCTCTTACCAGTCAAACAGCCTCCAGAGCAGAGCCATAGCATGTCACTGCTACCCCTACAGTGACACCTACCTACTGCTCAATATCCGCATCTCTCAGCACATGCTGCTGGCCGCCAGCCTCCTCAATCTCCAGGGTAAAGTGCTCAAGGTCATGGGCCTGCAGAGAGTGTGTGTGTCTCATCTTCAGAAGGAGAACACCTGCAATCTCTTCTTGGCTTCCAGTGTCCTGAGCATCATAGCTGGTGCATTTATCTTCATTGCTATGATATGGACTACCACTCTGTGATGAATGAAGAGGGCATATGCTTCCGGACATCCTTCCACATCCCCTTCAGGCCCGACCAGCAGGAGATCGGCAGCACCTTCCCTGTGGCGGTTCTGTCTGCCATCCTGATGCTGCTGAGTGGGCTGTTAAACCTCTCTTACCAGCTTCCCCCCAACAACCAAGTGTACCCCAAGTTCTCAGAAGTGTGAAAATCCCACTTGCATAGCTTTGCAAATCCACAATGAGCAGTTTATTGGGGTGAAGTATTATCAGGATGCTCTAGGAAATAGTTCCAAGGACTCACGACAATAGAAAAGGCCATTTTCAGTTCCAAGCCCTTGTCAAGGGCTCTTTGGGAATGACTGTTTAAGGTTCTCACTTTACTCATTTTTCACAGGAATAAGGCAAGAGATTGTGTCCTGCACCTTTCCCATCAGCACAGCACACAGCGAGGGCTCCTGAGGGAGGTGGCATTTCTCTCATTCTTTCTCCTCCATGGGCTCCTCACAAAGTACCCAGGAGCAAGAGGCTGCCTTGTGGCCTTTGGGCTTGGGGCCAGCGTGGGACAGTGCCTGGCCTCTGCTGGGGGTGCCAGGCAGGGAGGGGTCCCTGTGAGAGTACTCAAGAAGGAAGACCCAGCAGCGGCAGCACCTGGGCTTCAGAAAACCAGCAGGTGCCTGTCACAGTGCCGGCCCCGTGAGCTGAGTGTTTCCTGACTCAGGAGTCACTTTGCCCTTTCGATTCCTTGTTCTCCCTGTTTGCCAGCCCCTTTGGCCCTATCTTCTCCTCCCTACCCACCTCCATTCCCAGATGATATGTTCCTTGTGAGTTCCTAGCAGGAATTCTTCCAGGGAGACAGTAAGGTCCAACTGAAAGCAGAGTCCGGTGACAGCCACGGCACAAGTAAGTTTTGCCCCAAGGTCCTGGTCCAAGGACTGTTCAGGGAGGCCTCCCCCTGGCCTGGAATAGCTCCCTATCATGAGACTTGATCCCCATCACCGTGCTTTCTCTTCCAGTTGTTCTACTTAACACTCAGATGAATTAGAGTAAGTATTTGGTCTAAGACCTTAAAAAGGACATTTCTACAGTAGAAAGACTTCAACTCTTGAAGACCTGTTCAGTGACTCTGGACCTTTAAGGAGCCTATTGTCATAGGCCTGCAGGCCAGCCCTGGGAGCCATGGAAACATAAGAATGTTTGGTTTCCTCATTTCTGTTATAGCCTGGCAGTTGCTACCATTTGTACCTCTGAGATGTCCTCCTCCTGCCTTATGTATTGGCTGGGTAACCATTGTGCTTTATTTTTTACCCTAGTTAAGAGAGCCCTGAGATTTCATGGGGTGGCGGGTGTCTTTGTAATCCATTTATTTGCTCTGTGAACAGGTTAAGAGTCATCAGCAGTCCTGCAGAGAGGTGAATGTAGGCCACCTTTAATTTTTTATTCATTATGTAAGACTTGTCTAGTTTAAAAACATGTTTTTATTGATTTCAGAGGGAGATAGGAAGGGACAGGGTGAGGGAGAAGAAACATCAATGATGAAAAACACTCATTGGCTGCCTACTGCACCACTCCTACTGAGAATAGAGTATCCAACTGAACAGGAATTGAACCTTGACCTCCTGGTTCAGAGGTTGACTATCAACAACTGAGACATACCAACCAGGCCCACAATGCCATTTCAAGTGTTCCTTCCACATAAGTTGTTCAGGGTTATCTGGCCCGAAAAAATGATCTTTATAAATAAGGCATCTTCCATGAATATCTGGCCATGAGAAGGAATTTCTGGTATCAGCCTGGGAGTTCTCTCATCCTGTCCCTCCCACTGGGAGCCTCTCAGAATAAAGCCCGAATCCCTCAAAGCTCTCCATGCACTGGCTTAGATGCTCACTCCTGTTCACCCTTTGTTCATTTCTATTCTTGTATTGCTCTACATGCCCCCATTTATCTCCAACTTAAAATGTAGAAATATCCCTGGTAATCCCAGCAGATGCCATCTTGTTTTATCTTCCCAGTGTATTTCAGAATGGGCAAAAATAAGATCCTGCTACATACTTATAATTTTCTTTTCCTCATTTTATTTATTTTTAATTTTGTATTATGAATTTTAACTGATTTTTAGAGAGAGAAGAAGGGAGAGGGAGAATAGAAACATCTGTCAGATGCTTCCTACATGCCTCCTAAAAGGGACCATGATGGCACCTCAGATATGTGTCATGACCATAAATCAAGCCAGCAACTTTTTGGTGCACAGGACAATGCCCTCCCAGCTAAGCCACCTCAATCAGGGATCTTATTTTCATTTTAAATTCAACCCACCATGACCTTTTTCCATGATACTGAATTTTCTTCTCCTCTCATGTCTTCTGGGTACTACAGAGAATGAATTACTTTAGTACTAACTATTGCAAGATATTTGTGTGCCAGAATTAATCCTCCATTGCTTCCTAAGTATTTTTTTATTGTTTTTATTTCAAAAAATTATGCATATGATAAATAACTGAAAGTTTTGAACAGCCACAGATTATTTAAACAATCAGCCTGGTCAGTGTGCCTCAGTGGCTGAGCATCAACCTATGAACCAGGAGGTCATGGTTCAAATCCCCCTCAGGGCACATGCCCGGCTTGAGGGCTTGATCCCCAGTAGGGGATGTTCAGAAGGCAGCAGATCCATAATTTTCTGTCTTCATTAATGCATCTATCTCTCTTTCTCCCTCTCCCTTTCTCTCTGAAATCATAGCCTCAGGTCATGGAGCAAAGGAAGCCATTTACACAGGAATGCCCTGGGCACAATTCCTATCTTGAAAAACAAGCAGAAGGCACCAAGGTGTTTGGGGATTCCTGCTGAGGTGGGAAACTAAAGACAAGCAAGAAACCAGAGATATTACCTCTTTTAAGCTGAGGGGTGGCAACAGGTGTATTTACCCCTTGACAGGTCATTGAGCTGTACACTTAGATTTGGTGCACTTTTCTATATGAATGTGATTCTGCACAATATTAATAGCTTTAAAACTCACCGTCCCTCTGATCCCATTGTCTGTATGAGTTTGTAACATGCTGCTTGCACTTGGTATATTGTGGACATCTTCCCTTTGGGCACATTACATTTTATTTTCTACTTTATTTTATTTTTAAATTTCTCTTTGTGGTTGACAATATTACAGATGTCCTTTTTCCCTGTCCCATTAACTCCCTCCAACCTACACCCACCCCAGGCATTCACTGAACCATTGCCTATATTCATGTGTTATGCATATACATTCTATGGTTAATCTCATCCCATCGACCCACACCCCTCTACACACATACACACACACATACACACACACACATACACACACACCATCCCTTGGAGATTTGGCATTCTGTTCTATAACTCCATGTCTCTGGATCTATTTTGTTCATCAGTGTGTTTATTTAATCTTCATTTTTGAAAGATTACATATGTCCCCCTTTTCACCCATCAACCCCCTCCAGCACATCCTGTCCCACACCCCAGGAATTCAGGACCCTATTGTGTGTGTTCATGCATTCTGCATATGCAAACAAGTTCCTGAGTTAAATACCTCCCACCCAATCACTTCCCCTTGCCTTTCTTCCAAGACTCTTCCCTATGTTCCATGCTTATATGTCTCTGGATCCACTCCATTCATCAGTTTTTTTTACTCATTAGATTCCACATTAGAGGAGATCATGGGGTACTTGTCTTTCTCTGACTGACTTCTTTTGCTTAGCATGATACTTTCCAAGTCCCTTCGTCCTGTCTCAAAGGGCAAGAGATCCTTCTTTTTGATAGGTGCCTAGTATTCCATTGTGTAATCAAAAACTGTTAAAAGTTGGAGAAGGTGCGGAGAAATTAGAACCTGAATGTATAGCTGGTGAGAATGTAAAACACTCACAACAGGCAGTTCCTACATTCACTGCAAAAGTGCAGCCGCTTGGGGAGACAGCTTAGTACTTGGTTCAAAGTTAAACACATACAGTTACAGCATGACCCATGCACGGGTCTCACTCCTATCTATCTACACTCCAGAAATGAGAACATACACCATGCACATTTTAGGCTCAAATGTTCACAGCAATGGAATTTGTAAGAGCCAAAATTTAAATTAATCTAAATGTCCACAAACTGACGAAGGGATAAACAAACTGTCGTACATCCATACAATGGAAGACGGCTCTGCCGTTGAAAGGAATGATCTCCAGGAGCTACAATACAGATGAATCTTGAAAACATTATGTGAGGTGAGAAGGGCCAGACAACAAACATCACACCAAGTGCGACTTGGTATGGAGCTCCATTGTATGGTTGTAGCATACATTATTCCTCAATCCCAGAGTTTCTGTCTGTCTTTGCAATCATATGAGGGGATTGTCTGAGACCCCAACCCAGTTTGGTTTGGTGTTCACAGCTTAATAGAGGTCTTTTTTTTTTTTTGATCCATTGGTGGAGATTTCCTATCAGTGGCAGGATATCTTTCCTTTAATATTTCCTCAACACTGTGACTTTACTTACGTCTCTCACCTTTGATTTCCCTCCATCCCCTATCCTCAACAGTAACTTGCTCTAGGCTCACTTTGCTCTAGTGTTTTGGAGATCCCACAATGCATCTGCCATCAGAACTATGATTCCCAGAATCCCTGGTGCTCCCCACGCTCTTGGTTTCCACTTCTCGTCCATGGGCTACAAAAACCAAAGGACTGTGAATGCCAGCCACCCCCAGGCAGGGCTGACACGACCAGACAATGCAGTGGTCTCTGGTACTTCGGCCGCTTGGCATCTTAGCTCGACCCCGGCTGTTCTGGGTCTGCATGTTTAAGTCCGGAGATCCTGGGGAACTGGAAAATACACTGTGTCACAACAATCACGCAACGGGCGTCCTGCGCTGCTCACAGCTGCTTGTTGCCTGTGTGTGTGCCCTCTGCCCACAGACATGCCATCTTCGTTGGGTGAATTTGCATATTCACCCCTGATTGCCTGTGGGTTTCGCAGAGGTACGGTCAATTTACACATTTTTCTAATATCCTATCTAATAATACAGTAATATGAAAATTAATCGTCCCTCTGCGACAAAATGGCGGCCCCCATAGCCACAAGATGGCGGCGCCCAGTCCCCTCAGCTCAGATGCTGGAGTGTCCAGCCTGTCCGCAGGAGCAGCGAGGCTGGATCTACCTCTGGAGGTTTTTTATCCGCCCCCAGACACGGCAGTCACAGCCTGGATAGCAGGGAATGGAGGCTTCCTTAGCACAGTGGCAGCGGGGAAGGCCCAGGCCCTGCAAACAGAGCCCAGAAAGCAGGGCATGGAGGCTTCCACGCCAGCGGGGAAGCCCCAGGCACAGCAAACAGAGCCTGACAGCAGGGCATGGAGGCTTCCTTAGCATGGCGGCAGCGGGGAAGACCCAGGCCCGGCTAACAGAGCCAGGACAGCAGGGCTTGGGGACTTCCTTAGCGCAGCGGCGACAGGAGCACCCACAGGCCAGGCAGTCAGAGCCCAGACAGCAGGGCATGGAGGCTTCGGCAGCAGCAGGGAAGCCCCAGACCCAGCAAACAGAGCTGGACATCAGGGCTTCCCTGCTGCTACTGAAGGAAGCCTCCATGCCCTGCTGTCCTGGCTCTGTCTGCTGGGCCTGGGGCTTCTCCCGCCATCACCCTGGGAACAAAGCCTCCATGCCCTGCTGTCCTGGCTCTGTCTGCTGGGCCTGGGGCTTCCCCCACCATAACACTGGGAACAAAGCCTCCATGCCCTGCTGTCCTGGCTCTGTCTGCTGGGCCTGGGGCTTCCCCCACCATCACCCTGGGAACAAAGCCTCCATGCCCTGCTGTCCTGGCTCTGTTTGACTGGCCTGGTTCTTCCCCGCTGCCGCTGCACTAAGGAAGCCCCTAAGCCCTGCTGTCCTGGCTCTGTCTTCTGGTCCTGGTGGTGTTCCCACTGCCTCTGTGCTAAGGATGCCCCAAGGCCCTGCTGACTGGGCTCTGTCTGCTGGTCCTGGGGGTGTTCCCACTGACTCTGTGCTAAGGAAGTCCCAGGCCCAGCAAACAGAGCCCAGACAGCAGGGCTTGGGGGCTTCCTTAGCACGGCTGCGAAGGAGCACCCTCAGGCCCAGCAGACAGAGCCAGGACAGCAGGCTTGGGGGCTTCCTTAGGGTGGCAGTGGCGGTGAAGTTTCCAGACATGGCAGACAGAGCCCAGACAGCAGGGCTTGGGGGCTTACTTAGAGCAGAGGCAGCGGGAACACCCCCAGGCCCAGAACACAACCCAGACAGCAGGGCTTGGGAGATTCCTTAGTGCTGCAGTGGTGGGGAAGTCCCCAGACATGGCAGACAGAGCCCAGACAGCAGGGCATTGGGGCTTCCTTCACATGGTGCATGGCGGAGGCAGGCAGAGAGTGGAGAGCAGGGCATGGTGGCTTCATCTCCATGGCTTCACCTCCTGGCCTGCAGAGAGCAGAGAACCATGGGGAGTGGGCCTAAGCCATCAGTAGGACATCCCCTGAGAGATCCTGGATTGTAGAGGGTGCAGGTTGGGCTGAGGAACCCCCGTGCACGAATTTTGTGCACCGGGCCTCTAGTTATTATAGATAATCGATGTTATAAGCCTACTGTGTGAAAATGAGAATTGCTGGGATTCTCAAAGCTCACTCTCAAACTCCCACTAGAAACAACAAACCTGACTTTCTTTGTCATGGCCCTAACACCTCTCCACCTGTACATGAAATTTCCACTTTTGGCAAAAGCAGAATAGTGGAAGGAATCCCCCTTTCATTACCAGACTCAGCCATTATCATGATTCTGCCATATTCATTTTCTCTCTCCTTTTTTCCCTTCTTTTCATATATTTCCCTTTCTTGGAACATTTCTGAAGCAAACCGCAGACATCACATTTCTTCATCCTTATACACTTCAAAACTAGTCTCTAAAAATAGGACATTACCTTGCATAAATATAGTATGCCTTTAAAGTTAACAACTTTTTGTTGTTATTATCAAACTAGAGGCCCAGTGAACGAAATTCATGCACGGAGGGGGGTTGGCCCTCAGCCCAGCCTGTACCCTCTCCAATATGGGACATCCCTCTCACAATCCAGGACTGCTGGCTCCCAACTGCTTGCCTGCCTGCCTTCCTGATTGTCCCTAACCGCTTCTGCCTGCCAGCCTGATTACCCCCTAACCACTCCGCTGCCAGCCTGTTTGCCCCCAACTTCCCTCCTCTGCGGGCCTGTTCACCCCTAACTGCCCTCTCCTGCAGGGTTGATCACCTCCAACTGCCCTCCCTTGCAGGCCTGGTCCTTCTCAACTGCCCTCCCTTGCAGGCCGGGTGCCTCCCAACTGCCCTCTCCTGCTGGCCATCTTGTGGTGGCCATCTTGTGTCCACATGGGGGCAGGATCTTTGACCACATGGGGGCAGCTATATTGTGTGTTGCAGTGATGATCAATCTGCATAGTACTCTTTTATTAGATAGGATGACATTTCTTTTTTTTTTCTTTTTTTTTTTTTTTTTTATCCTCACCTGAGTATATGTTTCCATTGACTTTTAGAGAATGTGAAAGAGAAAGGGAAAGACAGAGAGAAACATCAAAGTGAGAGGAATACTTAGATTGCTTGCCTCCTTCCTGAGCCCTGACCTGGGCCCCAGCCAGGGAGGAGCCTACAACTTAGGTACATGCCCTTGATCAGAATCTAACCTGGACTCTGCGGTTGGCAAACCTAGACATTATCCACTGAGCCAAACCGTGTAGGGCTGGTTATGACATTTCTTAGCCCTCCAGCAGTGGACCTTCATTTTTTTCTCCAGGAGTGTGGTGGAAAAGCCCTAGATCACTTTTTTGGATTCTTATACCCAAGTTACTAAGAATATTACCAGTGGCATACAGGGAGCTTAGCCAATGAGTGGTCAGAAAAGGTATTTCCTCTGTAGTTCACACCTATCTCCTGTGATCTCCGGCTCCACCCCTGCCAAGGCCTAAAGCCTCCAGCCCTGGGCAGGGACCCCCAGTTGGCTCTGATCGCCCTGCTCTACCCCTAGCCAAGGCCGCAAGCCTCTGTTTGAGGCTCGGGCCCTGGGCAGGGACCCCCAGCTGGTTCCAATTGCCCACAGACACCCACAGCTGGCTCTATCGCCCGACTCCACCCACGGCCAAGGCTGCAATCCTCTAGGCTTGGGCTCTAGGCAGGGACCCCCAACTGGCTCCGATCGCCCACAGGGGACCCCAGCTTGCTCTGATTGCCAGGCTCCGCCCCAGCGGCCAAGGCCGCAAGCCTCTGACAGAGGCTTGGGCTCTGGGCAGGGACCCCCAGCTGGCTCGGATCACCTGCAAGGGACCCCCAGCTGGCTCCGCTCGTGGGCTCCACCCCCAGCCAAGGCCTAAAGCCTGTGGCAGAGGCTTGGGCTCTGGGCAGGGACCCCCAGCTGGCTCCGAACCCCCTCAGGGGACCCCAGCTGGCTCTGATCACCAGGCTCCCATCACCAGGCTCCGCCCCAACGGCCAAGGCTGCAAGCCTCTGGCCAAGGCTTGGGCTCTGGGCAGGACCCCCAGCTGGCTCTGATCTCCCTGCTCCGCCCCCATCCAATGCCGCAAGCCTCTGTTTGAGGCTCGGCCCCTGGGCAGGGACCCCCAGATGGCTCTATCCCCCGCTCCATCCAAGGCCAAGGCCTCAAGCTTCTGTTTGAGGCTTGGGCCCTGGTCAGGGACCCCCAGCTGGCTCCAATCACCGCAGGGGACCCCAGCTGGTTCCAGTGGCCCAGCTCCACCCCCAGCCAATGCCACAAGCCTCTGGCTGAGGCTCGGGCCCTGGACAGGGACCCCAGCTGGCTCTGATCACCTGTGGGGGACCCCTGCTGGCTCTGATATTCCCCTCTGATCTTTGGCTCCAATATCCCAGTTCCAACAACTGCTCTCCAAGGCTGCAGCCATCTTGGTTAGGTATATTTGCATATTCCCTTTCTGATTGGCCAGTGGGCGTGGCTGGTGGGCATGGCTTGTGAGTGTAGCGGAGTGATGATTTGCATATTACTGTTTTATAGATAGGATGGTTTACTGCTGTGTTTTAGAGAATTCACAATGATATCCAACACAGTTATCTTATGCTTACTGGTTGATTTCATAAATATCATCTCCTTTTACAAACTCCTTTCTACATTATTTCCTCACAAAGAGAAGTGAGATTTGCTTTTTTTCCTTTGGTATCAGTTACTGCTGATTTCCTATTTATTACTGGTATTTTTTATCACTGTCCTACAGTGTGCTTTCCGCTCTTTACATAGGATTTTCCCGCATTGGACTAAATTCTATCTTCCCTCTGTGCTCACACTGAGAAATGATTACACTTGTTTTCCAATGCTTTTGTATTGTTTACTGTTGCTTTTTAGGGAGTACTCAGGGCTTTCTAACACTTCTATACCCTGCTTCCTGCTCTCTTCCATGGATATCACCACATTTTACAAACACCTTTCTACATTCTATCCCCACAGGACCAAGTGATTTTTATTCGTTTTCTGAAGCATTTTGTATAAGTTACTGGTGTTTTTCATTCAGTTACTAGTGGTTTGTAACACTGTGCTATGTTGTTCTTCTATCCCTTAGCGCTCAGATGCCTACATTTTTAAAAGTTTTGTGCAGTTTTTCCTCATGTTCATAAGTGAATTCCACCTGTTTCCATCTGAATTGTAGAGATTACAGCTGTTGTTCACTGATTTCACAGTGCTTTCAAAAGTGTTCTCTAATGTGTGTATTGCTCTTCATCACTGATTTCTCCTTGTGCTCACAGTTCTACACTCTTTCCTCACATTCCAAATGCTTTTCAATTGTGTTCAAACCGTTTTGTCATTTACTGCTGCTTTTCAGTGAATTCTCATTGGTTTCTCTGTGCCATGGTGTACGTATTGCTCTTTTTCTTTGATTCAATCACCTTGTACAAACACCTTTCTAGACTCTTTCCTCACATTCTTAAGTGACTTTCACTTGTCTTCTCGCTATTAGGTATATGTCACTGCTGATTTTTAGAGAATTCCTAGGGCTTCTAACACTATGCTCTAGTGTGTTTACAGATTCACTTGATTCTCCCGCATTGTACAAATACCTTTATTCACACTTTCCTAAAGGTGAGGAAGGTGTACGTTTGTCTTCCAAACATTTAGTATCATTTACTTCTATGTTTGTCAATACAGAGTGGTTTCTATCACAGTTATGGTATGCTATGTTCTATCTCTTGGACATCCCCCCATTTTACAAACTCCTTTCTATATTTTTTCCTCATATAGAGAATTTAGTTTTGTTTTCTAACCATTGCTATCAATGATATTCACTTGTTTTCTAAGTATTTCCTACAGTTTACTGCAGCTTTTCATGATTCTCGGTGATTTCTTGTAGAGATTACAGGTGCTGTTCACTGATTTCAAAATACTTTCAAAAGTGTTCTCTAATGTGTGTATTGCTCTTCAGCACTGATTTCTCCTCATGCTCAAAAACTGTTCTGGAGTTTTTTCTCATTTTCAAAAGAGATTCTCACTTGTTTATAACTATTTTGTCGTTTACTGCTGCTTTTCAGTGAATTCTCATTGGTTTCTAGCACTGTGCTATATTGTGCATATTCCTCTTTTTCATTATTTCACGGACTTTTATATTCAACTTTCTGGACTCTTTCCTCTCATTCAAAGTGACTTTCACTTGTCTTCTCTCTATTTGGTGTACATCAGTGCTGATTTTCATCGAATTCCTAGTGCTTCAAACATTGTGTTCCAGTGTGGTTACAGCTGTCTTTAAGCGATTTTCTCGTATTGTACAAAAACTCTTTTTCACTCTTTCCTCACAGTGTGAAATGAGGTACATGTATTTCCAACAATTTTGTATCACTTACTGATGAGTTTAAGTGAATTCACAGTGGTTTTCTCGATTAGTTTGACAAACCTTACTGCTCTATTTCATGTACATCACCGCATTTCACAGACTCCTTTTAATGTTTTTTCCTCACATAGAGAAGTGAGTTTTACTTGTTTTGAAACCATTTGCATCAGTTACTGCTCCTTTTCAGTGAATTACATCGGGTTTTTAACACTGTGCTTCATATAGTGTGCTTACTGCTCTACTTAAGGGATTGCCACACATTGTAAAAACATTCTATCCCCATGGGACATAGAATGTTTTTTTCTACACGATTTCCACACATTGAGAAATGATTTACTCTTCTCTTCGAAGTATTTCCTATAGTTTACTGCTGCTTTTCTATAATTTTCCAGTGATTTCTTTGTCTGTGGTATATTGTGCTTTCTGCTCTTTACCTGGGATTTTCCCAAATTGTACCATCTTCTTTCTTCCCTCTGTGCTCTCAATGGGAAATGATTTACTCTTGTTTTCCAACCCTTTTATATAGTCTATTGTTGCTTTTCAGTGGGTACCCAGAGGTTTCCAACACTGCTATACGTTGCATCCTGCTCTTTTTCATGGATATCACCTCATTTTACAAACACCTTTCTTATTTCTATCCTCACAGAGCGATGTGATTTTCACTTTTCTTAAGCATTTTGTATAAGTTACTGGTGTTTTTCATTCAGTTACTAGTGGTTTGTAACACTGTGCTATGGTGCATTTCTGCTCTTTAGCACTGAAATACCCACATTGTCAAACACTTTTGTACAGTCTTTCCTCAAGTTCATAAGTGATTTCCACCTGTTTTCTGTCTGTATTGTAGAGATTACAGCTGCTGTTCACTGATTTTAAAGTGCTTTCAAAAGTGTGCTCTAACATATGTATTGCTCTTCAGCACATATCTTCTAGTGCTCAAACAGCGTTCTACACTCTCCTCAAATTCCGAAGTGATTTTTCACTTGTTTTCTAGCTATTTTGTCGATTACTGCTGCTTTTTAGTGAATTCTCATTGGTTTCTAATATTGTACTATGTTGTGCATAATTCTCTCTTTTATTGATTCATAAAAGATTCATTAAAATGAATCAATAAAAGAGAGCATTGTACAAACACCTTTCTAGACTCTTTCCTCACATTCCTAAGTGACTTTCACTTGTCTTCTCTTTATTTGGTGTTCCTCACTGATGATTTTCAGTGAAGTCCTAGGGCTTCTAAGACTGTGCTCTAGTGTGGTTACATCTTTCTTTATGTGATTTTCCCACATTGTACAAACACCTTTCTTCAACACTCCTCACATTGAGAAATGCATTACAATTCTTTTCCAAATATTTCCTGCAGTTTACTGCAGCGTTTCTTAAATTCTCAGTGATTTCTTATATTGGGTATAGTGTGTTTTCTGCTCTTTACACGAGATTTTACCACACTGTATCAACTTCTTTCTTCCCTGTGTGCTCACATTGAGAAATCATTTACTTTTGTTTTCCAGCTCTTTTCTATAGTTTACTGTTCCTTTTCCGTGAGTACCCAGAGTTTTCTAACACTGCTATACTCTGCTTCCTGCTCTCTTTCATGGATATCACCACATTGTACAAACACCTTTTTAGACAATTTCCTCATGTTCCAAAGTGATTTTCACTTGTCTTCTCTCTATTCGGTGTATGTCACTGCTGATTTTCAGTGAATTCCTAGGGCTTCTAAGAATGGGCTCTATTGTGGTTACAGCTGTCTTTATGTGATTTTTCCCACATTGTACAGAAATTTAGCTTCCCTCTTTCCTCACAGTGAGAAATGCTGTAGACTTATTTTCCACTGATATTGTATCCTTTACTGCTGCGTTTCAGTGAATACAGAGTGGTATCTAACACAGTTATAGTATGCTAACTGCTCTATTTCATGCATATCCCCACATTTTTCAAACTTCTTTCTACATTCTTTTCTCACATAAGGGTGACTTTTACCTGTTTTCTAAGCAGTTGCGATCAGTTATTGCTGCTTTCCAATTAATTACTGGTGGTTTTTAACACTGTGCTGTAATGTGCTTCCTGCTCTATTTGAAGGGATTTTCATGCATTGTATAAACACCTTTCTTCAACATTGCCTCACATTGAGAAATGCTTTACACTTTTTTTTAATGAATTTCCTACAGTTTACTGCAGCATTTTGTAATTTCTTAGTGATTTCTTAGATTGATGTAGAGTGTTCTTTCTGCTCTTTACATGGTATTTTCTCACATTGTACCAACTTCTTTCTTCCCTCTGTGCTCACATTGAGAAATGATTTACTCTTTTTTTTCCATTTTTTTATTAAGGTATTATATGTGTACATATTTTGATTTTGCCCGCCACACCCCACTCCCATGCATGCCCTCACCCCCCCTCCCCCAGGTTTTGCGCCCATTGCTAGTGCTTATATTCATGCATACAAATCCTTCGGTTGATCTCTTATCTCCCCACCTGTCCCTAACCTTCCCACTGTAATTTGACAGTCTATATGATATTTTTCTGCCTCTGTATCTATCTTTTTGTTCATCAGTTTATAATGTTCTTTATTATCCACAAATGAGTGAGATCATGTGGTATTTTTCTTTCATTGACCAGCGTATTTCACTTAGCATAACGTTCTCCAGTTTCATCTAGGTTGCTGCAAATGGTAAGAATTCCTTCTATTTTGTGTCTGCATAGTATTCCATTGTATTGATGTACCATAATTTTCTCATCCAGTCATCTGTTGACGGGCACCTAGGCTGTTGCCAAATCTTAGCTATTGTAAATTATGCTGCTATGAACATAGGGGTGCATATATCCTTTCTGATTGGTGTTTCTATTTTCTTAGGATATATTCCTTGAAGTGGGATTCCTGGTTCAAATGGCAGTTCCATTTTTAGTTGTTTGAGGAAACTCCATACTATTCTCCACAGTGGCTGCACCAGTCTGCATTCCCACCAGCAGTGCCCGAGGGTTCCTTTTTCTCTGCATCCTCGCCAAAACTTGTCCTTTGTTGATTTGTTGATGATAGCCATTCTTACAGGTGTGAGATGATACTTTATTGTCGTTTTGATTTGCATCTCTCGGATAATTAGTGACCTTAAGCATATTTTCATGTGTCTCTTGGCCTTCCTTCTGTCTTCTTTTGAAAAGATTCTACTTACGTCCATTGCCCATTTTTTATTGGATCATTTATCTCCCTTTTACTAAGTTGTATAAGTTGCCTATAGATGTTGGAGATTATAACTTTATCAGTGATAACATTTGCAAATATGTTCTCCCATAGAGTGGGCTTTCTTGTTGTTTTGTTGATTGTTCCTTTTGCTGTGCAAAAGCTTTTATTTTGATGTAGTCCCATTTGTTTATTTTCTCTTTAGCTTCCTTTACCCTAGGAGCAGGATCAGTGAAGATGTTCTTTCAGCATATGTCTGAGATTTTGCTGCCTGTGGATTCCTCTAGTATTTTTATGGTTTCCCTTCTTATGTTCAGGTCCTTTTCCATTTTCAGTTTTTTTTGTGTGTGTGTATGGTGTAAGTTGGCGATCTAGTTTCATTTTTTGCATGTATCTGTCCAATTTTCCCAACACCATTTATTGAAGAGACTGTCTTGACTCCATTGTATGTTCATGCCTCCTTTGTCAAATATTAATTAATATAAATATTAATAGTGGTTTGGGTCAATATATGGATTCTATATTCTATTCCATTGGTCTATATGTCTGTTCTTGTGCCAGTACCACGCTGTTTTGAGAACAATGGCTTTGTAATACAGATTGAAATCTGGTATTGAGATACCTCCTACTTTATTCTTCTTTCTCAGGATTGCTGTGGCTATTCGGAGTCTTTTTTTTATTCCAGATGAATTTTTGCAGAGTTCTTTCTAGGTCTGTGAAATATGCCATTGGTATTTTAATGGGGTGTGCATTGAATCTATATAGCTTTGGGTAGTATGGGCATTTTATTGATGTTGATTCTACCAATCCATGAACATGATATGTTCTTCCATTTGTCTATGTCTTCCTCTATCTCTTTTTTCAGTGTCCTGTAGTTTTCCACGTATAGTTCTTTTACCTCCTTAGTTAAGTTTATTCCTAGGTATCTTAATTTTTTGGTACGATGGTAAATGGGATTGCTTTTTAGTCTCTCTTTCTCTAAGTTAACTATTGGTGTATAGAAATGCCATAGGTTTCTTGGCATTAATTTTGTATCCTGCAACATTGCTCAATGCATTTATTAGGTCTATTAGTTTTTTGTTGGAGTCTTTTGGGGTTTTTTTATGTACAATATCATGTCATCTGCAAATAAGGACACCTTTACTTCTTTTTGTCCAATTTGGATTCCTTTTATTTCTTCTTCTTGTCTAATTGCTGTGGCTAATACTTCCAGTACTTTGTCAAACAGGAGTGGTGAGAGTGGGCATCCCTGTCTTGTTCCTGTTCATAGGGGAAATGGTTTTAGTGTTTGCCCATTGAGTATGATGTTAGCTGTGGGTTTATCATATATAGTTTTTATTATGTTGAGGTGTTATCCTTCTATTCCCAACTTGTTGAGAGATTTTTATCAAGAAAGGGTGTTGACTTTTGTCAAATGCATTTTCTGCATCAATTGATAAAACTATGTGATTTTTTTCTCTCAATTTGTTTATGTGATATCTCATGTTTATTGATTTGAGGATATTTTACCATCCTTGCATTCCCGGGATAAATCCTACTTGGTCATGGTGTATGATCTTTACGATGTTATACTGGATCCAGTATGCTAGAATTTTGTTGAAAATTTTGGCATCTATGTTCATGAGGAATGTTGGCCTGTAATTCTCTTTCATTGTGTTGTCTTTATCTGGTTTTGGTATTAGGGTGATGCTGGCTTCATAGAAAAAGATTGGAAGTGTTCCCTCCCCTTGAATATTTTGGAATAGTCTGAGGAGGATAGGTTTTAATTCTTCCTTGAATGTTTGGTAAATCTCCCCTGTGAAGCCATCTGGCCCGGGGCTATGGTTTGCCAGAAGCTTTTTTATGACTGCTTCAAATTCTTCCATAGTAATTGGCCTATTGAGCTGTTTAGATTCTTTTTGATTGAGTTTTGGAAGGTTGTATTTTTCTAGGAATATGTCCATTTCCTCCAGCTTTTCCAGTTTTTTGAAATAGAGTTTTTCGTAGTATTTTTTAACAATCCTTGTATTTCGGTGGCGTCTGTTGTTATTTCTCCTCTTTCATTTCTGATGTTGTTTATTTGGGTCCTCTCTCTTTGCTTCTTGATGAGCCTGGCTAGAGGTGCATCAATCTTGTTTATCCTTTCAAGAACCAGCTCTTGTTAGTTGATCTTTTGCATTTTTTTTTGTCTTTATGTCTTTTATCTTCGCTCTGATCTTTATTTCCTTCCTTCTGCTTACACTGAGCTTTTCCTGTTGCTCTCTTTCTAACTCTTTGAGATATAAGGTTAGGTGATTTATTAACATTATTTCTTGTGTTTTGCAGTAGGCTTGTAGAGCTATGAACTACCCTTCAAGACTGCTTTAGCTGTGTCCCATAGATTTGAGACTGTTGTGTTATCATGGTAGTTTGTTGTCATGATGGTTTTTATTTCTTCTTTGATCTCTCTGATAACCCAGTCATTGTTTAATTGCATGCTGTTGACTCTCCATGTGTTTGATTTTTTTGGATTGTTTTTATTGTAATTGATTTCCAGTTTTATGCTAATGTGGTCTGAGAAGATGCTTGATATGATTTATATCTTCTTGAATTTGAAGAGACTTTGCCTGTGACCCAATTGTTGGTCTATCTTTGAAAATGACTCATGTGCACTTGAGAAGAATGTATATTCTGTGGCTTTGGGGTGAAATGTTCTGAAGATGTCAATTAATTTCATCTGGTCTAATGAGTCATTTAGGATTAATGGTTCTTTGCTGATTTTTTGTTTAGAGGATTTGCCCAATGGTGATAGTGGAGTATTAAAGTCTCCTAGTATGATTGTATAGCTGTCAATCTCCCATTGATATCCTCCAGGAGTCTTTTTATGTATTTGCATGCTTATGTATTGGGTGCGTATATGGTTACCAGAGTTATTTCTTCTTGTCTGATTGCTCCGTTTAGTATTATGAAGTGGCCTTCCTTATCTCTTTTTATGTCCTTCACTTTGAAATCTAATTTGTTAGATATAAGTATTGCTACCCCAGCTTTTTTTTTTTAAATTTCCATTTACATGAAAAACCTTTTTCTATCCATTTACCCTCAGTCTGTGCATCTTTTTTTCTGAGGTGGGTTTCTTGTAGACAGCAGATATATGAGTCATGTTTCTTATCCAATCTGTTACTCTATGTCTTTTTATTGTGGCATTTAATCCATTTACATTTATAGTTATTATTGATAGGTTCTTGTTAGTTACCATTTTTATTCTTTACCCCTGTGTTTCTTTTTTTTTTTGTTCCTATTTCTTTTTTTGTTTTTCTGCAGACCCTTTAGCATTTCTTCCATTACTGGTTTGATGGTAATAAACTCCCTTATTCGTTTTTTGTCTGTGAAGCTCCAGATTTCACCTTCAATTTTAATTGATAGCCTTGTTGAGTACAGTATTCTTGGATTCAGTTCCTTCCTTTGCATGACTTTGTATATTACATTCCATTCCCTTCTGTCCTAATGTGTTTCTGTTGAGTAATCACTTGCTTTTCTGATGGGGGATCCTTTGTATGTAACTTTCTGTCTCTCTCTGGCTGCTTTTAAGATTCTTACTTTGTCGTTGGTGTTAGCCAGTTTAATTATAATGAGCCTTGGGGTCATTCTTTGGGGGTTCATTTTGCTTGGGACTCTGTGAGCTTCTTGGATTTGTGTGGGTTTTTTCTTCCCTATATCAGGGAAGTTTTCCATCATTATTTCTTCAAACAGGTTTTCCATTCCTTGCTCAGTTTCCTCTTCTACCGGCACCCCTATTATGGGATGTTATTTTGTTTTGTGCTGTCCCAAATTTCCCTTAGGCCTTCCTCCTGCTTTTAATATTTTTTTTTCTAGAAGCTTCTCTACTTGGGTATTTTTTCCTACCTTGTCTTCTAGCTCACTGATGTGGTTTTCTGCTTCTTATAGTCTACCCTTGATACTTTCTATTGAGTTCTCTACAGCAGCAATGTCATTTTCCATTTCTTCTTGGTTCTTCTTCATTTCCTCTTGTTTCTTACACATATTGTCAAATTTGTCTTCCATTCCTTTCAGCCACCTTATGACCATTTCTCTGATTTTTTTCTCCTACAAGTTGCTTTCCTCTATATCATTTATTTCCTTTCTGGTGATGCCTGTTTTTTTTTTTTTTTTTCTTTCATATGTGGGCTATTTCTTTGGCTCCCTATGATTTCACTTCTCCAGGTGTTTGGTTATGTAGTTCTCTCTCTCCTGCATTCATTTTAATCCACATAATACAACACAACCAGGTACAATGCACAAGGCACTGAACAGAAATGTATTCATGATATTAATAACCCCAAATAAAGGTGACAAACAGGGAAAGGTGAATTGCAGGATAGGAGAGAAAGAAGAAGAGAGAAAAGAAAAGGAATGCAAAAATTAAATTGGGAAAAGGATAAAAAAAGTAACAGAGAAAACAATGAGAATGAGAAAGAAGATGGGAATAAACTATATATATGGGGAGAAAACTTGAATAGAACAGACACTAATGCCAAAAAAAGCCAGCAACAAGTACTTGGAGATGAATGCACACTACAAACAAGAACTAATATTAAGGGTAGGCATGGAAAACAGAAGCAAAAAAAAAAAAAAGAAAAAAAGGAATAAGCAAAACAATCTCACAAACAAGCATAAAAATTGATATAATCAACAATCAAGCCAACAACAAAGAGAGAAATAATATTGGATAGTGAAGAAAGAGAAGCCAGAGGTGTGTATGGACTTGGAGCAGGGGATTGGAATATAAGTCGGGTGAAATTTTAACAGGGGTAAAATGAAGTGATAGGGAAAATCTAAAACAGGAATAGGGTAAGAGAAACAGGACAGCGAGAGGGGAAAGTGAGGAAGAGAGTGATGGCATAAAGGTAAAGTTGAGATAGAGTAAAATGATGCTAAAGGAAAGAAGAAAATAGAATGTAGAACACTAACCCCAAAGTAAAATGAAGAGAAAATAAAAAGACACTTAAAAAAAAAGAAAAATAGTAGTAGTTATAACACTGATGGAAAATAAAAATGTAATAATTCAAAAGGTAAAATCAAGTGAATACAAAAGAAAAAAAATACTTTCTTAAGTAAAAGATGAAAAAAAAAAATGTGAAGTAGTGAAGGTCATTCACTTCCTCTACTGTTCTGTTTGGCACGCATGTTTCCTAGTCAGGACAGTGTTGAAGTTCCCTGAGTTCCACTGCTCCTCTGTGTTGTAAGCCAGTCCTGAGTTTTAAGCAGGCAGTACATCTCTATTTCTTGTATTCCTTTATTTGTGTTTACACAAGAGTCCATTTGTGATTCAACCCCTGGGTGTCAGTGTTTCTAGATTGACCTCCAAGACTATAGGTTCTCTCTAGCTGGTGTTTAGATTTTGTTTTCCTGTGGCACTTAATACTTGTTTGTGGGAGTGGGTTGCCCCAGAGCTGTTTCTCTGATGGTTATTCCTGGCTCTGATCCCCAGGTTCCATAAAAACAACTTTCCCCTACAGTCTCTTTAGGTATTCCCAGTTGGCTGATCCTATGTATTGGGCTTAGTAATCAGAAGCAAGGACTTAAAGAGAAAAAAAAAAAAAAAAAACACATACACAAAACAACAACAACAACAACAAAACACACAAAACAGAGCCAGAGTAAGTGTGCGAACTCCAGGGCTGCGCGCAAGTCTGTGCAGCCTTTTTTCCTCTTGGGTCTAAGCAGCTGGCACACTTTTGAAAATTTTAGGCTGTCCTTTTGAGTAGAGATCAAAATGGTTGCTTTTTAGAGTTCTCTTCTGTTAGCAGCTCTGAGGACCCCCTTCCACATTCAGGGATCATGCCAGCCCCAAGGGCCACGAATTTTTCTAGGCACAGATTTCCCCAGGTTCTCCAGCTCCCACTGTGCACGAGGTTCTATCTCCTGCCAGGACAATGAACCTCACCTTATCCCAGGCAAAATCTGACCTTTGTGTGAGGGAGTGTAGAGCTCCTCTGAATCCATTTGCTTGCGCTAATTGGGGACCTGTATTCTCAGGTTCACAGCTGTTAGGTGGGTGCCATAGTTGTAGAATCCCCAGGCTTTCATGCTTCCATTAACATCCACTTTCCCCTTCAAGATGGCATGGTCTCCGCATCTGAGCTGGTCACTCTGGGAGGGAACCCAGCAGCAGAGGGGACTGCCCATTCAGGGAAGCCCTGTCCAGCAGTCCCCCACAGTCTCCTGAAGTATAGCTGTCTCTCAACTCACCAACAAACACTCCCCGTGGGACCACACACTCTCCCTTTGTTTTCTCACTCACATACTATCTTGCAGTCTGTCTTTCTGTCAGCAGCCATCTTCTGTCTCTCCTTCAGCATCTTGTAGTTTTCTGAGTAGCGGTCTTTTACCTCCCTAGTTAAGTTTATTTCTAGGTGTCTTAATTATTTGATGGAATGGTAAATGGGATTTTTTTTTTAAATTTTCTCTTCTGTAAGTTTACTATTGGTGTATAATTTTGCCATTAATTTTGTATCCTGCTACTTTGCCAAATTCATTTATTAAGTCTAATAGTTATTGATGGATTCTTCAGGGTTTTCTATGTACAGTATCATGTCATCTGCAAATAACGACAATTTTACTTACTTTCTTTCCAATTTGGGTGCCATTTATTTCTTCTTCTTGTCTGATCACTGTGGCTAGCACTTCTAGTTCTGTGTGGAACAGGAGTGATGAAAGCAGCATCCCTGTTTTGTTCCTATTCTTAAGGGAAATGTTTTTAGTTATTAGAATTGAATAAGATGTTGGCCATAGATTTGTCATATAAGGCTGTTATTATGATCCTTCTATTCCCACTTTGCTGAGCGTGTTAATCAGGAAAGGGTGTTGGCCTTTGTCAAATGCATTTTCTGCATCCCTGTAATAAATCCCACTTGTTCATGGTGTATGATCTTTCTGATGTAATGATGGATCGGGTTTGCTGGAATTGTGTTGTGGATTTTAGCATCTATGTTCATCCGGGATATAGGCCTGTAATTCTTTTTCTTTGTGGTGTCTTTAGGTAGTTTTGGTATTTTGGTAATGCTGGCTTTATAGAAAGACCTTAGAAGTATGCCTCTCTCTTGAATTTTTTGGAATAGTCTGATTAGCATTGATTTTACTTCTTCTTGTATGTTTGGTAAAACTCCACTGTGAAGCCATCTGGTCCGGGGCTTTTGTTTGCTGGAAGCTTTTTGATTACTGTTTCAATTTCATCAGTAGTTATTGGCCTATTTATGAATTTGTTTTTATTCTTCCTGATTGAGTTTTGGAAGCTTGTATTTTCTAGGAATATGTCCATTCTGTCAAGGATGTCCACTTTGGTGGATGCATGTCTGCTCAAAGGCTGGCTTAAGAGAGCTGAATGTGGGAAAGCCAATGCATGGGGACTGATATCCATGGCCTGTGAAGGTTCACAGAGGTAGGGCTTGCTCTGGAACCCAGGAAGGGAATCCTCCAGCCTCCTCGGTACCTCTCTGGATCCAGAAAAGCAGCTGGGATGTTGTTTTTCCTTCTGCACATTGTAGCATGCCATGTTCTCCAAAACAGCTCAGATGAATTGGAGAGAATTCCTGATTTCTGTCAACAGTGGGTGTCCCCAGCATCAGGATCATGAGATGTTGACTGACATTCCAGGAATGCATAAAGAGGGTTCCCAGCCTTGGGAGCACATTCTAAGGACCACCCTCCCACAAAAAAAAAATAAAAAAATAAAAAAATAAAAGTCAGAAGGGCATATATCTTAGGATCCCAGTAGGAATCATGTGCTCAAAGGCTGCTCTGGGTTGATCATAAGTGAGGGCCATGATGAGGGCAGGTGGCAGGTGACCAGGATGTGGTAAAAACATCCCCCAGATTCATGTATGGGTGCTGGGAGTCAGCGGGGCCTGTCCAATACAGAACAGAAAGGACAGCCCTTGATGCAGATGTGCTCCTGCCTCCAGTGCCACAGCTCATGCCCTGGGAAAGCATGCTCTGCATCGGGGTGGGAAGAGGAGTGGTTCTTGATCAGGAAGAAGGCATGTTCTGCTGAGACTTTGTTTCTAGGACATTCTAAGAGGTCCCTCCTACCTCCTTGTATCTCCTGGGCACTGGGATCTCATAGAAGCTGCCTGAACTTGAACCCCTACACTTTTTCAGATTCTGCCTGGTGCATGCAATGTCAGATTTAAAATGAAATATAGCCCCGAGGTGGCACCACTCGTTCTGAAAGCCCAGGATACAATTCCAGATTAACTTCCTAAACTCATTACAGTTTGAACCTCTTCCAGAAATCTAATCAACCAGTCTAAAATTTTCTGGTGAAACCGCTGTGGGAATTGTTCACATGGTTCCTCTCCGTGGAATATGAGAGTTGTTTGGGCATCACATTGCAGGGGGTAGAAGAAAGCCTGCAGAAAAGCGCTGTCTCTCTCTCTCTCTCTCTCTCTCTCTCTCTCTCTCTCTCTCTCTCTCTCTCTCTCTCTCTCTCTCTCTGTGTGTGTGTGTGTGTTTGTCTGCCTCTCTCAATTTCCAACGATCCAATGTGTGACTCAGTGCAGCATGGGATATCCCAAAAATTTGGCAGATCCTTACATGTCCAATACAAGTACAGCTTAAAAACATTTGAATGCGAAGATGTATCTGTGCACTGTGCTTAATCCTGAGAGAGAACACACTTCCCTCACAATCTGACTGAGAGTTTTAGTCCTGGGCCCAGAAGTACCTTTTTGAAGCCAATTTGCATGGGTTGTTTTATAGGGTTTAGCAACCATTAGTTATCCATACAGACTTTGGCAGTCATGTTTAGGGCCAGGCCCCTGGAACTTGCCTGGGCCAAATATGCTGCCTGTGGAAGGTCGGGATGTGAAAAAGGAGGCCTGAACCAAAGAAAATGCCCCCTGGGAGCAGCTCCTTGATAAGGATACATAGGTGTTTTGGCCCACGTTTATTTTTCTATGTGCCTCTAAGATTCCAAAGAACCCACAACTCTCTCCCTCAGTGGCTTTCAGAATTGGATATGTCACTTCCTAGGTTCCGCTGCCACACCTCTCCTCTGGCCTCTTCACAGCCCATATTTTTACATTTAATTTTCTCAAGCCAGTTTGCTGAGCTCATCTGGCTCTTCTGGAGGAAATGCCCTTTACCTCCACAGAGGGAGGGTGATCAAACCTCCTGCCTGTATTCCCCACCAGCTTGGGTATAAGGGTTGTACCATATTTTCTTCTTAACCACCAGCCTTTTAAGTTCTCAAGTTTACCTAGTCAGAGTCTTTGAGTTTCCCAAGTGTGCACCTTGTCTTGGAATATTCCCTTGGTCCCATTACAAAGTTGTAGCCCCTCCCTTCTACTAATCAATCCCTAGATGTGATTTTGGTCCTACCTCCTTTGGGAAAGACTTGATTCTTAAAATCTGGTAGACCAACTGTCCCTCTGTTTCTCTTTGAATAGGCACTGATTTGCAATTGAGGTAACATCAATTGTCAAGGACTATTTGGTACTCAATACTGTAGCATTGTATTCATTTTTCTCTTGAGAGGATACCTTGTCTGCCTAATGGTGTGTTAACATGAACATTAGGGAATTTAGATGTGGTACCAACAACCCATCAAGTCTACTTCCATGTTGGTTTAATTTTCTTTTCCTTTCATGAATGGACCTAGGATTCAGTTGGAGGTATGAAGAGTGCAAAACCCAATCAGGTTAACTGCCTTGAGATCAAGTACTAAGGTTCAGCTTTCAGTTGGAAGTTGCCATTTCAGCTAGGACCTCAAAAGAAGGTGTGGCCAGATGGGGTATAATGGTTTCTGAGGAGGCTGAGAAGGGATCAGAAGCTAGAGCTTGAGAGTCACTGCCCAGGTCTGAGCAGTGGGCTCCCTGCACCATGTCCACTCTGGTGAGTCAGGAGTGTAAGGTGGTCCTCAAGGACGTGCAGGCCAAGGTCCCACAGAGAATTGGCATTTCTTTCCTTACAAATGAGCAGATTTTGCCTTTGCATCTAGATGCAGATTAGCCGTGATCCAAAACGTTTTGATTTCTGTTTTGATGTGTGCCATTCATAGAGGTTTACAGAGCAAGTTTCCCTCCTATCTGAAAGTTGAATATTCCTAAGGAATCTATTGTAAGCCAAATTGGCAAAATTCTTTTTGTAATTTTATTGGCCAGGCTGTGTTTCTGACAGTAGGTCTTAAGGGAGTTCTTTAATAAAAGCCAAGTGATGTTTAGAAAGAAAGGAAGGGAGAAAGAGAGAGAGAGAAACATTAATGTGAGAAACATCCTTCAGCGGGCTCCTCCAACCCCCTAATGGGTGTTGGGAATGGAGCCTGAAAGCGACTTTGTGTGCAAGGGGGGATGCTCAACCAACTGAGCAACATTGACCAGGGCTTGCATTCCCTTTTGAAATGAGGCTTAGTTGTGACATGTGAGCCCTCTGTTGTCATGGATTAAGTGGTCATTCTAATATTTATAGAAGGGACACTGAATAAACTGAACATCTCGAAATTGATGGTTATTTTTCTCATCTCTATCTACCGCATGCTTTAGAAATCTTTTGTGCTGCTTTTACTCTTTCTAATTTACAATGTCTCCAATTCCAGAAGGTAAGCATTGTGTGGGTGTTCCTTAATCTTCCCCATCTATTTTATTGGTTGGAGCTTAGCAAGAGGTGGTGCTTGGCCAGGCACTGCTGCCTACTCCAGGTGCTCTCAGTTCTTCAGTGATAATCAGAAAGGTTTTCCCTGAAAAGGGTGGGACCATCTCTTTGGTTTCTCAGTACTCATTGCACAGCAGAATTACAGGTAGGCAGTGGGTAGATGTGGGAGGGGTCCAGTGGTCATCTCACCATTCCTTGGTGTCTGGCAAGGTGCTTGTCTTGCCACCAGTCAAGGAGAGGCAGGGCTGAGTGCCTTTGTAGCCCCTAAGCAGAAAACGGGATTGGGGTTCATTGGGATGCTCCAATTGTTGTCAGAGCAGTGCCTTTTGCCTTCAGCTGGTTCCTCTGAAGGGAGAAGGACCAGGTTGCTCATGCTCAGCCTGAGAAGATGCCTTGCTCCCGCCCATTTCCCAGGATGTCTTTAAGAGCCACTTCATCAGGATGAACTTCCAGGCTCTATGCAGACTTCCTGAACTGGCATGCAAGAGCCTGCTGAGGGATGAAGCCTTAGCTATTGATGCTGTGGAGTGACGACTGCCTATGGAACTCTTCCCACCTTGGTTCACAGCAGCCTTGGCAGGGAAGCACAGTGAAGTCCTGAAGGTCATGGTGCAGGATTGACCCTTCCCCCGCCTCCCTTGGGGGCTCTGATGAATCATTGGCAGCCTTACCATGATATCTTTCAGGCTGTGTTCGATGGGCTCCATGCCCTGCTTGCCCAGGAGACTTGACCCAGGTGAGGGGGATTCAGTAGCCTGGTTGGGCCTTGGGGATCTGAGCAGTTACAGTTGGGATATGGGAGCATACAGGGCCAAAGGGAGAGCTCAGGGAGGACTTGGAGCCACTGCGGGGGTCATTCTGGGAAAAGGCTGCAGATATATAGGGCTGATGAAGATGTAGAGGGTGACCGAAGGGACATGAGCCCACCCATCCTTGTGGCACCCAAAGGTACCAGAAATGGGGACAACGAAGGATCCCAGTAGTGTAAGGAGCAACTAATTCCTGGGGTATGGAGGAACAGGCACATTTGGTGTCTGTCCTAGGTGCCCAGATTCCCAGACTCATGGTCAGGGTCTCATTCCCTGTTATCTTAATGCACCCCAGTCTATTTCCTGTTTTCTCCACAGGAGGTGGGAAATGCAGATGCTGAATTTACAGAAGGGAGCTCATCAGGAGTTCTGGATCATGTGGGCTGGAACCAGAGCTCATGTTTGCTCACTGCTGGAGCCTGAGGTCCCACATCAATGAGGAAGAGGGGGAAAGTGGACAGCTTAAGGGCAGGGCCAAATCCACTCTTGGCCCCCATGGAGGTGTAAGTAGACCTTTGCCTTAAGAAAGTTGTTCTTGATGAGTCCCTCAGCTACCTTATTAAGAAAGTCAGCGAGACGAGAGGTTTGCTGCACCTTTGCTGTAAGAAGCTGACAGTTTATGCCGTGTTGAAGCAAAACATTAACATCCTGGATATGGTGCAGCTAGACTCTGTCCAGGATTTGGAGGTAAATTGTACCTGGAAGCTGTCCACTCTGAGGAAGTTCGCTCCTTACCTGGGCCTGAAGGTCAATCTGCGTCGGTTCCTCCTCTCCCACGTCTTTACATCTTCTCACACCACCTTGGAGCAGGAGGAGCAGTGTGTTATCCTGGTCACCTCTCAGTTCCTCAGCCAGTTCTACCTCCAGGAGCTCTATTTGGATATTGTCTCCTTCCTCAAAGGCCGCCTAGACCAGAACCTCAGGAGAAGTTTGGTGAGGTTTCTCTGCAGACCAGTGTGAGCCACTTCTCATTTCATTCCACAGTGACGGGACCTCCTATGTGCTGTCCAGCAGCAGTGCTAGAGAGCCTGAGACACTAGATGGTCCACACAGTCAATGTCTTGTTCACTGCTCTGTCCCCTTGCATGTTGTCAGGAAACACCCACCCACCCCCACAGACTAAGGTAGGAAGTATGAAGTAAGAAAGATGCTATTAAAGAGACACCTTGCTAGGAATGGAAGTAATGGGGGCTTCGGGCAGTGATGGTAGCTTGGGAAGCTTCTAAGTGGTGTCTAAGGGAAGATTATGCAATGGAACCAAGTGAGGATGGCAGTGAGGAGAGGAAAGACCATCAGAGGTGAGGTTTCAGGGGTTAAGGTCCACACTTAGCAATTTGGTGATGGCAGCCTTTCAATCCAAACCTACCGCGAATCACCATCTGCCAAGGCTTGCCAAAGGCTCCTGCTAAGGGAATGCCTGGTAAATGCAGGATTCTGGAGGGAGGAATCATGAAAAGGGATAGATAGTTTGTAGACTATGCAGTAATCTAAGTTCCTGCAGGATGGCAGCCACCGCTGGATGTTGCTCGACCTTGTCCAGATTTGCTCTTTTGGCAACTATGCCAGTAGCCTCATGGGCTAAGAGATGAGGATGACAGGAGTCGAAGCTGTGGCTGGAAGGGAGCCCAAATTGAAGGCATTTCGGGTCATGTCTCCAATACTAAAATTCACTGGTTGACCCCTGCTTGAGACATTGGGTCAGGCTCCTTTCTGTGCTCCTCCCACCTTTACCTCCCATCATTCATGCTCACAACACCTGTGTGTATGAGGGTGGGGTGTATGATGTGCTCCACATAACAGATGAACAAATGGAGTGTGTGAGGTCTCATCCAGTTGAATCCATCTCAGAGCAGATAAGAGATGGAGAAAGGATTCCACTCAAATTTGCACTGACTTGAATGACACTTTTCACTGGGCAACATCCTGGGTTTGATCATTATCTGGAAAACTTTAGGCTTTGGTGAAATGGGCCTCTTTGCCTTAAGGCCTGGCTCGTCTCACCACGCTCTGCCCCCCAGGTCCATCCCCCTCACCTAACTGTTCTATGTCTCCCAGCTGCCTGAAGACCCCTTTGGAGACTCTGTACATCACTAAATGTCTGCTTTTAGAATGTGACTTGAGACATCTCTCCCAGCACCTGAATGTCAGCCAGCTGAAAGTCCTGAATTTCAGGAGGCTCAACTTGACCAACCTCAGTTCTGGGCTCCTTCTATTTCTGTTTTAGAGAGCCTCCCGCACCCTGCAGGACCTGAACATGGATGAGTGTGGGATCATGGACCCCAAGTTCATGAACCTCCTGCCTGCCCTGAGCCACTGCTCTCAGCTCATGACCCTAAGCTTCTGTGAAAATGCCATCTCCATGACCATCCTGGAGGACCTGCTTCGCTACACCATCGCGCTGAGCAAGCTGAATTGTGTGCTGTATGCAGCCCCCCCTGGAGAGTTATGAGGAAAGGAGCAGCACCATCCACCTGGGCCGAATTGCTCAGGTGCATGCCTAGCTGAAGCATATGCTTCAGGAGTTGGGCGGTCCAGCATGGTCTGGTTCTGTGCTTACCCCTGTCCTCACTGTGGCTGTACAACTTTCTATAACACAAACCCCATTCTGTGACCCTGATACATTTCTGTCTAGCTGGGTACACGTCTCATAGGCTTTACTCTGGGCACTTGGACACTTAAAGGATCACAGCAGCCAGTTTCAGACAACTACTCAGTGATGTGGGGAAATGCTGACAGGGGGACAGATGGTTTCTTTGGGGAGATGGGTCCTAAGGAGTTAGAGATATGCACCTGAATCTCTAGGGGGGAGGGATTCTGGCTTGGGAGGTAGATGCGGGGATTACCTTTGCTTGAATGGTTGTGAATAAATGTCAGTAATAAAGGGAACTGAATGTTAACAATCTGGTGACCTCTATGACATGTTAACCTGATTCTCCCATCTGCAGTTACTGGTTAAATAAGAGGGCATGAGCATCTGTGATACACAGACACTAGGCTGGGTGAGTTTGGCTCCAGTAGATCACATCACCATTTATCTATTCTGGTTTGGTGGTTCTTTCTGGGGCACCAGTACCTCCTACCTTACCTCTGTTACTCTTCAGTGGTTATGCCCACAGAAGGTGCATCCACAGGGACTGTAACAAGTGGCTTCCCGTGATCACCACTGAACTACAACTTCTAGCAGCCATGGACTCAAACACTCCTCCCCACTGGGAGCCTACATCACTGGCCTTTGGCCGCTCCATGGTAGAGCTTCCCTGTGCACAAGTCAGACCCCAGTACTGAAAGGGACATCATCCTGCCAGCTAGTCAGAGGCCTGAACTCACAGATCTATACCTGCCATCCCGTTGGATCCAGTCCCTGCTTGCAGTCCAATACTTGTGGCCAGTAAAAACAGTTACATTCCTTTCAGCACAATATTAAGCTGGCATAAACCTTTACTTAGTATCCGTGTCCTGTACTAAGAATATGAAACCCTTTGTGGAGGCTAGATCATAATGTGAGAAGACTCTCCCCACATGACCCTCCTTCCCATCAATCAAGGAGGTGGTAAACCAACTCTGAGCCAGTGACAGTCACTGGGTTTTGGGTCTGAAGAGTGGCCAACCCCAAGCCAGTTCCGGGAGAGCACTTAGGTGGACACAGGTGAAGGTCACTCTGGGGAGTTGGAGGTATGGAGGACCACCCTGAGGGGCAATACAGCCAAGTGAAAGGGAGATGTCCTACTGTGTGGTTGGATCCCATAATCAACGGACAGTCAGCTGCCCAGTAAGAAACAGGCTCTCTGCCCACATGCCACTGCATTCTGGCCCAGGGCTGTCTCCTTTGGCTCACTGAGTGGCCTGCCAGAGGAACACCAGGGGAGAAGATTACACACCCAGGCCCAGGGGCAGGGCTCCATTTGTGCTTCTAGTCTCCCTGTAGATGAGGGATTTGGTCATGCTTTTTCTCCTTCTACTGCCTCTCATTCAGTGCCAGACCCTCACGTGCTTGCTGCTCTCTGCTGGGTGTAAGCAGCTTCCTAGCTTGCCACACACAGCACCTGGCCCTTCTTTCTTTTTATTGCTGTTACTTTATTTTCTCTTCCTTCCCCCTTTCTAGTTTGGGACCATCAGCTTGGGAGCATATATTACCATTTCTTAAGTACATTTATTATTAATTTCAGAGAAAGGGAGAGGGAGAGATGGATAGAAGCCTCAATAATGAGACAAAATCATTGGTTGGCAGTCTCCTGTATGCCCCCACACCCCTGGGATCCAGGCCTAAACTCAGGAGCCTGCCCCAACTTGGAATTGAACTACGTCCTCTTGGATCATAGGTCTACTGACCTGCATCAGCCACGCACACTCTGCTACTTCTTGTGGAGAGAGAAAATGCTGTAATATCTATAACAGACAGTGAGCCCCCCAATCCCCAAGAAAGAGGATCAGAGATCAAGGATCAGAAAATGCTTCTCTCTTATATCAGACACTCTCTTTCTCTCTCTGAATTGCATCTTGTCATCCCATTCCCGCTTGACAGGGAATAGTGTCCATAATGGGAATCAGAACCTCTGAAATGTGAGGGAAAGTATAAAAATGGGCAGGTTATGGGGGAGGAAGGGCATGGGCTAAATATCGCACGATCTGGGTGTTGGTTCCTCACCACACATAGAGACTGTGTCCCATTACGTTGTTGTGAGATTCATCTGGGTGTCTAACTTATGTAAAGCCCTTGTCCACATGTCCTGCTATGGAATTGCCTACTGTTATTAGCATTAATAGTAATTATTAGCTACCAGATGTAAGTTAAGGAAGAAAAGTGAAAATCACTGCACCCTGGCCTGTGTGGCTAGGCATTGTCTTGTGCATCACAAAGGTCACCTGTTTGATTCATGGTCAGGGAACATGTCCAGGTGGCAGGTCTGGTCCCCAGACAACCATTAATATTTCTGGCACACATGAATGCTTCTCTGTCTGTCTGTATCTCTCCATTCATCTCTCTCTAAAGAATAAATTTTAAAGCCTACCACATTAAAACAACACAAAACAAAAGAAAACTCATTGCTGCATGTTGTCTCTCAACAAGGAGTCCTGCACTAGACACTTCATTTGTTCTGGAGACCACAACTGAGAAATCCAGCAAAATTCTTTATTGGAATATGGACTTTTCCATCAAAATATTCAAAATGCACAGTACCAAGGCAATGAGGCTTAGAAAGTGCATGTTTAGATTGAGACATCATCTGTGAAGATGGGTATACAAGGGCCCTGGGTAGTTGGTGACTGGTGGTGCACAGGGATCCTGTACATGAAGGCCCTATGGATGGGGGTCTCCAGGCCATCAGAAAGCAAGCGGGGAGAGTAAGGCACACATAGTAGATTTCTTACAATTGAATGTATCCAGAGTCCACCCATCTGCACAGAAGTCAGGCAGGTTGGATTTAGGAAAACTGGGGGAAACAGATGTCAAAAGGAATACTATGAATAGAGAAGAGCCAAAGCCTGGCCTGGTTGGCTCAGGGGTTGAGTTTTGACCTGTGAACCAGGAGGTTACGGTGCAATTCCCAGTCCTGGACATGCCCGGGTTATGGGCTCCAAGCCAGTAAGTGTCTTGGAGGAGGCAGCTAATCCATGATTCTCTCTCACCATTGGCGGTTCTCTTTCCTTCCTCTCTGAAAACAGTAAAAATAAATGTATTTAAAAGTATGTGGCAATGAAAAAGGGGCTCACTGAGCCAAACCGAATAGGGCTTATTCCCTCACTGCCCCCCAATCTGACATGCTAGACTTTAAAGTCCTTAAACAACTGAGGTTCCAGCTTCCAAATTTTTCAATGAATTTCACACACTATTCTAATAAAAATAATTTTAAGAAACCGCACATTTTTGTGGTAATTTTTAAAATTCTTGTTGGAAGGCTTGTTGATAACTCTATACTCAACAGGCCAAGAGGTGAGTTTTTAAAAACCTTTCCCATCATGATGTTGTTGTTTTTTTACATTCACTGATAAAATACTGAGGCTTCAAGGTAACTTGATGTTTAGGAGAGCATACCCTTTATGTAACATTAAATGTCAAATAGTTGAAGAGATAGAGCATGAGTAATTCTACAGTAAAATACATATCACTACCTAGGGGCACTTTTGTTCATTACATTCAGAGGTATAGTCAGGAAAGCTAACTGTTTCGGTTTAAGTGACAATATGTTTTTCAATTTTATTATTCTCACGTCAGCAAGGTGCTGATGTCATTTCAATAAGCAAAAGGATGCTTACATTTAGACTTCTTCAAACATTTATATCATTCTGTATGTAATTTTTCCTCCTACTTAACCTATTCCTTAAAGGTTGAGGACATACAAAATGCCATAGGAAGCAGGCAAACAATTGCCGTGCAGCCTTGTTGGAGATTCCTCAATCCTTTTTTCAATTTAGGTTTTCCAAAGAAAATATGTAAGTTGTTTACCCTGCCTTACTGAAAAATAGGGCAGCGTGCCATAAAGAAGTAGCACACTGCTTCATTTTGTATGCAGTTCACTCAAAATCTGGTATGCACTTATGGCCAAATACACATTGGGAGATTTAGAGTCAAGAATGCAAATCTCCATACACATTTCTGTTTGTAGTACAATCAGACAAGAAATCCCATTTGGTGGAAAACTTTATTCTGAAATTTTTCACAATGCAGACCTTCATATTAAACAGTTAAAGTATATTGCAATTTAAGTCAACACTTATGAAATAACCCTGAATAATTCAAACTTTGCATCCTAGGCAGGGATTTCATAAAGGGCCCTGCAATTCTTGCCTCTTCCCCAAACTCACCATTTTCTTTTAGTCATCCTATATAATAAAGAGGTAATATGCAAATTGACCATCACTCCAACACACAAGATGGCCACCCCCATATGGACACAAGATGGTCGCCATAAGATGGCCGGCAAGGGAGGGCAGTTGTGGGCGATCAAGCCAGCAGGGAAGGGCAGTTGGGATGACCAGGCCTGCATGGGAGGGCAGTTGGGGCGACCAGGCCAGCAGGGGAGGGCAGTTAGGGGCGATCAGGCCAGCAGGGGAAGGCAGTTAGGGGAGATCAGGCTGGCAGGGGAGTGGTTAAGGAGTGATCAGGCTGGCAGGCAGAAGCAGTTAGGGATAGTCAGGCAGGCATGCAGGTGAGCGGTTGGGAGCCAGCAATCCTGGATTGTGAGAGGGATGTCTGACTAAATGGGCAGTCAGACATTCCTTGAGGGGTCCCAGATTGGAGAGGGTGCAGGCTGGGCTGAGGGACCCCCCCCCCATGCACGAATTTCGTGCACCAGGCCTCTAGTTCTTAAATAACAGAAGACAATTTCTTTACAAATTAAATGTCGTCCATAACTTAGCATCATTTTAAATTTCAGAGTCTACTTCGTCTGTCACAGGGGCTTCCCTCCTGACTCTCCCAGAGGAGCCCGATTAGTTAATCTACTGTACAACATGATTCACTCACTCTTGTGTAGATGGTGAATCTTATGATCTCTGCCAGCACCAGGCTTGGGAACCCTTACAGAGGTGTCCCATCTTCTGCTGCAATAATTGCCATGCCCCCCGTCATAAACATCTCCTCTGTGGCTATAATAATCATCTCAGCAACTGCTTCCGCCATAAGTCAGAAGGGAACTTCGTGCTGGAGGTGTTCCACCTGAGCCTCCTGTCAAACCAGTGAAAAAATAACAATACTTGAACCTCTTATTGAATAATTTTACATCAGTATGACATTACCCTAGTAAAGTCTTAAATATTAGGAAAACCTATAAGTTTATCTTCCTGTGGTGAAAAAATGTCAATAATGCTGATGTAAGCAAGGTAGCTTACATGTATTTAAAATACAGCTGAAGAATAATGCCTTAATTAATTAATTTATTTATTATTTTTTTGCATTCATTTGTTTGGCAAAAATTTATTGAGGATAAACTATGTATCAGAAACTACTAGAACTCAGTTATACCTATGAATAAAACTATAGTTTATTCTACCTTTAGGGTTACTTGTTCATTTATTTTATGGTAATATATATTTTTTAAATTTCTTTATTGATTAAGGTGTCACATATTTGTCCTCATCCCCCCATTTCCATCCCACACCCCTCCCCACGGATGCCCCCACCCCCCTGTTGTCCTTAACCATTGGTTAGGCTCGTATGCATGCACACAAGTCCTTTGGTTGATCTCTCCCCCCTTCCTCCACCTTCCCCTACCCTCCCTCTGAGGCCCGACAGTCCGATCGATACCTACTTGTTTCTGGGTCTGTTCTTGTTCATCAGTCTATGTTGTTCATCATTTCCCCTAGATGAGTGAGATCATGTGTTACTAGAAATATACTTATAAGAACCGAACGTGATACGAGCAATAATAGTTATGCTGACAGGTGTGACTCAGTGATGTCTGTAGTGAGTTTCTTTCTGGACCAACGGTTCTTTTGAGACCCAATTTCAATGTCCACCAGTTCCTTATGTGTACATGTTGGCACTGACTTTTCAGCTCTGGATGGTGGACAAATGGTGGTAATTCAGGTCTGACTCCCTCTGGTTTGGTCTCGCCTGGACCCAGGGGCGCGCGGCCTCACCTGGTTCCGGGGGCGTGCGTCCTCACCTGGGCCCGGGACCCAGCCTCACCCGGAACCAGGGGCGTGTGGCCTCTCCTGGACCCAGGGGTGTGACCTCACCCCGGCCCAGGACCCAGCCTCACCCAGATCCAGGGGCGCACGGCCTCACCCGGACCCGGGATCCACCTTCACTCGGACCCAGGTGCGCATGGCCTCACCCGGACCCAGGGGCGCATGGCCTCACCAGGACCCAGGGGCACGTGGCCTCTCCCGGACGCAGGGGCGCGGTCTCACCCGAACCCGGGACCCAGCTTCACCCGAACCCAGGACCCAGCCTCACCCGGACCCAGGGGCGCGGCCTCACCCGAACCCGGGACCCAGCCTTACCCAGACCCAGGGGCGTGAGGCCTCACACAGCCCAGGGGCATGTGGCCTCACCCGGGCCCAGGGGCCCGCAGCCTCGCCCGGACCTGGGACCCAGCCTCACCCAGACCCAGGGGCGCATGGCCTCACCAGGAACCAGGGGCATGTGGCCTTGCCTGGACCCAGGGGCGCGCAGCTTCACTCATTCCCTGGACTCAGCCTCACCCTGACCCGGGTCCCAGCCTCGCCCGGACCCAGGGGCCCGCGGATTCACCCAGACCTGGGACCCAGCGGGGCTTCATCTTCTTGATCCCAATTCCTGCTGGTCAATTCCCTCTCAGCAATTCCTTCGGCCATTTTCTCAATGCTCCAGGGTGGCTGCCGTGGAACTCGCAGGGCGGCGGGCTTGGTGAAGCTCCTGTGCATCCGGTGCGTGGCGGCGGGCTGGCCCGAGGTCGTTGCGGTGGGTGCACTCGGGTCTGCAGCGGTGACCAGTCGCCGGGCGAGCGCTCCTGGATCCTGGACCCAGCAGGACCTCGTCTTCCCGATCCCAACTCTCATTGGTCACTTACTTCTCAGCAATTCCTCCAGCCATTTTCTCAAATCTCCAGGGCATCTGCCGCAGAACTCGCTGGGCAGCGGGCTCGGCGAAGCTCCGGTGCGCCAGGTGCATGGTGGCGAGCTGGTCTTGGGTCGCTGCATCGGCGCTCGGGTCTGCAGCCGTGGCTGGTCGCCGGGCGTGCACACCTGGCCGCTTCCGGGGTGCTGAGATTCTCGAAGGACTCGGAGGTCAGCAAGCGTGGGGTCTCCCACCCCATGTCTCCCAGGGGCTCGTCTGTTCGTGCTCGGCAGCGAGTGGAGCCGTCCCCTCAGCCGGAGACCTCCGGGGAAACTGCGCTGAGCACGTTCCAGGCCGCCATTGTGTCGCCAGAGCTTTAGTTCTTAAAGTGTGATCTTTGGCTCACCGGCATCAGCATCATCCCGCGTACCCCTCTCTTTTATTCTAGTTGTACAGCATCTGCTCAGCCAGCCTTCCAGTGGTTCTGGATGGTGTCTGCTCTGTTTTCCTATTGTAGTTTCAAAATTGTGGTAGGCAACAATTAGGAGTCCGCCCTATGCCTCCATCTTGGTCCTCCTTTGTGTAGTGAAGTCTTGATTGTTGTTGGTGACACTGGGAGGAATTTTCTTCCAGGCCAATGGGCTGTGAGGACCTGCTGTATCTATAAAGGAAGAATTGCTGTGAAGGAGACACGTTTATGGGACGGGACTTGTTCCAGTAGGGCTTTGGCGCTCACTGAGTCTGCCTCTTGAATGTGTCCATTATGCGAGTGGTTGAAATCTGGTGTCGTCTCACACCGAACACTAGATGCCCTCGTTTCTGGGTCTCCAATGGGGTGCAGGACAACTACTGTCTGAGGCCACTCAGCAGGAGTTACAGCAAAAACTGCAGTTTTCTCCTCCTGCTTGAGTGGTTTTGGAGCAGTCTGACTGGAACTGCAGTTTATTTGGTTAAGCTGCCACAGGGCAGGCCATTTATATGCAAAAGCTGCTGTTTGGAGCCTGGGCGGGTTTGTAGAATGTGCGGGGCGGGTCTCAGGGTGGGGCGGTGTCTCAGGGCGTCACTAAGCTAGGGCGTGGCCAACAGCAATGGCTGCAAGTCTGCCTTTTCTGCCTTTTCTGCCTTTCCGCGTTTCCAAGTCCCTGCGTCCTGTGCTCCAGTGGAGTAAACACTGATTGCTGGGTGCACCTCTGCAAGAAAGTCACTCTCACTTTCCGACACGATGGCCGAGAGTCCAGCTTCTCCCTGTTGGTGTCTGGGTCTCCCGCGCATCCCCAGAAACTGGATTTCAGAGTGATGGGGAGCTTATCTTCCTTAGGGTTGGAAAAAAAGCCGCGTGTCCCTTCACCGGCACCAGCCCGACCCACGCGCCTCCGCACCTCAGCCCCTCCGCGTTTGCTCTTTCCTCTTCCCTCTTAGTTGTAAATCCACCATTCGTCCAGCTCTCCTGTGGTTCTGGGTGGCAGACGCTCTGTCCTCTAGTTGTATTTTTGAAATTGCTGTGCGTGGCGCAGTTCATTTGTTTAACTTTGCCGCCATCTTGGTTCTCTTTCCCAATAATGGCTTAATTAATTGATTATGAATAAATATGAATGCACATTTTTCTGAAAACAGGCTGAAATTCTAACCATTGTATTTTCCCTATGCTTCACGCTGTCAACTGCTCCTTCTGATTTAAAGATGGTAAAATACCCCCTGACTGGTATGCATAAGTGGGAAGAGTACCAGCCTTGTCCCTGCAGGATCCCTTGTTTTTAGGTCAAGGGCATGCCCATGGGTTGCAGGGTCCCTTCCTGGACCTGGTTGAGGATTGTGCATGAGGAAACTATCAAAGTATCTCTCTCACATTAATGTAGATCTCTCTCATCCCCACTCCCTCTATCCCACTCTGCCAAGGTCATTGGAGAAAATATACTCAGGTGAGGAACAAAAAAAAAGCAAGTGTAGAATTTTGTTTCTTTAATAAGGAAGATAAAAGAGTGTGATCCCTCATCCCTGAAAGCATATACTGTTCCAGATGAGCTACTAAGAAAAGAATACAACATCTCCAAGATAATACAACACCCATAATGCATATAGTACTCCCTTTGGCAAATGGAAGTAAACTTAGAGTAACACAAGGCAGCCTATAAAATCCAATCCTGTCACTTACACACAGTATATCTGGACACTTACCATAGCTCTCATATAAACGTCCATAAGAGCCTCCAGTTCAACATTCAGAATAATCTCTACCAGGACTGCTCCCACAGCCATGAAGACCACCATGAAAAAAACATGGAATTAACTGTGTCAAAGTTAACAGCTGCAGTGAGCTATTGGATAAAAGAGGGAAACACTTTTATTTTTTTTAACTTTTTAATTTTTTTAAATTTTTTATTGATTAAATTATTACATGTGTACATATCTTCCCATTGCCCCGCCACTCCCATACATGCCCTCACCACTTAGTGTCTTTCATCCATTGGTTATGCTTATATGTATGCATACAAATACTTAGGTTGATCTCTTATCTCACCCCCACATCCCAAACCTTCCTGCTGTAATTTGACAGAAAGAGGGGAACACTTTTAAACACCTGTGTCTTCTATAGGAGTGCTCATCTCGAGAACTTGAAAGGCCATGGTCACGGTGTGCACCCTCCCTAGATGGTGGTCCATAACGCTTGCTGAATCGGGAACCTGGATCATCTCTGCTGGAATAACTTAAGGAAATAAAGCAGGAGTATTTTGCAATCACCCTCTAAGATACAGAACATGTACACACTCTGACTACAAAAATAGGAAAATGTAAATGGACAGAAGGGTTCAAGAGACATTTCTCCAAAGAAGACACACAAACAGCTAACAAGCTCATGAAAAGTTGATTAACTTAAAGGGTCATTAGGGAAATGCCAATCAAAACCCAAATGAGATACTACTTCATTCCTAAGTAGGCAACAATGTGTGAAGAGGAAAATATCAGGGGTTGTTGGGGATTTAGAAAAACTGGAATTCTGTGCACAAACAACAGAAAGGTGACAAGGTGCCGCTGCTGTGGAAAACAATGGAAATTCCTTCAACAAACATTTAACACTGAATTACTATATGATTCTGAATTTCCACTCTAAGTTATGCACCCAAAATCACTGGAAACTTCTACTGAAATGCTAGTCTAGGGATGCTCTCAGAAGTCCTCTTGTGGAAATGAGCCCAACAGATGAAGAGATAAATGAGCTATGTCCACTAGAGCTGCAATGGGATATTTAATCAGCTATAAAAGTGGCGATGAACTGATTACTGCCACATGGATGACCCTTGGAAACATGCATGCTAACAGAAACAAGCCAGACACAAATGGTCCTGTCCTGTTTCATTCCAATACTAGTTTCTGTGGAAAACAGGCACATCAATACAGACAGTATACTGTTTGATGTTTGATAGAAGCTGGATCCGGGAAGAGAATGGTAGTGACTGCTTTACATGCAGAGCTTTTATTTAGGGGTGATTAAGATGTTTGGGACGAACACAGATGTGGTGGTGGCATAGGACTCTGAATACACTGCATGCTATTTACTTGGTCAATGGTAAATATTTAGTGTGATGATGGATGATTTTCACATCAACAACAAATGTGTCTAGTATACATTAGGTGAACTATATTTTGTTGCCCGTTACCCATAACTAGTAGTGCAATCATCATTACCATAGGAGACATATGGTAATTTCTCCTGGAAGGGATTGGCTCTTTGCACGAAGCACCTGCATAATTCTCTCTACCACATGACAGAGGTCCTGTAAATGAAAAACAGTAACGTGAGGATATCACAATGAAGAGCAATATTTTTTTAATATATTTTATTGATTTTTTATTTTTACAGAGAGGAAGAGAGAGGGATAGAGAGTTAGAAACATCACTGAGAGAGAAACATCGATCAGCTGCCTCTTGCACACCCTCTACTGGGGATGTGCCCGCAGCCAAGGTACATGCCCTTGACTGGAATCGAACCTGGGACCCTTGAGTCCACAGTCCGACGCTCTATGCACTGAGCCAAACCGGTTTTTGCAAGAGCAATATTTTAAGGGAAAAAAAAATTCAAAACAACACTTTATTTCCTCATTCCACAACAATGTTTACATTTATTCTAAGACTCCATTTGGGCTAATGGTTGTATGTGCTGTAAAATGTTACTCTGGAATGTATTATCTTCTGACAATCTATATATGTAAAAGGCTAATATACTAAGTGTCCGTTTGGGTAATGGCATCAAGTAGCAATGTCCAGCTTCCTTTTCCTAGCGACTAGCCTCCTTGCAGTTTCTTCAGCCCAGGAACATGACTTGCTTTATAGCCAGGTGGAAACATTTTAGACTAACCAAATGTCTGTGAAGCGTTCTCCAGTGCCTCATCTTATTTGATCCTCACAGAAATCCTGAAATAGGTAGATAGTAGACTTGGTGGAATCCGATTTTCCCTTCATTAGCCAGAAAACTGAGATTGAGAAAGCTTAGAAACTTGACCAGACTGAAATTAAGTAAGAAATGGTGGAACTTGAAAATGACTTCAGGGATTCTCACTGCGCAGAATATCGTCAAACACTGCTGCAATTAGATACTTTACCCTTTGTTCTCCCTGCATGACCTACATTAATAATCTGTTTTGTGTTAATATTTACTGCTGTGTTGCTGACAATTACCTGAAAGAGAAGTCAGGGTGCTTTACTGGGCTGGGAAAAGTTTAGCTAAATCAGAAAGCAGGTCTAATTAAGCAAGTTTGTTCTCTCTATATACATAAGGCTAAGTTGACTTGTGCATGCGCGATACATATAAAGCTCTTGCTGGTGCCAATTGCCTGCGTGTGTTTCAATCTGTCACTGTCAATCATGAATTTTGTTGACATTTCTATTATAAAGGGCAAATAGCAATAGTAAAATATTTCTTCTAATTAACTTCCTTTCAATGTGCATGGATCCATGCACCAGGTAACTGGTATTGTAATACTGACAAGATACCATTTTATTGGGCCAGGACATGCCAAATTAGTCACACACACACACATATATATATATATATATACACGTATATATAAAAGCCTAAGCGGCCCTTATGACTGGTCGCTATGATGTGCACTGACCACCAAGGGGCAGAAGCTCAATGCAGTCGCTGCCCCCTAGTGGTCAGTGCACTCCCACAGTGGGAGCTTCACTCAGCCAGAAGCCTAGCTCAAATAGCGAGGCACCTGGCTCTAGCTCAGCTCCTCCCCAGAAGCCTGCTGTTTTGCACACTGCTACATCCTTCAGGAGATGTCAGACCTAAACCAGCAGTCCGGCACCCCCCAAAGGGTGCCAGATTGCGAGAAGGCGCAGGTCAAGCTGAGAGACCCCACTGGTGTTTGAATTTTGTGCCCTGGGCCTCTAGTAATTTTATAATTTATTACCAATTTAACATGGCTCCCTCCTAATGCTGACTGACTTAAAGGTATAACCTTAATTTTGGTAATAATGGCAATATAGTTTATACTGCTCTTTAGCTGTGTTATTTAATGGCTCACATGAAGAGCACTGAACCTCCTTCAAATTATGAGAAATTTTATATCTCCGATAAATATTACTATGTTTCAGTGCTAATTCTTACCCTTAATTCCCCAAAGTGAACCTTTCACTAATTTTCTTTGCTGACTAGATCATCCAAAATTGAAACAGATAGGCTGCTTATCTATATTCAAGTGCAGAGGCATATTCTTCTTAACTACACTGATGCTCTCAGTAATTTCAATTTTCCAACATAATTTTAATGTGAGGGATTTATGTTAGAATTTAAGGCATCTCTGTATGAATACTAATTAATCACTTTCACCTTATTTTTCACAACTAGATGCATGCTGTGATTTGGCTACCTGCAATGCCTGATTCTTTCCAGTGTGCCTTTCCACCCTCATTTTTATTAAAAACACACCATCTGAACACACATTGATCACTTTTCAGCCTGTTGAAAAAGACTTATATTCTATTGATTAAGGTTAGTTATTTAGTCTGCATATTTCCTCAACAAGTATATAATTCTTGGAAGCACACAATATATCTTTATTTATTTATGTGCTCCTTAGAATTTTCTTTCAACCAATAATAATGTCTTGTCCTTATAAAGGGTCCAGGCCTTATAATTGAACGTCCTAATATGTTTTAGGGAAGGACACCGTTTTATCAAGGTTTCCTCTGAAGAATACGTGTTGAAATCAAGAGTGCATCCTTCCACACTCTACTAGAAACAAGAGCCTTAATATGGCTCCATCATGATCCAAACACAGAAAGAAACAGGAAGAGACATAGCAAGTTTCCGTTATTATATGCCTATTGATCATGCCTCAAAACACATTTCCTGATGGTGCTAATGATCAGAATGTGCACTCGCAGGACATTAGGGCCTTCATGCAAAACCCCATCCTGAAACCAAGTGAAAAAGAAGCCTATTGGAAAAAATTTTAGCATGAACTTTAAAATTAACCCTACCAGACCTGAGTCCCTGAACCTAACAGTCCCTATACCTGGGCTCCTGAGCATTAAAGAGAAAAAATCAACATGATATAGAAAAATGTTAGTTACATGCAAACAAGTGGTTAGAATACGATGGAACTTGGAGACATTGTAGAAAATAGGTCTACCTTTCATCTAGCGCCAATATTCCACCTTTGTGTGCCAATCCACCCAGCAGGATGAGCCTTGTTTCACACAGAGGTACTTCTTGCAAAGTGAGCACCAGATGTTGCTCTTCAACTTCTTGCATGGATTGTCTTTGTAAGACACTCCAGGATTTTGCTTGTTGTACCTGGAGTGCTTTTCCATGCACACAACACAGATATGATTAGACAATGTCCCAGGGGGAATCTCAGGAAAATGATTGCCTGGGGTCATCCATTGAGGGCAGGAATCCTTTTGTGGGTGGCAGTGGCCTGATGCCCTGTATCCAACAATAAGTTGCAGGCACAGTTTCTGAATATATCTGGTGAAATAAACTGGACTTTTTGAAGCAGCTTGCTGCTTTGAAGCATACAAGATATAAGAATTATAACTGGCCCACATAAGAAATTTTATGAAAAGCCACTGGTGCCAGTGGTAATGTCATCTGGTCATTTTTGTCACAGCCACCCATATATTTATTATAGTCCTTCACCAGCTGCGGCATCTGTATTTCTTGAACACTGCCATCTTTATTTCTTCTGTTTATTTCTACATTTTGGTCTGGATCATGGTAGTTCGAAATAAATGTGATGGGCTTTCTATCCTGCCAAACTAAACATGTTACACTTTCTTGACATAGATAGCGACTATCACCCCTAGCAAGTTTTTTTTTTTACATGTTTTTTTTTAAATATATTTTATTGATTTTTCACAGAGAGGAAGGGAGAGAGATAGAGAGTTAGAAACATCGATGAGAGAGAAACATCGATCAGCTGCCTCCTGCACACCTCCCACTGGGGATGTGCCCTCAGCCAAGGTACGTGCCCTTGACCAGAATCGAACCTGGGACCTTTCAGTCCGCAGACCGACGCTCTATCCACTGAGCCAAACCGGTTTTACACTTTTCAGCACCTTAGGAAACTGTTTCCTGTTTTGCTGCAGGGTTCCCACAATTCCTGCGTGTAATTCTGACAGTACATATTTAGCAAGGGTTACAGAGTTGTAGAACCGGTCCATGACAAGCACATGAGATTTATTTTCCATTGCACATGAGGTCAGGAGACGAACAACTGTATTTCCTACTGTGCCCAAGTCTTTTATAGGCATTGGTGCAGCACCGGGGTAGATTTCTGCATTCAAAATATAGCCAGTCTCACCTTCACAGAGAAGGAAAGATTGATGCCCCACTTTGTGGGCTTATCCTTGATATAGTGCTTGATGGCCAAGCGGTTTTTTGTCGGGATCATCCCCTCATCTAGGCTCCAATGTTGCTTTGGCTGGTAGAAGTGGAGAAACTTGGGGAGCAGACTTTCCAAGAAAGGCCTAACTTTATATATTCTATCTGTCATCAATATCTGTGTCTTCCTCATCATTTATGTGTAAAAAACTCCAAAGGGCCAAGAATCTGTCTCGAGTCATAACATTTAGAAATCCTGGAGTAAACCCAACAAAGTCAGAGCCTTCATTAGTCCAATAATCCCGATAGCTGGGCTTTATACATAAGTATTCCATATAGATCCTCAGTCCAAGAAAAGCCTTCATTTCTTCCACTGTGGCATCCTTGAAATTTTTGGCATTGTAGAAGTTGGGCTTTGCTATACGCAATTGGTGGGCCCGGAGGTTGGTTTTCTCTGTCAAATTTTGCCAGAAAGTATCATCCAAAAACAAGGATAAAAAGTCAATTGGTTCACTCTCCTCTATGATAGATCCAGGAATGTTCACTGGGCCTTTTCCATCCTCATTGAAATTCAGATCTGTATTTGGTGACACAAAATTCCTTGTCCAACCTTCATCGCCACCTAGATCTCCCCCATCTGCTGTTTGAGGGACACACAACCCTTCTCTTACTATTGATCTAGCTCTAGATCTATAAGGTTCAAGATTCTCCTCATCACTTGAGCTCTCACTGTCTGTGTCACTTGAACTGGAAACATATTCTTGATGAAATTCTGACTCCTCAGAGTCTGAATCAACCAAGTATCGATCCCCTGTTGCACGGTGATAAGACTAGACCTACTTAGCTTTCCTGTTGAAGTGCTTGGTTCATCAGCCGATGTTTTCATTGTGAATTTTCAGAATTTTTTCACGTCAAACCACACAAAGTCAATTCAAACACATGGGGCAGACATTTGCAATGTCTTACCATGAGGTTTGACCATGATTGGTTGGTTATTTTTAGTTTGTGACGCATTTTTTTCACGTACTAGGCAAAGTACCGAAAATTAAGTACAGAGGTATAGCAGCAGATTCAGAAATTACCAAAAAATCAGTACAGCGGTCTGGTAGGGTTAAGAGGAATTCTGAAGAGGATTAAAAATGGTGGCATAGTAAATGGATGCTGCAGGGACATGGCCCCCGGAAGAAACTGATATGGCAACTAAAACACAGAAAAACTTCCTGAACAATCAACAGAAAACTCACAGGAGAGAACCCTGACACCCGAGTACCTAAAGTAGAGACCACATACACACTGGTAGGAGGGGAGGAGGCAAGAAAGGGCTGGCCAGACACCCACAAACAGCAACTGAAGTCCCAGAGAGATATCTCAGCTGTGGGGGCTGCCACTGAGAACTCTGAGATCTAATCTCCGAGCTGGGCCCTCCAGTGGAGAGCAACACAACTGAGGAGGGTACCCATATAACACCTGGCTGTGAAAAGCAGCAGGACACTGTCGGGTAGGGAGAGATGACTGGAAAGGCAGGCACCCTCTTAAAGGGCCAACACACAAATTTCCCTCTGGATTGACCCACCTTGTGCCCTGAGAAAGGGAGGGTGAAGTGGACTGGAGTGGTGAGTGTAGAAGCCAGGACTGGGTACTAGCGGGATAGAGCTCAGAAGACAGACACCACAAGTTTCCTTGCTGGAGTCATTCCCTCATGCAGAGGAGAACATCTTTCCCACACAAACATTTGCCTTGTCTGGGGGTAAGACAAGTGACAAACCCTATTGGAAAACACTGTGCCCTGAGGCCATTTAAGGTATTAAAAATGACAATTGGCCTCCTGGCAAAGCGACTGCCACACCTTGTTGGAAAAAAAAAAAATCTCACCACACTTGAGGACGATTGCCTCCAAGGGGATAATTCAAGCTGGAATCCTATCAGTCTGTAGAGAGAGGCAGTTTCTGGAGACGTTGAGTCTTTGCCTGACCTAATTAGTGAGAAAAAGCCCTTAGCACTGTCCTGCACTAGAGACTGAGAAGTGTAGAAGACCTACCTAACTCATAACTGCCGGGCACTGCTGGTGGGAATGCAGACTGCTGCAACCACTGTGAAAACCAAAAGATTTAAGGAATAAACAAGTTTTTTCCATCAAAAAATTAAAACTGGAACTCCCATTTAACCCAGTACTCTCTCCTCTAAAAATATATCCCAATAAATTGAAAACATCAATCAAAAAAAAAATGTATGCAAGCCTATGTTCATACCAGCACCATTTACAATAGCTAAGCTTTAGAAAAAGTATAAGTTCCCATTAGCAGATGAGTGGATTAAAAAGCTCTGACACATTGATAAAATGGAATACTATGCTGATGTAACAAAGAAGGAACTCTTACCATTTGCAACAACATAGATAGTCACGGAGAGCGTTATGCTAAGTGAAACAAGCCAGTCAGAAAAAGAGAAATATCACACGATCTCATTCATTTGTAGAATAAAGTGAACCACATAAAATGATGAACCAAAATAGAGCCAGAGTAAAATGAAGTAGTTTAGAATATAATACAAGTAATCCTATTATTTTCAGATTTTTAATATTTCCTACAACTTTTGTTATATACTATGTTAGTACAGTTTGGTAATATTATTATATTTAAAAACATTTTTTCTTAACATATTAATTTTTATTGCATGTAAGGATATATGAAAAATGGGTAATATGCATATTGTGCCCTCAAATGAGAGTTAGACCAGAAGTTCTACAAGGGGGGCAGGCCTGGCAGGCAATACTCTGGTGGCGACTCCTTCCGGGTTGCCCTGCCCTAAATCGGCCCCCCCAAACACCAATCTGGGCCAAGACTACTGACAAGCTACCCGTGGTGCCTCCTACTGGCCAGCCACTCCCCTGATCTGTGCCCCCAAACGCAATCAGGGTGGGGCCGACCAGCCAACAGCCTGCAGCCCCTACCCCTGGCTGGCCCAGAGATCAGTGGGGGCTGGCCGGACCCCACCCATGCACAAATTCATGCACTGTGTCTCAAATATTATTATATTTAAAATCATATTAATTGAAATATTAATGTTTATTACATGTAAATTTATTGCATTTAAAATAGTTTTTCTAGGAATATTAATTTTTAGAAAAACTATTTTAAATGCAATAATAATGTTTATTCACTAAACATTAATATTCCTAGAATATAGGGTTGTACATTCCTATATTCTAGGAATATTAATGTTTAGTGAATAAACATTATTATACTAAATCAGTTTATTTTAAATATTAAAAAAATAAATATAAAAAAGACACTATCAACATGGAATAAAAGGAATGCATTCCTAATTCTGGTGTCACCTACTTCTTGCCTCACTAATTAGAAGCTGAGGAATTATTTCCTGACAATCACAAAAAGGTAGTGTTCAGTACAGATGCCCATCCACCACTCACTTTCCATTTGGCTTCCTGAAATTAAAGTGCAGCATTCCTGTTCAAATAGCTCATTATGCTAATCCATAAGAGACTGTAGCATCTACCTTGACTTCCTATCCCAGTATTGCTTTGCCTTGTAACAGAATGGGCAGATCTTGTAGGAGGGGGATCCCAACTTCTTGAAGATGGACCCCTATTAAGTGGAAGGGATCTCCTGGAGTCACTTCTGTGGAGATTAAGTGTTATGTCCGCCATCATCTGTGTTTAAATAACATCATCCTATTTGAGTATGATCAACATTTGTTAAATGGACAAGTTGGTTATTGTGTATAAATCTTTACTAAGCAGTATCATTGTCATAAGCACACAGGTTAGCCCAAAATGATAAAATTGGGTCTTTACATGTCTTCAGTACAGTGCACAGAGTTATTGGAAAATCAGTTTGAAGAACCCACAGAGAATTCAAGCAGCATTGCATAAATATGCCAAAGAAAATGATTTTGGGTGCAGAAAGTTCAGATAAAGGAAATGCAAAAATACTTCTTAAAGGTACAAGGAAAATAGTCTCAACCCACCTTCACATAAGCATCATGTCAATAAAAGTTTTTAAAATATAAAATGTAAAAACATTCAAAACATGAGGCATCAGAAAAAAGCATCATCTAAACCAAAGTTACCATACGATTCTTAGAGGTAACTTATAAAATAATCCTTTGATCAAAATACTTGATGCTCTATTTTAAGAGTATTTAGGAACACATGTTGAATAATGAATAATTAAAAATCACTGTTTCCATTTCTAAATAGAAAACAGGCTTATGTTCCCATTCAGTAGTTTTGTCCTGGGAAAGAAGAATATGAACATCCTCCTATATGGCAAAATACAAACTAGCAAACGCTTCTCAGTATCATCTTAGTGGGAAAAACGGGGAAACTCACCTTCATCTCAGGCAAACACTGCAATAACAATTTAGGACATTTCTCCTGAAATGTCAGATACCTAATTATCACAAATGGACACTAAATCTTTGAATTTTGGAAAACTGGTTAACATAAAACAAAAGTTTTTTCTGCTCCAAAGGTACTTAAATGAGTGTATCTTCCTTTCACAGTCAGTAACATGAATTAAAAGACAACCTCCCTGAGAACAGTTCATAAACATCATTATTCATGGTTCATTTTCCTCCTACACAACAAGAAAGATAAATACAATTGGTGAAGTGGTGGTTTTTATTCTTTTCCTGAGTCAGAGACACCTGTGTGAATCTATTTAATACTCTAGACCAGTGATGGTGAACGTATGACACGCGTGTCAGCACTGACACGCATAGCCATTTCTGATGACATGCGGCCGCTGAGGTGGCCGCATGCCGAGGATGAAATATTTGCTGCTCCTGAGGATGAAACATTTGCGAAATAATGTTTTTTCCTCCAAGTGACACACTACCCGAGTTATGCTCAGTTTTTTAGTGAAGTTTGACATACCAAGCTCAAAAGGTTGCCCATCACTGCTCTAGACATTTCTCTTATGTAGGTTCCAAATAAAACATTCCCACAGCAAACATAGGTACAAGATCATCATATTGAAATAATAATAGAGATTATTATTTTACACAGCACAGGGTTGCACATTCCTATATTGCAAACAAGTATCTCAAGTCCAATTCTACATAATGAAGTATTAGTCCTTAACGTTTATGTAGTTACACTGACTTTTATTTTGTTGGGTAGTTTCAAGGTGTCCTGGTATCCTTTTATTAAAACTAAAGAAGTGTACTTTGAGAATAAATTCTTACTAGTTCAATGTGTATGAATCTCCACTTTAAACCTACAAAAACGTCTCGTTCCCAAACTGTAACATTCTAACATAGAGCAATAAAATTGAGGTCTTCAGAGAACTGTTGAAGTGAATAGAGGCAAACAGTAATAATGCTAAAATAGACTGAATTTAGCTAGAGTTTTAAGTCTTAGACCTTAAAGGTCATTATCACATTCGTTTTATAAGTGCTATAACTCTTTAGCAATTATAAATCATATTGATCATCAGCATCCATTCTCAATCTAATGAATGCTAAGATTTATTTTGCTTTGAAAGATATGAATGAAACTTGAGGTGTATCTCTTCATTCAATGTTATTGTTTCCACACAAATAATGGTTTCATATTTATATTTTTAAATTAAAAATATGAGTTACTGCCATATTTTTAAAAATATGAGTTACTTTCCGTTTTTATTGAATTTACTAGAGGCCCGGTGCACACATGCACCAGTGGGGTCCCTGGAACCTGGCCTGCTGGATCGGGCCCAAACTGGCTCTCTGACATCCCCCGATGGTTCCCGGATCACTAGGGGGCACAGGCCAGGACAAAGGACCTCACCAGTGCAAGATCAGGGCTGTGGAGAGAAGCGTGAGGTTGGCTAGCCAGGGAGGGACGGCAGGAGGGCTCCAGGTCTTGTCGGGCCCATCGTGCTCAGTCCCAATCAGCCAGACCTCAGAAGCAAGCTAAACTACCAGATGGAGCATCTGCCCCCTGTTGGTCAGTGCATGTCATAGCGACTGGTCTATGGGTCGATTGTCTGCTCCCTGGCAGTCAGTGCATGTCATAATGAGCCATTGAGCAGCCCTAACATGTGATTAGTGTATTACCCTTTGACTGTTTGAACGGCTAACTGGACGACCAGACACTTAGCATATCAAACTTCTATTATATAGGATGGAAGTTACATTGCTTAATACGATTATATAGGCCTCAGGTATATAACTCTATCATACTTCATCTGCATATTGCATTATGTGTTCACCTGACCGAGTCAAGTCTCCTTTCATTCCTATATTTTGAAACATTACCTAAGTGTTCTCCACCTGAGGGACGTCCTTTTGCTTCTCCACTTCCTCCTCGTCCAGCTCTCAGACTTCTTACATCACTTCTCTTACTTGATGGAAGTCCACTCCAACTTTGAAAAGATGGTTTCTTGCCATAGTCTACTTTGTTTTTTCCATCCACAGACTAAAATGAGTACACAAATAATATCAATACTACATAACATTTAAACTGAACAAATGAACAACTGCTTGAAACCTACAAATTACTGCAACTAAAATCAAGATCTACCTCAAATTCTTCTCCCAAACAAAGCATTTTCTTAAAAAATGACAGATCTTTTTCATGGTAAGTTTATGAAAAAATGTCATTACAAACAACCTCCCATTAAGGCATCCAACGGCCTCTAGTAATAAGGACTAAAATATCTCACATTCCAGGAGAAAACATAGAAACTTCTATCAAGTTTTATAATGGGCTTTTTATTGGTTTTCTGGAGAGAGAGGAAAGGAGAGGGATAGAGAGATGGAAACATTGATGATAGAGAAACCTTCTGATCAGGTTCTTCCTGAAATGTTCCATAAGGCTATCCAGCCAGCTCCCCTGGCATATGTCCTCACTGGCAATGGAAGAGGGGGCATCTTGGTTCATGGCTCAATTCTCAACCATTGTGCAACACTGACTGGACAACATGGATTACTTTTTAGAATGTGTATGTTACTTCATTTATGTTTTGCCAACTTTTCTTTTCATTTTTTCAGTGCACCCAGCTTACCTAAACTGTTTTGTTTTTAAAACAAATAATTCAATAATTCATTCAAAATGATTAGGCATTTTATTCTCTGTCTTCCTTACTTTTACTATTTATTCAGTTAAAATGACAGAAATAAAAATTCTCAGTATGACTACAATCTGTATGTACATATTTCTGATCTGTTTATCTATTCTATTTTTCAATAGGACCCTTACACTATTTTAGGTATTTTTACCTTACTACGCTGTTCTAAGTCAAATGTGTTCCTAAGAAAGCAACCCATCTTGAAGGGGAGAGCTGCTGTGACTAGAAGACCAGCCTCACCACCACCCATATGGTTCTCAGACATCACCCAGGAAACTAGAGCAACTCTGGCCAAAGACCTGCTATTGTGGCTACAGATCTTTGGACACCAGGACTCCAGGCACCCACTAGCTGCTGCCTCCTGTGCGGGTTGGAGTGCATGCCAGTCCCGCTGACACAACACCATGGCCACAGGCCCCAAAATTCTGGACCTGGGCTCTCCAGTGACAGCAAAAATGGGAATAAAAAGAAACAACCCACATAGTAAAGAAAAGAGGAATTGCCAGAAGAGGAAATAAACAAAACTGAGACATGCAGTATGTCACAAGAGGAATTCAGAATAAGGGTCATACAGGATGATTTAGAAATCCACAACTTATGTAAAAATCAAGGGGAAGTCAAAAATCATAACAGCTACCATAAAAAAAAAATCCATGATGGAAGGTTTCAACAGTAGCCTAGAAGAACAGCGAATCAAAATGGTGAGTTAGAAAACAGGGCAGACAAACACATCCTGAACAACTCAATTTGAATAGCAACTTGAGAAAAAATTAGTAATCAGGAGGTGATCCTAAGGAAGCTTTGAGGCAACATGAAAGGAAGTAACTTACATATAATAGAGGTGTCAGAAGGACAAGAAGAGAAACACGGACTAAGAAACCTATTAGAAGAAGCAATGACGAACCCTAACACTTGTTTGGCTCAGTGGATAGAGCATCAGCCTGTGGACTGAAGGGTCCCAGGTTCGAATATGATCAAGGGAATCTCCCTTGGTTGCAGGCACATTCAAGGGAGGAGGTATGCAGCAGGCAGCTGATTGATGTTTCTCCATCATCAATATTTCAATCTCTCTATCCTTCTCCCTTCCTCTTTTTAAAAAATCAATAAGTTATATTTAAAAAAAAAAGAAGAAATAATGACAGAAAACTTCCATAATCTGGGAAATTAAACTTTCACACAAGCACAGAGAGTTCCAAACAAGATAAATCCAAAAACAACTATACCAAGACATGCTGTCATTATAATGGCAAATGTTAACTACATCGAGAGAATCTTAACGCTGAAGAGAGTTACCTACAAAGTAACACTAAGGAGATTATCAAATGATTTCTCAACAGAAACACATCAGGCTAGAAGGGAATGGGAGGAAGTTTGCAAAGTGTTACAAAAGAGGGGACTGAATCCAAGATCACTACGTCCAGCAAGGTTATCATTTAATATTGAAGGGGATTTCAGGAACTTCACAGACAAAATGAACAAACAAACAAAAAAGGCTAAGGGAGTTTATCACTAAGAAGACAATAATGCAAGGAATGCTAAAGGGCCTGTTGTAAAAGCAGAAATAGATGGCGAAGAAGGCATAGAGAACAAAAATGGCTACAAAAACGCACCTACCAATAATAATATTAACCATAAATGGACTAAATGCTCCATTAAGAAGACATAGAGTGGCTGAAATGAAAAGAAATTATGACCCATATATATGTTGTCTAGAGGAAACCCACAACAGTACCAGGGACTCAGACAGACTGAAAGTGGAAAGATGGAAACATATTTTTCAAAAAAAAGGAAATGAAAAAAAAAAAAAAAAAGCTAGGGTAGCAATACTTATATCATACAACATAAACCTTAAAATTAAGGCCATAAAAAGGAATAAGGAAGATCACTTCATATTACTAAAGGAATCAAGACTACAGGATAATATAACTCTGGTAAACATATATGCACCCAATGCAGGAGCACCAAATACATAAAAAAAAAAAAAAAAAAAAAAAAAAAAAAAAAAAAAAAAACACTTCTGGAAAATATCAAGGGAGAGATCAAAAGCAATAAATCCATAGTAGGGAACTTTAATACCCCATTGATATCACTGGATAAATCCTCTAGAAAAAAATCAGCAATCCTAAAGAACTCACTAGATCAAATGGACTTAATCGACACCTTCATAACAAAGCTACAGAATGTATATTCTACTTAAGTGCACATGGGACATTTTCAAAGATAGACAACTTGAGACACAAATAAATTCTCTACAAATGCAACAAGATAGAATTCATAGCAAGCATCTTCTCAGATCACAATGGCATATCCTATCTAATAATAGCGTACCATGTAAATTACCATCACTCCGCTACGCCCAGGATTGGGCGGCGGAGGCTGGGGGGCGGGACTCAGGGTGGCCTATCCGGCCATTGAGAGGCACGGATCCACTGCCACTGAGCGGGGCTAAGCTGCTGTTGAGAGGCGCAGGGGGCGGGACTCCCGCCCCCTGTGCCTCTCAAAGGCCAGATCCGGGCCGCTGAGGGGGTCCCACCCCCTGCGCCTCTCAACAGCAGGGGAGACCCCCTCAGCGGCGGCGGACCATCAAAAGTGGGGGAGCGAGCTCTGGCCTCAGGCAGCGAGCCACGGAAACCCGGCAGAGGATGGAGAGCAGTGACGAGGAAGACATGGAGAAGCACCGCATCCACCTACGCCCCATCACTCTGCGCACACGCTGTACCTCCTGCCCTGTGAAGTCCGGGTTAACCGGCCCGCCCCTGTGGGGCGCTTTTTCACCCCGGCCATCTGTCAGGGTCCCGATGGACTCCAAGTGTCGTTTCGGGGCCGCAGTCTGAGGGGCGAGGAGGTGGAGGTGCCGTCTGGCCTGCTGGGATACGTGATGGTGATGGAAGAGCAGTCGGTGGGGAAGCAGGACTTTTCAGCGGGATCCGACAAGGAGGAGCAGGAGCCGGTGGAACCCCCGGAAGCGCTGGAGCGGGACTTCGACCCCTTTATTCGTGCCTCCCCCAGTTTCAGCCGCTTCACCCTGTGGGGCCTGGAGAGCATCCCTGGCCAGGATGCCAAAGTGCGTGCGGCCCTGACCTGGCCCAGCCTCTCCGAAGCGATCCATAAACAGGTGCCGCAGGACTGAGAACCAGCGCTTGAAACTGGAAGCCACCGATCCCTTCACCAGCTCTCCACTTTGCATCCACTGAGTCCACCACCCCAATAAATGAGCTCTTTCACAGCAAAAAACAAAAACAAAAACAAAAAAAACAAAAGTGGGGGACCTGGGTGCCTGTCTGCTCCGGCACCAGGCCTTTCAGAAGCCTCCGCCGAGCCGGAGGCTTCTGAAAGGCCTGGTCGGCGGAGGCTTCTGAAAGGCCTGGTGCACGAGTGGACAGGCACCCAGCTCCACCGTGAAAAGTGAAAGCATGTAGGGGACCCTACACGTGCATGATTCAATCATGCACTGGGCCTCTAGTTAGATATAAACTACTTTAAAAATCACAAAAATTCAAATACTTGCAGGCTAAACAGTATGTTATTAAACAATGTTTGTTTTATCAAAGAGATCAAAGAAGAGATTGAAAACACCCTAGAATCAAATAACAATCAATCAAAACACAACAATCCAAAACCTATGTGATGCACTGAAAGCAGTCATGAGAGGCAAGTTCATAACCTACCTCAAAAAACAAGAATAACTGGTAATAAATTAACTAACTCTACAACTGAAAACATTAGAAAGAGAACAACAAGAAATCACAGAATGAACAGAAGGAAGGAAATAGAAAAGATCACAGCATGAATAAATCACATGGAGACAAAAACCAAACAAACAATCAAACAAAACTGTAAAGAAAATAAAAGCATAACTACTAATTATTAATACAACCAAGAGCTGGCTATTTGAAAGGATAAACAAGACTGATGAACTGTTATTGAGGCTCACCAAGAAGCAAAGAGAGAGGACCCAAATAAACAAAATCAGAAATGAAAGAGGCAAAATAACAAAAGAACCCACAGAAATAAAAAAGGGTTATAAAAACATAGTATGAACAACTCTATTCCAACAAACTGGTCTACCTAGAACAAATAAATATATTCCTAGAAAAATACAATCTTCCAAAACTCAATCAGGAGGAATAAAAGGAATCTGAATAGGCCACTAAATGTGGAAAATATTGAAACAGTCATTGAAAACCTTCCAGGAAATCAAAACAAAACAAAACAAAAAAGCAAGCCCTGGGCTAGACAACTTCACAGGTGAGTTTTACCAAACATTCAAAGAAAAACTAAAACCTATCCTCCTCAGACTATTTCAAAGAAATTCAAGAGGAACACTTCAAAGCTCTTTCTATGAAGCCAGCATTACCATAATCCCAAAAGCAGATAAAGACACTAAAAGAAAGAGAATTACAAGCCAATATATCTCTGATGAACATACATCCTAAAATCCTCAACAAAATTCTAGCAAATCTGAACCAGCCTTACATTAGAAAGATAATACACCATGACCAATTGGATTTATTCCACGGATACAAGGATGGTACAAGATCCCCAAGTCAATTAAAGTGATGCATCACATAAACAATTTGAGATATAAAAAATCACATAGTCACATCAATTGATTCAGAAAAAGCATTTGACAAAACCCAACACGCTATTTTTGGTAAAAATTCCGAGCAAACTGGGAAGAGAGGTATCACACCGCAACATAATAAAACCCTTATATGACAAACCTACAGCCAACACCATACTCAATGGGCAAAAACAGAAACCATCTCCCCTAAGAACAGGAACAAAGCACGAATGTCCACTCTCAACACATCTCCTTGAAACAGTACTGGAAGTGCTAGCCACAGCAATAAGACAAAAAGAAGTAATAAGTGGCATTCCAACTGGAAAAGAAGTAAAACTGTCATTATTCAAGATGACATGATATTGTACATAGAAATCCCTAAAGACTCCATCAAATACTACTAGACTTAAATGAATTTGGCAAAATAGCAGGATGCAAAATTAACACCCAGAATTCTATGGATTTTGATACACCAATAATGAACTCACAAAAAGAGAAACTAAACAAACAACAAACATACAACAATCCCATTTACCATTGCAACAAAGAAATTAAGATACCTAGGAATAAACGTAACTAAAGAGGTAAAATACCTATACTTGGATAACTACAGGGCATTGAAAAAAGAGAGAGTAAGACAAACAAATGGAAGAATATACCATGCTCATGTATTGATAGAATCAACATCACTAAAATTGCCATACTATCCAAAGTAATCTACAGATTTGCAGTAATGCCCATTAAAATACTAATGGCATATTTCACAGACATAGAACAAAGTCTGCAAAAATTAATCCTAATATATAAAAAGCCAAGGGCCGCCAAAACCAAAACAAACAGACAGACTACTGAACAGCAGACTGCATGGGGCGACCAGGCCAGCAGGATTGTTATTGAGGGACAACCAAACGACTGAACAGCAGGCTGCAAGGAGTGATCAGGCCGGCAGGGGGGATAATGAGAAATGACCAACAACTGAACAGCAGGCTGTGTGGGGCAATCAGACCAGTTGTGGGGGGTAGAAGTTGGGGGCAACTAGGCCAGCAGGTGGGGCAGTGAGGGGTTTACAGATCAGTAGAGGTGGGCTTTTGGGTGTGACTTGATGAGTGGGGCGGGGAGTAGGGGGCGGACAGGCCTGCGGAGGTGGGCAGTTGGGGGCGACCAGGCCAGTGTTGGGGGGGGTGGGCAGTTAGGGGCAACCTGGCCAGCAGGGTAGACAGTTAAGAGCGATCAGCCCAGCAGGCAGAGGCGGTTAGGGTTCATCAGGCTGGAAGGAGGGGCAGTTAGGGGCAATCAGGAAGGCAGGCAGGTGAGCAGTTAGGAACCAGAGGTCCCAGATTATGTTAGGGTTGTCTGACTGCTGGTTTTGGTCCGATCCCCCCCGAGGAATCCCAGATTAGAGAGTGAAGCCTGGGCTGAGGAGGTACTCCCCCCCTGTGCATGAATTTCATGCACCAAGTCTCTAGAATGAAATTTAAAAAGACCCAGAATAGCCGAAACCGGTTTGGCTCAGTGGATAGAGCGTCGGTCTGCGGACTGAAAGGTCCCAGGTTCGATTCCGGTCAAGGGCATGTACATTGGTTGTGGGCACGTCCCCAGTGGGGGATGTGCAGGAGGCAGCTGGTCAATGTTTCTCATCGATGTTTCTAGCTTTCTATCCCTCTCCCTTCCTCTCTGTAAAAAATCAATAAAATATATTTTTAAAAAAAAAGACCCAGAATACCCACATTATGAGAAAGAAGAACAAAGTTGGCGGATCACAATACTAGTTATCAAGCAATATTACAAAGCCATTGTTCTCAAGCTGGCTGGTACTGGCGCAAGAACAGACATATATACTAATTGAACAGAACTGAGAACCCAAAATACACCCAAGCCATTATGCTCAATTAATATTTGAAAAGGAGGCAAGAGCATAAAGTTGAGTCAAGACAGTCTCTTCAAAAAATAGTGTTGGAGAAATTGGACGATACATGCAAAATAATGGAACTAGACCACCAACTTAAACCATACAGGAAAATAAATTCAAAAAGCAAAAAGGACTTAAACGTAAGATGGAAACCATAAAAATCTTAGAAGCACCTAAAAGCAGCAAAATATCAGACATATTTCATAGAAGTTCTTTACTGATGCAACTCCTAGGGCAATGGAAACTAAGCAAGAAATAAACACATGGGACTACATCAAAATAAAAAAACAAACGAAAAAATCCTCTGCAGAGAAAAAGAAACCATCAACAACACCAAAAAAAACAAAAACAAAAACAAAACAAAACAAAACAAAAAAACAGGAAAGCTCACTGCATGGGAGAATGGATATGCCAATGTTATATCCGATAAGAGCCTAATCTCCAAAATTTATAGGGAACTCACCCATCGAAATAAAAGGATGATAAACAATCCAATAAAAAATGGACATAGAACTTGAGTAGACCCTTTACAAGAGTGGACATATAGAAGACCAAGAGACTTATTAAAACATGCTCAAAGTCACTAATCTCTGAAGACATGCAAATCAAAATGACAATGAGATACCATCTCACAGCTGTCAGAATGGTTAACATCAACAAATCAACAAACAACAAGTGCTGGTGATTATGTGGAGAAAAAGGAACCCTCCTGCACTGTTGGTGGGAATGCAGACTTGTGCAACCACTGTGGAGAACATTATGGAGTTTCCTCAGAAAATTATGAAGGGAACTCCCATCTGACCCAGTACTCACCCTACTAGAGATATATACCAAGCAATGAGAAACACCAATCAGAAAGGATATATGCACGCCTTGTTTATAGCAGCACAATATATAATAGACAAGATTTGGAAACAGCCTAAGTGCCCATCAGCAGATAAATGGATTAAAAACTGTGGGGGTACACCTACATAACAGAATACTACGCTGTAAAAAGGAAAGAACTCTTACCATTCCAAAAAGCATGGAAGGACATTGAGGAAATTATGCTAATCAGAATAAGCTAGGCAGAGAAGGAAACATATCACATTACCTCGCTCATTTTTGGAATATAATGAATAACATAAACTGATCAACAAAAAAAGATCCAGAGACACAGAAGTGTGGGACTGACTGACTGTCAGACCTCAAAGGAAAGGCTGGGGGCATGGGGGTTGGTAAGAGATCAATGAAAAGTCTTGTATGAATGCAAATAAGCATAACCAATGGACACAGACACTACGGAAGTGAGGGCATGTGATGGGGGGGGGTGGGTAGCCAGGGAGATCACAATGGGGGGGGGGGAATGAGACATATAGTAGGTGTAATACTTGAAACAATAAAGAATTTAAAAAATGAGTTCCTCGATATACACCTTTTAAATATAGTACTTTGATTATCATACACTAGAGGCCCAGTGCTCAGATTTGTGCATGAGTGGGGTCTGGCCGGCCTGGACCCAACTGAGGCAGGTTGGGGCCAGGCCTGTAGGGAAGAGGAGATGGTGGGAGGTTGGCCAGCCATCCCACACAGATATGGGCCAATCAGGCCTGGGCTGGCCGGGGGGAGGGGCTGCAGGAAGTTGGCTGGCCAGACCTGCACCCTATTGGGTAGGGGGTTGAGAAGGGGTGTGGTCAGACAGGGGGAAGGGCCATAGGGGAGTTGGCTGCCAACCCCACTCCCAGATTGGGCCAGTTCGCTGGTCACAGTGGGCGTATAGCAACCAGTCGTTCTGGTCATCACAGACGCTGGATTTTTACATATATATATATATATATATATATATATATATATATATATATATCATTCCCAATCTCCCAATAATTTTATGATGGTTGATTTTTTAGCCAAATCAACATAACTAAACATAATTAAGCCATTGTAATTGCTCCACATAAAACTTTTTGGATGTCTGACACTATTTTTGCAAACCAATCTGAAGCCATGTATTCCACCACGATGTCTGGCAATGATGAGCCCTGACACTACACTAAACAGCCACAAGACACAGTTCCCACCTTAAGGAATCACTTGAGGTTTCTGGGTCCAAAATATTTCCACATATGTATGCACCACTGCCTCCTTCCCAATGTTTGAGATTCAGCAAATAGACCTTGACCCCCTTAATTTTATAAATAAAAACACTACCTCCTGATCATACTCCCTCTACAAATAATTACCTCCCATATTTTCCTCTTATCTTTTTTGTGCATGATTTTACTCATTTACTTTTCCTTGAATATTTCTTATTTTTACCATAGAAAATAAGTGCACAATAAATGGGGATTTTGTCTTATTCAGAATCATTATGCAGCACAGTGTGTAGGCTACTAAATGCCACTTGCAAGAAGACATCTATCTAATAATACGGTAATATGCAAATTGGCCAGGATGCCATCACATAACAACACATCAGCAGGCTGTGTGTGCAGCAGTGGCTAGAAGGCAGAGATTTGTAGTGTCTGGGACAGGGCCGGGAATAGGGGCCTGGCTGAGGGTGGCCTGTACTCTCCACATTGCAAGGGTTGTGAGCACACCCACTGGCTGCTGCTGATTGCCCAGAAGGACAAGCGGCAGCAGAGACATTCTGCAGGGAAATCTCTGCACCAGGAGCAAAGGCTAGTGAGGGAAAGCCCAGTATCGAAGGCAGGTGAGTGAGTGAAAGCCCAGCAAAGGCAGGTGAGGGACAGTCTGAGCTCAATGGTAAAGAGCTCTCGGCCTGGCCTCACACAACCTTGGCTTCCAGCCCCACAGATCAGGGGTTCTGAGAAGGGCAACTCCTTCCTGCAGCTCCGCAAACTCCCAGGTCGCGTCAAACACCTCTTTTTCAGGGTCAGGAATTGGTGGTGGCCTCCAGGTGTCCAGGCAACCAATGTGGGGCATTTCCTCTAGCAGTTGGACTAAGTTATCCAGGGATGGAGGGAGACCTTCACCCTCCTCTGCAGCGAGAACCCTGTAAGATGCGATCTGCCCATCACCAGAAGAGTGCACCCTATTGGTTATGTACGGGGAAGCTCATGGCTGATAGCCACTGCCACTTGCACAGGGCTAACCCGGGGCTCCGACTAGCCACTAATGGCCACTGCTGTTTTCCCAGTTCCGGCCAGGTGCTCCGGCAAGCCTTTGATGGCTGCTGCCACTGCGAGGGCTCCAGGCTCAGGCAATGAGGGCCGGGTGAGGCTCAGGCAAGCCACAGTGGCTGCAATGGTCGAGCCTCAGGCAGCCTTGGGGCCGGCTATGGCAACAGGAGAAGCATGATGGGGGTGTTGCCTTCACTGATCACAGGGTCACCTCCCCCAGAGGGAGGTCAGAGGCAGCAGCAGTGAAGGGGTGATGGGGGCAGTGCCGATCTCTGATCAGCTGGTCGCCTCCCACAGAGGGAGGCCAGATTGCAGCTTATGGCCCCTTCCATCAGTAGGGCATCGCTTGATGAGTTTAGGACTGTGAGAAGGGGCTGGCAGGGATGAAGGACCCCACTCCAGTGCACAAATTCTGTGTACCAGGCCTCTAGTCTATATATATATATATATATATATATATATATATATATGGCTAAGTGAATGTCCAACTGTCCAACTGGTCGGTATTATGTGCATGGGGGAAGATGCTCAATTCAGGAGCTGCTGAGCTGTGGTGACTTGGCAGCTGGAGTTTTTTGGTGATGCACCAAGAAACTAGAGAGGAGGGAGCCTGATTCCAGGGTGCGTTACCTGAGAACCACCCTCTCACAATCTGGGACCCTACGGGGATGTCGGAGCCAATTTTGGCCTGATCCCCACAGGCCAGGCCTAGGGATCCCACCTGCTGGGGGGAAGCCCGCTCACTCTGCACATGACTTTGAGCCATGCACCACCTCAGGTGCTGCTGAGCTGGGAGGGATTTCGGAAGGTTGGTTCCAAGGCATGTCTGGCCCATCTTGCCCACTCCAGCCCAGCAACCACCTTCTAATTAATTCCCTTTCAATGGGCAGGAATCCGTGCACTGGAACACTAGTTTAGGAATGATATATACACAAAGTACATTTTCTTGTGCTTAGGACCTAGGAAAAACATCAACTATTCTTCATAAATCAAATAAATGAACTTCTGAACTCAACAAAAATCATGAGCCAAATCCAACTATTGGCTGCCACCCAACCTTAAAAGATAAAGGTAAACAGGTCAATATGTACTGACCTTCTTCAAAGTACCATAAACCAAGCTCTCCAAATGAAGGATAGGGACATAAGTGAGTTATGTACTAGAAGTCACTGAAATATCAACAACTTAATATATGTTATTATGAGTATATACACAAATTAACTAAATATAAGATTAAAAAATTGTAGCAATTGCCTGTCACCATAACCATTATTGCTTGTCTCATTTTCGGTTCGTATAAGTGTGTTTCTAATAGCACATGATCTCACTCATATAGGGGAAATAATGCACAACATAGACTGATGAACAAGAAAAGACCCAGAAACAAGGAGGCATGGATCAGAATGTCGGGCCTCGGAGGGAGGGTAGGGAAGAGTGGGGGTAAAGGGGGAGATCAACCAAAGGACTTGTGTGCAGGCATATGATCCTAACCGGCGGTTAAGGACAACAGGGGGGTGGGGGCATGTGTGGGGACGGGAGTGGGATGGGAATGGGGGAACGAGGACAAATATGTGATACCTTAATCAATAAAGAAATTTAAAAAAATTGTAGCAAAAGCACAAACTCGGTTATTAATGTAGAAATCCGCATATGTTTCCTTGTCCTGGGGAAGAGTGATTCTTAATAAATCCAAAAGAACAAGGCTAAAATAATGGTAGGATGTATTGGAAATGTTTGAAAATATAATAGAAACAAAGAATATATGTACCCAAAAGAGACCATAATGGAGTGACTTTCAGAGATACTTGTACAAGTACCGAGAACTTGGAAGGAAATAGGACACACTTGCATTTGGCTAGACTTTAAGATCAAAGAAGAATAAGACTATTTCCTTCACTCATACATTAAAGACTCAATAAAAGGAACTCCCATTCCCTACTATAAAATAAATCTCATTCCCTACTATAAAATAAATCAAAACATAATATATATACTTTTTTTTAACAAAAATCAGTCTGGTTGCACGATTTAAAAATAATTAACCTTGCAGAAACTGGTTTGGCTCAGTGGATAGAGCTTCGGCTTGCGGACTGAAAGGTCCCAGGTTCGATTCCAGTCAAGGGCATGTACCTTGGTTGCGGGCACATCCCCAGTGGGGGTTGTGCAAGAGGCAGCTGTTCGATGTTTCTCTATCATCGATGTTTCTAACTCTCTATCCCTCTCTCTTCCTCTCTGTGAAAACTCAATAAAAAATATAAAAAATAAAAAAAACACATAATTAACCTCAGAAAATTTAGGTGCAGGAAGGAAGGTCAATTAGTTATGACACATCCCATCTACTTGATCACATCATTTCCTGTCTTCAAGAACTGAATACCTAGCCCAGCTGCTGTGACTCAGAAATGGTTGAGCATCCAATTGTGAGTCTGGAGGTTACCGTTCCATTCCTGGTCAAGGGACAAGCCCCGGTTGCTGGCTCAATACCCAGTGGAGGACCAGCAGAAGGCAGCCGATCAATGATTCTCTCTCATCATTGATGTTTCCATCTCTCTCTCCCTCTAACTTGCTCTGTGAAATCAATACAAATACATTTAAAAAATGAATACCAACTTGAGGGTAAAGGCACTACACATAGCAACTTTTCAAGACCTTTTCCGCAAAGTAATGGGAAGTCATCTATTCCAACTTGTCTTTGTGAACTTCTTTAAAGCTAAGAAATGTTTGCATCAATTGCATTAGCTTTTTACCAACAGTGTCCTGATTTATGTTGTCATTGTCTTTCTGGGGTGGGAAGGCTGTTCTAAATTAGCAAGGTCTTTAAAGGCTTAAAGCCCAATTATATTTGTATTCCTATACTAAAGTAACTAAGTTTAATGTAGTATTTTGCTTTGCGAAAAAGACATCTCAACATCCTTCCAATCCAACACTCGAGCACTTGTGTGACAAAAAGAAAACTGATGGCTAAATAATCATGGCTCATATGGCATTATCGAACTTTGAAAATGAGAAGACAGAAACCTGGAAATACTATTACTTGAATCACAGTGCTAAATTTTATTAAAATACTTACTTTTCCATTCATTTCTTTGGTGGCATCTATAGTAGAATCTTCAGGATTCTCAAAGGTAATGAAAGCAAAGCCTCTGGACTTGTTTCTTGCTCCATCCTTTATCAAAAGTACTGGAATTTACAATGTTAAATGTCACATGTCACATAAAATATAACCTATTAGAGATTTTCAGTCTCTAAGTTTTTCAGAAATTCTCTCAGAGGCTCTTAATTTGGTATAATGGACACAGTATAGTACCAATCTTCTGAAACCTTTTGTAAAAAGAAAACTCACAACATTTTGCATCTTCATTACCTTCCCAAAAATCTACAGGGAATAAATACCACAGTTAAGCTATCTTATGACATTCCATGAATTATCGCCACAACAAACTCACAATGTCTTACTTTTCCTTCTTATTACCTGGGATTGCAAGGAGCTAAGACTGATTCCTGGGAAAGTGGAATAGAGAACCTGAGAGAAGAAAACCAAGCATGGCCAGTTTGAACAGCTTGCAGAAAGACCTTAATCTTCCCCAGCCAGGGACACTTGAGAACAAATGGCTAACACGTCTCTTCCCACATGAGAGACTAAATAGCTAAGTCAGCCTGGGTCTGCTAAGGCATGAGTGGAGAAGGGGAATGAAAAGAAGGGTGAGTTTTGTCTTCCCTACTGAACAAACCAGCTTGCTGTCTTGGGAAAGGGGGAAAAGAGGAGTTTATCTCAGTCACTAAGCAAAGATGTCAACAGTCTTGGGAACTGCCAAGATAAAAATTGTCAGACATTCTCATCAACTCTGAGACAGCCACAACAAGTAAAAGGAGACCTTGATATGCAGTCTGTGCCCAAGATACTGGAACCTTGAAACCTATAGAATGAAGGGTTTATAAAACCCCCTGAATCTCACTGGGCAAGCCAGGGTAGTTAAGAGCACACCTGTGCTTTACCAAAGGTGAAATTCCATAGACTTGCCCGCATTGCCTTTTTAATAAATTTGCTAGCTTTGCTTCTTTACAAGGTTCCTTATGGTACTACAAGGCTGCTTCCTAACACTCTGCTGAACTTTTTCTCATGTACATGCCAAGAACTGAGGGAGAGGCGGGAAGTTCTCTCCCTTCCACTCAGGGTGCTGTCCAATAACATCCTCTCTGGCTTTTGGGGTGTCCTAAAACAAAATGTTTAACTCATTGCTAGAAGTGCTTTCACAACTGAATAGGGAGAAGGAAGTTTTCCTAATACTTTGAAGAAGAAAAAATAGTCGCATCATATGTGGCCAATATTACTATTTGCTATATGTTTAGTCTGAGCAGGTAGGCATTTTGATTCTAAGACATACCTTCTCTTAAGGGACCAAATTTCCCCAACATCGTTTCAAGAGTTTTTGCATTGCTCCGTATATCCAGGCCTCGTATAAACAGCTTCCTAAGTCTCTCTACTTCCACCATTGTGCTGTAAATGGTGAAAAATAGACACATAGCAAAACATTAGTTATAAACCAAAGAATATCATTTTTATTAGACTGCCTTTCAAATATTCAAGTGAAGCAACATACATGAGCTTACTTTTAAAAATATGTATTTTTATATTGTATCCTTAATATTGTTGAGAATATTACTGGAACCTCTGTCCCCATTTGGCCACCAAAGTCCCACTCTGCCCTGTGTCAGCCCCACCCTGGCCCTTCAATATCCTTCATCAGTCTGTTTCCATGCCTCTGGTTCTATTTTATCCGTCCAGCGATTCTGTGATTGAATTTCACATATAAGTGCATGCAATAATGAGAGATCTGTCCTTCTCTGACTGCCTTAGTTCACCTAACATAATAATCTCTAGGATTCATGCTGTTTCTAAGGGAAAGAGAGCCTTGTTCTTTACACCTACATAGTGTTCCAATTGTGCAAACATAGCACAGCTGCGTGGCTTGTGGGTGTGTCGGAGGTATGGTCAATTTGCATATTTTTCTATTATTAGATAGGATGTGTAAGTTGTGATCTAGATTAATTTTTTCTGCGTATATCTGTCCAAATTTTGCAACACCATTAAATGAAGACACTGTTTTCACTCCATTGTATTCCCTTTTACCCTTTGTAAAATATTAATTGAGCTTAATGGCTCTGGGTGATTTCTGGAGTCTCTGTACTGTTCCATGGATCAACATGTCTGTTCTTCGTATATAAACGAAGGAGGCTCTTTTATTAGCAATGGCTTTGTAGTATAACTTGATACCCAGTACAAGTACAAAATTGTGATCCCCCTACAATTTTGTTTTCCTTTCTCAAGATTTCTGTGTGAAATCAGTCTTCATTGGTTGCTTATGCATTTTTCCAGTATTTATTTTAGATCTCTGAAATAAGCCATTGTTATTTTAAGAGAGATTGCTTGGGGCCTACAGATTTCTTTGGGTCATACGGACAGTTTAAAGATGTTAACCCTTCCTATCTATGAACATGGTAAATGCTTCCATTTGTTCGCATCTCTTTTTGCAAGCACCTGTAGTTTTCCGGGTACTGGTATCTACCTCCTTGGTTCAGTTCATACCTAAGTATCTTAGTATTTTGTTGCAATGGTCAGCCATACTTTTTCTTATTTATTCATCCTGTGACTTCATTATTTGTTTATAAAAATGCCACCGATTTATGCATGTTAATTTTATATCCAGCTATTTTGCCTAACGTATTGGATAAATGTAACAGTTTTATGATGGAGTCTTTAAGGAATGCCATGTACAAAAGGAGTGCATGTAAGGAGTGCATGTCATCTGTAAAGAATGGCAGTTTTGTAACCTAGAGCACAAAATGAGCACTGGTCTAACCAACAAATGCTCCATTTTTCAAGACAAGATTCCATTGGGAAAATATGGTAACTTTGAGGTACAGTGTTCAAGAGTTCACTCTTTTGAAATGCACTATTTTGCCTAAATAAGCAGCTAGGGGATGTGTCGGTAGGTTCTGGACTTCAAAAATCTAGTAAATATCTACATATCCATATATACACATACACACATATCTATATCTATATCTATATCTATATCTATATCTATATCTATATCTATATCATCTATATCTATATCTATATCTATATCTATATCTATATCTATATCTATATCTAAAGATTTTTTTTAATCCTCACTGGGACATATTTCATCCTTTCATTTCCAGAGAGAGTGCAAGAGGAGGAAGAGGGAGTGAAAGAGAGAGAAAGAAGAGAGAGAGAAAGAGAGAGAGAGAGAGAGAGAGAGAGAGAGAGAGAGAGAGAGAGAGAGAGAGAAAGAGAAAGAACACACCTAGATTGGTTAGCTGCCTCCCCCGGGACCCCACTGAGAGTGGAGATCACCTTTCAACATGAGTACCTGCCCTTGACAGGCAATGCAACCCCTCACCCACCCAGCAATCTCTAACCAGAGTGACAACTGCCCAGGGAAACAGCCATTAACCTAAGTTTCCTTAAAGAAAAAACATTCCTTGACAGCACTTGCCATTATCTAGGGTCAATAGCACTGTTAAAAATTCTTAAAGTCCGTTTCTACTTCCAAAAGTATGAAAAAAATAAATCCTTGCTAGTCCTACTTAAAGTCCATTTCTACTTCCAAAAGTATGAAAAAAATAAATCCTTCCTTTCAAAAGGAAGTTAGAGACTGCAATGGGCAAATTTAAAGGGTGCTTATTTGTGTTGACAGGTTAGGGCAAACACTAGTTAAAGGGAAAGATGAATTTTATTGCCATCTTTAAGCAGAATGAGCCAGTGAGAGAAAGACAAGTATCACATGATCTCACTCATATGGGGAATCTAATGAACCAAATAAACTGATGTCCAAGAAGAGGCGGGACACACAGAAGCATGGAACAGACCTTGCCACAGCACAGGGAAGGCGGGGGAGGGTGTGTGGGAGGGAAGAGCTGAACCAAGGAATTTGTATGCATATATGCATGACCCTTGATCACAGACAATAGCTGGGTGAGGTGGGAGTGGTAGAGGCATGGCGGGGTGGACCAGAAGAGGTCAATGAGGGGAAAGGGGGACATATGTACTCCTCCCAACAGTAAAGGCTTTACAAAAATTTGAGGACGCTTCTGCAACCATTGGACATTTTGAAACGAAAGGACCACAGGGGTTGTAGGTGTGCTGAGGATATTTTTGAATCTTTCCAGGTCTCTGAGAAAACCAGGACAAAGCAAACTTAAAAAAACAAATTGGGACCGTGCATTGGGCCCCAGGAGCACCTGCTGTGGGTGGCAAGCTAAGCCCACTCACCCCGGAAACAGAGAGCACAGGAGCGCAGCCCACGTGAGCTCTTAGCCTGCGTGGGCTCCCCACCAAGCATTCCCTTCCCCAGCCAGCACCTCAGCATTCTGCCCCTCCCTGCCAGCCCCTCACCCAGGGCACAGCCTGGGATCTTCACCCGCTCTCCTTCCCTGCCTCCAGAGGACACATGATGGGGAGAGCAAAGGGCGTTTTCTGGAAACAAGCCTCTGCACAGGCGTCCTCCATGCCCCTCCAGGTTGACATGGGGACTTCCTGGGCCTTCAGACAGGAGATAGCCAGACAGGAATCAGAGTGTCAGTTACCCACATCTCCCTGTACCAGGGACAGCACAGCTGGGCGTCTCCTCCTCCTCGGGATGACTTTGTATATTGCCCCCAACATTCTGAGGCCCTCACCTCTCTGTCCTCATGCAGCCGGAGGCCAGGCTCAAAGCTCCGCTCAGAGAGGCGCCCCTCTAATTCTGAGAACAGCCTGGCTCAGGAAGTAGGGGGGCTGAGAGGCCAGGATGTTATCAGAGAGGAGCTGCACAGGCCAAGGGGCGGGAGGGAGGGACCCCTGCACACTGCTGGCGGGAAAGAGGACCTCCTGGGCAAGGATGCAAGGCCTGGAGACCAGCATTTGCTGTCCGCCTCTCTCAGGGCATCTGTCCGCTACCTGCCTGTGTGCATATCATCTCTGGTCACCCATCCATCCTCTGCCCTGCATGCATCATCTCTTTACCCAGGATCTGCCCTGGCTGCCAGCCACCACGCGGCACCCACCTGCCATCCTCTGTCATTACTCATCTACCTCTCACTCGTCAGTTGTTAAGGTTAGTAATCCTGAGCCACTTTGCGCTGCTGTGAGTTTCTCTTTTCACCCAGGGGTCCCAGTCCTCCTGTAACCGGACAAACAATAGGTGCGTGCTGCCTGTCACTACTCGAGCGATGAAGCAGAGACAGGGTTGAATCATATATGAGCGTTTATTCCAAAACGGCCGACATTATGTGAGAGCATCAGGTTAGCCACAGAAATCTGCTCTGCATCCAGCATAATCCAGTTGCTTCTATAGTAAAAGTACAAAGGAAAAGTAGGCAAAAGGGCAGTTTACACCTATGCAAAAGAACTAGGGGCCTTCAAAGGGCTTAGAGAGAGATATGCAAGGGTTGGGGTTACATGGGGAAATAGCCAAAAGGAGTGCCACATGGGCAGTTAACAGGTAAGCAGGCTGGAGAACTGCAAAGACCTGCAGGTATGCAAAAGGGCTGGGGACCTTCAAAGGGCTGGCAACTCTGGATTCTGCAGCAAAGTTTTTCATCTTTCCATGAGAATAGGCAGGTGAATGGGGAGGACGGGCTGCTTCTCCAGATCAGCTGCAGCCAGGGTAGAAGGCGCCTTCTGTAATCAGAATAAAACAATCATGGTTAACAGAGCATGATTCCCATTTCTTTCAATACTAGCTGGTTCACAATAATTCTATTGTTGCACCCTTTCACTTCGTTTGATACCGGCCGATTCTCCTCTCCCAGTGGTTGTACTCTCTGAGTCATAACAATGCTCTGTGTGCAGGCTTAGCTGACCTGTGTCTGAAGAAAGAGTTGCAGTCATGCCCCTGGATGGGGCAATGAATGCATGAGCCTCACCTGCCTCACTTTATGGGTAAGGCAGACGCTGCTTCCTGGAAAGTTCCAGGCGTATTGCCACCACAAGGCCTTTGCCCATACAGAGTCTGCTCCCCTGAGGGCCAGGATACAACTGCCTGCTTCATTGATCCTGCTGCCTGGGTGTGGGGGTAGGTGCTGTGTGGGACAGAGACAAGGGAGGGGCTCTCCATGCCCAAATACTCCTGTTGGGATTACAGTCACAGTGTCTGTGTGCTGCTCTGAGCTCATCCCCTGTAATCCTCCTCATGTCCTTCATCCCTGAGCACTGCACATTTCCCTTTTTCCAGACACTGAAGCTTAGAGATGGGCATTTACTAGCCCAAGGTTACACAGCATTTGAACTGCGGTGTGGGAACTGAGCTAAGTCCTAAGGGCAGAGTCTGTGGTTGCTGTACCCCCAGATGTCCCACCTCACAGAGGAGCAGCACTCATGGTCAAGATGAGGGTGTGCCTTTCGGCATAGTATCCCCTACCAGCCACCGCATCCTGGCAGAAACCCTGTCTGGCACAGAGGACATCCACTTCCCCATTTTCTGCTGAGCTTGAGCACAAGCGGAGGGCCCACAGAATGAAAATCATAGCCAACTGCATGTGGTGGTGAGAGAAGGCCACTGGGCCCAGGCCTTTAAGACATCCCAGCATATGGTGTCTTCCCAGTCCCTGCTTCTTGTTGGGCAGGGTCAGTTTCCGTTGCTAAATACTTTGACCCTCAGTCTGGGGCACAGCAAGGCCTGGCAGGGTGATTAGGAAAGATGGCCATCATGTCTGCGGGAGGGATGAGCAAGGAGCAGAGGTACAGGAGATGGGTAGGGGAATGCTGGGGGGCCCTGGGCTTTTGGAGAAGCAGTGAGCAGATCTCCCTTTGATAAGGGCAACAGCACCACTCTGAAAACTAAAACTGGGGCTCAGTACCATAAGGACCCACTCAGGCCTTCAGCTGTGTCAGCAGCCTCTGTCATATCCCCTGCCAGATCGAAACCTGTGCTGTGGCCTGCAGCATCTCCATCTCTTTTTCCCTTACATATTGGTGCACTGGGAGTTTCAATCACTTTTTGGAGCTTGAAGAATTTTTTCAATGTTGTTTTTTTTATACTTAGGCCGAATAATGTATCTTTGTGTTTTATTGTTGCTAATCCACACTAGAGGACCTTTTTCCATTGTTGTCGTTTTTCAACCGAGAGTTGAAATCAGAGAAGGGGAGTTTGGAGGGATTGAGATGTGTGTGTGTGTGTGTGTGTGTGAGAGAGAGAGAGAGAGAGAGAGAGAGAGAGAGAGAGAGAGAGAGAGAGAGAGAGAGAGAGAGAGAGAGAGAGATCACTTGGTTAATTACAACCCAGGGACATACCCTTGACCTGGAATTACACCTGCTTTCCTGAAGTGCCCAGGCCAGGGCTCAAACCACTTAGGCACACCAGCCAGATGGGGTATTTTAACATTTTTTAATCAGACACAGCATTTGACAGCGTGAAGTATAGAATAATATGAAGGCCAGAAATCAACCCATTTCTAGAAAATGTGCCTCGCTCTTTATTCATAATCAATTATTTAAGTTAAAACATTAATCTTCAGCTGTATTTTAAATAAATGTAATCTTTCTTGCCTACCTCAGCATTACTGACATCTCTTTAGCACAGGCAGATAAAAGCATACTTTCTCCCAATATTTCAGACTTTACTATGGTCATGTCATACTGAAATAAAATTATTCGGTATGAGGTTCAAGATTAGACGATGACGACAGGCAGGAAGGCAGGGAGGGAGAGAGTGTGAGAGGGTGAGGGAACAATAGAGGAGAGTGCAGACAGGTGTGGTGTGTGTGTATGAGCTAGGGACAGTTAGATTCTGTAGGTTCTCCAAGGGGCTGCCAAACCGGGCAGTCTTAGACAGTGGAGCCCCGCACAAAAAGCAGACACTTCTGGGCGGCCAGTGAGTGCTGAGAGACCACACTATCTTGAGAAACAGAGCTGCTTGAGACTAGGATCCTGGCCTCAGCACCACCCAGCCGCATCTCAGAAGCAAACCAGGACCCTGCAGCCACTGGGGACAGAGACCTGTGACCACAACTGCAGACCCACAGACACCAAGAATCCAGACTTCCCTGCCTCAGATTTCTGTGAGTCAAAGAGCCTATCCCCCTCCCTGCAGGATTGCAGATAGCTCCATAGTAACTGATAGACCCGCCCCTCGCTCAGGCTGCTGTGTCCATATGGGAATTTAAGCCTGGGCATGCAGAGAGACTGGAATCTGCTCCCTGCAACAAAATCAGGCGAACAAACCTGAAGCCCAGGCAGGGCAGCAGTGCCACCTGACTTCGATTCTGGGCAAGTGCACACCGAAGTCTGTTTTCCGCAGTGCAGGCACACCACAGTGCTACTGTGCAGCCCAGTCCCCCATGGTGACCGGAACCCAGATTCTCCCAGCAACAGGCAGCACTGAGCACCACTCACTAGACTCTGTTTATTACCGTGTGCACCTGGAATCCCTGACTCAAAGCGCATTCACGCTAAGAGCCAGTGACTCCAATTCTTGGTGCATGCGCACACAGGGACCCTGATCCTCAACAGGAAGCCGCACGAGGAAACAGAGTCTCTGGTACTAGAATCTTGGTGCAGACACAGGGAAACTTTGACTTCTGGCATGCGCCAGGGGACTCATTTTCAGCACACGCCAACAGCTCGGTGCAGGCGGGATCCCTGATTCTAGGTGCGCACATGAGACCACACTGAATGCTGGTAACACTGAACCTGGACAAGCCTGGTTCCCACCAACCCACGGCAGCCACACGTCCTAGTGCCGGAGCACTTCAGTGACACTCGGGTGGTGCAAAGCTCCCACAGCATATGGCCCAGGTCCACGCAACTCAAACTTTCAACCTTCTGGTGATAGTCAGAATGGGGAGACAACACAATCCCCAGAGGAAAAAAAAAATGAGGAGTCACCAAGAAAGGAAATTAGTGAAATTTAAGCATGCAACATGACCGAATAGTAATTCAGAGTAATGGTCATGTAATTCATACATCGAATGGATGAGAAAATCAACAACCTATGCAAAATCAGGAAGAAATGAAAAGTGATGTAGCTACAATCAAAAACACCATGGAAAGTTCAACATTAGACTAGAAGAAGCAGAGGACCAAATTAGTGAGTTATAAGATAGGTACAGAACAAGCTCAATCTGAACAGCAACTGGAGAAAAAAAAAATAAAAAACAGGAGGAAATCAATCCTAAGGCAGCTTTGGGACTACATGAAACGAAGTAACATATATATAATAGGGCTGCCAGAAGGACAATAAGTGCAGCAAAGATTAGAAAATCTATTTGAAGAAATAATGACATAAAATTTACAGGATATGGGGAAGAAAAAAGTTACACAAGTACAGAGAGTCCCAAGCAGGATCAATCCCAAAAGGCCCACACCAAGACACGTTATAATTTCAATGGCAAATATTAACAACAAAGAGAGAATCTTAAAGGTGGCAAGACATAGACAGAGAGTTACCTACAAAGGATCCCCCACCAGACTATCAAATGATTTCTCAACAGAAACACATCAAGCTGGAAGGGAATGGGTAGAGGTATACAAAGTGATGTAAAGCAAAGGACTGAATCCAAGAATATTCTACCCAGCAAGACTATTAATCAAAACTGAAGGGAAAATAAGGAGCTTCACAGATAAAGAAAAGGCTAAGGGAGTTTATCACCACCAAATCAGCAATGCAAGAAATGCTAAAGGGAATACTGTAAAAACAAGAAATAAAAATGTAAGAAGGGACACAGACACAAAAATAGTTATGACTATAAACAAGTACCTTTCAGTAAAAACTTTAAACATAAATGGACTAAATGCTCCTATCAAAAGACATCGAGTGTCTAAATGGATAAAAAAATACAACCCATATATATGCTGTCTATAAGAGACCCACCTCAGAACAAGGGACTCACACAGACTGAAAGTGAAGGGATGGAAAAATGTCTTCAGGCAAACGGAAATGAAAAAAAATCTGGGTAGCAATACTTATATCTGACAAAATAGACCTCAAAGTGAAGGCCAATAACAAGAGATAAGGAAGGCCACTTCATAATACTAAAGAGATCGATAGAACAACAGGATATAATCCTGATAAACATACATGCACCCAACGCAGGAGCACTCAAATAAATAACAAAACTCCTGGAAGATATCAAGGGATAGATCGACAACAATACAATCATAGTGTGTGATTTTAATACACCACTGACATCACTCAATAATTCTTTTAGACAAAAAATCAGCAAGGACACAGCAATTGTAAATGACTCACTAGATCAGATGGACTTAGCTGACATCTTCAGAACATTTCACCCCATATCCTCAGAATATACATTCTTCCAAGTGCCCATGGGACAATTTCAAAAATAGACCACATATTGGGTCACAATCAAAGTCTCCCCAAATTCAAGAAGATTGAAATCATACAAAGCATCTTCTCAGACCACAATGCCATAAAATTAGTAATAAATTACAATAAAAACAATTCAAAAATCTAAAACAAATGGAAGCTGAATAGCATGTTATTAAATAATGACTGGGTTACCAATGAGATCAAAGAAGAAATTAAAAGCATCCTGGAAACTAATGACAACAAAAACACAACAATATAAAATTTCTAGGACATAATGAAAGCAGTCCTGAGAGGGAAGTTTATAGCTCAACAGGCCTACCACAAAAACAAGAAAAAATGGTAGTAAAAAATCTAACTCTACAACTCAAAGAATTAGAAAGAGAGCAACAAGAAAAGGCCAGAGTGGGAATAAGGAAGGAGATAATAAAGTTCTGAGCAGAAATAAATGACATAGAGACAAAAAAAACAATACAAAAGATCAATAAAAACAAAGAGCTAGTTCTTTGAAAGGATAAACAAGGCTGATGAACCTCTAGCCAGGCTCACCAAGAAGAAAGAGAGAGGACCCAAATAAACAAAATGGGAAATGAGAGAGTCAAAATAACAATAGACTCCACAGAAATACAAAGAATTATTAAAAAATACTATGTATGAAGAACTCTCCTCCAACAAACTAGACAATCTGGAGGAAATGGACATATTCCTAGAAAAATACAACCTTCGAAAACTCAATCAGGAAGATTGAAAACATCTCAATAGGCCGATAACTATGGAAGAAATTGAATCAGTTATCAAAAAGCTCCCAGCAAACAAAAGCCAGGGGCCACATGGCTTCAAAGGGAGTTATACCAAACATTAAAGGAAGAACTAAAACCAATGCTCCTCACACTATTCCAAAAAAATTCAAGGGGAAGGAGCACTTCCAAACTCCTTCTATGAAGACAGCATCACCCTAATACCAAAACCAGCTAAAGACAACACAATGAAAGAGAAATATAGGCCAATATCCCTCATGAACATGGATGCCAAAATCCTCAACAAAATTCTAGCAAATCAGATCCAGCAGTACATCAGAAAGATCATACACCATGAACAAAGAGGATTTATTCCAGGGATGCAAGGTACAATATCTGCAAATCAATAAACATGATATATCACATGAACAAATTTAGAGATAAAAATCACATAATCAGATCAATTGATGCAGAAAAAGCATTTGACAAAACCCAACACTCCTTCTTGATAAAAACTCTCAGCAAGGTGGTAATAGGAGGATCATACCTCAACATAATAAAAGCCATATATGAAAATCCCACAGCCAACATCATACCAATGGGAAAAAACTAAAACCATTTTCCCTAAGAACAGGAACAAGACAGGGATGCCTACTTTCACCACACCTGTTCAACATAGGACTGGAAGTACTAGCCATTGCAATCATACAAGAAGAAGAAATAAAAGGCATCCAAAATGGAAAAGGAGAAGTAAAATTGTCCTTATTCACAGATGGCATGATATTGTACATAGAGGACCCTAAAGACCCCATCTAAAATTACTAGGCTTACTGAATGAATTTGGCAATGTAGCAGGATACAAAATTAATGCCAAGAAATCTATGGCATTTCTTTACACAAATAGTGAACTTATAGAAAAAGAGATTTAAAAAGCAATTCTATTTACCATCACACCAAAAAAAAAAAAAAAAAAAAAAAAAAAAGATACCCGGGAAATAACTTAACTAGAGAGATAAAAGATCTATATGCGAAAAACTACAGGACACAGAAAAAAGAGATAGAGGAAGACATCAACAGATGGAAGAACATAATGTGTTCATGGATTGGTAGAATCAACATCATCACAATGTCCATACTACCCAAAGCAATCTACATATTCAATGTAATTCCCATTAAAATACCAAAAGCATATTTCACATATCTACAACAAACTTTCCAAAATTCATCTGGAATAAAAAAAGACCCCGAATAGCTGCAGCAATCCTGAGAAAGAAGAACAAAGTAGGTGGGATATCAATACCAGATATCAAGCTGTATTACAAAGCCACTGTTCTTAAAACAGCCTGGTACTGGCACAAGAACAGACATATAGATCAATGGAATAGAATAGAGAACCCAGAATTTGGGAACCCCTTTTACATCCCACGGGGTTCAGGGTTTTGGTTCAGGGTTCGGGTTCTGGAGAAGGCCGCACATAAATGAAAGCGAGTTAAAAAAGTATTAATTTGGGAATATTGGGGGCCAGACAGGAGCCCACCTCTATTGGGAGGACTACACACTGTTCTGGCCTTGCTATCCCTTTTATTGAGACTTTGGGATACACCTAAAGCCCTTAGGCAGGAAACTACAATAAAATAAATTTACATAGACAAACAGGCTGCTTCAGCTAACAATGTTTCAACTAAACAGTGAGTGATTAGAGCAATTAAGGTTGTTGACCAGCCTTCCATGTTTCCTGTCCTCAACTTTCTATTAGTGAGACAATGATCAGTTTCCAGCACCAGAAATGGACCCATACCACTATACCCAATTAATATTCTACAAAGGAGGCATGAACATACAATGGAGTCAACAGAGTCTCTTCAATAAAATGGTGTTGGGAAAATTGGACAGATACATGCAAAAAAATGAAACTAGACCACCTACGTACACCATACACAAAAATGGACTCAAAATGTATAAAGGAATTAAACATTAGATGGGAAACCATAAAAATTCTAGTGAAATCCACAGGCAGCGAAATCTCAGATATGCTGAAGGAACTTCTTCACTGATACTGCTCTTCGGGCAATGGAAACTAAAGAGAAAATAAACAAATGAGACTATATAAAAATAAAAAGCTTTTGCACAGCAAAAGAAACCATCGACAAAACAACAAGAAAGCCCACTGCGTGAGGGAACGTATTTGCCAATGTCATCACCGATAAGGTTTTAATCTCCAATATTTACAGGGAACTCATACATTTTAACAAAAGGAAGATAAACAATCCAATCAAAAAATGGGTAAAGGACCTAAATAGACACTTTTCCAAGGAGGACAGAAGGAAGAACAAGAGACATATGAAAACATCCTCAAAGTCATTAATTATCCGAGAGATGCAAATCAAAACAACAATGCGGGACCATATCACACCTATCAGAATGGCTATCATCAACAAATCAACACAACACAAGTGTGGGTGAGGATGCTGAGAGAAAGGTACTCTTTTACATTGCTGGCAGGAATGCAGACTGGTGTAGCCACTGTGGTGAACAGTATGGAGTTTCCTCAGAAAACTAAAAATGGAACTCCCATTTGACCCAGTGATCCCACATCTAGGAATATATCCCAAGAAACTAGAAACACCAATAAAAAGGATATATGCACCACTATGTTCATAGCAGCACAATTCACTATAGCTAAGATTTGGAAACAGCCTAAGTGCCCATTAGCAGATGAGTGGATTAAAAAACCGTGGTACATCTACACAATGGAATACTACGTTGCAGTAAAAAAGAAGGAGTTCTTACCATTTGCAACAGCATGGATTGAACTGAAGATCATTTTGCTAAGTTAAATAAGCCAGTGAGAGAAAGATAAATACCACATGATCTCACTCATTTGTGGAATATAATGAACAACATAAACTGATAAACAGGGACAGATCCAGAGACAGAGAAGCATCAATCAGACTGCCAAACCTCAGAGGGAAGATAGTGGAGAGTGGGGGAAAGGAAGAGAGATCAACCAAAGGACATGTATTCAGGAATATAAGCCTAACCAAGGGACATGAACACCAGTGCAAGGAGGACATGAGTGAGGGGGATGTTGGGGAGTTAATGGAGGGATGAGGACACATATGCAATACCTTAATCAACAAAGAAATTAAAAAAGAGGATCAAGTGTTGTTATTTGGTCACTGACTTTACAGGAGGCTCAGGTGGAGCACCACCAGCATGCCGGCCTCTTCTGACTTATGTTGTAAACAGTTGCTGAGATGATTACCATAGCCACAGAACAGATGGTTTTGATGGGGAGGGGGGATGGCAATTATTGCAACAGCTGGTGGGACACCTCTGTATGAGATCCCTAGCATGGTGCTGGCTGGGATCATAGGATTCACCATCTACAGAGGAGAGAATGAATCATGCAGTACAGTAGCTCAACTTATCGGGCTCCTCTGGGAGAGTCAGTGGGGAAGTCCCTGTGACAGACAAAGTAGACACTAAAATTAAAAATGATACTAAGGTACGGACGACATTTAATTTATAAAGAAATAGTGTTCTGTTATTTAAGAATGACTAAAAGCAAATGGTGGGTCTGGGGAAGAATCAAGAATTGCAGATCCCTTTATGAAGTTTCTGCATAGGATACAAAGTGTGAATTATTCAGGGTTTTTTCATAAGTGTTGATTTAAATTACAATATACTTAAATGTTTAAATTGAACATCTGCATTGTTAAAATTTTCAGAATAAATTTTTCCTCAAAATGCAATCTCTTGTCCAATTTTACCCCAAACATGTAAATACAAAGTGTTTGGATGGTGAGTTGCATTCTTGGCTCTAAATTTCCCCATGTTTCCTTTGACCATAAGTGCATACCAGTACAGTCTTTGAACTGAACTCAATGCAAAAGGAAGCAGTGTGCTTCGTCTTCATGCCATGCTACCCTGTTTTCCAATTAGAGCAAGCAAAGAGTTGAGGAACCTCCAACAGGCTGCAAAACAACTGTTGACCTCCTCCCTGTGGCATTTTATATGTCCTCAACCTTTAAAGGAATAGAGTAAGTAGGAAAAGAAATTACAGAAGGAATGATATAAAAGTTTGAAGAAGTCTAAATGTAAGCATCCTTTTGCTTATTGAAATGACATCAGCACTTTTCTGAAGTGGGAATAATAAGATTGAAACAGAGATTGCCAGTTAAACTGAACCAGTTAGCATCCCTGACTATACTTCTGAATGAAATGAACAAAAGTTTCATTAGATAGTGACATGTATTTTATTGTAGAACTACTCATGCACTTTCTCTTCAACAGTTTGACATTTAATGCACCACAAAGATATGCTCTCTCAAACATTTAGCTATCTTGAATCCTAAGTATTTTTTATTAGTGAATGTAAACAAACATCACAAATGGGAGAGGTTTTTAAAAGCTCACCTATTGGACTGTTGAGTGTAAAGTTACCAACAAGCCTTCCAACTTGAATTTTTAAAAATTACCACAAAATTGTGTGGCTTTACTTAGGGCAAAGACCAAAGTAGTTAGCATAATAAATGTCAGGAGGCTGATGGACATAGATATTCAACAGGGTTGAAAATCTGTCTATTATTACCTAATGCTGACTGAACAGCAGAAAGCAATTCCCCTAACCTGATCACCCTTTATTTTTAACCAAACCTTACCTTTGTGTTTGCTTTGCTAATGAGCAAAATGTGTAAATAAAAAGCAGTGCGTCTGGACAGTTGTGGAACCACTGATTTTTCTATATCTATAGAGTAAGTACCCTTCTGGCTCCATCAATGCCTTCTAAATTTATATTTCTTGTCTAGTGTATCCATTTATGTTGCAGCCCCTTCTCCAGATTCCTGAACCCTTGCTGTAAAAAAGACTGAGGCATTTATGTCGCCCAAGACAGGGACTGGAGAAGAAGTTTTGCCAGAGAAAAGAAAGGAAGTCCAAGGAAAAACAGGTGGGATCACCGGGAAAAAAGGTAGGGAAATTCACTGAGCATTAAGCTAGCCCCAAGCATTGGAATTCGTGATCCAAAATGGGCGAGGGTGTCTTTTGTTTCAAGCCAGGCCATAATGGGTATGGAATTGTCCAAAAGGCAAAAATACCATTGTAAATCTTTAGCTTCCATGCTCAAGGATAAAGAAATTCAAATGTCAAAATGTACTCTATTATTTTGGCTCAAGAAAAAGCAGTGTTTTGTCATGTTTAACTATGTGGGTCTTGTTCAAATTGAATTGTGCCTATTTTGTATTGGGATCAAAAGTCTGTAATAATTAAAAAAGCACTGCCACAAAATCCTCCACCTCTGGTGTGGAAAGACTCAGCAGCTAGAGAGGATAGAGCAATTACTCTTCTCGGAGGGGGACTCTTCAATGCTTTGTTTAAAAATTACCATAGCACACCTTGGGACAGGCAGAGTTTAGCTAAAATATCTTTAAAGGGTAGTCAATGCTAAGGAGAGAATAAATCCGGGAAAAGAACTTTGATTTATTAAGTCTTGTCTATATGTTTGTTGATTTGTCCTTTATGTTTGGTTAAATGCGTTTATTGTTAGTTTATTAGGCATGCCCTTATTTCATTTAATAAGAAAAGAAACCTAGGCAACCAGGCCATTTAATGAATTTCCCCAAAGCAAACAGGATGTGGAGACACACGTGGCCCATTTATCAATAATTGTTTTTTTTTTAGTGAGCCTGTAAAATGGATGCCCACTCTCGAGAGTGCTATTTAAAAAGTCTCATTTTCGCTATGTTTTTTATTTTCTGGTCCGTCATTTAACATTTAGCAGAATTTGGGGATATGTCTGGGATTTGTGTACTCATGAAGAGAAAAGGCTGACTTAATACAAAAGTATGCTCCATCTTATCTTAGACTAGAAGCCCGGTGCACAAAATTCGTGCACGGCGGGTGGTTGTCCCTCAGCCCAGCCTGTACCCTCTCCAATCTGGGACTCCTAAACGGGCAGTCGGACATCCCTCTCACAATCCAGGACTGATGGCTCCCAACTGCTTGCCTGCCTGTCTTCCTGATTGCCCCTAACTGCTTCTGCCTGCCAGCCTGATCACCCCCTAACCACTCCGCTGCCAGCCTGGTTGATGCTTAACTGCTCCCCTGCCAGCCTGTTTGCCCCCAACTTCCCTCCTCTGCCAGCCTGGTCACCCCTAACTGCCCTCTCCTGCAGGGTTGATCACCTCCAACTGCCCTCCCTTGCAAGCCTGGTCCCTCTCAACTGCCCTCCCTTGCAGGCCTGGTCCCTCACAACTGCCCTCCCTTGCAGGCCGGGTGCCTCCCAACTGCCCTCTCCTGCTGGCCATCATGTAGTGGCCATCTTGTGTCCACATGGGGGCAGGATCTTTGACCACATGGGGGCAGCCATATTGTGTGTTGGATTGATGGTCAATCTGTATATTACTCTTTTATTAGATAAGATAGAGGCCTGGTGCACCGGTGGGGACCAGCTGGTTTGCCCTGAAGGGTGTCACAGATAAGGGTGGGGGTTCCCTTGGGGCGTGGGGCGGCCTGAGTGAGGGGCCTGTGGTGGTTTGCAGGCTGGCCACGCCCCCGGCAACCCAAGCGGAGGCCCTGGTATCTGGAATTTATTTTCCTTCTACAATTGAAACTTTGTAGCCTGGGGCAGCAGCCATTTCTGTGGCGGCAGCCATTTCTGTGGCAGTTAATTCACCTTCTACAATTGAAAGTTTGTAGCCTTAAGCGGGTGAGCCCAGCCAGGGTGTGCAGAAAGCTTTGCTTTCCCTGTTGCCGCCGGCAACCCTGGTCTGCTCTCTCAAGCTCCATTCTGCCGCCATTTGTTTGAATTTGTTTACCTTCTATAATTGAAACTTTGTAGCTTGAGTGGAGGCTTAGGCCTGCAACGGCTATGGAAAGCTTGGCTTGCTCTGTTACCTGGGAAACCTTGCTCTCTGTGGCTGTAGCCATCTTGGATTGGGGTTAATTTGCATACTCGCCCTGATTGGCTGGTGGGCGTGGCTTACGTAGCGGAGTGATGGTTAATTTGCATATTACCATTTTATTAGAGAGGATGGGTCTTGAGCTGAGCTCAATTGCTTTATGGATGATATAGAATAAACCCAGGAGTGTTTTTCTAAAGAAAAACAAAAAGATAGCAAAAATGACCTACAGAAAATATACAAGCTTGGTTTAGGAAACAAAATTAGTTCTTCCTTAATAAAGGGTAGTTTTTGAATAATAATGGACCATATTCCATTGTTAACATTAAAGCCACTGAAAGTCAGTAAGTTTTCTCTGTTACAGAATTTGCCAAAGAAAATGCCTTGAATAATAGTAATTGGCTTTATCTTTTCCCTTCTTGTCTTAATAGCTCTTCTCCTGCCTCAATCGCTCCTGCTATGACGGGGTCTCTTTGTTTCTGAGATAAGATTTCATCTATGAGATTCCAATAGGAAAAAGCAGTAATGGGGACCTTCTCTGGCCCAAAAGTCTGATAATAGTCTTTAAGAGCGTCTCCTACCCGCTTCCATCTTTTTTCATCAATAGTACCTTCCTGTGGAAACCACGGACAAACATCCTTAACATACTCAAAATATTTTAACAATTGTTTTACAGAAACCTTTACCCCTCGTGCTTTTAAAGCCTGTTTTAGTCCCTCTACGAACATTTCATGCTGACTTATTTCTTGTCCCATAATCGCTGTTCACTTACCGAGGTTCAGAAGAAATAGCAGGTTCCCGTTTAATCTCCTCCTCCTTTTAATTTCTTTTTTGCTGGCTCTCCGAACAGCGTTCCTCACTGAGTCCCCCGTGCTCGGCCACGTTGGGCGCCACTTTGCCCCGACCCGCGGGTAAAGTCAACGCGGACCCTAGAGGGGGAGTGGGAATGAAAGGACAAGAGGCACAAGAGACGGAGACAAGACAGGCTTTCTGATCAAGTCTCGTTTATTGCAAGGTATACGGGGATAGATATAGTCAGGGAGAGAGAGGGAATTCCCCTAATGATGTCAGCGGGAGGGTAGTTAGGCCGTAAATATCAAGAATAGGTTATCTCAACAGAGAGGTCTTGTTGTGCCCCAGCCGCCAGAATATCTGCTGCCAGGGTGCCTAAGTAATAACTGTCAAGAGCCCCCTGTTGTGCAAACAATGTTATCTTTGGTCATCCCAATGCAGTTCTGGGAGCACAGTTTCCCACAGCTTCCCATGTGATTTCAAGTATATGAGATCAGCCTAATTCAATTTTAAAAATTCATTTAAGAAGAGAGAATGAATTATTGAATCATTCCAGGGCCCTTAAAATGTCCCAAAGTCACCTCTCCATTAAAGTCTTGAAATTTAACTTGTAAACACTATCAAATACACACACACACACACACACACACACACACACACACACACTAGAGGCTTAGTGCATGAAATGCATGCAAGGTGGGGGTGTCCCTCAGTCCAGCCTGCACCTTCTCGAGGAACAAAAGATGGAGTTCCTACATGTGAGAGGGGGCCAGGAGAGATAAGGATCAGTGTTACAGAAGACCTATAGCCTATGGGGGGAGAAGACCTGCAAGGGTTGCTGGAGGTAGATCTTCTGGGTGTCCTTGGTGAGAGCAGTGGCTGCAGCCAGAGCCCGGAGGCAGGGCTGCCAACCCTGAACCATGGGATCAAGCTGTCTGGACAGGTAGGCTACGGGGGTGAAGGCTGGCCCTAGGTGCTGGGTGAGGAACCCCAGAGCTATTCCCTGTTTCTCATCAGTAAATAGTTGGAAAGGCTTAGAGATGTCCGGGAGAGAAAGAGGGGGAGACGAGAGAAGGGCATCTCGGAGCTTAGAAAAGGCCTGGCGAATGAGGGAGTGTGGGGAGAGGGGGGCTATTGGTGTTTCTTTAGGGGGCTATATAGAGGCTTAGCTAGGAGAGCAAAATTTGGGACTCAGTGGAAGAAGAATCCTACCAACCCTAGAAAGGACAAGATCTTTTCCGCAGAATTGGGATGCTGTAGGTCTCCTATTGCCTGTGCTCGGTCAACTGTCAGTCTTCGGGAATTGGGAGTCAGATAGATCCCCCAAGTAAGTGACGGTGGGGGCCGACAGTTTTGCATGGGCAGGAGACACACGGTATCCTTTGTCCCCTAGAAAGTTGAGGAGGCCAGCTGTCTGACTCCGAGAAATGTCTAAAGAGGGGCTGCAGAGAAGGAGATCATCTACATACTGGAGAAGAGTGCTGGGTTCTAATGAGCATTTTTGGAGGTCTCTGGCTAAGGCCTGGCCAAACAGGTGAGGGCTGTCTCTGAATCCCTGGGGCAGAACCTTCCAGGGGAGTTGGCAAGATACCTGCTCATCTGGGTCCTCCCAAGTAAATGCAAACAGAAATTAAGAGTCTGGATCCAGAGGGATGGTAAAGAAGGCGTCCTTGAGGTCAAGGATGGAAAAGTGGGTGGTACAGATGGGATGCAAGAAAGGAGAGTGTAAGGATTGGGGACCACCAGGTGGATGGGGACCACCGCTTCATTGATTAGTCAGAGGTCCTGCACTAGCCGGTAGGTCCCATCTGCCTTCCTAACAGGGAGGATGGGGGTGTTGCAGGGAGAGTCAATAGGTATGAGGAGACCCTGCCCCAGAAGCTGAGTAATGAGAGGTTTGAGGCCTTGGTGATGAGTTAGGGAGATAGAAAATTGGGGATGGGAGGGAAACAAGGTGGGGTCCTTAAGTCTGATCCTGACCGGGTTATGTTGTCTAGTAACCACCGGAGTAGAGGTGTCCCATACTTTGGGGTTGACTAGGAACACAGGCAGTTGAGGATAAGTGTTCCTGTGAAGGGTGGGAGCCTGGAGCGGAAGAAGCAGGGAGGCTGAAGGACTCTGAGTGAGCTGCAGAGTGGCCGTAATTTGGTGAGGATATCTCATCCTAAAAGGGGCATGGGGCACTAAGGCATGACAAAGAACGAGTGGGTTATAGGACTATTGTTGAGGAGAGAGGGAAGGGGCCCAATAGCCAGCGGGCAGGTGGATTTGCCCTCAATACCCATGACCGAGATCTTGGAAGGGAACAGTGGCTTGGAAAAGGAGGGCAAAACAGAAAAGGTAGGCACTTTATCGATCAAGAAGGAGATCTGCTTACCCGCTACCTGGAGCTTTCCCCGGGGCTCAGAGAGGGTAATAGGGGTCGTCGAGTCCGGGCATCTTCAGTCTTCAGCCAGTCCCAGCATGGCCAGTGGTGGGTCATGACCTGAAAGGACGGCCCCTTTACGTTGAGACGGAGAGGGCCCATCACATTTCCAAGGGCAGTCACTTTTCCAGTGGCTGCTTTGACTGCACGCAGGGCAGGGCTTGGTTGGAGCTCGGGGTTGAGGGCATCATTTAGCCCAGTGGCCTTCGTTTCAGCATTTGAAACATTCTCCCGGTTGCGCTCGTCCTTTCGTTGCATCCCCACCAGGCACAGTCCCACTTGGACCATGCATGGCTGCCGGCCTTAGGGCAGCTACTAAGGCTTGAGTTTCCAGGTTCACCTTTTGTAGAAGGCAGGCCTCCCAATCTGATTCTGCCTGCTACTCACGGACATTGAAAACCTTAAATGCCATATTCACCAGATCCCAGAAAGGGGTCTGAGGGCCATCCGCTGCCTTTTTAAACTTTTTTTCAAATATCTTGGGCTGACTGTGAAATGAAGTGAGTGGCTAGAACTGTTGCTCTGGCCGGGGACCCAGGGTCCAGACGAGTATATAAGGTCAGAGCCTCAGTCAGGCTTTTATGGAAGACCGCGGGGTTCTCATCTGGTCCCTGAGAAACTTCCCTCAGCTTGTCAAAATTAACTACCTTGTGGGAGAAGGCTTGTAGGTGAGCTATTCGGCATTGGAGCATCTGGTCGAGACATCAGTGCCCATCTCGCCCTTCGGGGGTATCTAGTTGGTACTCCCAGCCTGGTTCCTGACAAGTAATGTCTTTGGCCCCCACTGATATAGAGGCATCTGTAAGGTGGATCTGATCTGCGTGGTCCTTCGCCACTCCTAAGACTCTTTCCCTTTCATCTGATGTTAGGTTAGCAGAAAGAATGTCATGGATGTCATGCCAGCTGAGGTCATAGGCCTGAGAAAGCTATCGGAATTCCTTGAGAAACACGGTGGGGTTGGTGGAAAAGAACCCCATCCACTTCTCAATCTGGGAGAGATCCGACAGAGAGAAGGGAACATGGACCCAGACCACTCCCTCACCCCTGCAACTTCCTGGAGGGGGCAGAGGAGAGGAGGAGCCCGGGAGTGGGTGTGCCTGCTGACTGAGGAAGCAGGCTGGGGTGGGAGAAGGGGAAGGTCAGCAGGTAAGGGAGAAGGCTCTGGGGGAGGGGGCGGTGAAGGGAGGTTGGGGAGTGAGGATGGGGGAGGGGAGGGAACAGACGGAAGGGCAGAAGGAGGCAGGGCAGAAAGAGCCCTATAGTAGGGAGGCAGGCAAGTTTGAGGGGAAGAAAGATTCTCAGGGGGTTCAGATAAGGTGGAAAGTGGAGGGGTCTCAGTAGGCAGAGAGAGTTTCTCGTGAGCTAGGGCGGTGAAACAGGTGGAACAGAGGGAGGGACGGGAGTGCAGATGGAAAAAGGCCTGGACATATGGAACCTGCAGCCACTTCCCAGCTCGTTGGCAGAAATTGTTGAGGTTGGTCAGAATGTTAAAATCGAAAGTCCCAATTTCAGGCCATGTTGACCTGTTGTCCAATTCATACTGAGGCCATGCCATAGTACAGAAGTAAATGAGGTGTTTAGGACTCAGATCCTGGGACAGGCCTAGCTTAGCCAGATTGGTGAGGAGACACCCTAGGGCAGTTGTAGGATCAGATTTGTATTTCTGATTGCCCATTTTGAAACCTATGGTCAGTAGCAGAGGCCCAAGGATTGGCGTCCCAATCGTTGAGCCAAGGCTATGGACAGGGACCCGAGGGATGGCAGGGGACGTCTCCCCCACCCCCTGAGATCCGGAGTGAGGCCAAGAGGCTGGGTAAACTGAGGGGGGCAGGAACGTCTTCACTACCACCCCAGGGTCAGAACCTTTCCTGGAAAGGTCCGGAGGGCTGTGCCCGGAAGGCAATCTCTGACTTGGGCTGCGATTTAAGACAGAGACACCAGGATGACATCTGGGAATCAATAGGGACTGGAACTCACCCGCTGACGATGCTGAGCTGGAGCGAAGCCTGAGGGTTCCGGAGATGCAAGAGGGAGGGGTACCCCAAATGGGATACACACTCAATCCCCTCCCGAGTTTCAGCTCCAGATGAGAGGTTTGTGATGCAGGAAACAAGACACTGAGTCCAAGCGATGAAAAGTGGGGGCGGTTTTAATCTTGCACTCCCGGGCGAAACTCACCATCTACCTTGTAGATACTTGCATCAGCTCTGGATTCCCACCCCCCCCCCACTGCCTCAACCTAACAGTGGTGGAGCTTTTCAGTGATAATTATAGATAGTGGGGGACCAGTCACCCTGTTGAAAGACTAGCTGCTCTTTCTGATAGAGGAGGGGGCTGGTCTCAGTTCCCGCAGCAGCAACACTTAGATTTTACCTCTGAGGAAAAATGTGGCAATTTTACCTTCAAGTAGAGCGACCTGGAGGCTTGCTTCCCTGCTTCCCCCTCCTTTCGCCAGTCAGAAACACAGTTTTCCAAAGTCTCTGGCAACTTAAAACTTTGGAGTTTGCTGAATTAAATAATAAAAGTTATTAAATACCTAGGTATTTTTAAATGAAAAATTACTGAAGTGTTTTTCTGACTTTGCCTCTTTTGAAAAATCTAGAGGACAGAACTGTTTCCTTTAATTACATATGTGTTTCATTTTTTAAATATATCCTTAAAATGTGAAGGTATGACTAATCTAAGAAATGATACATATTTAACTTGCCACCTAAAATTTAAGGCTTCTTAAAACTTAATGTTCAAATTAAATTAAGAAATAATATGATTGTAATTACAAAGTGCATAAAGTTTAGAAATTTATTTTTGAGAAAATAATTCTTGTATTTTCTCTGGAGAAATTAGTATTTCAAGCCTTTCTGTGTACTATGTTTGGTAAAATTTCAACCTAAGATAAAATATTTTATAGGGTCTGATTAAAAGAGAGATTTAATTTTATGGTCTGAACCAAATGTTTAATATAAAAAGCAGTTTAAATTTAATTGATATATTTTAGGATAATTATAAAACATATAATATACATACACAGACATATATATATATATATATATATATATATATCTCCTACCTAATAAAAGATAAACATGCAAATTGACTGTACCTCCACTACACCCACAAGCCACACCCATCAGCCGATCAGGAATGAGCATGCCAATTAACCCAACCAAGATGGTGGCAGCCATGGAGCTGGAGCAAGCAGCGGGCTTGGGTTGCCCCTGGTGATGGAGGATGCCAAGCATCCCCCGCCCTGGCCTTTCCTGGCCTCCACTCAAGGCTACAAAGTTTCAATTATAGAAGATAAATAAATCCCAGATATCTGCTTCCAGTTTATGCTTGGGTCCTCGGGGGGCGTGGCCGGCTGTCAAACCACCACAGTCCCCCAGACCAGGCTGCCCCATATCCCAAGGAAACCCCCACCCTGATCTTGGACACCCTTCAGTGCAAACCAGCCAGCCACCACCCATGCACCAGGCAACTATCGTATCTAATAAAAGAATAATATGCAAATTGACTGTCACTCCAACACATGAGATTTTCCCCTATGTTGTCAAAGATGGCTGCCCCGATGTGGACACAAGGTGGCTGCCACAAGATGGACAGCAGGGGAGGGCAGTTGGGAGGAACCAGGCCTGTAAGGGAGGGCAGTTGTGGGCGATCAAGCCTGTAGAGAAGGGAAGTTGGGGCAGACCCAGGCCTGCCGGTGAGGGCAGTTGAAGGGAAACCAGACCAGCAGGGGGAAGCAATTAGGGGCAATGAGGCTGGCAGGGGAGGGCAGTTGGTGGGTCCAGGACTGCACAGGAGGGCAGTTGGGGGCCAGGCCTACCCGGGAGGGCAGTTTGGGGGGACCGAGGCCTGCAGGAGCGCGCAGTGGCTGGGGAACCAGCTCAGCTGGGAAAACAGTTAAGGACAATGAGGCTGGAAGGGGACAGCAGTTAATGGTGACCAGGTCAGCAGCGAGGGCAGTTGACGGGGGACCAGGCCTGTAGGGGAGTGCAGTTGGGGGCAATCAGGCTGGCAGGGGAGGACAGTTAGGGGTGACGAGGCCAGTGGAGGAGGGCAGTTTGGGGCAACCGGGCTGGCAGGGGAGCAGTTATGCATCAATCAGGCATGCAGGGGAGTGGTTAGTAGGTGATCAGGCTGGCCAGCTGAAGTGGTTAGGGGAAATCTGGAAGGAAGGCAAAAAAGCAGTTGGGAGCCAGCAGTCCTGGATTGTGAGAGGGTTTTCTGGCAGCCCGTTTAGGCCTGTAGGTTTGGGACTAAATGAGCATTTGGACATCCATCCAGGGGTCCAGATTGGAGAAGGTGCAGGCTGGACTGAGGGACACACCCCCCTTGCATGCATTTCATGCACTAAGCCTCTAGTTTGTGTGTGTGTGTGTGTGTGTGTGTGTGTGTGTGTGTGTGTGTGTGTATGTATGTGTATTTGATAGTGTTTACAAGTTAAATTTCAAGACTTTAATGGAGAGGTGACTTTGGGTCATTTTAAGGGCCCTGGAATGATTCAATAATTCATTCTCTCTTCTTAAATGAATTTTTTTAAATTGAATTAGGCTGATCTCATATACTTGAAATCACATGGGAAGCTTTATCAAATAAAAATTAATAACTACATTTTAAAAGTTTTCAACCTCTAAGGGAGTGCAACACAACGTTACTGAAAATTACTTAAGCAGACCCAGATTATTCAGAAGAGGAATTTAAAGACAAAAATCCACAGCCTACTCTTTAAATAGGCTGTCAGATGGGATGGAATCTGTACTTTATAGGTCAAATATATGTTTGCTTACATTTCTTTTTCAATAAAGATGCCTACTTTAATTACTTAATGATTTAGCTTTCTATAATATAATCAAGGGCTCATATAATTTCATATAAATTTGAAAAACCAAAATGTTAAGCAATTAATTCTAGGAAAGTCCTCTGAAATAGTTCCTGAGATCTTCCATAACGCCTCTGTGTATGCAAATGAGCACTAGCCAAATAGATTGCTGTTTAAAAGTAAATTTTAAGCTTAGTAAAAAGGAGAAAATTTAAAATCTCTCCCACTGCTATTTACAGGGTACACTGAATGTTAGTATTCAAGCATTAGATATGATTATTATGAGTCACCAGAAATGAAAAGAAAGTCACTTGAAATGTATACAGGGCAATATTGGCCAGCATCCAAAAAGCAACAATGTTTGTTGTGCTGTTTAAAAGAAAGAAAAATGAGGAAGGAAATAAACTCCCGTGTGCTCCTGGATCTGGGTGAGGCTGGATCCTGGGCCCGGAAGAGGCCACACGCCCCTGGGTCCGGGTGAGGCCATGCGCCCCTGGGTCCGGGTGAAGATGAATCCTGGGTCTGGGAGAGGCCGTGTGCCCCTGGATCCGGGTGAGGCTGGGTCCCGGGTTCGGGTGAGGCCGTGGGCCCCTGGATCCAGGTGAGGCTGGGTCCCGGGCCCGGGTGAGGCCACGTGCCCCTGGGTCCGGGTAAGGCCACGCGCCCCTGGGTCCGGGTGAAGCTGGATCCTGGGTCCGGGTGAGGCCGTGGGCCCCTGGATCCGGGTGAGGCTGGGTCCCGGGTCCGGGAGAGGCCGTGCGCCCCTGGATCCGGGTGAGGCTGGGTCCCGGGTCCGGGTGAGGCCGTGCGCCCCTGGATCCGGGTGAGGCTGGGTCCCGGGTCCGGGTGAAGCCGTGCTCCCCTGGGACCGGGTGAGGCCATGCACCCCTGGGTCCAGGTGAAGCTGAATCCTCTGTCTGGGCGAGGCCGTGTGCCCCTGGATCCGGATGAGGCTGGGTCCCGGGTCCGGGTGAAGCCGTGGGCCCCTGGATCCGGGTGAGGCCACACGACCCTGGGTCGGGGAGAGGCCACGCGCTCCTGGGTCCGGGTGAGGCCACGCGCCCCTGGGTCCGGGGGAAGCTAGATCCTGGGTCCGGGTGAGGCCGTGTGCCCCTGGATCTGGGTGAGGCTGGATCCCGGGTCCGGGGGAAGCCGCGCGCACCTGGGTCCGGGTGAGGCCACGTGCCCCTGGGTCCGGATGAAGCCGTGCCCCTGGGTCCGGCAAAGACCCAACCAGAGGGAATCGAACATGCATTACCACCATTTGTCCACCATCCAGAGCTGAGGGGTCAGTGCCGATATGTACACATAAGGAACTGGTGGACATTGATATTGGGTCTCAAAAGAACTGTTGGTCCAGAAAGAAACTCACTACAGACTGATTCATTTGCCTGTCAGCATAACTATTATTGCTAATCTCACATTCAGTTCATATAAGTATATCTCTAGTGACACATGATCTCGCTCATCTAGGGGAAATGATGAACAACATAGACTGATGAACAAGAACAGAACCAGAAAGAAGGAGGCATCGATCAGGCTATCGGGCCTCAGAGGGAGGATAGGGGAGGGTGGGGGAGGGGGGAGAGATCAACCAAAGGATTTGTGTGCATGCATATGAGCCTAACCAATGGTTAAGTTCAACAGGGTGTTGGGGCATCCGTGGGGAGGGGTGTGGGATGGGAATGGGGGGATGAGGACAAATATGTGACACCTTAATCAATAAAGAAATTTTTAAAAAAAGAAAAAAAGAAATAAAGAAACTCCCTAAATGTGGCCTAGAAATTACTCTGGGAAAAATAAAGGGAGATTTCCTTCAAATATAAAATAAACTATAATTTTAAAAAATCAATGTATTAGGCCTCAAAAAGTAAAGTAAATAACTTGCATTTTACTTCCCTAACAAAGGTTATGCCAATATTCTCAAAGACTGATAGCAGAAATTCAATTTATGTCATTTACTCTCCACACCCAAGGACAAATAAAGTTAAAAAATAAGCCTTAATTCAGACTGATTTAAATTGACAATTAAAATAAGTGAATATTCAGGGGGACTTAGTTGTACTAGGCAGGAACCTATTTATGGAGCATTAACTAATTTTTTACTGATGTTTCAGGTCATAGTAAAGCTGATTATCATGCAATGAATTAAGATCCGTCATCCTTCTGTGCAAAGAATTGAATTAAAAGCTATCAATGCTGCACTGCAGGATTTCTAAAACCAGCTTAATATTATTTTAACCACAAGGGGGTATAGTGGAGTATTATCCTGTAAGTAAATGACTTCAAGCCTTAAATACCTTAATTTTTTTTACTTTAATTTTTGTTTTTCACTTGTAATGCTGAATGCAAGACACCCATGAAATTACACTGGTGTCAAAATAAGCCAGAGGAACATGGTATGGCAAATGCGAAAATATCCGGAGTCTAGTTTATAGAAGGTTTCCTTTATTAACTTTTGGGTGAGGATATACTTATATATTTCCAGAAAACTCCAAGCCTGTGTGGATTCCTGCAACAATGGATCCCAGAGAGGAACCAGACTACTTCAACCACAGATAGCAGTGGCCCCAAGTAACATGCTTACTAGGCAGAGAAAAAACAGTCCAGAATTGGAGAATGGTGAAGATGCCTTGCCATGCTAGTAGGCATTGGCTGTGCATTGGTGCAGGTTGCCCTAAACAAAACCAAAGAAGGTCAGACCCATTCCAATGAGTGAAAGTGGGAGCTTAATCACCTCCCTTGAAGTCATAAAGCTTCCTCATGAAATTAGTCAGGAATTGGATGGATTGTTTAAACTCTGAGTGAATGATGGGTAAAAGTGTGTGAGAGTGGAAGGAAAGGGCCTGCCCTCTCCTCTCCTTTGTGTGGCTCCACATCTTCGGTTTTGGAGTCCAAGTGGGCCCCAATTTGCAGTTCTCCAATTAAATCATAAGGCATAAAGGTGACTCACCCCCACTCAAAGGTGACCAGCCTGGGGTTTATATGGGTGCACCTTAGCTAAGACGAATCAAAGTGCCCAAGGGACATAGCCAGGCAGGCATCTGAGTAAATCTGTAAAAACAGGTCACCCCCTCCCTTGTCTGTCTCAAGCCACCAATCATCATGGAGTCGGGACAGAGTAAACCCACTTTTCTCAACTGCATGTTGAAAAAAATTTTAAATGGGATTCAATGGGGATTATGGTCTTAAAAAAAATCCTGAAAAACTGAGGAAATTCTGTGAAGTAAAATGGCCAGCTTTCAGGGTCGGCTGGCCCTTGGAAGGCTCTTTAGATGAAGGATTTGTCAGGGCAGTCTGGAATGTAGTCACAGGAGACCCTGGACAACCAGATCAGTTTCCCTACATAGCCAGCTGTTTAGCACATGTTCAAACCTTGCCACTGTGGTGGGTCCGGTTCTGCATGTGTATGAAGGGACCAAATAAGGTTTTAGTTGCAGAAGTAAAGAGGCACGCAGGGCAGGAGCAGAGAAAGGAGAGGCAGGGAGGACAGGAACAAAAAAAAGAAAAAGCAGGCAGGACAAAAGAAGCAGGTCCCTCAGAAGGAAGCTCAGCCCCCTATTTCACAGGACCCTCCCCTCGAGGAAGTCCCACCAGTTTGACCACCTCCATATGAGACACAGGCAGCACCAAGTGCTCCCCCTGCTAGCCTGGAAGGTCCAGAAAGTCTAGAAACAATGCCCCGCTCCGTCACTCCTCAAGCAGGCTCTCCAGAGCCAGTTGGATGTCAATTGCGTTCAGTTGATCAAAGGCACAAACCACAAACGGCATGTCAGATGCATCTCAGGGAGATTCGGGGTGCCCAAGTGCTTGGCAAAGATGGGACTTTACAGGAAGGAAGGCCAGTCTATTATTGTCAGCCCTTTACCACAAGTGACATACTGAATTGGAAGACACACACCCCAGCTTATTCTGAAAAACCTCAGGCCATGGTAGACATCCTAGAAATGATTTTCCACACCCAAAAGCCCACCCCGGTGGACTGCAAGCAGCTCCTTTTCATGTTCTTTAACACTGAGGAGCGCATGAGAGTAATGACAGAGGCTCGGAAGTGGCTCCAGACCCAGGCCCCGGCAGGGACATTAGATACAGACAGATGGGCAAGGGAGGCCCTCCCGGATGAGGAACTTGATTGGTCCCTGAACTCAGATGTCAAAAAGGCCAGGATAGAAAAATATAGGCTGGCTTTCCTCCAGGGGGTCAAGGCCAGAGCCTAGAAGCCCACCAATATAGCTTAACTTTCTGGGATTTTGCAGAAGCCTAATGAATGTCCAGCAGCTTTCTATGAGACACTGAGTGAGGCATACTGGACCTATTTCCCCTTTAACCCTGGGGCCCCAGACCTCTAACCATGGCAATGCCGCTTTTTGTGGGACAAGCCCAGCAGGACACATGGAGGAAATTACAGAAGCTAAAAGTGTTTGCCGGAAAAAAATGCTACTGAACTGCTAGAGATAGCCAACAAGGTTTTCATCAACCGAGGCTGGGCAGCAAGAAAGGAGGAAGGAAAGAGAATCAAAGAACGGCCAATGTAATAGCAGCGGCTTTTCAAGGATCTGGCTCCAGTCACATCAGAAAGTGAAGCAAGAAGACAGATCAGGAGGGAAAGGTAGAGCAAGCCGGAGATGGGACCAGTGTGCCTATTGTAAGGGAACAGGGCACTGGAAAAATGAATGTCCCAAATGGCAAAGCAAGAAAACAGGGCCCCCTTTTCTACCTAGTTGCTATCAACCAGAACCACCTGAAGCAGACCTTATTGGGCTGGTGGCAGCTGACTATGACTAGGACAGACCGGCTGTTTTTAGGTGGACCTCCATGAGCCCTTAGTAAGAATGAAAATTGGGTGCTAGGCTGTGGACTTTATGGTTGATACAGGAGCTGAGCACTCAGTAATCATAAAGAAGGTAGCGCCTCTCTCAGGAAAGGAAGTCACCATTATTGGAGCTACTGGGGACCAGGCCTGTAGACCATTATGCCGGCCTCGTCGATGCCAACTTGGCGGTCACCAAGTGCTTCATGAATTCCTGTACTTGCCAGATTGTCCAGTACCTCTGATGGGTAGAGACTTTTTAGCCAAAATGGGACAGAGATCACCTCTGCCCCAGATGGCTCGGCACAGCTTTGCCTAGGTGAGCAGACTTCTCCAAAGATCCTGTCCTTAGCAGTGCCCAGGGAGGAAGAATGGAGACTTTATACCCGTCATTCAAAGGCCTCACCTTTAGACTCTGAATTAGAGGAAGAATTTCCGCTGGTCTGGGCAGAAGCAAATCCCCCTGGCCTAGCCAAAAACACATGCCCTGATACTAATTGACTTAAAGCCTGGGGCACATCCTGTCAAAATCCACCAATATCCAATTCCAAGGAAGGCAGGCGTAGGAACTCAGGTCCACTTACACTGGCTACCTCAGAGGGGACTCCTTAAAAGATGCCAGTCACCATGGAATACTCCCCTCCTGCCTGTCAAAAAACCTGGGACTAAGAATATGACCAGGTCCAGGACCTGCAGGCTGTAAATGAGGCTATTATAACCTTGCATTTGGCACTTCCAAACCCCTACACAATTCTAGGATTCATTCCATCAGAAGCAGAATGGTTTACATGCCTAGATATGAAAGATGCCTTTCTGCCTCTGGTTAGCCCCCTTCAGCCAGCTCCTTTTTGCTTTTGAGTGCGAAATCTCAATTATGAGAGCCAAGGAACTGTTCACCTGGATAAGACTTCCACAAGGAATTGAGAAACCCGCTACTCTCTTTAGTGGAGCCCTTGCATCTGATCTAAGTTCCCCGGACAGGACTTGGGGTGTGTTCTACTTCAATATGTAGATGACTAAATTCTAGCCAGCTCCACTCAAGCTCAGTGCTGGGATGGGGCGTAAGCCCTCATGAGACTGTTAACTGAAACAGGTTATAAAGTGTCCAAGAATTAGGCACAGATTTGTCAGAAGGAAGTCAAGTATCTAGGCTTCCGAATCACCCAAGGGAAACAAAGGCTAGGGACTGAAAGAAAGCAGGCAGTATGTGCCATCCCAGTCCCTCACACCCAAAGCAGATTTGGGAATTCCTGGGGCAGCTGGGTTCTGTCAAAACTGGACCCCAGGGTTTTCAGACCTGGCCAAGCCTCTCTATGAAGCTTTAAAAGGGGAAGAGAAGGCACCTATAGAATGGGGCCTCGAGCAGAAGAAAGCCTTCATCACCATAAAGGCAAAACTCACTGAGGCCCCACCACTAGGGCTGCCAGAAGTGATGTGGGACTTTAATCTCTTTGTACATGAGAACAGCGGGGTAGCCCTTGGAGTTCTAACACAGGAGTTTGGACCTTGGTAAAGACCAGTAGTCTGTCTCTCCAAGCAGATGGTCCCAGTTGCCTCCGGGTGGCCCCATGCCTCAGAGCACTTGAAGCCATGGCTTTATTAGTCAAAGAAGCAGATAAACTCACCCTAGGACAAAACTTAAATGTAAAAGTACCTCTTTCTGTTATTACCCTAATGGAAGCTAAGGGGCAGCACTGGCTAACTCATGCTGGGATTACTCAATACCAAGGGTTATTATGTGAAATTCCAAGGGTATAGCTACAAGCAGTAAGGGCTCTTAATCCTGCTACCTTTCTACCCGTTGCTGAGGGGGGCCCTGAGCATGATTGCCTGGAAGTCGTAAAGGAGGTTTACTCTAGTTGGCCAGATTTAACAGATAAGCCCCCACAGAATACAGACTTATTATTGTTCACAGATGGCAGTAACTTCTTGTTGAAGGAAAAAGACAAGGTGGGTATGAAGTGGTATCGTACTTTGAGACAACTGGGGCACAGTCCCTGCCTGTAGGATGGTCAGCACAGAGCGCAGAATTTTGGGCCCTCGCCATAGCCTTAGACCTCAATTGGCTAGTAGGAGGTCATCCACATATTGAAGTAAGGATAAGCGTGCCAACATCTACACTGATTCACACTATGCCTTCATAACCCTGCATATTCATGGGTAAGAGGGAAAGGTGGCTCCTGATGACAGGAGGAAAATGAATCAAAAATCAAAATGAAATTTTAGAATTGCTGGAAGCAGTTTGGGAGCCCAAAGAAATAGCCATCATCCATTGCAAAGGTCACCAGAAAGGGAAAGACTCAGTGTCAGAAGGAAACCAGACTGCTGATGCCACAGCAAAGCAGGCTGCCAAAGAACAAACAGCACCAGCATGGATCATGCTGGCCCCCGAGTTACCTGAACCTCCAAAGTATCCTCCTCAGGAGATGGAACGAGCCCAGCAAGAAGGGGGCAAAAGAACAAAAGGTTGGCAGATACTCTGAGATCATAGGGACTATGTCCCAGAACAGTTAGCCCATAACGTAGTCCTCCAGCAGCATGAACTTACTCATTTAGGGGAGACTGCTCTAGAAACTTTGTAAGGCAGATACTACCTAATTGCCCAGCTTCCCTCCTTGTGTGCCTCAGTTTCTCAGCATTGTCTCCTCTGTGTGCAGAACAACTCCAAACAAGGATCTGTGGGACCAATAGGAGTTCAGCGCTGCGGGAAAACTCCCTTTGAGGACTTAGAAGTAGACTTTACAGAACTAGTGCCTAGCAGAGGAAAAAATACCTAGTAGTTTTTGTTTGCACCTTTTCAGACTGGGTTGAGGCATATCCCCCTCACACGGAAAAGCCGAGAGAAGTCACGAAGGCATTGCTAAAGGACATAATTCAGTAGTGTGGAGGGCCTCTGACCATTGGATCTGATAATGGCCCAGCCTTTGTAGCAGAGATAGTGTAACAGGTAGCTAAGGCTTTAGGAATTAGATGGGACCTACAGAAAGCTTATAGGCCTCAGAGTTCAGGGAAAGTAGAGCGCATGAACCGGACTCTCAAGCAGGCTATAGCTGAGCTATGCCAATGGAAAACCCAACCCTGGACAAATATCTTGCCTCTGTACTCCTAGGGGTATGCTGGGCCCTGAGGGCCAGGGTAGGTTTTTCTCCATTTGAACTTCTATATGACAGACCACTCCCCCTCCGCTTAATTTGGCCAAAGGGAGATTTGGGGAAAATAGGAAACTGAGAAATCCAGAAGCAACTACAAAGACTTCGAAAAACTGTTTTTGAGATCCACAGATAGCTTACTGACCAACTACCCATCTCTCCAGGAACAGGTGTACATCCTTATAAACCTGGAGACCAGGTATGGGTAAAACACTGGAAAAAAGAGGCCCTTAAGCCAATTTGGAAAGGACCATATCCAGTCCTACTCACAACCCCCACAGCTCTCAAAGTTGCAGGATTGAACATCTGGATTCGCCACTCCCAGCTGAAAGCAGCCCACTAGCCTAGGGACGCCCAGCCTGTGTGGAAGGTAACCTCTGACCAGAATAACCCGCTGCAGATCACCCTCAAGAAGACAACAGACCTGGCTGATCAACCTGCTCCAAGAAATTCAGAAACACCCTGTAGATACTTCTTTACACTAATCTCTCTTATCTTCTCTCGTAGGTAAAATGCTCTGGTATTTCTGGATGCTCATTGTTTTTATCTTTCTAATAATTCTCATTTTGTCTTTTTATGAGTGCCTTCAGAACCCAAGGCTAGTTCCAGGATGAGAACTCTTCTGCCCTTCCTGGGACACAGAAGAAACATAAAATTACTGCTCCCTACCCAGCAAAGGAACAGGATGAGGCTAAGGCTAACTATTTTACTGTTACTGAACTCTCTTAATCTTGACCACTCTCAGAGAAGCCACTTGAGAGACTCCTAAGTCCTCACTATCTCTACCGAAAGCTTAACTTTACACTCTCCCTCTTAAAACAGACCAACCCAGCCTTAGCCAAGGACTGCTGGCTCTGCCTTTCTCTCTCTTCTTTACCATATGGCACTGTCCCTACAGCCATCAAAAGTTGGAACCAGTCCAAAATCTCTCTGGCTTCTGAAAAATAAAAGGGGAATATACTTTCTGAAAGAGCTGAAACCCTAGTAGGTGATTATCCTACTGCACAGGCAAACCAAGCATCCCTTCTCTTTTGTACTTAAACTCAGTCTCTTGCTGAGTTAGCTTCATCCTCTCTCCCAGTCACAGGCCCTATCGCTCTACACACCCCACTACTCACCCCAGCCCCTTTATGCTTTACAAGATCACGGGGCAATAAACCAGTGGGTAATCTCCCATCCTCTGCTTGCAACACTACATTCAAATTGGAACTATCAAATACCTATTGGTCCCAAGGGATCAACTATCAGGACTCCCCGGAAACCAATGCTCATTTTCTATGACCAGTTTTACTTCTTATCCAACAGTCCAGGCCTTAGGCTTCAATTATTCTTTTCTGTCCCTTTTAGTTTTTCCTTGGATATCACCTCATAATAGCATTCCTACCCATTTTCACTGCAAAAGAGTCTCAACATCTCATCTGTCACCCCTTATAGGAAGCACCATGGCAGTCACCCTCTTAGTTTGGAGTGCAGAGTGAGGATCGAGACCCCCATACACTGCAACTCACCTTGTTTTCTCTACACCTTGTAGCTTGTCTCCATAATCAGGGAACCTTCTTCCTCTGTGGACAAAACACTTATGTCTGTCTCCACACAAAATGGACAGGGACTTGAACTCTCATCTATCGCTCACCCAATGTAGATATAGCCCCCAATATTCAGTCCTTGCCCATCCCCGGAACACACCATATCCAATACAAAAGAGCGCCCGAGCTAATCCCTCTCCTTATTACACTCAGCATTTCATCAGGGGCTAGTACTGGAATAGGGGGACTGGCAACTTCCCTCTCCTACTACCAGAGCCTACCCAAAGACCTTCCTGACAGCTTGGAAGAAATAGTCCAAAGGATTGTTGCAGTACAGGATCATATTGACTCACTGGCAGCTGTTACTCTCCAGAATCCAAGAGGACTAGACCTTCTCACAGCAGAGAAAGGGGGCTGTGCCTGTTCCTTGAGGAAGAGTGCTGTTTTTATGCTAACCAGTCTGGTATTGTAAGAGATGGGGCCAAGAAACTAGCTGATCCAGCTTCAAAAATAAGACAGGAGTTATCCCAGACCTGGGCTACATGGGAGGTGGGGGGGTTTGGAAATGGTTCCTTCCATTGACAGGACCAGTGTTAATGCTACTCATAACCCTAGGACCATGTCTTCTAAATCTGTTAATTTGCTTTATCTCATCTCTTCTAAGTGCCTTTAAACTTCAAATGGTCCTGCAAACCAGAAGAATTCCCTACAAACCTCTCTGAGAGAAAGAAATGGGATGTTAACCCCTTGGTCATTGCCCCTTTTCAGCAGGAAGCAGTAAAAGAGCGGTCATCACACCTGAACACAATAACACCCTGTGGTTATTGTACCACAAGGCTACAAATTTTGTGGGACAGGGCAGGGGGATGACAAGGCTAACCCATATTTTGTAAAACTACTTTTTAAAAATTCTCTGCTGTTTAGATAGTCCCATATTCTGTAAAGTAAACTCTGCTAATTTTAAACAGCCCCTTATTCTGAAAAAGTAACTTTGCTTTCTAGCCTGCTTAAGTAATAAGGAAGATAAACTTAGCTTTCTGACTTTGTAGGCCAGAGACTAGAATGGCCATACCCTCATGCCATGTCAGATGCATTTTTTAATTGGATAGAACTGTTGTTTTCAAGGCCACCAGCAGGGTAACCACTAAGCACACATAGGGCTGGCTCTTTAATTAAAAGGAAAGTTCTGCTTGTAGCTCTGCTTAGAATTTTAATTCACTTTTCTTTAAGCCCACCAGTGTATATACTAAAAAGTGTAATTTCAAAGTCTAAATGCTGCTTGGTTTTCTTCTCCAGTCTTCTGCAACAAAAGAACTCAAGTCTTTTAATAAAATCTAAAAGTCTTAAAAGGACCCAAGTTCGTGAATGGCAGACACCCTTCTAAATTTATTGTTAAAACAGAAAAGGGGGCATGCTGGAGGCAAGATCAACAGTAGTTAGCATAATAAATGCAAGTAGTCCTTCATAAGGCTGATGGACTTTGCTATTCAGGAGGGTTGAAAATCTGCATATTATTACCTGCTGTTGGCTGAACAGCTGAAGGCAATATCCCTAACCTGAAAATCCTTTATTGTTTACCAAACCTTAACTTTGATAGGTGTGTTTGCTTTGCTGAAGGGCAAAATGTATCAATAAAAAGCCTTGGGTCCGGACATTTGGGGACCACTCCACTAGAGAGTAGGTATCCCTCTGGCTTGCCCAAATATCTTCTAAATATATATTTACTAGAGGCCCAGTGCATGATTGAATCATGCATGATTGAATCATGCACGTGTAGGTTCCCGTACATGCTTGCGCTTTTGATCGCGGGGGAGCTGGTGGCCTGTCTGCTGGTGCACCAAGTCTTCCAGAAGCCTCAGGCTCGGCGACGTGAGCTCAGCGTCCCGCTGACCCAATCGGCTACCCAGGCCACCCCGAGTCTTGCCCCCTGAGCCTCCCGCTGGCCCAATCGTGGGCATAGCGGAGTGATGGTAATTTACATATTACCATTTTATTAGGTAGGATTGCCTAATGTATGAATTTATGTTGCAGCCCATTCTCCAGATTCCTGAACTCTTGCTGCAAACACACAAACAAACAAACAAAAAAAAAATCTGCAGCATGGTTTCTGGAAATTATTTTTATTGTAATACTATATGTGAAATTCATTGAAAAATTTGGAGGCTGGAACCTCAGTTGTTTAAGGACTTTAAAGTCTAGCAAGTCAGATTGGGGGACTGTGGGGGAACAAGCCCTGGTGGGTTTTGCTCAGGGAGCCCCTATTCATTGCCACCAGGTATGCTGCTGGATTGTTGAAACACTTAATAAAGCCATTTGCATATCAAATTTACTCAGGTGAATTTTACCAATGTAGGTTTGACTTGATAATGTATTTTGGTGCAGAGAAATACAAGAAGGCAAACAATACAAAACTTCCCAGCATAGAATAGATCACATTATATAGAATCCTCGGGGGAAGTGGAATAGAAAGGAAGATTACAGGAGAAGAAGGAACAGCATAAAAACTCTGACCATGGCATAGGACTCCTTCTTGAATTTCTTAAATGTATATTCTGGGTATCAGAATCCTAAGCTATTTACATATTTTAGATATATTTATTCTTTTTGTTTTCAGAAAGGAAGGAGAGGAAGAAAGAAGTAGAACCATCAATGGTGAGAGAGAATCATTGATTGGCTGCTTGCTACAAGACATCTACTGGGTTTGGAGCCCACAACCCAGGCATGTCCCAGACTAGGAATTGAACCCAGACCTCCTGGTTCACAGGTGGAAACTGAACCCCTGAGACAAGTGGGCCAGGCTTTGGCTCTTTTAATTGAGAGTATTCCCTTTGACATCCGTGTACCCGAGCTGTCCTAAATCCAACCTGCCTGACTGCTGTGCAGATTGGTGGAATCTGGGATACATTCAATAGTAAGCAATCGACTATGTGTGCCTTAATCTCCCTGCTTGCTTTCTGATGGTCTGGAGACCGCCATCCATGGGGCCTTCATGTACAGGATCCCTGTGCACCACCAGTCACCAACTACCCAGGGCCCCTGTATGCCCATCTTCACAGATGATGTCTCTATCTAAACATGCACTTTCTAAGCTTCATTGCCTTGGTACTATGACTTTTTGAATATTTTGATAGAAAAGTTCAGATTCCAATAAAAATTTTTGCTGGATTTCACAGTTGTGGTCTCCAGAAGAAGTAAAGTGTCAAGTGCGGGACACCCTGTTGAGACACAACATGCAGCAATGAGTTTTCTTTGTTTTGTCTTGTTTAAAAGTGGTGGGTTTTAAAATTGATTCTTTAGAGATGAATGGAGAGAGACAGACAGAGAAGCATGCATTCATGTGGTCCAGAAATATTAATGGTTGCCGGGGGACCGAACTTGTCACCTGGACATGTGCCCTGACCAGGAATCAAACATGTGACCTTTGTGATGCACAGGACAATGCCTAGCCACACTGGCCAGGGTGCACTGACTTTCACTTTTCTTCGTTATCTTGCATCTGGTAGCTAATATTCACTATTAATGGTAATAACAGTGGGTAAGTCCAGAACAGGACATGCTGGCAAGTGTTTTACATAAGTTAGCCCCACAGGTGAATCTCACCACAATGTAATGGGACACTGTCTCTATGTGTGGTGAGAACCAACACCTAGATCATGCAAGTTTAGCCCATGCCCTTCCTCCCCCAGAACCTGCCCATTTTTATACTTTTCATCAAAGTCCAGAAGTTCTAATTCCCATTATGAACACTGTTCCCTGTCAAGGAGGCATAGGATGACAAGATTCACGTCAGAGATGGAGAGAGAGAGAGAGAGAGAGAGAGAGTTTGATGTAAGAGTGAAGCATTTTCAGATCCTTGTTATCTGATCCCCTTTCGTGGGTTTTAGGAACTCACCATATGTTATAGAGATTTAAGCATTTTCCCTTTCCACTAGAAGTAGCAGAGTGTGCCTGGCAAGTGTGGCTCAGTAGACCATAGCAGATGATCAGGGGCTCCCTGTCCACTATGGCGGCCATCAGCCATGTATCTTGTGCACTTGAGTAGCTAAGTTTTTATTTTATCCTTTCAATGTAATACATTCTTCGGTGACTGTTTGGAGCACCTTGGGTGTATGAGTGAATCTATTTTTTTAAAATGTTAGGAAATGCAAATAAAGACCCAGCATTTCTGATTAAAAGGTTAAAATTTGTACTCAATCCTTAGTGAGATGGGCTTTGAGAGACATCAAACTAAGAAGACTTTTTGCAAAACATGAGGGCAAATAACTCATTAATATTTTTGTGGTGGCTAAGTTCTTCTAGGCTGGGCTAACAGCCAAACTAGCAGAGAAAGATTAATAGGAGAACATCAGGGTTTAGTACATGTGCAAGGAGGCTTCACATAGAAATGATAAATGCATAAAAATTTCAAACACAATGAGGCAACATTGGGTGTATAAGACATTTTTTAAATTTTTAAAACACATTTTATTTGATTTAAGAGAGGAAGGAGAGAGAGAGAGAGGTAGCAACATCAACGATGGGAGAGAATCGTTGACTAGCTGACACCCATGGTCACCACACTGGGGATCCAAAATGAAACCTGGCATATGCCCTGATGAAATATCAAATGGTGACCTCCTGTCTTCATAAGTCAACTCTCAACCACTGAGCCAGGCCCAATGGACTGCATATAACATATTTTGAACAAAGTAGAGAGGGGGGAAATTGGATATTATTTTTCAGAAGTGAGAATGGGAGATTTGCCAGTAGTCGAGGAAGAACAGAACACACGTGTCAGGAAAATTAAGAAACCATGCGACAAGGGTTATCTAGCTGACAGATACCTGCCTGAACCCTCATGTAGCCTATCATTAAGAATTAAAGGGACCAAGACTATGCCAACGTGAAGCTGCTTTGGGGGATATTGATTTTCAGCTGTTAGGAGGCAAAGGTCTCAGAGAGAACCTTTGGATACCCCCTGCCCCCTCCTGCCCAAAAGATTAGAGAGAGGGAAACCTGCTTCAAAGGTTGTTGCCTTTGCCTGATTTGAGTGAAACATGGTAAACAAGAAGGCTTCAGCAGGTGTCTATTAGCTAGAATCCCCTCCTCCCCCGTGACAGCATCAATCAGGCATGTGGGGGTGGTTCCCAGACATTGTTGGTTCCAAGCAGTAGGGTTAAAATTCCACAGTGGCTGATGGGACCATTGTTGTATATGGTGGCAGTTAAGCTCACCCAGAACACCTCCTGAGCCCACAGCAGGAAAGGGAAGAGACGGGATCCCGGTAGGCTTGGCCCAGGACCAGAAGAAGACGGGGGAAGGCATGGAGGGGTGACTCAGGTAAACTTGGAGGGGAGGGATAGGAGTCAGTCCAGGTAACCACATAAACTGTCCTTGGGAACTGTCTCCTGGGCCCTGAGTGAGGACAGAGAGGGGAGTAAAGCCTAGGACTTGGGGGAGACCCCTCAGGGTTCTGCCTCCTGAGGACTGACACTTGTAGAGGACACCCACCCACAACTGACTCTCTCATCCTCTCCTCCTCCAGCTTCTCAGGTGAGGAGGGATATCCATGCAAATTTATTCATGAGCTCTGAGGATTCTAAGTTCTTTTGTTCCAAGCTGTGAGACTTAGCAACCAGGGGAGCAACCAGTGGGCACCCTGTTCCAGGCAGGACTGGACCAGGACTGGTGGGGCAGCCAAGTCCTCTTCCCAAGAAGTTGCTTTGAGGTGGTCCAAGGCCCTGGAGCTGTGGGAGCCCCTCCTGTAAGTGAGCAGCTGGCCTTCAGGTGAGTGTTCCTCTCCATACACCGGACCTCTCCCAACAGTTACACACCCGGAGGGCCCTACCCTCTTCAAGTCCAGTCTCTCAGAGGACTGAATCTGGGAGAAGGGATCTCGCCCACAGGTGAAGGTTCCTGCCTTTCCCTCGGGGCTCCTGGATGGGTAGCCCAGAAGGATTTTCAAAAGGTGTGGTTCACCCAAATCAGTACACACATCCTAGGGAATGCTCACCTGCCACCCTGAGTGCTCTCCAAGACCTTTCACATAGGCTAATCCTGCAGTGGACTGGGCGTCCAGAGGCCATTGCAGGTGGCTGTTACTAAATCAGGAGGCTATTGTACAGGGGGTGTAATGGAAGCACAAGTCAGCCCCCAATTCCTTCCTGATTAGCCCACCCTGCTTTTACCCCTGGCTTAATCTTTCTCGTCTCAGTGTCGTCACCTGAAAGGAACAACAACTGACAGCATTAAAGTTCAAAGTGTCCTGGCATGAGTCTGGCTAGAAAATCACCTTCCACTGATGCATCCCCTGCCCTCTCTGTCACTTTTTGTCATCTCCATTGTACCCCAGTCTCTCTTGTGTCCTCATATTGGCCAAGCACTTTACTCTCCCAGAATTTGGGCAGTCTGTGCTTACGCCCAGAACAGGATCCTTCCAAGGCCCCAATGGACCCTCCTTGCTCAGGCCTCAAGGCAGGAGTCTGACTGCCTCTGTATGATTCCATACCAGCCCCTGTGTTTCTTGACAGAATTAGTTACAAAGAGCCAGTTGTAGAAAATGGTATTGTTTGCTTCGGATATGTGTGTGTGTGTGTGTGTGTGTGTGTGTGTGTGTGTCCTATTTTCATCCTAAACCTTGTGAGGAGAGACTGTGTGTAGCTCTGAGCATGGCATTAGCAGACACCGTAGGACAAATACATGCCAAATTCATCTAGAAGAGAGGAGGGAGGGTAGGCTGAACCTCTAGTTCCAAGGTGAAATAATTGAGGTTTTTGGTGTTGTTGTAGTTTCCTATCTGCTCTGCTCTAGGTGACAATCCCTGATCCACTGGGGATGAGTGCAGTGGCCTCATTTGTACTCATCTGTTCATCCATGTAGCTGGAACCCTAAAACTCTGCTAGGTCATATGCATGGGGAACATCTGGAGGAATGGCAGGGTAGGCTCACAGAACAAAGCAGCCTTACCACCCTGCCTGTTACTCTCAGCCCCACGACCTTCCCACAGCCTATGGTAAAGAGATGCAGGGCCACCTGCATGACAGGCACACAGTGCCCACTGCCACTATTCCTCTCAGGAAAAGTCACACATTTTGAGGAGTCTTGGTATTTCCCAGGCCTGAGTGAGGAAGTGAAACAGGACACAATATGTCTAAGGCTGCCTGTCACTACTTGAGCCGAAATAAGCAGAGACAGGGTAGAAGCACATGTGAGCTTTATTCCAACAATGCGGTCAATAATGGGGTCAGTAGTCGCTCACCCTGGAAAGGCTGCTCTGACCCCCTGGGGAGAAGATAGCTACCTGTAGCTGCCAGCTGCAAGTGTAACATGGAAAGGGGAGGGGAGGGCCTGCAGTCCGGCCTTCAGGAGCGCAAACTCCTACAACACGGTGGCTAATCTTCTATGACCTTAGCAACAGCTCAGCCCCTTCCTGGGAACAGAGAATGGTCAGCCTTCCTGAGAAAAGAAGGGTCAAAGCGTGCCGTGTCCTTGGTCTGTTCCCCAAATGCAATTCTCTTCTGAGTAATGGGCCCATGGATGCAGCTTATGTTTTTAGTACAGCCTGGTTCATCCTCCAGTGTCCCAGGTCCTCTTATTCATAGGTTGGTAGGTGAGTAATGATGAAACAACTGTTGCTCCATTCTTGTTACATGCCCTTCCCCCCTGTCTGTGAAAGAATAATAAAGAGTTTTTTTTTAAAAGCTGTCTGTTCTATCTCAACGCCCCTCCCCCCCGCAAGGTCTCTCCCCCTGTGCTGGTAAAGCTGAGTGTGTATGTTGTCTCAACTCCTCAAGGTCCCACTCCCAGTGATGGGAATAAGAGCATTAAAGCTGTGTGTCTTATCTCAACTCCTCAAAGTCTCCCTCTGGAAAAAGCCCTGAGCAAAGAATAAACAGAGCAGTGTTGTGTTGTTCAGACAGAAAGAGAAACATAGAATATGAGATTACCAGGTAGGATTGTTGTTGCCCTGTCATAAAATATGTAACTAACAGCTCCCCTTTGAATTCCCCGGCAGCATTTGGTCCCCTTTTCCTCCCTCCCGTGTGTGACCCCTCCCAACGTGTAGTTTTTGCCTTTATAAGCTTGTAAAATTTCCTACTGGGCTGATTAACTCCTCTGCTCCTGCGTGATTTACGGGTTGAGCCCCAGCATGCTGGAATAAAGCCTCTTTCTGTTTGCATCAAGTGACGCCTCCTGCGGTTGATTGGGGTTGCCTCAATTCAGGGGACAGAGTAAGGGTCTCCTTTTGGGGGTCTTACATCTGAAGCTGATTTCAAAAGACCCCATGGAGATGCCTCAGGCCAGCTTGAATGACCGGGTCTGGGCCTCTGCTTTGCCTGTCTCCTCTCCCTCTCCTCTCCAGCCTGACTTTTGTCTCCTAAAGAGACTGGAAAAGCAGGCACCAAAAACTGTTACAGGGAGGTGCCAGCCCCCGGGAGGTGCCATCCCAGAAGACAGCCCAGGTTAAGGTTAATGTAAGGGCCAGCTCTCCCCACCTCTCTTCAGCTCTGTTGAGTATTTTAGCATCTATGTTCATCAGGGATATTCGACTATAATTATCTTTCTTTGTTGTGTCTCCATCTGGTTTCAGAATTAGGATAATGTTGTTCTTATAAAAAGAGTGTGGATGTGTTTCTTCCTTTGGATTTTCTGAAGTTGTTTGAGGAGTATAGGTATTAGTTCTTTTAATGTTTGGTAGAACTCCCCCGTGAAACCATCTATACCTTGGCTTTGGTGGGAGTTTTTTGATTACTACTTCTATTTCATTAGCTCATTTCATTAGTTGTTCTTAGCCTATTCATTTTTTTTTATTCCTCCTGATTCAGTTTTGGGACTTTGCAATTTTCAAGGAACTTGTCTATTTCATGCATACTCTCTAGCTTGTTGGCATATAGTTTTTCATAGTATTTTATTACAATCCTTTGTATTTCTGTGCTATCAGTGGTTAGTCTTCCACTTTTATTTCTGTTTTTATTTCTTTCGGTCTCTCTCTTTGTTCCTTGAAGATTCTGGCTAATTAATGGTTTATTGATTTTGTTAATCCTTTCAAATAACAAGCTCTCTTTTTCATTGTTTTTTTTTTTTTTTTTGTATTTTTCAGTTATTTATTTCTACTCTAATATTTATTATGTTGTTCCAGCTAGTTAAATTGGGATTTTCTTGTTTTTCTCTTTCTAGTTTTTTAAGTTGTAGTGTTTAATTATTTATTGCTGATCTTTCCTTTTCTCTTTCTTTCTTTCTTTCTTTCTTTCTTTCTTTCTTTCTTTCTTTCTTTCTTTCTTTCTTTCTTTCTTTCTTTCTTTCTACATGCCTGTAGCCATGACTGTTTTGGTTCAGTGGATAGAGCTGTGGGCCTGTGGACTGAAGTGTCCCAGGTTTGATTCCAGTCAAGGGCATGTACCTTGGTTGTGGGCACATCTCCAGTAGGGCATGTGAAGGAGACAGCTGATCAATGTTTCTCTCTCATCAATGTTCCTAACTCTCTATCTCCCTTCCTCTGTGTAAAAAATAAATAAAATAAATAAAATAAAATAAAGGAGATAAGCCTGTAGTGCTATGAACTTCGCTCACAGGACTTTTTTTTGCCGTGTCTCAGAGATTTGGGGTTGTTGTGTGTTCATTTTCATTTGTTTCCAGGAAGTTTTGTTTTATTTCTTTATCTCATTGGTAACTCAATCATTGTTTATTAACATGCTAATTATCCTCCATGTGTTTGTATGCTTTTGGTTGTTTTTACTGTAGTTGATTTTTCCTTTAATTCCACTGTGATCTAATAGATGCTTGATATGATTCACTTCTTGAACTGGTAGAGACTGCTTGTGTATCCTAACGTGTGATTTCTCTTTGTGAATGATTTTGGGCGCTTGAGAAGAATGTATATTCTTCGTTGGCATGAATTGTTCTATAAATGTCAATTAAATCCATCAGATTCTGTTTGTCCTTTAGCTTCTGTTTCCTTATTATGTTTTTGTTCCTAGGCTCTATCCAGGGAAGCCAGATGGGTGTTAAAGTCTCCTACTATGACTGTGTTGTTCTCAATCTCTCTGTTCAATTCCTCTAGAAAAATCCTACCTAATAATAGAGTAATAGGCAAGTCATCACTCCGCTAGACTCACAAGCCATGCCCCAGCCACGCCCCAGCCACGCCTACCATCCAATCAGGGTGAGTATACAATTAAACTGAAAACATTGCGGCAGCCCCACCCCCCAGCTTCTCCTGGTCTCTGGGAGTCTGAGAAGTCAGGCGCCAGCACCTGAGGCTGGCTGCAGCCACGGAGACCAAGAAGCTGCCGGCCCTGTGATCTCAGGCCTCAGCCAGCCTCAGAAGCCTCAGGTCCACCCACCCCACATCCTGGGGAGACAGAGAAACTGGGCCACAGCACTTGAGGCTGGCTGCAGCCACGGAGACCAAGAAGCTGCCTGCCCCGTGATCTCAGGCCTCAGCCAGCTGGAGAAGTGGTTCACCCCAAGTCCTGCGGGAGACAAGAAACCAGGTGCCAGTGCCTGAGGCTGGCTGCAGCCCAGGAGATGAAGAAGCTGCCTGCCCTGTGATCCCAGGCTGCAGCCAGCAGCAGAAACCTCAGGTCTGCCTGCCCCACCTCCGGGGGAGACTGAGAAACCAGGCCTCAGCGCCTGAGGCTGGCTGCAACCTGGTAGATGAAGAAGCCGCCTGCCCCGTGATCCCAGGCTACAGCCAGCTGGAGAAGCCACCCTCCCCACGTCCTGGGGGAGACAAGAAACCGCTTGCCAGCACCTGAGGGTGTATGCGATCTGGAAGACGAAGAAGCTGCCTGCCCTATGATCCCAGGCTACAGCCAACTGGAGAAGCCGCCCACCCCATGTCCACCCGCCCCACGTCCTGGGGGAGATGGAGAAACCGGGCCCCAGTACCTGAGGCTGGCTGCATCTCGGGAGATGGAGAAGCTGCACACCCTGCAGTACTGGACACCAGCACCTGCAGCTGGCTGTGGCCTAGGAGGCAGAGAAGACGCCCACCCTGCGGTCCTGGGCACCAGCACCTGCGGCTGGCTGTGGCCTTGGAGACACAAAAGCCGCCCACCCTGCGGTCCTGGGCACCAGCACTTGCAGCTGCAGCACAGGTGAAGGCCCCTGTCCACCATACCCTGAGGCTGTAGCCACCCTGGGCACCTATGGCTAACCAGAGGGAGGGAAGCCCGGATCCTGGGTGCCTGTGGTCAGCTGGAGGAGGGAATCCTGGGTACGAGGTGCAGGCCGAGGCAGAGCTGGTTAGGGGCAATCAAGCCAGCAGGGGAGCAGTTAGGGACAATCAGGCTGGTAGGCAGAAGCAGTTAGGAGCCAGCAGTTCTGAATTGTGAGAGGGATGTCCAACTGCTGATTATCCCATGAGGGGTCCAAGATTGGAGAGGGTGCAGGCCAGGCTGAGGGACACCCTCCCTGCTGCCCCCGTGCATGAATTTTGTGCACCGGGCCTCTAATTTTATTATATATGAACTAGAGGCCTGGTGCACGGAATTCATGCACAGGTGGGGGGTATTCTTCAGCCCGGCCTGCAACCTCTCCAATCTGGGACCCCTCAAAGAAGGGTTTACGTGGATCGGGCCTAAACCAGCAGTCGGACATCCCTCTCACAATCTGGGACTGCTGGTTCCAACCGCTCATCTGCCTGCCTGCCTGCCTGATTGCCCCTAACCACTCAGCCTGCCGGCCTGCTCACCCCCAACTGCTCCCCACTGATGGTGTGCTTGCCCCCAAATGCCCCCCTGCTGGACTTATCATCCCCTTCTTCCCTCCCCACTGGCCAGCTCACCCCCAACTGCCCCCCTGCTGGCATGCTCACTCCAAACTACTCCCCACTGTCCTGATCACCTTTAACTGACCCCCACTGATGACCTGCTCACCGCCAACTGGCCCCCTGCTAGTCTGCTTACCCCCAATGACCCCTGCCATCCCATCCTAGCCTGATCACCCCCCATGGCGACCTAAGGTCCTAGCTCCTCCTTTTTTGCATTTTCTTTTCAGCTCCTCCTTGAGTGGAGGCCAGGGCCAGCTAGGAGCAAGTGTCTAGGATTTCTTTATGTTCTGTAATTGAAACTTTGTAGCCTTGAGCAGATGACAGGGCCAGCCAGAGCAGGCGGGAAGCTTGGCTTCCTTCATCGCTGCGGGCAACCCAAGCCTCCTGCTTCCTCCAGCTCCATGGCCGCCACCATCTTGTTTGGGTTAATTTGCACACTCGCTCCTGATTGGCTGGTTAGTGTGGCTTGGCATAGCGGAGTGATGGTTAATTTGCAAGTTTCTCTTTTATTAGCGGAGATACTAGAGGCCCAGTGCATGAAACATATTAAGTATTCTCCTTGGAAAACCTAAATGAAAAAAGTGTTGAAAAACCTCGAACCAGTCTGCAAAACAATTGTTCACCTTCTTCCTATGGCATTTTGTATGTCCTCAACCTTTAAAGGAATAGGTTAATTAGGAAGAAAAATTACATACAGAATGATATAAATGTTTGGAGAAATCTAAATGTAAGCATCCTTTTGCTTATTGAAATGACATCAGCATGTGACTGATATGGGAACAATGAGATTGAAACAGAGATTACACTTAAACAGAACCAGTTATCTTTCCTGACTATACCTCTGAATGAAATGAACAAAAGTGCCCCTTGATAGGGATATGTATTTTACGGTAGAACTACTCATGAACTTTCTCTTCAACTATTTGACATTTAATGTACCATAAAGGGTATGCTCGCCCAAACATCGAGTTATCGTGAGGCCTCAGTATTTTTATCAATGAATGTAAACAAAAAACATGAACAGGAAAGATTTTTAAAAACTCACCTCTTGTCTTGTTGAATGTATAGTTACCGACAAAACTTCCAACGTGAATTTTAAAAATTACCACAAAAATGTGTGGTTTCTTAAAATTAATTTTATTAGAATAGTGTATGAGAAGTTCATTGAAAAATTTGGAAGCTGGAACCTCATTTTTTTAAGGACTTTAAAGTCTAGCATGTCAGATTGGGGGGCAGTGAGGGAATAAGCCCTGTTCGGATTGACTCAGTGAAGCCCTTTTTCATTGCCACCTGGTATGCTGCTGGATTGGTGAAACACTTAATAAAGTCACTTGCACAGCAAACTTACTCAGCTAAATTTTACCAATGTAAGTTTGAATTGATAACGTATTTTAGTGCAAAGAAAAACAAGAAGGCAAACAATACAAAATTTCCCAGTATAGAATGGAACGCATTATATACAATCCTCTGGGGAAGTGGACTAGAAAGGAAGATTAAGGAGAAGAAGGAACAGCATAAAAATGCTGACTATGACAAAAGGCTCCTTCTTGTGTTTCTTAAATGAACATTATGGATATCAAAACCCTAAGTTATTTTATATTTTTAGATATATTTATTTTTATTGTTTTCAGAGAGGAAGGAAAGAGTTAGAACCATCAATGGTGAGAGAGAATCATTGATTGGCTGCTTCCTACAAGACATCTACTGAGCTTGGAGCACACAACCCAGGCATGTCCCAGACAGGGAATTGAACCCTGAGCTACTGGATCACAGATTGAAAATCAACCCCTCAGCCAAGCAGGCCAGGTTTTGGCTCTTCTTTATTCAGAGTATTCCTTTTAACAGCCCTGTCTCCCAGATGCCCTAAATCCAACCTGCCTGACTGCTATGCAGATTGGTGGAGTCTGGGATACATTCAATAGTAAGCAACCGACTATGTGTGCCTTACTCTCCCTGCTTGCTTTATGATGGCATGGAGACCCCCATTTACAGGGCCTTCATGTATAGGATCCCTGTAAACCAGCAGTCACCACCTACCCAGAGCCCCTGTATGCTCATCTTCACAGATGATGTCTCTATCTAAGTATGCACTTTCTAAGCCTCATTGCCTTGGTACTGTGCCTTTTTGAATATTTTGATGGAAAAATCCAGATTCTAATGAAGAATTTTGCTGGATTTCTCAGTTGTGGTCTCCAGAAGAAGTAAAGTGTTAAGTGCAGGACACCCTGTTGAGAGACAACATGCAGCAATGAGTTTTCTTTTGTTTTGTCTTGTTTTAATATGGTGGATATTTAAATTGATACTTTAGAGACAGATGAATGTAGACAGAAAGACAAAGAAGCATACATTGAGGCAGAAATATTAATGGTTGCCTGGGGACCGGATCTGCCACCTAGACATATGCCCTGAACAGGAATCGAACAGTTGACCTTTGTGATGCACTGGACTATGCCTAGCCACACTGGCAAGGGTGCACTGACTTTCACTTTTATTCCTTAACTTGTATCTGGTGGCTAATAATCACTATTAATGCTAATGACCCTGGGCAATTCCAGAACAGGACATGCTGACAAATGCTTTACCTAAGTTAGCCCCACAAGTGAATCTCAACACAACATAATGGGACACGGTCTCTATATATGGAGAGGAACCAACACCCAGATCATGCGATGTTTACCCATGCCCTTCCTCCCCCAGAACCTACCCATTCTTATACTTTTCCTAAATTCCAGAGGTTCCGATTCCCATCATGGACACTGTTCCCTGTCAAGGTGGAGATAGGAAGACAAGGTGCAAGTGAGAGAGAGAGAGAGAGAGAGAGAGAGAGAGAGAGAGAGAGAGAGAGAGAGAAGAGAGAAGCATTTTCTGATCCTTGTTCTCTGAAGTAGCAGAGTGTGTCTGGCCGGTGTGACTCCGTAGACCTATAATCCCAGAGGTCATAATTGAATTCTCAGTTGGGACTGATGGTGGGGGGGGGTTGCCTTCCCCTGATTGCCAGGCTGCCTGTTGCCCCTGAGGGCTCCTGGACTATGAGTGGGGCTGGCGGGATTAAGGGACCTCCCCTCCAGTGCATGATTTTTCACGCACTTGGCCTCTTGTTGGGTAAATAACTAATGTTATACAACTACCGTGCAGAAATGAGAGTTGCTGGAATTCTCAAAACTCCCTCTCAAACTCCCACTACACACAACCGACCTGACCTTCTATGTCATGGCCCTAACATCTCTCTACCTGTATATGCAATTTCCCCAAATGTGCAAAAGCAGAATAGTGGAAGGAAACCCCCCTTCCATTACTAGACTCAGCAAGTATCATGATTCTGCCATATTCATTTTCTCTCTCCTTTCTTCCCTTCTGTTCACCTATTTTTCTTTGTCTGTAGAACTTCAAAGCAAACCCCAGACATCACATTTCTTCATCCTTATACACTTCAAAACTAGTCTCTAAAAAAAGTACATTTCCTTGCATAACCATAGTATACCTTTAAAGTTAACAACTTTTTATTGTTATCATCAAATACTGGAATTTTTAAATGCTTCAAAAATAATTGTATAGTCCAAGCTGGTTCGGCTCAGTGGATAGAGCATTGGCCTGTAGATTGAAAGGTCCCAGGTTCGATTCTGGTCAAGGGCACATGCCAAGGTTTGTGAGCTTGATTGCCACTAGGGAGCATGCAGGAGGCAGCCTATCAGTGATTCTCTCTCATCATTGATGTTTCTATCTCTCTCTCCCTCTCTGAAATAAATAAAAAACATATTTTAAAAAATAAGTATACAATTTTATTTATTTTATTGCATAAGATGTTCATTCTGCCTCTTAAGTCTCAATTTAAAGCACTCCCCTTTCCACACCTTCTTTGCTATTTTTGTAAAAAGATTTTGGTTTGCTGAAGAAAAGGAGCCAATTGTCCTGTTTTTGAAATTGCTACCTACCTCTTAAAGCTTAATTAGATTCCCAGTTGGCTTAGGTCTTGTTTCTACAAATCTAGGTAACTGCTCTCAGAACCACACCTGATAGGAATATCCTGTGTGAAAAAATATTTCTCTGCCATGCTTCATGGGTGGTCAAACTCACTCCCTGGATAAGGTGTAAGCTCCCCCTCCCCTACTAACATCCTCATCTTATTACATTCCAAAATCATGTTCATAGGCATGTCAGGAGAGAGAACAACTTCAGCTCACTCACTGACTGGTGGCTTCTTTCAGCTAATATTAACTAGATGTCTTTCAGGCGAGAAGTGCCTCTAAAACATCTAGTCTAGAACTTTGGGGAAATAACATACACCTGACCCACACCCTCTGTTCCATTGCTTACAACTCTGCAGAAGTTTCAAGGGACTCAATTAAAACTCAACCATTAACTGGGGGAGGTCTTTAACAGGTTTAAATTGAGACAGATTCACTTCAATTTGAGAGCTACAGGAGAGAAATCCAAGGGCTGTCATGAAATGACTTTGTTCTCAAAGAGTACTTAAGTCTCTGAGAGCAGAGTGTCTGACAAAATTTTTGCCTGGGGCATACGTCTGTCAGCTATTTACACGTGTTCCAAAGACATTGCCAGAGGACCCTAGAATATTCAATGAATCCTTTGGCTGTGGGCAAGGGATGCTTCCCTCTTCCCTCTGATAGAGTAAGTGTAAAGTGGTAGAAGCCCCTTCTCTGCCTGCTGTGATTTGCACAATTTCCTTAGAACTGGGAGGAAGTCACAGCCTCTGCATTGAGTGAGAGTCCCTGGCCCCCATCCCATGGATTTGAAAGGAGCCTCTGGGTCCCATGGGACATTCAGGGCTGGCCTTGGGCCAAGTGTTACCTATTCTCCTTGCAGCTGTGGAATGGCTGGGATATGGTTCCAAGGTAAACACCATGTTTCCCCCTATGAATCTGTCCCCGATGTAGGCCTTGTTAACAGACTGAGAGCACACATAAATTTGAAACAGGACTTGTGTTATTTAAGTGAGTCAAACCTCTTGTTATTTGAAAAAAGGAAGCTCTTGGGAGACATGCATCTGATGAGGACCAGTTTCTGGAACCTGATACCCTGCGCAGGGCAGTGCGCCTGCCTCCGACTGGTCATGCAGGTAATTCCAGATCCTCTGGGGCTGTGGAAAGCTGTCTCTTGACCCCTCTTCGCCTTCAGTGTCAACAGAGAGCAAGTAGACAAGTCATAAGGGTTCAGATGCAGCAGGTGAGGTGGCCACCATGTTGGGTTCTGCTCTGGGGAAGCAGGGAAAAGAGTTCCAAGCCCTTGTCAAGGGCTCTTTGGGAATGACTGTTTAAGGTTCTGACTTTATTATTTTTGCACAGGAATAAGGCAAGAGAATGTGTCCTGCACCTTTCCCATCAGCACAGCACAAAGCCAGGGCGCCTGAGGGCGGTGGCATTTCTCTCATTCTTTCTCCTCCCTGGGATCCTCCCAAAGTGCCCAGGAGCAAGAGGCTGCCATGTGGCCTTTGGGATTGGGGTCAGCGTGGGACAGTGCCTGGCCTCTGCTGGGGGTGCCAGGCAGGGAGGGTCCCAGTGAGAGCACTTGAGGAGGGAGACCCAGCAGATGCATCTCCTGGGCTCTGGGACACCAGCAGGTGCCTGTCACAGTGCCCGCCCTGTGAGCTGAGTGTTTCCTGACTCAGGAGTCACTTTGCCCTTTCGATTCCTTGTTATCACTGTTTGCCACCCCCTTTGGCCCTTTCTTCTCCTTCCTGCCCACCTCCATCCCCAGCTCTAGTTTCCCGTGTGAGTTCCTAGCAGGAACTCTTCCAGGGAGACAGTAAGGTCCAACTGGAAGCAGAGTCCAGTGACACCCAGGGCCCAAGTCAATTTCGCTCCAAGGTCCTGGTCCAAGGACTTATCAGGGAGGCCACCCTGTGGCCTGGAACTAGTTCCATATCATGAGACTTGCTCCCCATCACCATGGCTCTTCTTCCAGTTTTTTTACTTAAAACCCTGATGTATTACAGTGACTATTTGGTCTAAGACCTCAAAAAGGACATTTCTACAGTAGAAAGACTTCAACTCTTGAAGACCTATTCTGTGGCTCTGGCCCTTTAAGGTGGGCCTGCAGGTCAGACCTGGGAGCCATGGAAATTGAAGAATGTTTGGTTTCCTCATCTCTGTTACAGCCTGACAGTTGCTACCCTTTGTACCTCTGAGACGTCCTCCTCCTGCCTTCTGTAGTGTTGTAAACATCCAGGCGATCCAAATAAAACAGGCTTGGCTTTCCAGAGTGTTTCTGAAGCTCCTATTCTCCTCTCCTGCTCTCTTCTTCAAGAGGTTTTACTCTTTGCAGCTGCTTGCATGCTGAAAACTGTAGGCAAACATATTCTGTATTTACTGTCACAACTCAAAGGCCCTGGCTCCGTGGTTGAGCATCAGGGCACATGCCCCTGTTGCAGGCTCAATACCCAGTCAGGGGATGTTTCTCTGTCTCTCTCACACTTCCTTTCTCTGAAATCAATAAAAACATATATTTTTAAAGACAATAAGGACAAAGTGAACACATTTTCAGATAAAGAACCTACAATCAGAGACACTTTCACAAGAAAGTTATTGGAGACAGAATGAAGGAACTGGATGCAGAAGCAGTGGTGAACACAAAATTAGTGAGAATGTGGGTTTAGCTAAACCAGGAATGCTGATAAGTTTTAAATGCCTGTATTATGGAGTTCACATCTATATATATATGTATAATGGCGGGATACACAGATTTGTCCGGGACGCCGTCACATCATGACCTTTCACAGGGTGGGCAGGGTTGTGGGGCCCCAGGGTGGCACTCCAGGTCTAAGCGGGATTTTGTTCCACCCAGGAAGACTAGCCTGGGGCCTGCAGCCCAATCCCAATGCTGACCAGTGGTTTACTAAACTTTATTGGAGCTGCTCTCCCACCCCCTGCCCCAGGACCCCACTGCCCTCAGAAGGTTGCCCCATCAGCATCCTGACAGGTGGGCAGCCTGGGAGAGCTGAGTGAGGCGCTGGCTACAGGGAGCCACGGAGGGGTGGGGCTGCTGGAGCCAAGCTATAGGGAGTCTGAGGAGATTGCCTGAAGGAAGATGTAGCTTCAGCAAAGCATCCAGCTCAGAGCCACAGCCGAGGGGTCCGCAGGCAAGCAGACAAACCTCTGCCTGAGGATTGGCTCCAGGGCGAGCGCTGCAGCATTGGCGAAGCTGCTGGCCAGGAGGCAGGTAGGTCAAGGGGCATAGAGCTGTGCCACAGCGAGTTGCACTGCAGGGGCCTTGTGCAGGGGCAGGGGTGGGCAGGTGGGGATCTGCTTGCCAGCATAGAGTGAGGTTCTGCAGTGGCCCCATGGCTCAGGTTGGTCCGGTGTGAAATGCTGATATGGAAGGATGCTGGTGCGGAGGTGCGCAGGCCCTCAGCCATGAGGTGGGGTTTGAGGGGAGGCGCCACCTCACCAGAGGAGTGCCTCATTGCTGGGTACCCCAATGTGGTGGTTCGGCAAAGTTCCTAGTGCTAATTGGCATCACTGTGGCCTGCACACTTGAGAGGCTGTGACCCCTGCTCCTGCCTTGGCACAAAAGCAAGCCTATTCCTGCCCCCAGTTCCCATGTGCCTGCATAGAGAGTGCAAAGCCTACCACCTGCTCTACAGAAGCGGGGGACATAAAGAATGGGAGCGGGGGGCAGGTAGAGGAAAGAATGTGGAGCATCCACGATGAAGAGTTGCTTGAGAACAAGGCTCAGAAGCCTTCTGGGGATGTGAGTTCTGTTTGCCTCATGGCTGTCCCTTAGGAAAGGTGGAGAGTGCAGTTGTGAGGGCTCCCTGCATCCTGAGTCCAGTTGCACAGGCAACTGGAATTGGCCTCAATTTCCTGGTCTGTAAAAAGGATTAAGCATGTCCCAGGGCCTTCACTGAGCTTTCAGGGACATTTGAAATTCTATATAAAGTAAGTGAGGGAAGAAGTGAGAAAGAAAAGGAAGGGTGAGCAACACAAGCGACCTGTAGACCTATTGTCACTTAAATTGGGAGTAGAGTCAATAGTGTTGTAATGATGGTATGATGCCAGGTGGGTACTGGAAATATCAGAGAACACAGTGTAAAGAATATGATTGTCTGACCACTATTCTGTTGAGAAGCCAAAACCCTATTTTGTAAAAACTGCTGTTTGGAATTTTCTGCTGTTTTTCTTAGACGGCCTCTTATTCTAATAATATAACTTTGCTTTCTAGCCTGCTTTAGCCTGCTTGAATAATGAGGACAATAAACTTAGCTGTCTGACCTTGTAGGCCAGAGACTAGATATGCCCATAAATTTAGCTGTCTGACCTTGTAGGTCAAGACTAGTTATGCCCATAATTTTTAGAACTGTGCTTGTTTTCAAAGACAGCAGTGAGATAACCACTAATTGCACAGAGGGCTGGTTCCTTAATAAAAAGGGAAGTTCTGCTTGTAGCTTTGCTTAGAATTTGAATTCATTTTCTCTAAGCCCACCACAGTGAATAAAGTGTAACTCCAAACTTTCCTGCATTGTTTGATTATTCCGGTCCTCTGTAACACTGTAACTAATATAAAACCTGAAACTAATCCTATATAATAAAAAGGTAATATGGAAGTTGATCCTCACACCTTTGCATCACCAGATGGCCACCCTCACATTATCACCCAATGGCCGCCCCCATGTCATCACATGATGGCCACGACAAAATAGCCAGCCACACTTCATCACAATATGACCACCACATGTCATCACAAGGTGGATGCCACAAGATGGCCACCACCACATCATCACAAGATGGCCACCCTAATGTGGTCACAAGATGGCTGCCCCACGTCATCACAACATGGCCACATCTATGTTGTCACAAGATGGCTGCCACAGGATGGCCACTCCCACATCCTCATATTATGGGCACCCAGACGTCATCACAAGATGGCCACCCCATATCGTGACAACATTGTCAAACTCTTGTCACAAGATGGTCACTGTCACATCATCACAAAATGTTCACACCCACGTTGTCACAATATGGCTGCCCCATGTCATCACAAGCGGGTTTTAAGGGCAGGGTAGTTGGGGATGAACAGGTCTTCAGGGAAGGGCAGTTAGGGGCAATCAGTCTGGTAGGGGAGGGCAGTTAGGGGTGACTAGGCCTGCAGGGGAGGGCAGTTGGAGGCAACCATGCTGGCAAGTGAGGGCAGTTAGGAGTGCCTGGGCCAGCAGGGGAGGGCAGTTGGGGGAGACCAGGCTGGTAGTGGAGGGCAGTTGGGGGAGACCTAAGCCTGCAGGGGAGGGCAGTTGTGGGGGACCAGGCCAGCAGGGGAGGGCAGTTGATGGGACCATGACTGAAGGGAAGGGTAGTTGTGGGGGACCAGGCCTGAAAGGGAGGGGATTTTAGGGGGACAAGGCCTGCAGGGGAGGGCAGTTGATGGGACCCATGCCTGAAGGGGTGGGTAGTTTTGGGGGACCAGGCCTGCAATGGAGGGGAATTGGGAGGGACAAGGCCTGCAGGGGAGGGCAGTTGGGGGCGACCAGATGAGCATGAGAGAGCAGTTAGGGGCAATCAGCCTTACAGGGGAGGGCAATTAGGGGTGACTGGGCTGGCAGGTGAGGGCAATTAGGGGCAACTAGGCCTTCAGGGAGGGCAGTTAGGGACAATTGGGCTGGCAGGGGAAGGCTGTTGAGGGGGAACAGGGATATATGGGAGGGCAGTTGGGAGGGACAATGCCTGCAGGGGAGAGCAGTTGAGTGGGACGAGGCCTGCAGGGGGGGCTACAATGCTATCAAGGGATGGCAGTTAGGGGTGACTGGACCAGCAGGGGAGATCAGTTGGGGGAGAGCAGGCAAGAAGTATTGGGCAGTTGGGGAGGACCAACCCTGCAGGGGAGGAGTGTTGGGGGGGGGACCAGGCCTCCAGTGGAGGGGAGTTGGGGGGACCAGGCCTGCAGGGGAGGGCAGTTGAAGGAGACCTGCCAGCAGTGGAAGGCAGTTGGGAAAACCCAGGCCTGCAGGGGAGGGCAGTTAGGGGCCATCAGTCCAGCAGGGAGAGTAGCTGAGGGTGACATTGCTGGCAAGGGAGAGTAGTTAGGGGTGACTGGGCTAGCAAAAGAGGGCATTTGGGGTAGACCAGGCCTGCAGGGGAGGGCAGTTGAAGGAGACCTGCCAGCAGTGGAAGGCAGTTGGGAAAACCCAGGCCTGCAGGGGAGGGCAGTTAGGGGCCATCAGTCCAGCAGGGAGAGTAGCTGAGGGTGACATTGCTGGCAAGGGAGGGTAGTTAGGGGTGACTGGGCTAGCAAAAGAGGGCATTTGGGGTAGACCAGGCCTGCAGGGGAGGGCAGTTGAAGGAGACTTGCTGGCAGTGGATGACAGTTCATGGGGGACACAGGCCTCCAGGGGAGGGTGGTTGGGAGATCAAGGCCAGCCAGGGAGGGCAGATGGGGAAACCCAGGACTGCAGCAGAGGGTCATTGGGGGGACGATGCCTGCAGGGCAGGGGAGTTGGGGGGGACCAGACCAGCAGGGGAGTGCAGTTGGTAGGACCCAGGCCTGAACGTGTGGTAATCAGGGGGAGACCAGGCCACCAGGGGAGGGCAGTTGGGGGCAATTAGGATTGCAGGGGAGCACAGTTAGGGGTGACTGGACCAGCAGGGGAGGTTAGTTGGTGGAGAACAGACAAGATTGTGGAGACAGCTTAGTACTTTGTTCAAAGTTGAACACACATACAGTTACAGCATGACCCACACACAGTCTCACTCCTACCTAACACTCCAGAAATGAGAACATACACCATGCAAAGGTTTAGACAGAAATGTTCTCAGAGATGGAAGGTGTAAGAGCCAAAACTTAAAATGGATCTAAATGTTCCCAAACTGACGAAGGGATAAACAAACTGTGGTATATCCATACAATGGAAGATGGCTCTGCCATTGAAAGGAATTGTCTGCTCCCAGGAGCTACAATACAGTTGAACCTTGAAAACGTTATGCGAGGTGAGAAGGGCCAGACACCAAACATTACACCAAGTGCGACTGGGCTGCACTTGTAAGTTTGGTATGGAGCTCCATTGTATGGATGTAGCATACATAATTTCACCAAACCCTACTGTTGGCTTTGACAAGGTTTCCCATTGTTCAATGTCACACAGCGCTGTGATGCCCATCTCTATTGTAAAATATTTGTCGCCAGTCTTAATTGGGTTTTTCAACAAATGCCCATGAGTGGAACTCCCTGTTTAAAAGTTTGAATGTATTTTTGTTGATTTTTGAGACAGGGAGGGAAAAAGAGAGAGAGAAGAGGAAGAAGACAGAGAGGGAGGGAGGAAGGGAGGGAGGAACATTGACTTGGTGTTCCACTGACTGTTGCAATCATTGTTGGCTTATTGTATGTGCACTGACCAGGGATCAAAGTAGCCATTTTGGCCTGTTGAGAAGACTCTCTAACCACTTAGGAACACTGCAGGGTGAAAGTCTGCATATTTTAAGGCTTTTAGTAAAAATAGCCCAAGGACCCTTCTCAAGCCGAGTATGGGGGTCAAGTATCTCCATTCGGGAATATGGAATTTCCCTATCCAATATAGCCCTCCTCATCCCCAGGGGGCGGTTACAGGACTGTTTGTCCCACCCTCATGACGCTCTCTATTGGTTTGCAGTTTCCCGGGACACATGGCCATGAACACGCTGGTCCACAGTGCCAACTGCCAAGTAGTGGGTTTCATTGTCACCACCACAGGATGGATCTTCTCCATGACTTGCATGGGCCTGGTGGAGTGGTGGGTTTGGTACATGGAGAACAGCTCTGCCCCCTGCCCGGGGCTGGCCTGTGTATGAATGTGGAAGGTCTGCACTTACCAGTCTAACAGCCTCCAGAGTAAAGTCATAGCGTGACACCTCTACACTTACAGTGACACCTACCTACTGCTCAATATCCGCATCTCTCAGCACATGCTGCTGGCCGCCAGCCTCCTGGCTCTCTTGGGGAAAGTGCTCATGGTCATGGGCCTGCAGAGAGTGTGCGTGTCTCATCTTCAGAAGGAAAACACCTGCAATCTCTTCTTGGCTTCCAGAGTCCTGAGCATCATAGCTGGCACATTTATCTTCATGGCTGTGATCTGGAACTACCACTCTGTGATGAATGAAGAGGGCATATGCTTCCCGCCATCCTTCCACATCCCCTTCAGGCCCGACCAGCAGGAGATGGGCAGCATCATCCCTGTGGCGGTTCTGGCTGCCATCCTGATGCTGCCGAGTGGGCTGTTAACCCTCTCTAACCAGCTTCCCCCCGACAACCAAGTGTACCCCAAGTTCTCAGAAGTGTGAAAATCCCACTTGCATAGCTTTGCAAATCCAACATGAGCAGTTTATCGGGGTAAAGTATTATCAGGATGCTCTAGGAAATAGTTGCAAGGACTCACGACCATAGAAAAGGCCATTTTGAGCAGAAAGTGGTCATTTGTTTATGTCCAAATTGAGATCCTTGATTGGTTAATGAACTTCCATTAAAAAAAAAAAAACAACGCAAAAAAAAAAAACAACACCACTGTCCACCTGTCTTAATTATTGGGGGTTCGGTCCACAAAGATTTGTGCACAAGGAGTGGGTCCCTCAGCCCACCTGCACCCTCTCCAATCTGGGAACCTTCAGGGGAGCCCTCTCCAATCCCGGAATTTCTGTCTGTCTTTGAAATCATATGAGCGGATTTTCTGAGACCCCAACCCAGTTTGGTTTGGTGATCACAGCATAATAGAGGTCCTTTCCTTTTTATTTCCCTTTGGTCCAATTGTGCAGATTTCCTAGAAGTCACAGGATAGCTTCCCTTTAATATTTCCTCAACACTGTGACTTTACTTATGCCTCTTACCTTTGCATTCCCTCCATCCCCTACCCACAACAGTAACTTGCTCGAGGCTCATTTTGCTCTAGTGTTTTGGAGATCCCGCAATGCGCCAGCCAACAGACCTACGATTCCCAGAATTCCTGGTGCTCCGCGAGCTCTTGGTTTCCACTTCCAGTCCAGGGGCTGCACAAACAAAGAGGACTGTGAACTCCTGCCACCCCCAGGCAGGGCTGACAGGACCAGCCAATCCAGTGGCGTCCCCGGGACCACGGCCGCTTGGCATCTTACCCTGCCCCAGGCTGCGCAGCACATGTGTGCATAGGCCCTGAGCTTCCTAGGAGCTGGAATGCCCCCCGAGTCACTACAGAGAAAGGGCGGGCATCCCGCCCTGCTCCCAGCCGCTCTATGCCTGTGGCCGTGCCCTCTGCCCACAGGCACGGCCATCTTTCCCTTTTTAATTTGCATGCTCATCTCTGATTGGCTGTGGGCATCTCCGTGGTACGGTCAATTTACATGTTTTTCTATTATTAGTATAGATAATCAAGGTTATATACCTATTGTGTGAAAATGAGAGTTGCTCAGATTCTCACAGCTCCCTCTCAAACTACCACTACAAACAACTAACCAGACCTTCTATGCCATGGCCCTAACACCTCTCCACTCCACCTGTACAGCCAATTTTCCCAAATGTGCAAAAGCAAAATAGTGGAAGGAATCCGCCTTCCATTACCAGACTCAGAAGTTATTATGATTCCGCCATAATCATTTTCTCTCTCCTTCCTTCCCTTCTTTTCATCTATTTTTCTTTCTCTGAAGACCTAAAGCAAACCCCAGACATCACATTTCTTCATGCTTATACACTTCAAAAGTAGTGTCTAAAAAAAGGACATTTCCCTGCAAAATGACAGTACACCTTTAACGTTAACAACCTTTTGTTGTTATTATCAAACTCTTATTAGAATTTTTAAAGCTTTAAAAATAATTGTACAGCCCTAGATGGTTCGGCTCAGTGGATATAGCATCGGACTGCGGACTGAAAGGTACCAGGTTCTATTCTGGTTAAGGGCACATACCCGGGATTTGAGCTGGATGCCCAGTGGGGGCATATAGGAGTCAGCCTATCAATGATTCTCTCTCATCATTGATGTTTCTCTCTCTCTCTCCCTCTCCACACCTCTCTGAAATAAATAATAATATATTTACAAAAATAATTGTACAATTTTATTTCTTTTATTGCATAAGATGTTCAGGCTGCCTCTTAAGGCTCAATGGAAAGCATTCCCCCTTCCACACCTTCTTTGCTATTTTCGTAAAAAGATTTTGGTTTGCTGAATAAAATGAGCCAATTGTCCTGTGTTTAAAATTGCTACCTATCTCTTAAAGCTTAACTGGATTCCGAGTCAGCATAGGTCTTGTTTCTACAAATCTAGGTAACTGCCCTCAGAACCGCACTCCATAGGTATACCCTGTGTGAAAAAAAACAACCACAACACATTTCTCTTCCAAGCTTCATGGGTGGTCCAACTCACTTCCTGGGTAAGTTGTAAGCTCCACCCCCACCCCCTCGCCCGCTCCTCTACTAACATCCTCATGTCATTACAATCCAAAATCATGTTTATAGGCATTTCAGGAGAGACAACTTCAGCTTACTCTCTTACTGATGGCTTCTTTCAGGCCATATTAACTAGATATCTTTCATGTGAGAAGTGCTTCTAATATATCTAGTCAAGTACTGCAGGGCCATAACATACACTTTACCCACACCTTCTGTTTCATTGCTCACAGCACCTCAGAATTTTCAAAGGACTGACTTAAGACTCAACAATTAACTGGGGGAGGTCATTAATAGGTTTAAATTGAGACAGACTCACTTTAATGTGAGAGCTAGCGCAGAGAAATCCAAGGGCTGACGTGAAATGACTTTCTTCTCAAAGAATACTTATGTCTCTGAGAGCAGAGTATGTGACAAAATTTCCCCTTGGAGCATAAGTATATCAGTTATTTAAACATGTGTTCCAAAGACATTGCCTGTGGACCCCAGAATATTCATTGGATCCTTTGGCTATGGGCAAGGGATTCTTCCCTCTTCCCTCTGATAGAGCAAATGTAAAGTGGTAGATGCCCCTTCTCTGTCTGCTGTGATTTGCACAATGTCCTTAGAACTGGGAGGAAGTCACAGCCTCTGCATTGAGTGAGAGTCCCTGGCCCCCAACCCAGGGGTTTGAAAGGAGCCTTTGGGTTCCATGGGATTTTCAGGGCTGGCCTGCAGTCAAGGTTTACCCATTCTCTTGCAGGTCTGGAAGACTGGGATATGGTTCCTAGGTAAACACCATGTTTCCCCCCATGAAATCTGTCCCCGAAGTAGGCCTTGTTAACAGACTGACAGGACATATAAGGTTGAAACAGGACGTGTGTTATTTAAGTGAGTCAAACCTGTGGTTATTTGAAAAAGGAAGCTCTTGGGGGACATGCTTCTGATGAGGACCAGTTTCTGGAACATGATAACCTGCTGAGGGAAGTGCGCCTGCCTCCTGCTGGTCCAAAAGGAGAATGATTGAACCTCTGGGGCTGTGGAAAGCTGTCTCTTGACCCCTCTTTGCCTTCACTGTCAACAGAGAGCAAGTGGACAGGTCATAAGGGATCAGACACAGCAGGTGAGGCGGCCACCATGGCGGGGTGTGCTCTGGGGAATCTGGAAAAAAAAAGTTCCTAGCCCTTGTCAAGGGCTCTTTGGGAATGACTGTTGAAGGTTCTCACTTAATTATTTTTTCACAGGAATAAGGCAAAAGAATGTGCCCTATGCATTTCCCATCAGGGCAGCACAAAGCGAGGGCGCCTGAGGGCGGTGATATTTCTCTCATTCTTCCTCCTCCCTGGGAATCCTCACAAAGTACCCAGGAGCTAGAGGCTGCCATGTGGCCTTTGGGTTGGGTTCAGTGTGGGACAGTGCCGGGCCTCTGTTGGGGCGCCAGGCAGGGAGGGGTCCCTGTGAGAGCACTTGAGGAGGGAGACCCAGCAGAGGCAGCAGCTGGGCTCAGGGACACCAGCAGGTGCCTGTCACAGTGCCCACCCAGTGAGCTGACTGTTTCCTGACTCAGGAGTCACTTTGCCCTTTCTCTTCCTTGTTCTCCCTGTTTGCCACCCCCTTTGGACCTTTCTTCTCCCACCCACCTCCATCCCCAGCTCACTTGTCCCTTGTAATTTCCTAGCAGGAACTCTTCCAGGGAGACAGTAAGGTCCAACTGGAAGCAGAGTCCAGTGACAGCCAGGACCCAAGTCAGTTTCACCCCAGGTTCCTGGTCCAAGGACTGACCCGTATCGCACGCCCCCTCGCCCACTTGCCCTGGCCCTGGCTACCTATCATAACACTTGCTCCCCAATTCCGTGGCTCTTATTCCAGGGTTTCTACTTAAGACTTGGATGGATTACAGTGACTATTTGGTCTAAGACCTTAAAAAGGATATTTCTACAGTAGAAAGACTTCAACTCTTGAAGACCTGTTCAGTGACTCTGGCCCTTTAAGGAGCCTATTGTCATAGGCCTGCAGGCCAGCCCTGGAAGCCATGGAAACATAAGAATGTTTGGTTTCCTCATCTCTGTTATAGCCTGGCAGTTGCTACCATTTGTACCTCTGAGACGTCCTCCTCCTGCCTTCTGTATTGGCTGGGTAACCATTGTGCTTTATTTTTTACCCTAGTTAAGAGAGCCCTGAGATTTCTTGTGGTGTGGGGGTGTCTATATAATCCATTTATTTGCTCTGTGAACAGTTTAACTCTCATCAGCAGTCCTGCAGAGAGGTGAAGGTAGGCCACTTTAATTGTTCATCCTTCATTAAGACGTGTCTAGTTTAAGAACATGTTTTTATTGATTTCAGAGAGAGAGAGGAAGGGACATGGAGAGGGAGAATAAACATCAATGATGAAAAACACGGATTGGCTGCCTACTGCACCACTCCTACTGAGAATAGAGTATCCAACTGACCAGGAATTGAACCTTGACCTCCTGGTTCAGAGGTTCACTATCAACAACTGAGACACACCAACCAGGCCCACAAGGCCATTTCAAGTGTTCCTTCCATAAGTTGTTCAGGGTTATCTGGCCCGAAAGAATGATCTTTATAAATAAGGCATCTTCCATGATTATCTGGCCATGAGAAGGAATTTCTGCTATCACCTTGGGCATTCTCTCCTCCTATCCCTCCCACTGGGGGCCCCTCAGAATAAAGCCCGAACCCCTCAAAGCTCTCCATGCACTGGCTTCGATGCCCACTCCTGTTTACCCTTTGTTCATTTCTATTCTTGTATTGCTCTACATGCCCCCATTTATCTCCAACTTAAAATATAGAAATATCCTTGGTAATCCCAGCAGATGCCATCTTGTTTTACCTTCCCAGTGCATTTCAGAATGGGCAAAAATAAGATCCTGCTACACTCTTATACTTTTCTTATCCTCATTTTATTTATTTTTAATTTTGTATCATTAATTTTAATTGATATTTTAGAGAGAGAAGAAGGGTGAGGGAGAATAGAAACATCTGTCAGCTGCTTCCTGCATGCACCCTAAAAGGGACTATGCTGGCACCTCAGATATGTGTTGTGATCGAAAATCAAACCGGCAACTTTTGAGTGCACAGGACAATGCCCACTCAGCTAAGCCACATCAACCAGGGATCTTATTTTCATTTTAAATTCAACCCACCATGAACTTTTCTCATGATACTGAATTCCCTTCTCCTCTAATGTCTGCTGGGTTCTACAGGGAATTAATTACTTTAATACTAGGTATTGCAGCATATTTGTGTATCAGAATTAATCATCTATTGCTTCCTATGGTTTTTTTTATTGTTTTTATTTCAAAAAATTATACTCATAACACATAACTGTAAGTTTCAAACAGCCACAGATTATTTAAACAATCAGCCTGGTCAGTGTGTTTCAGTGGCTGAGCATGGGGCTATGAACCAGGAGATCATGGTTCAATTCCCAGTCACGGCACATGCCCAGGTTGCAGGTTTGATCCCCAGCAGGGGATGTTCAGAAGGCAGCCCATCCATAATTCTCTCTCTTCATTGATGCATCTATCTCCCTCTCCCCCTCTCACTTTCTCTCTGAAATCATAGCCTCAGGTCATGTAGCAAAGGAAGCCATTTACACAGGAATGCCCTGGGCACAATTCCTGTCTTCAGAAACAGGCAGAAGGGAACCAGGGTGTTTGGGGATACCTGCTGAGGTGGGAAACTAAAGAGAAGCAAGAAACCAGAGATATTATCTCTTTTAAGCTTAGCGATGGTGACAGGTGTATTTACCCCTGGACTGGTCATTGAGTTGTACACTTAGATTTGGTGCAATTTTCTATATGAATGTGATTCTGCACAATATTAATAGCTTTAAAATTCACCATCTCTCTGATCCCATTGTGTGTACGAGTTTGTAACATGCTGCTTGAACTTGGTATATTGTGGACATCTTCCCTTTGGTCACATTACATTTTATTTTATTTTTAAGTTTCTCTTTGTGTTTGAAAGTATTATAGATGTCCCCTTTCCTTGTCCCATTAACTCCCTAAACCCTGCATTCTCCCCAGGCATTCACTGAACTATGGCCTATATCCATGTGTTATGCATATACATTCTATGGTTAATCTCATCCCATTGCCCCACCACTCTACACACACACACACACACACACACACACACACACACACACACACACACACATCATCCCTCAGAGATTTAGCATTCTGTTCTATGCTTCCATGTCTCTGGATCTATATTGTTCATCAATGTTTTTTTAAAAAATGTTTATTGTTGAAAGATTACACGTGTCCCATTCCTACCCCCCCAATCAACACTCTCCAGCACATCCTGTCCCACACCCCAGGGCTTCAGCACCCTATGTCTGTGTTGATAGGTTCTGCATATGCATACAAGGTCCTTAGTTAATTACCTCCCAACCACCACTTTCCCTTGCCTTTCTTCCAAGACTCTTCCCTCTATTCATGCTTTCATGTCTCTGGATCCACTCTGTACATCAGTTTATTTTATTCATGAGATTTCACATTAGAGTGAGATCATGGGATACTTGTCTTTCTCTGACTAAGTTTCCTTAGCATGATACTTTCCAGGTCCCTCCATGCTGTCTCAAAGGCTAAGAGATCCTTCTTTTTGATAGGTCCCTAATATTCCATTGTGCAATGCAAAACTGCTAAATGTTGGAGAAGCTGTGGAGAAATTAGAATCTGAATATATAGCTGATGAGAATGTATGAAACTACCAACAGGCAGTTGCTACATTCACTGCAAAAGGGCAGCCGCTTAGAAAGACAGCTTAGTACTTTGTTCAAAGTTAAACACACATACAGTTACAGCATGAACCACGCAAGGTCTCACTCCTACCTATCTACACTCCAGAAATGAGAAAATACACCCATGCAGACTTTTAGACACTAATCTTCACCGTAATGGAATTTGTAAGAGCCAAAACTTAAAATGGATCTAAATGTCCCCTAACTGACAAGGGATAAACAAACTGTAGTACATCCATACAATGAAGACGGCTGTGCCATTGAAAGGACTGATCTGCTCCCAGAATCTACAATACAGATGAACCTTGAAAACATTATGTGAGGTGAGAAGGGCCAGACACCAAAGATCACACCAAGTGCAACTGGGCTGCACTTGAAAGTTTGGTATGGAGCTCCATTGTATGGTTGTGGCATACATTATTTCACCAAACGCTACTGTTGGCATTGACATGGTTTCCCATTGTTCAATGTCACACAGCGCTGTGATGCCCATCTCTATTGTAAAATATTTGTCGCCAGTCTTAATTGGGTCTTTCAACAAATGCCCATACGTGCAACTGCCTGTTTGAAAGTTTGAATGTATTTTTGTTGAGTTTTGAGACAGGGAGTGGGAAGAGAGAGAGAAGATGAAGAAGAGTGAGAGGGAGGGAAGGAGGGAGGGAGGAACATTGACTTGGTGTTCCACTGACTGTTGCAATCATTGCTGGCTTATTGTATGTGCACTGACCAGGGATCCATGTAGCAATTTTGGCCTGTTGAGAAGACGCTCTAACCAGGTAGGTATGCTGCAGGGTGAAAGTCTGCATATTTTAAGGCTTTTAGTAAAAATTGCCCAAGGACCCTTCGCCAGCCGAGTATGAGGGTCAAGTATCCCCATTCAGGAATATAGCATTTCCCTCTCCAATATAGCCCTGCTCATCCCCAGGGGGCAGTTCCAGGACGGTTTGTCCCGCGCTCATGACCCTCTCTATTGTTTTGCAGTTTCCCGGGATACATGGCCATGAACACGCTGGTCCACAGTGCCAACTGCCAAGTAGTGGGTTTCATTGTCACCACCACAGGATGGAACTTCTCCATGACCTGCATAGGCCTGGCGGAGTGGCGGGTTTGGTACATGGAGAACAGCTCCGCCCCCTCCCTGGGGCTGGCCTGTGTAGGGATGTGGAAGGTCTGCACTTACCAGTCCAACAGCCTCCAGAGCAGAGCCATAGCATGTCATCGCTACACCTACAGTGACACCTACGTGCCAATCAGTATTCGAATCGCTCAGCACCTGCTGCTGGCTGCCAACCTCCTGGCTCTCTTGGGGAAAGTGCTCACGGTCATGGGCCTGCAGAAAGTATGCTTGGCTCATCTTCAGAAGAAAAACACCTGCCATCTGTTCTTCGCTTCCCGTGTCCTGAGCATCATAGCTGGCACATTAATCTTCATGGCTGTGATCTGGAACTACCACTCTGTGATGAATGAAGAGGGCATATGCTTCCCGCCATCCTTCCACATCCCCTTCAGGCCCAACAGGCAGGAGATGGGCAGCACCGTCCCCATGGCGGTTCTGGCTGCCATCCTGATGCTGCTGAGTGGGCTGTTTACCCTCTCTTACCAGCTTGCCCCCAACAGCCAAGTGTACCCCCAGGTCTCAGAAATGAGAAATTCCCAGTTGCAAAGCTTTGTAAATCCACAATGCCCAGTTTATCGGGGTAAAGTATTATCAGGATGCTCTAGGAAATAGTTGCAAGGACTCACGACCATAGAAAAGGACATTTTGAGCAGAAAGTGGTCATTTGTTTATGTCCAAATTGAGATCCTTGATTGGTTAATGAACTTCCATTAAAAAAAAAAACGCAAAAAAAAACACCACTGTCCACCTGTCTTAATTATTGGGGGCTCGGTGCACAAAGATTTGTGCACAAGGAGTGGGTCCCTCAGCCCACCTGCACCCTCTCCAATCTGGGAACCTTCAGGGGAGCCCTCTCCAATCCCGGAATTTCTGTCTGTCTTTGAAATCATATGAGCGGATTTTCTGAGACCCCCAACCCAATTTGGTTTGGTGATCACAGCATAATAGAGGTCCTTTCCTTTTTATTTTCCTTTGGTCCAATTATGGAGATTTCCTAGAAGTCACAGGATATCTTCCCTTTAATATTTCCTCAACACTGTGACTTTACTTATGCCTCTCACCTTTGCTTTCCCTCCATCCCCTACCCACAACAGTAACTTGCAAGAGGCTCACTTTGCTCTAGTGTTTTGGAGATCCCGCAATGCGCCAGCCAACAGACCTACGATTCCCAGAATTCCTGGTGCTCCGCGAGCTCTTGGTTGCCACTTCTAGTCCAGGGGCTGCACAAACCAAGAAGACTTTGAACTCCTGCCACCCCCAAGCAGGGCTGACAGGACCAGCCAATCCAGTGGCGTCCCCGGGACCACGGCCGCTTGGCATCTTACCCTGCCCCAGGCTGCTCAGCACATGCGTGCATAGGCCCTGAGCTTCCTAGGAGCTGGAATGCCCCCCGAGTCACTACAGAGAAAGGGTGGGCATCCCGCCCTGCTCCCAGCCGCTCCATGCCTGTGGCCGTGCCCTCTGCCCACAGGCCCGGCCATCTTTCCCTGGTTAATTTGCATGCTCATCTCTGATTGGCTGTGGGCATCTCCGTGGTACGGTCAATTTACATATTTTTCTATTATTAGTATAGATAATCAAGGTTATATACCTATTGTGTGAAAATGAGAGTTGCTCGGATTCTCACAGCTCCCTCTCAAACTGCCACTACAAACAACCAACCAGACCTTCTATGCCATGGCCCTAACACCTCTCCACTCCACCTGTACAGGCAATTTTCCCAAATGTGCAAAAGCAAAATAGTGGAAGGAATCCGCCTTCCATTACCAGACTCAGAAGTTATTACGATTCCGCCATAATCATTTTCTCTCTCCTTCCTTCCCTTCTTTTCATCTATTTTTCTTTCTCTGAAGACCTAAAGCAAACCCCAGACATCACATTTCTTCATCCTTATACACTTCAAAAGTAGTGTCTAAAAAAAGGACATTTCCCTGCAAAATGACAGTACACCTTTAACGTTAACAACCTTTTGTTGTTATTATCAAACTCTTATTAGAATTTTTAAAGCTTTAAAAATAATTGTACAGCCCTAGCTGGATCGGCTCAGTGGATATAGCATCGGACTGCGGACTGAAAGGTACCAGGTTCTATTCTGGTTAAGGGCACATACCCGGGATTTGAGCTGGATGCCCAGTGGGGGCATATAGGAGTCAGCCTATCAATGATTCTCTCTCATCATTGATGTTTCTCTCTCTCTCTCCCTCTCCACACCTCTCTGAAATAAATAATAATATATTTACAAAATAATTGTACAATTTTATTTCTTTTATTGCATAAGATGTTCAGGCTGCCTCTTAAGGCTCAATTGAAAGTATTCCCCCTTCCACACCTTCTTTGCTATTTTCGTAAAAAGATTTTGGTTTGCTGAATAAAATGAGCCAATTGTCCTGTGTTTAAAATTGCTACCTATCTCTTAAAGCTTAACTGGATTCCGAGTCAGCATAGGTCTTGTTTCTACAAATCTAGGTAACTGCCCTCAGAACCTCACTCCATAGGTATACCTTGTGTGAAAAAAAACAACCACAACACATTTCTCTTCCATGCTTCATGGGTGGTCCAACTCACTTCCTGGGTAAGTTGTAAGCTCACCCCTACACCCCCCCGCCCGCTCCTCTACTAACATCCTCATGTCATTACAATCCAAAATCATGTTTATTGGCATTTCAGGAGAGACAACTTCAGCTCACTCTCTTACTGATGGCTTCTTTCAGGCCATATTAACTAGATATCTTTCATGTGAGAAGTGCTTCTAATATATCTAGTCAAGTACTGCGGGGCCATAACATACACTTTACCCACACCCTCTGTTTCATTGCTCACAGCACCTCAGAAGTTTCAAAGGACTGACTTAAAACTCAACAATTAACTGGGGGAGGTCATTAATAGGTTTAAATTGAGACAGACTCACTTTAATGTGAGAGCTAGCGCAGAGAAATCCAAGGGCTGACGTGAAATGACTTTCTTCTCAAAGAATACTTATGTCTCTGAGAGCAGAGTATGTGACAAAATTTCCCCTTGGAGCATAAGTATATCAATTATTTAAACATGTATTCCAAAGACATTGCCTGTGGACCCCAGAATATTCATTGGATCCTTTGGCTATTCTCCTTGCAGGTCTGGAAGGCTGGGATATGGTTCCTAGGTAAACACCATGTTTCCCCCCATGAATCTGTCCCCGAAGTAGGCCTTGTTAACAGACTGACAGGACATATAAGTTTGAAACAGGACGTGTGTTATTTAAGTGAGTCAAACCTGTGGTTATTTGAAAAAGGAAGCTCTTGGGGGACATGCTTCTGATGAGGACCAGTTTCTGGAACATGATAACCTGCTGAGGGAAGTGCGCCTGCCTCCTGCTGGTCCAAAAGGAGAATGATTGAACCTCTGGGGCTGTGGAAAGCTGTCTCTTGACCCCTCTTTGCCTTCACTGTCAACAGAGAGCAAGTGGACAGGTCATAAGGGTTCAGACACAGCAGGTGAGGCGGCCACCATGGCGGGGTGTGCTCTGGGGAATCTGGGAAAAGAGTTCCTAGCCCTTGTCAAGGGCTCTTTGGGAATGACTGTTGAAGGTTCTAACTTAATTATTTTTTCACAGGAACAAGGCAAAAGAATGTGCCCTGTGCATTTCCCATCAGGGCAGCACAAAGCGAGGGCGCCTGAAGGCGGTGATATTTCTCTCATTCTTCCTCCTCCTTGGGAATCCTTTCAAGGTGCCCAGGAGCTAGAGGCTGCCATGTGGCCTTTGGGTTGGGGGTCAGTGTGGGACAGTGCCGGGCCTCTGTTGGGGCGCCAGGCAGGGAGGGGTCCCTGTGAGAGCACTTGAGGAGGGAGACCCAGCAGAGGCAGCGCCCGGGCACAGGGACACCAGCAGGTGCCTGTCACAGTGCCCACCCAGTGAGCTGACTGTTTCCTGACTCAGGAGTCACTTTGCCCTTTCTCTTCCTTGTTCTCCCTGTTTGCCACCCCCTTTGGCCCTTTCTTCTCCCGCCCACCTCCATCCCCAGCTCACTTGTCCCTTGTAATTTCCTAGCAGGAACTCTTCCAGGGAGAAAGTAAGGTCCAACTGTAAGCAGAGTCCGGTGACAGCCAGGACCCAAGTCAGTTTCACCCCAGGTTCCTGGTCCAAGGACTGATCCAGTATTGCACGCCCCCTCGCCCCCTTGCCCTGGCCCTGGCTACCTATCATAACACTTGCTCCCCATTTCCGTGGCTCTTATTCCAGGGTCTACTTAAGACTTGGATGGATTACAGTGACTATTTGGTCTAAGACCTTAAAAAGGACATTTCTACAGTAGAAAGACTTTGACTCTTGAAGACCTGTTCAGTGACTCTGGCCCTTTAAGGAGCCTATTGTCATAGGCCTGCAGGCCAGCCCTGGAAGCCATGGAAATATAAGAATGTTTGGTTTCCTCATCTCTGTTATAGCCTGGCAGTTGCTACCATTTGTACCTCTGAGATGTCCTCCTCCTGCCTTCTGTATTGGCTGGGTAACCATTGTGCTTTATTTTTTACCCTAGTTAAGAGAGCCCTGAGATTTCTTGGGGTGTGGAGGTGTCTATGTAATCCATTTATTTGCTCTGTGAACAGGTTAACTGTCATCAGCAGTCCTGCAGAGAGGTGAAGGTAGGCCACTTTAATTGTTCATCCTTTATGTAAGACTTGTCTAGTTTAAGAAAATGTTTTTATTGATTTCAGAGAGAGAGAGGAAGGGACATGGAGAGGGAGAATAAACATCAATGATGAAAAACACGGATTGGCTGCCTACTGCACCACTCCTACTGAGAATAGAGTATCCAACTGACCAGGAATTGAACCTTGACCTCCTGGTTCAGAGGTTGACTATCAACAACTGAGACACACCAACCAGGCCCACAATGCCATTTCAAGTGTTCCTTCCACAAGTTGTTCAGGGTTATCTGGCCCGAAGGAATGATCTTTATAAATAAGGCATCTTCCATGATTATCTGGCCATGAGAAGGAATTTCTTCTATCAGCTTGGGCATTCTCTCCTCCTATCCCTCCCACTGGGGGTCCCTCAGAATAAAGCCCTAACCCCTCAAAGCTCTCCATGCACTGGCTTCGATGCCCACTCCTATTCACGCTTTGTTCATTTCTATTCTTGTATTGCTCTACATGCCCCCATTTATCTCCAACTTAAAATATAGAAATATCCCTGGTAATCCCAGCAGATGCCATCTTGTTTTATCTTCCCAGTGTATTTCAGAATGGACAAAAATAAGATCCTGCTACACACTTATAATTTTCTTATCCTCATTTTATTCATTTTTAATTTTGTATTATGAATTTTAACTGATTTTTAGAGAGAGAAGAAGAGTGAGGGAGAATAGAAACATCTGTCAGCTGCTTCCTGCATGCCCCCTAAAAGGGACCATGCTGGCACCTCAGATATATGTCATGACCAGAAATCAAGCCGGCAACTTTTTGATGCAAAGGACAATGGCCACCCAGCTAAGCCACCTCAACCAGGAATCTTATTTTCATTTTAAATTCAACCCACCATGACCTTTTCCCATGATACTTAATTCTCTTCTCCTCTCATGTCTGCTGGGTACTACAGGGAATTAATTACTTTAATACTAAGTATTGAAACATATTTGTGTGCCAGAATTGATCCTCCTTTGCTTCCTAAGTTTTTTTTTTTATTGTTTTTATTTCAAAATATTATGCTCATGATAAATAACTGAACGTTTCGAACAGCCACAGATTATTTAAAAAATCAGCCTGGTCACTGTGCCTCAGTGTCTGAGTGTCGACCTATGAACCAGGAGGTCATGGTTCAAATCCCAGTCAGGGCCCATGCCATAGATGAGGGCTTGATCCCCAGTAGGGGATGTTCAGAAGGCAGCAGATCCATAATATTCTCTCTTCATTGATGCATCTATATCTCTCTCTTCCTCTCCCTTTCTCTCTGAAATCATAGCCTCAGGTCATGGAGCAAAGGAAGCCATTTACACAGGAATGCCCTGGGCACAATTCCTGTCTTTAAAAACAAGCAGAAGGGAACCAAGGTGTTTGGGGATTCTTGCTGAGGTGAAAAACTAAAGACAAGCAAGAAACCAGAGATATTACCTCTTTTATGCTGAGGGGTGGCAATAGGTGTATTTATCCCTTGATAGGTCATTGATCTGTACACATAGATTTGGTGCACTTTTCTATATGAATGTGATTCTGCACAATATTAATAGCTTTAAAACTCACCGTCCCTCTGATCCCATTGTCTGTACAAGTTTTTAACATGCTGCTTGCACTTGGTATATTGTTGACATCTTCCCTTTGGTCACATTACATTTTATTTTATTTTTTTATTTTACTTTTAAATTTCTCTTTGTGGTTGAAAGTATTACAGATGTCCTTTTTCCCTGTCCTATTAACTCCCTCCACCCTGCACCCACCCCAGGTATTCACTGAACTATTGCCTATATCCATGTGTTATGCATATACATTCTATGGTTAATCTCATCCCATGGACCCACCCACCTCTACACACACACACACACACACACACACACACACACACACACACACACACCATCCCTCAGAGATTTGGCATTCTGTTCTATGCTTCCATGTCTCTGGATCTATTTTGTTCATCAGTGTGTTTTGTTAAACTTTATTGTTGAAAGATTACATATTGTCCCCCTTTTCACCCATCAACCCCCTCCAGCACATCCTGTCCCACATTTCAGGAATTCAGCACCCTATTGTCTGTGTTCATGCATTCTGCATATGCAAACAAGTTCCTCAGTTAATTACCTCCTACCTAATCACTTCCCCTTGCCTTTCTTCCAAGACTCCGCCCTCTGTTCCATGCTTCTAAGTCTCTGGATCCACTCTGTTCATCAGTTTATGTTACTCATTAGATTCCACATTAGAGTGAGATCATGAGATACTTGTCCTTCTCTGACTGACTTCTTTTGCTTAGCATGATACTTTCCAGGTCCCTCCATGCTGTCTCAAAGGGCAAGAGATCCTTGTTTTTGATAGGTGCCTAGTATTCCATTGTGTAATCAAAAACTATTAAAAGTTGGAGAAGGTGCGGAGAAATTAGAACCTGAATGTATAGCTGGTGAGAATGTAAAAAACTCACAACAGGCAGTTCCTACATTCACTGCAAAAGTGCAGCCACTTGGGGAGACAGCTTAGTACTTTGTTCAAAGTTAAACACATACAGTTACAGCATGAGCCACGCACAGGTCTCACTCCTACCTATCTACACTCCAGAAATGAGAACATACACCATGCAAATTTTAGGCTCACATGTTCACAGCAATGGAATTTGTAAGAGCCAAAATTTAAATTAATCTCAATGTCCAAAAACTGACGAAGGTATAAACAAACTGTGGTACATCCATACAATGGAAGACGGCTCTGCCATTGAAAGGAATGATCTGCTCCCAGGAGCTATAATACAGATGAACCTTGAAAACATTATGCGAGGTGAGAAGGGCTAGACAACAAACATCACACCAAGTGCGACTTGGCTGCACTTGTAAGTTTGGTATGGAGCTCCATTGTATGGTTGTAGCATACATTATTTCACCAAACCCTACTTGGCTACAAATATTATTGGCTACAATTAATATTGGCTACAAATATTTTACAATAGAGATGGGCATCACAGCACTGCATGTTCAATGTCACGCAGTGCTGTGATGCCCATCTCTATTGTAAATTATTTGTAGCCAATATGAATTGGGTCTTTCAACAAATGCCCATAAGTGGAACTGCCTCTTTGAAAGTTTGAACATATTTTTGTTGAATTTTGAGACAGAGAGGGGGATGAAAGAGAGGAAAGGAAAAAAGGAAAAAGGGATGGAGGGAAGGAGAGAAGGAGAAAGGTTGGGAGGGAAGGAGGGAGAGAGGTAGGGAGGGAGTAAGGGAGTTAGGTGAGAGGGAGGGAGGGAGGGAGGGAGGGATGGAGGGAGGGAGGGAGGGATGGAGGAAAGAACATTGACTTGGTCTTCCACTTACAGATGCTTTCATTGGTTGATTTTTGTATGTGCACTGACCAGAAAGAAACCAGGGATTGAACTAGCAATTTTGGCCTGTTGAGAAGACGCTCTAAGGACATAGGAACCCTGCAGGGTGAAAGTCTGCATATTTTAAGGCTTTCAGTAAAAATTGCCCAAGGACCCTTGCCCAACAGAGCATGGGGGTCAAGTATCTCCATTCTGAAATATGGAATTTCCCTCTCCAATACAGCCTCGCTCATCCCCAGGGGGCGGTACCAGACAGGTGGGTCCCACCCCCATGACCCTCTCCATTGTTTTGCAGTTCCCCTGGATACAATGTCATGACCTCGCTGGTCCACAGTGCCAACTGCCAAGTAGCGGGTTTCATTGTCACCACCACAGGATGGATCTTCTCCATGACTTGCATGGGACTGGCTGAGTGGCAGGTTTGGTACATGGAGAACAGCTCCACCCCCTCCCCGGGGCTGGCCTGTGTATGAATGTGGAAGGTCTGCACTTACCAGTCCAACAGCCTCCAGAGCAAAGTCATAGCGTGTCACCTCTGCACCTACAGTGACACCTACCTGCCGCTGAATATTCGCATTGCTCAGCACCTGCTGCTGGCCGCCAGCCTCCTCATTCTCCAGGGTAAAGTGCTCATGGTCATGGGCCTGCAGAGACTGTTCGTGGCTCATCTTCAGAAGGAAAACACCTGCAATCTCTTCTTGGCTTCCGGAGTCCTGAGCATCATAGCTGGTGCATTTATCTTCATTGCTATGATATGGACTACCACTCTGTGATGAATGAAGAGGGCATATGCTTCCCGCCATCCTAACACATCCCCTTCAGGCCCGACCAGCAGGAGATGGGCAGCACCGTCCCCATGGCGGTTCTGGGTGCCATCCTGATGCTGCTGAGTGGGCTGTTTACCCTCTCTTACCAGCTTCCCCGGACAGCCAAGTGTACCCCGAGTTCTCATAAGTGTGAAATTCCTGGTTTCATAGCTTTGCAAATCCACAATGAGCAGTTTATGGGGGTGAAGTATTATCAGGATGCTCTAGGAAATAGTTGCAAGGACTCACCACAATAGAAAAGGCCATTTTCAGTTCCAAGACCTTGTCAAGGGCTCTTTGGGAATGACTGGTTAAGGTTCTCACTTTATTATTTTTTCACAGGAATAAGGCAAGAGAATGTGTCCTGCACCTTTCCCATCAGGGCAGTACACAGCAAGGGCGCCTGAGGGAGGTAGCATTTCTCTCATTCTTTCTCCTCCCTGGGATCCTCCCAAAGTAAGGTCCAACTGGAAGCAGAGTCAGGTGACAGCCAGGGCCCAACTCAGTTTCGCCCCAAGGTCCTGGTCCAAGGACTGTTCAGGGAGGCCACCCGGTGGCCTGGAACTAGCTCCCTATCATGAGACTTGCTCCCCATCAACACGGCTCTATTTCCAGTTTTTCTACTTAACTCACGGATGGATTACAGTGACTATTTGGTCTAAGACCTCAAATAGGACATTCTACAATAGAAAGACTTCAATTCTTGAAGACCTGTTCCGTGGCTCTGGCCTTTTAAGGTGTGCCTGCAGGCCAGCCCTGGGAGTCATGGAAACATAAGAATGTTTGGTTTCCTCATCTCTGTTACATCTGGCAGTTGCTACCATTTGTACCTCTGAGACGTCCTCCTCCTGCCTTCTGTATTGGCTGGGTAACCATTGTGCTTTATTTTTTTACCCTAGTTAAGAGAGCCCTGAGATTTCTTAGGAGGGGGGTGTCTATGTAATCCCTTTATTTGCTCTGTGAACAGTTTAAGTATTTCCTACAGTTGAATGCAGCTTTTCATAATTTCTCAGTGATTTCATAGATTGGGATACAGTGTGTTTTCTGCTCTTTTCATGGGATTTTCCTGCATTGTACCAAATTCTTTCTACTCTCTGTGCTTACAATAGGAAATGATTTATTCTTGTTTTGCAACTCTTTTATATAAGTTACTGTTGCTTTTCAGTGAGTACCCAGAATTTTCTAACACTGCTATACTCTGCTTTCTGCTCTCTTTCATGGATATCACCACATTGTACAAACACCTTTCTAGACTCTTTCATCACATTCCTAAGTGACTTTCACTTGTCTTCTCTCTATTAGGTATACATCACTGCTGATTTTTAGGGAATTCCTAGGGCTTCTATCACTGTGCTCTAGTGTGGTTACAGCTTCATTTGATTCTCCCGCATTGTACAAATACCTTTATTCACACTTTCCTAAAGGTGAGGAAGGTGTACATTTGTCTTCCCAAGATTTAGTATCATTTACTTCTGTGTTTGTCAATACAGAGTGGTTTCTATCACAGTTATAGTATGCTTACTGTTCTATCTCTTGGACATCCCCCCATTTTACAAACTCCTTTCTATATTTTTCCTCATATAGAGAAGTTAGTTTTGTTTTCAATGATATACACTTGTTTTCTAAGTATTTCCTACAGTTTACTGCAGCTTTTCATGATTCTCGGTGATTTCTTGGAGAGATTACAAGTGCTGTTCACTAATTTCAGAATATTTTCAAAAGTGAGCTCTAATGTGGGTATTGCTCTTCAGCTCAGATTTCTCCTTGTGCTCAAAAACCGTTCTAGAGTCTTTTCTCATTTTCAAAGGAGAGTTTCACTTGTTTATAAGTATTTTGTCGTTTACTGCTGCTTTTCAGTGAATTCACATTGGTTTCTATCACTGTGCTATATTGTGCATATTCCTCTTTTTCATTATTTCACAGACTTTTATATTCAACTTTCTGGACTCTTTCCTCTCATTCAAAGTGACTTTCACTTGCCTTCTCTCTATTTGGTGTACATCAGTGCTGATTTTCATCAAATTCCTAGCGCTTCAAACATTGTGCTCCATTGTGGTTACAGCTGTCTTTAAGTGATTTTCTCGCATTGTACAAAAACTCTTTTTCACTCTTTCCTCACAGTGTAAAATGATGTACATGTATTTCCAACAATTTTGTATCACTTACTGATGAGTTTAAGTGAATTCACCGTGTTTTTCTAGAATAGTTTGACAATTCTTACTGCTCTATTTCATGTATATCACCGCATTTCACAAACTCCTTTTAATATTTTTTCCTCACATGGAGAAGTGAGTTTTACTTGTTTTGAAACCATTTGCATCAGTTACTGCTCCTTTTCAGTGAATTACATCAGGTTTTTATCACTGTGCTTCATATAGTGTGCTTATTGCTCTACTTAAGGCATTTCCACACATTGTAAAAACATTCTATCCCCACAGGACATAGAACATTTTTTCCTACACCATTTCCTCACATTGAGAAATGATTTACATTTATTTTCCAAGTATTTCCTACAGTTTACTGCTGCTTTTCTATAATTTTCCAGTGATTTCTTTGGGGTATAATGTGCTTTCTGCTCTTTACCTGGGATTTTCCCAAATTGTACCATCTTCTTTCTTCCCTCTGTGCTCTCAATGGGAAATGATTTACTCTTGTTTTCCAACCCTTTTATATAGTCTATTGTTGCTTTTCAGTGGGTATCCAGAGGTTTCCAACACTGCTATACGTTGCATCCTGCTCTTTTTCATGGATATCACCTCATTTTACAAACACCTTTCTTATTTCTATCCTCACAGAGCGATGTGATTTTTACTTGTGTTAAGCATTTTGTATAAGTTACTGGTGTTTTTCATTCAGTTACTAGTGGTTTGTAACACTGTGCTATGGTGTGCTTCTGCTCTTTAGCACTGAAATACCCACATTGTCAAACACTTTTGTATAGTCTTTCCTCAAGTTCATAAGTGATTTCCACCTGTTTTCCGTCTGTATTGTAGAGATTACAGCTGCTGTTCACTGATTTCAAAGTGCTTTCAAAAGTGTGCTCTAACTTATGTATTGCTCTTCAGCACATATCTCCTAGTGCTCAAACACCATTCTACACTCTTTCCTCAAATTCCAAAGTGATTTTTTCACTTGTTTTCTAGCTATTTTGTCATTTACTTTTCTTTTTCAGTGAATTCTCATTGTTTTCTAATATTGTACTATGTTGTGCATATTGCTCTCTTTTATTGATTCAACCGCATTGTACAAACACCTTTCTAGACTCTTTCCTCACATTCCTAAGTGACTTTCACTTGTCTTCTCTCTATTTGGTGTTAGACACTGATGATTTGCAGTGAAGTCCTAGGGCTTCTAAGACTGCTCTAATGCGGTTACAGCTTTCTTTATGTGATTTTCCCACATTGTACAAACACCTTTCTTCAACACGCCTCACATTGAGAAATGCTTTACAATTTTTTTCCAAATATTTCCTACAGGTTACCTCAGCTTTTCGTAAATTCTCAGTGATTTCTTATATTGGGTATAGTGTGTTTTCTGCTCTTTACATGGGATTTTACCACACTGTATCAACTTTTTTCTTTCCTCTGTGCTCACATTGAGAAATCATTTACTCTTGTTTTCCAGCTCTTTTCTATAGTTTACTGTTGCTTTTCAGTGAGTACCCAGAGGTTTCTAACACTCTGCTTTCTGCTCTCTTTCATGGATATCACCACATTGTACAACACTTTTCTAGACACTTTCCTCATGTTCCAAAGTGATTTTCACTTGTCTTCTCTATTCGGTGTATGTCACTGCTGATTTTCAGTGAATTCCTAGGGCTTCTAACAATGTGCTCTATTGCGGCTACAGATGTCTTTATGTGATTTTCCTGCATTGTACAGAAATTTAGCTTCCCTCTTTTCTCACAGTGAGAAATGATGTATACTTGTTTTCCACTGATATTGTATCATGTACTGCTGCATTTCTGTGAATACAGAGTGGTTTCTAACATAGTTATAGTATGCTAACTGCTCTATTTCATGCATATCTCACATTTTTCAAACTTCTTTCTACATTCTTTTCTCACATAGAGGTGACTTTTACCTGTTTTCTAACCAGTTGCAATCAGTTACTGCTGCTTTCCAATGAATTACTGGTGGTTTTTTAACACTGTGCTGTAGTGTGCTTCCTGCTCTATTTGAAGGGATTTTCACGCATTGTATAAATACCTTTCTTCAACATTGCCTCACATTGAGAAATGCTTTACACTTCTTTTCAAAGAATTTCCTACAGTTTACTGCAGCTTTTCATAATTTCTTAGTGATTTCTTGCATTGAGGTAGAGGGTGCTTTCTGCTCTTTACATGGAATTTTCTCACATTGTACCAACTTCTTTCTTCCCTCTGTGCTCACATTGAGAAATTATTTATTCTTTTTTCCCCATTTTTTTAAATTAAGGTATTATATGTGTACACTAGAAACCCGTTGCACGAAGTTTCGTGCAATAGACTTTCACCTGGCTGCCGGCAGCAGTTTTCCGCCAGGACCAGTTTTCCTCTGGCCACCCGCCGATCAGAGCGCCTCCTGCCAGCGTGATTCGCTACACCAAGATGAACTCTGATCCAGGAGGCGCTCCGATCAGCGGGTGGCCAGAGAAAAACTGGTGCTGGTGGAAAACTGCTGCCAGCAGCCATGCAATTGGCCACCACCAGCGTCTTCCGCAGGCCCCATGGGTCCTTCCGCAGCGTTGGCCTAAAGGCCGGTGGGAGGAGTGGGAGTCGGGGACTCACGAGTCCCCGCCCCCCGCTCCTACCGCCAGCCAAACGGCCACCCTGAGTCCCGCCCCCCACGCCTCCAGCCGGCCCAATCGTGGGCGTAGCGGAGTGATGCAATTTGCATATTGCCTTTTTATTATGTAGGATATTTTACCATTGCCTCCCCACTCCACTACCATACATGCCATCACCCCCCAGTGTTTTGCATCCATTGCTAATGCTTATATTCATGCATACAAATCCTTTGGTTGATCTCTTATCTCCCCACCTCTCCCTAACTTTCCCAATGTAATTTGACAGTCTATTTGATGCTTTTCTGCCTCTGTATCTATATTTTTGTTCATCAGTTTATAATGTTCTTTATTATCCACAAATGAGTGAGATCATGTGGTATTTTTCTTTCATTGACCAGCTTATTTCACTTAGCATAACGTTCTCCAGTTTCATCTAGGTTGTTGCAAATGGTAAGAATTCCTCCTTTTTTGTGACTGCATAGTATTCCATTGTGTTGATGTACCATAGTTTTTTCATCCAGTCATCTGTTGATGGGCACCTAGGCTGTTAACAAATCTTAGCTATTGTAAATTGTGCTGCTATGAACATAGGGGTGCATATATCCTTTCTGATGGGTGTTTCTAGTTTCTTGGGATATATTCCTAGAAGTGGGATTACTACATCAAATGGTAGTTCCATTTTTAGTCTTTTGACTAAAAGTACTGTTCTCCACAGTGGCTGCACCGGTCTGCATTCCCACCAGCAGTGCATGAGGGTTCCTTTTTCTCTGCATCCTCGCCAACACTTGTCGTTTGTTGATTGGTTGATGGTAGCCATTCTGACAGGTGTGAGATAGTACCCCATTGTCGTTTGGATTTGCATCTCTCGGGTAATTAGTGACTTTGAGCATGTTTTCATATGTCTCTTGGCCTTCCTTCTGTCTTCTTTGAAAAAGATTTTAAGTTCATTGCCCATTTTTTTATTGGATCATTTATCTTCCTTTTATTAAGTTGTATAAGTTCCTTGTAGATGTTGGAGATTAAAACTTTATCAGTGATAACATTTGCAAATATGTTCTCCCATACATTGGGCTTTCTTTTTGTTTTGTTGATGATTTCTTTTGCTGTGCAAAAGCTTTTTATTTTGATGTAGTCCCATTTGTTAATTTTCTCTTTAGCTTCCATTGCCCTAGGAGCAGTATCGGTGAAGATGTTCTTTCGGTATATGTGTGAGATTTTGCTGCCTGTGTATTCCTCTAGTATTTTTATGGATTCCCATCATATGTTCAAGTCCTGTATCCATTTTGAGTTTATTTTTGTGTATGGTGTAAGTTGGTGGTCTAGTTTCATATTTTTGCATGTATCAGTCCAATTTTCCCAACACCATTTATTGAAGAGACTGTCTTGATTCCATTGTATGTTCATGCCTCTTTTGTCAAATATTAATTGAGCACAGTGGTTTGGGTCAATATCTGGATTCTCTATTCTATTCCATTGGTCTATATGTCTGTTCTTGTGCCAGTACCAGGCTGTTTTGAGAACAATGGCTTTGTAATACAGCTTGATATCTGGTATTGTGATCCCTCCAACTTTGTTCTTCTTTCTCAGGATTGCTGTGGCTAGTTGGGGTCTTTTTTTTTATTCCAGATGAATTTTTGCAGAGTTCTTTCTAGGTCTGTGAAATATGCTGTTGGCATTTTAATGGGGAGTGCATTGAATCTATAGATTGCTTTGGGTAGTATGGGCATTTTAATGATGTTGATTCTACCAATCCATGAACAAGTTATGTTCTTCCATCTGTTTACGTCTTCCTCTATCTCTTTTTTCAGTGTCCGGTAGTTTTCCGCGTATAGTTCTTTTACCTCCTTAGTTAAGTTTATTCCTAGGTATCTCAATTTTTTTTGATGCGATGGTAAATGGGATTGCTTTTTTAGTCTCTCTTTCTGTAAATCAACTGTTGGTGTATAGAAATGCCATGGATTTCTTGGCATTAATTTTGTATCCTGCTACATTGCCCAATTCATTTATTAAGTCTATTAGTTTTTGATGGATTCTTTCAGTTTTTGTTTTTTGTTTTTTTTTATGTACCATATCATGTCATCTGCAAATAGGGACAGCTTTACTTCTTCTTTTCCAATATGGATGCCTTTTATTTCTTCTTTTTGTCTAATTACAATGGCTAATACTTCCAGTACTATGTCAAACAGGAGTGGTGAGAGTGGGCATCCCTGTCTAGTTCCTGCTCAAAGGGGAAATGGTTTTAGTTTTTGCCCATTGAGCATGATGTCAGCTGTGAGTTTATTAAATATAGCTTTTATTATGTTGAGGTATCATCCTTGTTTCCCACCTTGTTGAGAGATTTTATCAAGAAAGGGTGTTGAATTTGGTCAAATGCTTTTTCTGCATCAATTGATAAAACTATGTGATTTTTATCTCTCAATTTGTTTATGTGATGTATCACCTTTATTGATTTGCGGATATTTTACCATTCTTGCATTCATGGGATAAATCCTACTTGTTCATGGTATATTATCTTTCTGATGTACTGCTGGATCCGATTTGGTAGAATTAGTTGAGAATTTTGGCATTTATGTTCATGAGGGATATTGGCCAATAATTCTCTTTCATTGTGTTGTCTTTATCTGGTTTTGGTATTAGGGTGATGCTGGCTTCATAGAAGGAGCTTGGAAGTGTTCCTTCCTCTTGAAATTTTTGAATAGTGTGAGGAAAATAGGTTTTAGTTCTTCCTGGAATGTTTGGTAAAACTACCCTGTGAAGCCGGCTGGCCCCAAGCTTTTGTTTGCTGTAAGCTTTTTGATGACTACTTCAGTTTCTTCCATAGTTCTTCGTCTATTGAGATATTTAGATTCTTTCTGATTGAATTTTGGAAGGTTATATTTCTCTAGGAGTATGTCCATTTCCTCCAGTTTGTCCAGTTTGTTGGAATAGAGTTGTTCATAGTATTTTTAAAAAATCCTTGTATTTCTGTGGGGTCTGTTGTTATTTCTCCTCTTTCATTCCTGATTTTGTTAATTTTGGTCCTTTCTCTTTGCCTCTTGGTGAGCCTTATTAGAGGTTCATCAATCTTTTTTTATCCTTTCAAGAACCAGTTCTTGTTAGTTGATCTTTTGTATTGTTTTTTTTTCTTTTTCTTTTTCTTTTTTTGTCTCTATGTCATTTATCTCTGCTCTGATCTTTATTATTTCCTCCCTTCTGCTTCCACTGGGCTTTTCTTGTCGCTCTCTCTCTAACACTTTGAGTTGTAGGGTTATGTGATTTATTACCGTTGTTTCTTGTTTTTTACTGTAGGCTTTTAGAGCAATGAACTTCCCTCTCAAGACTGCTTTAGCTGTGTCCCATATATTTGGGATTGTTGTGTTTTCATTGTCGTTTGCTGTCTTGATGTATTTTATTTCTTCTTTGATCTCTCTGATAACCCAGTGATTGTTTAATTGCATGCTGTTTAGTCTCCTTGTATTTGATGTTTTTGGATTATTTTTATTGTAGTTGATTTCCAGTTTTAAGCCACTGTGATCTGAGAAGACGCTTGATATGACTTATATCTTCTTGAATTTGAAGAGACTTTGCCTGTGACACAATATTTGGTCTATCTTTGAAAATGACCCATGTGCACTTGAGAAGAATGTATATTCTGTGGCTTTGGGGTGAAATGTTCTGAAGATGTCAATTAATTCCATCTGGTCTTGTGAGTCGTTAAGGATTGATGTTTCTTTGCTTATTTTTTTTTTAGAGGATTTTTCCAATGGTGATAGTGGGGTATTAAAGTCTCCTACTATGATTGTATTGCTGTCAATCTCTCCCTTGAGATCCTCCAGGAGTCTTTTTATGTACTTGGGTGCTTCTGTATTGTTTGCGTATATGTTTACCAGTATTATTTCTTCTTGTCAAATTGCTCCCTTTAGTATTATGAAGTGGCCTTCCTTATCTTTTTTTATGTCTTTCATTTTGAGATCTAATTCGTCAGATATAAGTATTGCTACCCCAGCTTTTTTTTTTAAATTTCCATTCACCTGGAAAACCTTATTCTATCCTTTTACCCTCAGTCTGTGTGCTTCTTCTTTTCTGAAGTGGGTTTCTTGTAGACAGCAGATATAGGAGTCATGTTTTCTTATCCAATTAGTTACCCTATGTCTTTTCATTGGGGCATTTAATCCATTTACATTTAAAGTTATTATTGATAGGTACTTATTTGTCACCATTTTTATTCTTTACCCCTGTGTTCCTTCTTCGCTTCTGATTTCTTTTTTTTTTTTTTTTTTTTTCAGCAGACCCTTTGGCATTTCTTGCATTACTGGTTTGGTGGTAATAAACTCCCTTAGTCCTTTTTTGTCTGTGAAACTCCTGATTTCACCTTCAATTTTGATTGATAGCCTTGCTGGGTACAGTATTCTTGGATTCAGACCCTTGCTTTGCACGAATTTGTATGTTTTATTCCATTCCCTTCTGGCCTAATGTGTTTTTGTTGAGAAATCAGTTCCTAGTTTGATATGGGATCCTGTGTAGGTAAATTTCTGTCTCTCTCTGGCCACGTTTAAGATTTTTACATTTTCCTTGGTGTTAGCCAATCCTCCTTCCTATCTAATAAAAGAGTGATATGCAAATTAACCATCACTCCGCTACACCCACAAGCAATGCCCACAAGTCACACCCACTGGCCAATCAGGAGCGAATATTCAAATATACCCAACCAAGATGGCTATGGCCACAGAGAGCAGGAGGGGGGCTTGGGTTTCCCCGATAATGGAGGAAGCCAAGCTTTCTGTCTGCCCTTGCCGGACTAGGCCTCCACTCAAGGCTACAAAGTTTCAATGACAGAATATACATAAATCCAAACAGAAATGGTGGCAGCCACGGAGTTGGAAAGAGCAGGAGGCTAGGGTTGCCCCTGATAATGGAGGAAGCCAAGCTTTCTGCACACCCTGGCTGGCCCAGGCCTCCACTTGAGGCTACAAAGTTTCAATTATAGAAGATACATAAATTCCAACAGAAATGGCTACAACCAAGAAGCAAGCAGGAGTGTTGGCTCCACTTAAGGCTACAAAGTTTCAATTGTAGAAGATAAATATACCCGAGATACCAGGGATTCCGCCTGGTCGCCAGTGGGCATGGCCGGCCTGCAAACCACCGCAGGCCCCTTGCCCAGGCCGCCCCACGCCCCAACGGTACCCCCACCCTGATCCAGGACACCCTTCAGGGAAAAACAAGCTGGCCCCACCCATGCTCCAGGCCTCTATCCTATCTAATAAAAGAGTAATATGCAGATTGACCATCACTGCAACACACAAGTTGGCTGCACCCATGTGGTGAAAGATCCTGCCCCATGTGGACACAAATGGCCAACACAAGATGGCCAGCATGGGAGGGCAGTTGGTAGGAAACAGGCCTGCAATTTAGGGAAGTTTTGGACCTTCAAGCCAGCAGGGGAGTGCAGTTAGGGAGCAACCAGGCCTGCAGGGAAGAGCAGTTGGGAGGGACCCAGGCCTTCAGGGGAGGGAAGTTAGGGGGAAACCGGCTGGCAGGGAGCAGTTAGACATCAAGCATTCTGGCAAGGGAGTGGTTAGGGGTGATAAGGCTGGCAGGCAGAAGCAGTTAGGGGCAAACAGGAAGGCAGGCAGGCAAGCAGTTGGGAGTCAGCAGTCCTGGATTGTGAGAGGGATGCCCGACTGCCCGTTTACGCCCAGTCCCACCGGGATCGCACCTAAAAAGGGTCGGACATCCCTAGAAGGGTCCCAGATTGGAGAGAGTGCAGGCTAGGCTGAGAGAAACCACCACCACCCCTGCATGCACTAATGTCGTGCACCGGGCTTCTAGTTTTATTATAATGTGCCGTGGGGTTGTTCTTTTGGGGTTCATTTTGCTTGGGTCTCTGTGAGCTTCTTGGATTTGTGTGTGGTTTTCTTCCATATATCAGGAAAGTTTTTTGTCATTATTTCTTCAAACAGGTTTTCTGTTCCTTGCTCAGTTTCCTCTCCTTCAAACCTCTATTATGTGGATGTTGTTTTGTTTTGAGCTGTCCCAAAGTTTCTTTAGGCTCTCCTCCTTTTTTTTTTTTTTTCTAGAAGCTTCTCTACTTGGGTATTTTTCCTACCTTGTATTCTAGCTCACTGAAGCGGTCCTCTGCCTCTTCTAATCTACTCTTGATGCTTTCTATGGAGTTCTTTACAGCAGCGATGTCATTTTTCATTTCTTCTTGGTTCTTCTTCATTTCCTCTTGGTTCTTGCACATATTGTTGAGTTTGTCTTCCATTCTTTTCAGCCACATTATGACCATTTCTCTGAATTCTTTCTCTGACAGGTTGCTTGCCTCTATTTCGTTTAATTCCTTTTCTGGTGATGCCTGCTTTTCTTTCATGTGCGGTCTGTTTCTTTGGATCCCCATGATCTTACTTTTCCAGATGTCTGGTTACATAGTTCTCTCTCTCCTGCATTCATTTAAAGGCACAAAATACAACACAACCAGGTACAATGCACAAGGCACCGAACAGAAATGTATTCATGATATTAGTAACCCCAAATAAAGGTGACCAACAGGGAAAGGTGAATTGCAGGGTAGGAGAGAAAGAAGAAGAGAGAAAAGAAATGGAATGCAAAAATGAAATTGGGAAAAGGATAAAAAAGTAACAGAGAAGACAAAGAGAATAAGAAAGAAGAGGGGAACAGAATATATATATATATATATATATATATATATATATATATATATATATATATATGGAGAAAACTCGATTAGAAAAGACACTAATCCCAGCAAATTCCAGCAACAAGTACCTGGAGATGAATGCACACTACAAACAAGAACTAATATTAAGTGAGGGCAGGGAAAACAGAAGCAAAAAACAAAAACAAAAAAGAAAAAAAAAGGAATAAGCAAAACAATCTCACAAACAAGCAAAATTAATATAATCAACAATCAAGCAAACAACAAAGAGAGAAAAAATATTGGAAAGTGAAGAAAGAGATGAGAGAGGTGTGTATGGACTTGGAGCAGGGGATTGGAATATAAGTAGGGTGAAATTTTAAGAGCGGTAAAATGAAGTGATAGGGAAAATCTAAAGCAGAAATAGGGTAAGGGAAACAGGACAACAACAGGGGAAAAGTGAGTAAGAGAGTGATGGCATAAAGGTAAATTTAAGGTAGAATAAAATGATGCTAAAGGAAAGATGAAAATAGAATGTAGAACACTAATCCCAAAGTAAAATAAAGAAAAAGTAAAATGACACTTTAAAAAAATCTAAAATAGTAGTAGTAATAATGCTGATGGAAAATAAAGATGTAATAATTAAAAAGGTAAAATCAAGTGAGGAAAAAAGAAAAAAATAGTTTCTTTATTAAAAGATGAAAAAAATAAAAAATGTGCAGTAGTGAAGGTCATTAACTTCCTCTACTGTTCTGTTTGGCACGCCTGTTTCCTAGTCAGGACAGTGTTGAAGTTCCCTGAGTTCCACTGCTCCTCTGTGTTGTAAGTCAGTCCTGAGTTTTAAGCAGGCAGTACATCTCTATTTCTTGTATTCCTTTATTTGTGTTTACACAAGAGTCCATTTGTGATTCAACCCCTGGGTGACAGTGTTTCTGGATTGACCTCCAGGACTATAGGTTCTCTCTAGCTGGTGTTTAGATTTTGTTTTTCCTGTGGCACTTAATACTTTGTTTGTGGGAGTGGGTTGCCCTAGAGCTGTTTCTCTGATGGTTATTCCCCGCTCTGATCCCCAGGTTCCAGAAAAACAACTTTCCCCTGCAGTCTCTTTGGTTGTCCCCAATTTGGTGAACCTATGTATTGGGCTTAGTAATCAGAAGCAAGGAGTTAAAGAGAAAAAAAAAGAAGAAAAAAAAGGAGCCAGAGTAAGTGTGAGAACTCCAGGGCTGCGGTGCAAGTCTGTGCAGTCTTTTTTCCTCTTGTGTCTAAGCAGCTGGCACACTTTTAAAATATCTAGGCTGTCCTTTTGTGTCCAGATTAAAATGGGTTGCTTTTTAGAGTTCTCTTCTGTTAGCAGCTCTGAGGACCCCCTTCCACATTCAGGGATCATGCCAGCCACAAGGGCCACGGATTTTTCTGGGCACAGACTTCCCCAGGTTCTCCACCTCCCGCTGTACACGAGTTTCTCTCTCCTGCTAGGTCCATGAACCTCACCTTATCCCAGGCAAAATCTGACCTTTCTGTGAGGGAGTGTAGAGCTCCTCTGAATCCACGTGCTTGCACCATTGATAACCTGTATTCTCAGGTTCACAGCTGTAAGGTGGGTGCCATAGATGTAGATTCTCTAGTTGGTGTATAAAAATGCCATAGATATCATGGCGTTAATTTTGTTTCCTGCTACATTGCCAAATTCATTTATTAAGTCTAATAATTATTGATGGAGTCTTCAGGGTTTTCTATGTACAGAATCATGTTATCTGCAAATAATGACAATTTTACTTTATTTTTTTTTCCAATTTGGGTGTTATTTATTTCTTCTTCTTGTCTGATCACTTTGGCTAGCACTTCTAATCCTGTGTGGAACAGGAGTGGTGAAAGCAGCATCCCTGTTTTGTTCCTGTTCTTAAGGGAAATGGTGTTAGTTATTACCCATTGAGTACGAAGTTGGCCATAGGTTTGTCATATAAGGCTGTTATTATGATCCTTCTAGTCCCACTTTGCTGGGCTTATCAGAGAAGGTGTTTAGCTTTGTTAAATGCCTTTTTTGCATCGATTGATATGATTATTTGATTTTTGTCTCTCAGTTTGTTTATGTGACATATCACATTTATTGACTTGTGGATATTGTACATGACTTGCATCCCTGGAATAAATCTCACTTGTTCATGGTGTATGATCTTTCTGATGTAATGCTGCATCTGGTTTGCTGGAATTTTGCTGTGGATTTTAGCATCAATGTTCATCCGGGATATAGGCCTGTAATTGTTTTTCTTTGTGGTGTCTTTAGGTGGTTTTGTTATTAAGGTAAAGCTGGCTTTATAGAATGATCTTAGAAGTATGCCTTTCTCTTGCATTTTTTGGAATAGTCTGAGAAGTATTTATTTTAATTTCTTTGATGTTTGGGAAAACTCCACTGTGAAGCCATCTGGTCCAGGGCTTTTGTTTGCTGGAAGCTTTTTGATTACTGTTTCCATTTTATCACTAGTTATCGACCTATTCATGTTGTGTGTTTTTTTTTTTTATTCTTCCTGATTGAGTTTTAGAAGCTTATATTTTTCTAGGAATGTGTCTATTCTGTCGAGGATGTCCAGTTTGGTGGATGCATGTCTGCTCAAAGCCTGGGTTAGGAGAGCTTAATGTGGGAAAGCCCATGCATAGGGACTGATCCCCAGGGCCTGTGAAGGTCCACAGATGCAGGGCTTGCTCTGGAACCCAGGAAGGGCATCCTGCAGCCAACTCAGAGCCTCTCTGGATCCAGGAAAGCAGCTTGGATGTTGTTTTGCCTTCTGCACATTGAGCATGTCATGTTCTCCAAAACAGCTCAGATGAATTGGGGGGAACTCCTGATTTCTGTCAATAGTGGGTGTCCCAGCATCAGGATCATGAGTGGTTGGCTGACATTCCAGGAATGCAAATAGAGGGCTCTCAGCCTTGAGAGCACATTCTAAAGACCACCCTCCTGCTCCAAAAAAAGAAATTTTCGGAAGAGCATATGCCTTTGGATTCCAGTAGGAATCATATGCTCAGAGACTGCTCTGGGCTGTACATAAGTGAGAGCCATGATGAGGGTAGGTGGTAGGTGACCAGAATATGGTAAAAACATCCCCCAGATTCATGTGTGGGTGCTGGGAGTCAGTGGGGCTGGTCCAATACTGGGCAGGAAGGACAGCCCTTGATGCACATGTGTTCCTGCCTCCATTGCCAGAGCTCATGCCCTGGGAAAGCAGGCTCTGCATGGGGGTGGAAAGAGGAATGTTTCTTGCTCTTGAAGACGACATGTTCAGCTTAGACTTTGTTTCTAGGTCATTCTAAGTGGTCCCTCCTGCCTCCTTGTATATCCTGGACTCTGGGATCTCATAGAAGCTTCCTGAGCTTAGTGTCCTACAATTTTTCACTTTCTGCCTGGTGCATGTAATGTTGGTGTTAAAGAGTAATACAGTCCCCAGGTACCACCGCTCTTGCTAAAAGCCCAGGATACAAGTCTATATTAACTTCCTAAACTCATTACAGTTTGAACCTCTTCCAGAAATCTAATCAACCAGTCTGGACTTTTCTGGTGAACACCACTGTGCTAATCTGTCACATGGACCCTCTCTCTGGAATAGGAGAGTTGTTTGGGCATCACATTGCAGGGGGTAGATAAGAGCCTGCAGAAAAGTTGTGCCTCTCTCTCTCCCTCTCTCCCCACCCCTCTCTCTCTCTGTCTTTCTCTGTCTCTCTCTCTCTCCTCTGTCTCAATCTCTCTATGTTTGTCTCTCTCAATTTCAAAAGATCCAATGTGTGACTCAGTGCAGCATGGGATATCCCAAATTATGGCAGATCTTTATAAGCCAAATTCTAATACAGCTTCAGATCTTTGAAGGGGAAGGTGTATGTGTGCACTGTGCTGAGACCTGAGAGAAAACACACTTCCCTCACAATCTGAGTGAGAATTTTAGGCCCAGAAGGAGCTTTTTGAAGCCAATTTGCATGGTTTGTTCCCTGGGGATGAGCAAACATTAGTTATCCATACAGACTTTGGCAGTCATGTTTAGGGCCAGGCCCCTAGAACATGCCTGGGCCTAATGTGCTGCCTGTGGAAGGTTGGGATGTGAAAGAGGAGGCCTGAGCCAAAGAGAATGCCCTCTGGAAGCAGCTTCTTGATAAGGTTACATAGGACTTTTGGTCCACGTGTATTTTTCTCTGTGCCACCAAGATTCCAAAGAACCCAACACTCTCGCCCCTCAATGGCTTTCAGAATTGGATATGCCACTTCCCAGGTTCCCCTGCCACACCTCTCCTCTGGCCTCTGCACAGCCCACATTTTTACATTTAATTTTCTCAAGCCAGTTTGCTGAGCTCATCTGGTCAGGGTTTTTGAGTTTCCCAAAGGTGCACCTTGTCCCTTGGTCCCATACAAACTGGCACCCATCCATTCTCCTGATCAATCCCTAGATGTGATTTTTGGCCATACCTCCTTTGGGGAAGGCTTTATCCTCAAAATCTGGAAGACCAACTGTCCCTCTGTTCCTCTTTGAATGGGCACGTATTTGCAATTGAGGTAACATCAAGTGTCAGGGACTATTTGGTACTCAATACTGTTGCATTGTATACCTTTTTCTCTTGAGAGGATACCTTGTCTGCCTAATGGTGTGTTAACAGGAACGTTAGTGAATTTAGATGTGGTACCAACAACCCATCAAGTCTACTTCCAGGTTGGTTTCATTTTCTTTTCCTTTCATGAATGGACCTAGGATTCAGTTGGAGGTGTATAGAGTGCAAAACCCAATCATGTTAACTGCCTGGAGATCCAGTACTAAGGTTCAGCTTTCAGTTGGAAGTTGCCATTTCAGCTAGGACCTCAAAAGAAGGTGTGGCCAGATGGGGTATAATAGTTTCTGAGGAGGCTGAGGAGGGACCAGAGGCTAGAGAATGAGAGTCACTGCCCAGGTCTGAGCAGAGGGCTCCCTGCACCATGTCCACTCTGGTGAGTCAGGAGCCTAATGTGGTCCTCAAGGACATGCAGGCCAAGGTCCCACAGAGAATTGTCATTTTATCCTAAAAAATAAGGAGACTTTGCCTTTGCCTCTAGATGTAGGTTAGCCATAATCCAAAACGTTTTGATTTCTGGTTTGATATATCCCATTCATAGAGATTTTCAGGGCAAATTTTCCTGCTATCTGAAAGTAGAATATCCCTAAGGAACCTATTGTAGGCCAAATTGGCAAAATCCTTTTTAGCATTTTAGCGGCCAGGCTGTGTGTCTGACAACAGATCTTAAGGGAGGTCTTTCATAAAAGCCAAGTGATGTTTAGAAAGAGAGGAAGGGAGAAAGAGAGAGAAAAACATTGATGGGAGAAACATCCAACAGAGGTCTCCTGCCCACCCTATACTGGGGGTTGGGAATGGAGCCTGCAAGATTCCTTTGGGTGCAAGGGTGGATGCTCAACCAAAAGAGCAACACTGACCAGGGCTTGCAGTCACTTTTTGAGAGGAGGTTTAGTTGTGACCTGAAAGCCCTCTGTTGTCATGGACTAAGTGGTCATTCTAATATTCATAGAAGGGACACACAATAAAATGTACATCTCGGAATTAATGGTTATTTTTCTCACCTCTAGCTCCCCGATTATTTAGAAAACTTTTGTGCTGCTTTTATGCTTTCTCACTAAAAACATATCAAAGGCCACAATGTACGCATTGTGTGGGTGTTCCTTAATCTTCCCCATCTGCTTTATTTGTTGGAGCTTAGCAAGAGGTGGTGCGGGACCAGGGGCTGCTGCCTATTCCAGGTGCTTTCAGTCCTGGAAAGATTTTCCCTGAAAATGGTGGGACCATCTCTCGGATTTCCCAGTACTCATTGCACAGCAGAATTACAGGTAGATAGTGGGTAGATGTGGGAGGTGTCCAGTGGCCACCTCACCACGCCTTGGTGCCTGGTGAGGTGCTTGTCCTGCCAGGAAGCCTAGGAGAGGCAGGGCTGAGTGGCTTTTCGGCCCCTAAGCAGAAAACCGGATGGGGGAAATTGGGACGCTCCAGTTGTTACCAGAGCAGTGCCTCTGACCTTCAGATGGTTTCTCTGGTCTGAGAGGAAATGGGGTTGCTCATGCTCAGCCTGACATGATACCTTGCTCCCAACCATTTCCCAGGATGTCTTTAAGAGCCACTTCATCAGGATGAACTTCCAGGCTCCACGCAGACTCCTGGACCTGGCATGCCAGAGCCTGCTGAGGGATGAAGCCTCGGCCATCACTGCGGTGGAGTGGTTGCCTATGGAGCTCTTCCATTTCTGTTCACAGCAGCCTTTGCCGGGAAGCACAGCAAAGTCCTGAAGGCCATGTAGCAGGCTTGGCCTTTCCCCTGCCTCCCTCTGGGAGCCCTGATGAACCATAGGGAGCCTTACCATGATATCTTGCAGGCTGAGTTCGATGGGCTGGATGTCCCGCTTGCCCAGGAGACTCGACCCAGGTGAGGGGGATTCAGCAGCCTGGTTGGGCCCTGGGGATTTGATCAGTTACATCTGGGATACGGGAGAGTGCAGGGCCAAGGAGAGAGTTCAGGGAGGCCTTGAAGGTACTGCTGTGGTCATTCTGAGATCAGGTTTCACATATATAGGACTGATGAAGATGCAGAGGGTGACCGAAGGGACATGAGTCCACCCTTCCTAGTGGCACCTAAAGGTACCAGGAATGGGGACCATGAAGGATCCCAGTAGTGCAAGGAGCAGCTGATTTCCAGACTCAAGGCCATAGTCTCATTCGCTGTTATCTTAATTCATCCCAGGCTACATCCTATTTTCTCTGCAGGAGCTGGAAAATGCAGATGCTCAATTTACAGAGGGGAGCTCATCAGGATTTCTGGATCTTGTGAGCCGGAACCAGAGCTGATGTGTGCTCGTTGCTGGAGCCTGAGGCCCCACAGCCCATGAGAAAAAGGGTGAAAGTGGATAGCTTAAGGGCAGGGCCAAAGCCACCCTTGGCCCCCGTGTGGGTGTTAGTAGACCTTTGCCTCATGAAAGGTGTCCTTGATGAGTCCCTCAGGTACCTGATTAAGAAAGTCAGTGAAAGGAGAGGTTTGCTGCACCTTTGCTGTAAGAAGCTGAAGGTTTTAAATTGTACCTGGAAGCTGTCCACTCTGAGAAAGTTCGCTCCTTACCTGGGCCTGATGGTGAATCTGCGTCGGTTCCTCCTCTCCCACGAATTTATGTTTTCTCATACCACCTTGGAGCAGGAGGAGCAGTGTGTTAACCTGGTCACCTCTCAGTTCCTCAGCCAGTCTCACCTCCAGGAGCTCTATTTGGATGATGTCTCCTTCCTCCAAGGTTGCCTGGACCAGATGCTCAGGTGAGGGGTGGCGAGGTTTCCCTGCAGACCAGAGCGAGCTCCTTCTCATTTCAGTCCACAGTGACAGGACCTCCTATGTGCTGTCCATCAGCAGTGCTAGAGAGCCTGAGTCACCAGAAGGTCCACACAGTCAGTGTCTTGTTCACTGCTCTGCCACCTTGCATGTTGTCAAGTAAACCCCCCGCCCCGCCAGACTAAGGTAGGATGTATGAACTAAGAAAGATGCTATTAAAGAGACTCTTGCTAGGAATGGAAGTAAAGGGGGTTTCAGGCCAGTGATGGTAGCTTGGGAATCTTCTAAGTGGTGTCTGAGGGAAGATTATGCAATGGAACCAAGTGAAGATGGCAGTGAAGAGAGGAAAGCCCATCAGAGGTGAGGTTTCAGGGGTTAAGGTCCACACTTAGCTATTTGGTGATGGCAGCCTTTCAATCCAAACCTGCCTCGAATCACCTGTCTGCCAAGGCTTGCCAAAGGCTCCTGCTAAGGGAATTCCTGGTAAATGCAGGATTCTGGAGGGAGGTATCATGAAAAGGGATAGGTAGTTTGTAGATGATGCAGTGATCTAAGTTCCTGCAGGGTGGCAGCCCCCACTGGATGTTACCCGACCGTGTCCAGATTAGCCCTTTCTGCAACTATGCCAGTAGCCTCATGGGCTAAGAGATGAGGGTGACAGGTACCCAGGCTGTGGCTGGAAGGGAACCTGAATTGAAGGCATTTTGGGTCATGTCTCCAATACCAAAGTTCACTGGTTGCTTCCTGCTTTAGACATTGTGTCAGGCTCCATTCTGAGCTCCTCCCATATTTACCTACCATCATTCATGCTCACAATACCTGTGTGTATGAGGGTGGGGGTGTATGATGTGCTCCTGGTGACAGATGAGCAAATGGAGAGTATGAGGTTTCATCCAGTTGAAATCCTCGCAGAGCAGATAAGAGATGGAGAAAAGATTCCACTCAAATTTGCACTGACATGAATCACACTTGTCACTGTGCAACATCCTGTGTTTGATCATCATCTGGAAGACTTTAGACTTTGGTGACATGGGCCTCTTTACCTTAAGGCCTGCCTTATGCTCATATTGCTCTTCCCCCAAGGTCCTCCCCCCCTCACCTAACTGCTCTATATCTCCCAGCTGCCTGAAGAAGCCTTTGGAGACTCTGTCCATCACGAACTGCCTGCTTTTAGAAAGTGACTTGAGACATCTCTCTCAGCACCTGAATGTCAGCCAGGTGAGAGTCCTGAATTAAGGAGGCTCAACCTGACCAACCTCAATTTCTGTTAGAGAGAGCCACCCCCACACTGCAGGACTTGGACTTGGATGAGTGTGGGATCATGGACCCCCAGATCATGGTCCTCCTGCCTGCACTGAGCCACTGCTCTAACCTCATGACCCTAAGTTTTTGTGAAAACACCATCTGCATGACCGTCTGGGAGGACCTGCTTCGCCACATCATCGGGCTGAGCAAGCTGAATTGCGTGCTGTATCCTGCCCCCCTGGAGAGTTACGAGGAAAGGAGCAGCACCATCCACCTGGGCCGACTTGCTCAGGTGCATGCCAAGCTGAAACATATGTTCCAGGAGTTGGGGCAGCCCGGCATGATATGGTTTTGTGCTTACCCCTGTCCTCACTGTGGCTGTAGAATCTTCTAAAACCCAAACCCCATTATGTGACCCTGATACATGTCTGTCTAGCTCGGTGCACATCTCATAGGCTTTACTCTCGGCTCTTGGACACTGAAGCCCAGACCTAAGTGTATCTTACAGGAACCCAGCAGCCAGTTTCAGACAACTACTCAGTGGTGGGGGGAAATGCTGACAGGGGGGCAGATGGTTTCTTTGGGGAGATGGGTCCTAAGGAGTTAGAGATATGCACCTGAATCTCTAGAGGGGAGGGATTCTGGCTTGGGAGGTAGATGCAAGGATTACCTTTGCTTGAATGCTTGTGAATAAATGTCAGTAATAAAGGGAACTGAATGTGAACCATCTGGTGTCCTCTATGACATATTAACATGATTCTCCCATCTGCAGTTACTGTTTAAATAAGAGTGCATGAGCATCTGTGATGCACAGACACTAGTCTGGTGAGGTTGGTTTCAGGAGATCCATCACCATTTATCCTTTCTGGTTTGGTGGTCCTTCTGGGGCACCAGTATCTCCTCCCTTACCTCTGTGAATGTTCAGTGGGTCAACCCACAGAAGGTGCATCCATAGGGGCTGGAACGAGTGGCCTCCTATGAGCACTACTGAACTACAACTTCCTAGGGGCCATGGACTCAAACACTGATCCCCACTGGGAGCCTCCATTACTGGCCTTTGGCCGCTCCATGGTAGAGCTTCCCTGTGCACAAGTCAGACCCCAGTACTGAAAGGGACATCATCCAGCTAGTCAGAGGCTTGAACTCAAAAATCCATGCCTGTCATCCCCCTGGATCCAGCCCCTGCTTGAATGCAATTGATTGTGGCCAGTAAACACAGTTATATTCCTTTCAGCATAATGCTAACCTGGCATAAAACTTTGCTTAGTATCCGTGTACTGTACTAAGAATATGAAACCATTTGTGGAGGCTAGGTCATAATGTGAGAAGACTCTCCCCACATGTCCCTCCTTCCCCTCAATCAAGGAGGTCGTAAACCAGCTCTGAGCCACAGACTTGTCCTGGGTTTTGTGTCTGAAGAGTGGACAACACCAAGCCAGTTCCCGGAGAGCACTTAAATGGACACAGGTGAAGATCACTCTGGGCAGTTGTGGGTATGGAGGGCCACCTTGCGGGGCAATACAACCAAGTGAAAGGGAGATGTCATACTCTGCGGGTGGATCCCATAGTCAACGCAAAGTCAGCTGTCCAGTAAGAAACAGGCTCCCTGTCTACATGCCACTGCATTCTGGCCCTAGGCTGTCTCATTTGGCTTACTGTGTGGCCTGCCAGAGGAACACCTGGGAAGAAGGCCACACACCCAGGCCCAGGGGCAGGGCTCTATATGTGCATCTAATCTCCCTTAATGTGAGGGAGTCAGTCCTGCTTTATCTCCTTCTACTGCCTCTCATGAAGTGCCAGCTACTCATGTGCTTGTCTCTCTCTGCTGGGTGTCAGCTGCTTCCTAGCTTGCCACAGAAAGCACCCGGCCCTTCATACTTTTTATTGCCGTTACTTTATTTTGTTCTTCCTTCCCCTCTTATTGTTTGGGCCCATCAACTTGGGAGCATATTTTACCATTTCTTAAGTGCATTTCTTATTAATTCAGAGAGGAAGGGAGAGGAAGAGAAGGATAGAAACCGCAATAATGAGACAAAATCATTGGTTGGCTGTCTCCTGCACATGCCCCCTGGGGAGTCAGTCCTGAACTCAGGCATCAGTCCCAACTGAGAATTCAATTATGACCTCTTGGATTATAGGTCTACTGAGTCACACCGGTCGGGCACACTCTGCTACTTCTAGTGGTAAGAGAAAATGCTGAAATATCTATAACAGACAGTGAGGCCCACAAAACCCAAGAAAGAGGATCAGAGAACAAGAAAATGGTTCTCTCTTACCTCTCTCTCTCTCTCTCTCTCTCTCTCTCTCTCTCTCTCTCTCTCTCTCTCTCTGTCTCTGTCTCTCACTTGCACCTGTCTTCCTATCTCCACCTTGACAGGGAACAGTGTCCATGATGGGAATCAGAACCTCTGGAATTTAGGAAAAGTATAAAAATGGGTAGGTTCTGGGGGAGGAAGGGCGTGGACTAAACATTGCATGATCTGGGTGATGGTTGCTCACCACATATAGAGACCGTGTCCCATTATGTTGTGTTGAGATTCACTTGTGTGGCTAACTTATGTAAAGCACTTCTCAGCATGTCCTGTTCTGGACTTACCCACTGTTATTAGCATTAATAGTGATTATTAGTAACCAGAAGCAAGTTAAGGACAAAAAGTGAAAGTCAGTGCACCCTGGCCAGTGTGGCGACGCATAGTCCGGTGCATTACAAAGGTCACCTGTTTAATTCCTGGTCAGGGCACATGTCCAGGTGGCAGGTCCGGTCCCCAGGCAACCATTAATATTTCTGGTTCACATGAATGCATGCTTCTTTGTCTTTCTCTCTACATTCATCTCTCTCTAAAGAATCAATTTTAAAACCCACCACATTAAAACAAGACAAAACAAAAGAAAACTCATTGCTTCATGTTGTCTCTCAACAGGGTGTCCTGCACTTGACACTTTACTTCTTCTGGAGACCACAACTGAGAAATCCAGCAAAATTCTTCATTAGAATCTGGATTTTTCCATCAAAATATTCAAAAAGGCACAGTACCAAGGCAATGAGGCTTAGAAAGTGCATGTTTAGATAGAGACATCATCTGTGAAGATGGGCAGGGGTTCTGCCTAGGTGGTGACTGGTGGTGCACAGGGATCCTGTACATGAAGGCCCTATAAATGGGGGTCTCCAGGCCATCAGAAATAAAGCAGGAAGAGTAAGGCACACATAGTCAGTTGCTTACTATTGAATGTACTCCAGAATCCACCAATCTGCATAGCAGTCAGGCAGGTTGGATTTGGGGCATCTGGGAGACAGGGCTGTTAAAGGGAAGACTCTGAATAAAGAAGAGCCAAAGCCTGGCCTGCTTGGCTGAGGGGTTGATTTTTTACCTGTGAAACAGTAGCTCAGGGTTCAATTCCAGTTCTGGGACATGCCTAGGTTGTGGGCTCCAAGCCCAGTAGATGGCTTGTAGGAAGCAGCCAATCAATGATTCTCTCTCACCATTGATGGTTCTAACTCTTTCCTTCCTCTCTGAAAACAACAAAAATAAATATATCTAAAAATATAAAATAACTTAGGGTTATGATACCCATAATGTTCATTTAAGAAACACAAGAAGGAGCCTTTTGTCATAGTCAGAATTTTTATGCTGTTCATTCTTCTCCTTTAATTTTCCTTTTTGTCCACTTCCCCAGAGGATTGTATATAATGTGTTTTATTCTATACTGGGAAGATTTGTATTGTTTGCCTTCTTGTTTTTCTCTGCACTAAAATACCTTATCAATTCAAACCTACATTGGTAAAATTTAGCTGAGTAAATTTGATGTGCAAGTGGCTTTATTAAGTATTTCACCAATCCAGCAGCATACCAGGTGGCAATGAAAAAGGGTCTCACTGAGCCAATCCAAACAGGGCTTATTCCCTCACTGCCCCCCAATCTGACATGCTAGACTTTAAAGTCCTTAAAAAAATGAGTTTCCAGCTTCCAAATTTTTCAATGAACTTCACATACACTATTCTAATAAAATTAATTTTAAGAAACCACACATTTTTGTGGTAATTTTTAAAATTTGCGTTGCAAGTTTTGTTGATAACTATACACTCAACAAGCCAAGAGGTGAATTTTTGAAAACCTTTCCTGTTCATGGTTTTTGTTTACATTCATTGATAAAATTACTGAGGCCTCATGATAAAACTTGATGTTTGGGCGAGCATACCCTTTATGGTACATTAAATGTCAAATAGTTGAAGAGAAAGTTCATGAGTAGTTGTACAGTAAAATACATATCCCTATCAAGGGGCACTTTTGTTCATTTCATTCAGAGGTGTAATCAGGAAAGATAACTGGTTCAGTTTAAGTGCAATCTCTGTTTCAATCTTATTCCCATATCAGTCAGGTGCTGATGTCATTTCAATAAGCAAAAGGATGCTTCCATTTAGATTTCTCCAAACATTGATATCAATCCATATGTAATTTTTCTTCCTACTTATATTATTCCTTTAATGGTTGAGGACATACAAAATGCCATAGGAAGGAGGTGAACAATTTTTTTTTCAGACTTGTTGGAGGTTCCCCGACACTTTTTTTCATTTAGGTTTTCCAAGGAGAATACTTAATTTGTTTCATGCACTGGGCCTCTAGTATCTACGCTAATAAAAGAGAAACCTGCAAATTAACCATCACTCCACTATGCCAAGCCACACTAAACAGCCAATCAGGAGCGAGTGTGCAAATTAACCCAAACAAGATGGTGGGGGCCACGGAGCTGGAGGAAGCAGGAGGCTTGGGTTGTCCCCGGCAATGGAGGAAGACAAGCTTCCTGCCTGCCCTGGTCGACCCTGTCATCTGCTCAAGGCTACAAAGTTTCAATTACGGAACATAAAGTAACCATAGATACTTGCTCCCAGCTGGCTCTGGCCTCCACTCAAGGAGGTGCTGAAAAAAAAAAAAAGAAAAATAGGAGGGCCTAGGACCTTGGGTTGCCGGGGGGTTGATCAGGCCTGGATGGGATGGCAGGGGACATTGGGGGAAGCAGACTAGCAGGGGGCCAATTGGGGGTGAGTAGGTCATCAGTGGGGGTCAGTTGGAGGTGATCAGGACAGCGGGGAGGAGTTTGGATTGAGCAGGCCAGCAGGGGGGCAGTTGGGGGCAAGCAGGCCAGCAGGGGGGCAGTTGGGGGTGAGCAGGCTGGCAGGCAGAGTGGTTAGGGGCAAACAGGCAGGCAGGCATGCAGGTGAGCGGTTGGAGCCAGCAGTCCCAGATTGTGAGAGAGATGTCCCACTGCCGGTTTAGGCCCGATCCATGTAAACCCCCCTTTGAGGGGTCCCAGATTGGAGAAGTTGCAGGCCGGGTTGAGGAATACCCACCCTGTGCATGAATTCCATGCACCAGGCCTCTAGTTCCTATAATAAAATTTTTCTAGAAGAATTTAACAGAGAGATTGAGAATAACACAGTCATAGTAGGAGACTTTTAACACCCATCTGGCTTCCCTGGATAGAGCCTAGGGAAAAAAAAATAAAACATAACAAGGAATCAGACTCTAAAGGACAAAAAGGATCTGATGGTTTTAATTGACATTTATAAAACAATTCATGCCAATGCAGGATATACATTCTTCTCAAGCACCCAAAATCATTCACAAAGAGAAACCACATGTTAGGATAAACAAGCAGTCTCTACTAGTTCAAGAACTGAAATCATATCAAGCATCTCTCAGATCACAGTGGAATTAAAGGAAAAATCAACTACAGTAAAAACAACCAAAAACATCCAAACACATAGAGGATAAATAGCATGTTAATAAACAATGACTGAGTTACCAATGAGATAAAGAAATAAAACAAAAACTTCCTGGAAACAAATGAAACTGAACACAGAGCAACCCCAAATCTCTGAGACACGGCAAAAAACAGTCCTGTGAGTGAAGTTCATAGCACTACAGGCATATCTTCTTTATTTTATTTTATTTTATTTTATTTATTTTATTTATTTTTTACAGAGAGGAAGAGAGAGAGATAGAGTTAGGAACATGATAAGAGAGAAACATTGATCAGCTGTCTCCAGCACATGCCCTACTGAAGATGTGCCCACAACCAAGGTACATGCCCTTGACTGGAATCAATCCTGAGACACTTCAGTCCACAGGCCCATGCTCTATCCACTGAACCAAAACAGTGATTGCTACAGGTATATCACAAAAAAGAAGAAAAGAAAATAAAAAAGAAAAGAAAAGGGAAAGGAAAAGGGAAGAAAAGAAAGAGCAAAAGAAAAAAATCAGCAATAAACAATTTAACTTTTCAACTTAAATAACTAGAAAGAGAAAAACAAAGAAAATCCCAGTTTAAGTAGCAGGAACAACATAATAAATATTAGAGTAGAAATAAATAACTGAAAAATACAAAAACAAAACAAAACAATGAAAAGGAGAGATGGTTCTTTGAAAGAATTAACAAAATCAATAAACCAGTCATTAGCCAGAATCTTCAAGGAACAAAGAGAGATACCCAAATAAATAAAAACAGAAATAAAAGTGGAGGACTAACCACTGACAGCACAGAAATACAAAGGATTGTAATAAAATACTATGAACAACTATATTCCAACAAGCTAGAGAGTATGGATGAAATAGACAAGTTCCTTAAAAATTGCAAAGTCCCAAAACTGAATCAAGAAGAATAAAAAAAAAAAATGAATAGGCTAAGAACAACTAATGAAATGGGCTAATGAAATAGAAGTAGTAATAAAAAAACTCCCACCAAACAAAAGCCCAGGTTTAGGTGGTTTCATGGGGAAGTTCTACCAAACATTAAAAGAACTAACACCTATACTCCTCAAACGATTTCAGAAAATCCAAAGGAAGGAACACTTCCAAACTCTTTTTATAAGTCCAACATTATCCTAATTCTGAAACCAGATGGAGACACATCAAAGAAAGATAATTATAGTCCAATATCCCTGATGTACATAGCTGCTAAAATACTCAACAATGTATTAGCAAATCTCATCCAGAAATATATTTAAAAGATCATATGCCACGATCAAATGGGATTTATTTCAGGGATGCACGGCTGGTACAATATTTGTAAATCAATAATGTGATACATCATATAAACAAATTGAAAGATAAAAAAAAACACATTATCATACTGATACATACAAAAAAGCCATTGTACAAAATCCAGCACCCAATTTTGACAAACACTCTCAGCAAAGTGGTACTAGAGGGAGCATATCTCATCATGATAAATGCCCTATCTGACAAACCTACAGCCAACATCATACACAATGGGCAAAAACTAAAACCATTTTCCCTACGAACAGGAACAAGACAGGGATGACAACTTTCATGATTACTGTTTGATATAGTATGGGAATGCTAGCCATAGCGATCAGAAAAGAAGAAATAAAAGGCATCCCAACTGGAAAAGAAGAAGTGAAAGTGTCACTATTCGCAAATGACATATTGTACATAGAAAATCTCAAAAACTCCATTAAAAAAAAAAACAACAACTAATAGAATTAAAAAATAAATTTGGCAATGTGGCAGGATACAAAATTAACTTCCAGATATCTATGGCTTTTTTATATACCAATAATGAAGTTACAGAAAGAGAAAAAAAATCCAATTTATCATTATAACAAAAAAATTAAGATACCTAAGAATAAACTTTAGGAAGTAAAAGAACTGTACTTGTAAAATGAGAGGACATTGAAAAAAGAGGTAGAGGAAGACATAAACAAATGAACGAATACACTGTGTTGATGGATTGGCAGAAAAAATGTCATTAAAATGGCCATATTATCCAAAACAATTTGTAGATTCAATGCACTCCCCATTAAGATACCAGCAGAATATTTCACACACCTAGAACAGTATCCAAAAATGCATCCTATATAATAAAAGCCTAATTACAAAATGACCAAACAGCAGAACAACCTGTAGAACGACTAGCCGCTATGATGCGCACTGACCACCAGTGATCAGATGCTCAACACAGGAGCAGCCCCCAGTCCACAAGCCCCAGGCCAGCTAAGGCAAGTGCCAGCAGGAGCCTCCGATCACCCCGCTGGTCACCCCACAGATCAGCCCGGATTGACGGCCAGGCCCAGCATGAATTTCATGCACTGGGCCTCTGGCACAGAATTAAAAAAGGCCTTGAATAGCCTGAGAAAGAAGTACAATGTTGGATGTATCACAATATTAGATACTGAGCTATATTACAAAGCCACTGATTCTCATAACTGCCTGTTACTGGCACTGGAACGGATATATAGGTCAATGGAAAAGAACAGAAAATCCAGAAATCCACCCAAGGTGTTATGCTCAATATTTGCAACAGGATAAAACAGCATACAATGAAGCAAGATACTCTCTTCAATAAATGGTGTTGGGAAAATTGGACAGATACTTGCAAATAATGAAAGTAGACCCCAAATTACGTCATATACACATATAAGCTCAAAGTGGATAAAGTACTTAAATGGAAGATGGGAAACTATAAAAATCTTAGAAGAATCCATAGGCCGCAAAATATCAGACGTATGTCTTAGCAATATTTTTACTGATCCAGCTAAGGCAAAGGAAACTAAGGAGAAAATAATAATAATAAAAAAAAGGGACTACAACAAAATTAAAAGCTTCTGCTCAGCAAAAGAATCTATCAACAAAACAAGTATGCCCACTGCATGGGGGAATGTATTTGCCAATGTTATCTCCAGTAAGGGTTGAATCTCCAAAATTTACAGGGAACTCATAAAACTTAACAAAGATAAACAATCCAATAAAAAAAGGTCAAAGGGCTTAAATAGACACTTTTCCAAACAGGACCTATAGAAGGCCAAGAGATATATGAAAACACTAGAGGCATGCCATTCATGCACTGAGGGTGGAGGGTGCCAACTGAGGGATACCTTACCCAGCCTGTGCCCTCTCACCTTCTGGGAACAGGCCTAAGGCAGCAGTCAGACATCCCCTGAGGGATCCTTCGCGCTGACATGGAGGCTTCCGCCACCTCCAGGGCACTTGCCAGCTGTGAGCCTGGCTTCTGGGAGTGCACTGACCACCAGGGAGCAGGTTCTGTATTGAGGTTCTTCCCCAGGATGGTCAGTGTGCATCATAGAGACCAGATGTACTGCTGTTTGGTCGATTTGCATATTAGGGTTTTATATATACACACTAGGTGCCCAGTGCATGAAAGGAAGTGTGGGATTCGTGGGCACAGGGCAGGTCTGGGCCCATCTTCTGTGCCCCCGCCTGGCCCCTCCCGCCACAGATCCTGGTCTCCTGTGATGCCCATCTCTATTGTAAAATATTTGTCGCCAATGTTAATTGGGTCTTTCAACAAATGTCCATAAATGGAACTGCCTGTTTGAAAGTTTGACCATATTTTTGTTGATTTCAAGACATGGAGGGAAGGAGAGAGGGAGGGAAAGAGGGAGGGAGGGAGGGAGGGAGAGAGGGAGGGAGGGAGGGAGGAAGGAACATCGACTTGGTGTTCCACTTACCGATGCATTCATTGGTTGCTTATTGTATGTGCACTGACCAGGGATCGAACTAGCAATTTTGGCCAGTTGGGAAGACGCTCTAACCACTTAGGTACCTGCAGGGTGAAAGTCTGCATATTTTAAGGCTTTCAGTAAAAATTTCCCAAGGACCCTTCCCAGCAGAGCATGGGGGTCAAGTATCTCCATTCTGGAATATGGAATTTCCCTCTCCAATATAGCCCTGCTCATCCCCAGGGGGCAGTTCCAGGCAGGTGGGTCCCACCCTCATGACCCTCTCTATTGGTTTACAGTTCCCCAGGATACAATGCCATGACCTCGCTGGTCCACAGTGCCAACTGCCAAGTAGCGGGTTTCATTGTCACCACCGTAGGATGGATCTTCTCCATGACTTGCGTGGGACTGGCGGAGTAGGGGGTTTGGTACATGGAGAACAGCTCTGCCCTCTTCCTGAGGCTGGCCTGTATATGAATGTGGAAGGTCTGCACTTACCAGTCCAACAGCCTCCAGAGCAAAGTCATAGCCTGTCACCTCTACACCTACAGTGACACCTACCTGCCACTGAATATTCGCATCGCTCAGCACCTTCTGCTGGCCCCCAGCCTCCTCATTCTCCAGGGTAAAGTGCTCATGGTCATGGGCTTGCAGAGAGTGTGCGTGGCTCATCTTCAGAAGGAAAACACCTGCAATCTCTTCTTGGCTTCCGGAGTCCTGAGCAACATTGCTGGCACATTTATCTTCATTGCCATGATATGGAACTACCACTCTGTGATGAATGAAGAGGGCATACGCTTCCCACCATCCTTCCACATCCCCTTCAGGCCCGACCGGCAGGAGATCAGCAGCATCATCCCCATGGTGGTTCTGGCTGCCATTCTGATGCTGTTGAGTGAGCTGTTTACCCTCTCTTACCAGCTTCCCACCAAAAGCCAAGTGTACCCTGAGGTCTCAGAAGTGTGAAATCCTCGGTTGCATAGCTTTGCAAATCCATAATCAGCAGTTGATGGGGGTGAAGTATTATCAGGATGCTCTAGAAAATAGTTCCAAGTACTCAGGACCATAGCAAAGGCCATTTTGAACAGAAAGTGGATATTTCCTTTATGTCCAAATTGGGCTCAATGGTGAGTGAACTTTCATTAAAAAAATCCAAAAACACTACTGCCCACCTGTCTTATTATCCAATCTAATAAAGAGGGATTATGCTAATTTACCCTGAAACCTTTGCAAAAATGATGGCGCCCATGAGAGGGGTATGCTAATTTACTGCCCCACCCTCAAAGATGGCAGTGCCCACAGATAAAAGATGGTGGAACCCTGTCCACTCAGCCCTGCTAGGGCAGCAGCTTATGGCTCCAAGGGGGGAGGAATGTTTGAGTCCAGGGACTGGATTAGTTACCTGTGATGGCCCCTAAGAAGTTGTACTTCAGTAGTGCTCACCGGAGGCCACTTGTTCCATTCCCTGCGGATGCACCTACTGTGGGCTGACGCACTGAACAGTCACAGAGGTAAGGGAGGAGGTACCAGTCCCCTAGAAAGTACCAGCAAACCGGACAGGACAAATGGTGATGTGATCTCCTGGAACTATCCTCAGCAGCCTAGTGTCTGTGCATCATGGATGCTCATGCCCTCTTATTTGACCAGGTACTGCAGATGGGAGAATTGGGTTAACATGTCATAGAGGACACGAGATGGTTCACATTCAGTTCCCTTTATTACTGACATTTATTCACAACTGTTCAAGCAAAGGTAATCCCCGAATCTACCACCCAAGCTCAGGAAGGAGCCTGACCCAACATCTCAAGCAGGAGGCAACCAGTAAATTTTAGTATTGGAGACATGACCTGAAATGCCTTCAACTTGTGCTTCCTTCCAGCCACAGCCTGGACCCCTGTCACCCTCATCTCTTAGCCCAATGAGGCTACCATCAGACCTGCAGGAAGGGCTAACTGGCAAGGTCATGCAGCAACCATCAGTGGCTGCCACCCTGCAGGAACTTAGATCACTGTATTATCCATAAACCACCTATCCCTTTTCATGATTTCTCCCTCCAAAATCCTGCATTCACCACGCATTCCCTTAGTGGGAGACTTTGGAAATCCTTGGCAGACAGGTGATTCCAGGCAGGTTTGGAATGAAAGGCTGCCATCACCAAATAGCTAATTGTGGACCTTAACCCCTGAAACCTTACCTCTGACGGGCTTTCCTCTCCTCACTGCCATCCTCACTTGGTTCCATTGCATAATCTTCTCTTAGACACCACTTAGAAGATTCCCAAGCTACCACCACTGGCCCGAAGCCCCCATTACTTCCATTCCTAGCAAGGAGTCTCTTTAATAGCATCTTTCTTACATCCTACCTTAGTCGGGGGGGAGGTGTTTCTTGACAACATGCAAGGGGGCAGAGCAGTGAACAAGACACTGATTGTGTGGATCATCTAGTGATTCAGGCTCTTTAGCACGGCTGATGGACCGCACATAGGAGGTCCCATCACTGTTGACTAAAATGAGAAGGGGCTTGCTCTGGTCTGCAGGGAAACCTCACCACACCTCACCTAAGGTTCTGGTCCAGGCGGCCTTTGAGGAAGAAGACATCATACATATAGAGCTCCTGGAGGCAGAACAGGCTGAGGAACTGAGAGGTGACCAGGCTAACACACTGCTCCTCCTGCTCCAAGGTGGTGTGAGAAGATGTAAAGACGTGGGAGAAGAGGAACCGACGCAGATTGACCATCTGGCCCAGGTAAGAAGCAAAATTTCTCAGAGTGGACAGCTTCCAGGTACAATTTACCTGCAAATCCTGAACAGAGTCGAGCTGCAACATATCCAGGATGGTAATGTTTACCTTCTAAAGGGCAAAAACCTTCAGCTTCTTACAACAAAGGTGCAGCAAACCTCTCCTCTCGCTGACTTTCTTAATAAGGTAGCTGAGGGACTCATCAAGGACTCCTTTCTTAAGGGAAAGGTATACTAACACCTTCATGGGGGCCAAGGGTGTATTTGGCCCCACCCTTAAGCTGTCCACCTTCCCCCTCTTCCAAGTGGGGCTTCAGACTCCAGCAGTGAGCACACATCAGCTCTGGTTCCGGCCCACATGATCCAGAACTCCTGATGAGCTCCCCTCTGTAAATTGAGCACCTTCATTTTCCATCTCCTGAAGAGAAAATAGGATGTAGCCTGGGGTGAATTAAGATAACAGGGAATGAGACTATGGCCTTGAGTCTAGGAATTTGGGCACCTGAATCAGACACCTGACAGGACTTTTACTCCACACCCCAAAAATCAGCTGCTACTTGCACTACTGGGATCCTTCGTGGCCCCCATTTCTGGGACCATTAGGTGCCACCAGAAAGGGTGGGCTCATGTCCCTTCAGTCTCCCTCTGCATCTTCATCAGCCCTATATATGCGAAGCCTGCTCCAGAATGACACCAGCAGTGGCTCCAAGGTCTCCCTGAACTCTCCCTTTGGCCCTGCACTCTCCCATATCCCAGATGTAACTGCTCAGATCCCCAGGGCCCAACCAGGCTACTGAATCCCCCGCACCTGTGTCGAGTCTCCTGGGCAAGCAGGGCATGGAGCCCATCTAGCACAGTCTGAAGATATCATGGTAAGGCTGCCAACGGTTCATCAGAGCCCCCAGAGGGAGGCAGGGGAAGGGCCAAGCCTTCACCATGGCCTTCAGGGCTTTGCTGTGCTTCCCTGCCAAGGCAGCTGTGAACAGAGGTGGGAAGAGCTCCATAGACAGCCACTCCACAGCAGCGATGGCCAAGGCTTCATCCCTCAGCAGGCTCTGGCATGTCAGTTCCAGATGTCTCCGTGGAGCCTGGAAGTTCATCCTGATGAAGTGGCTCTTAAAGAGATCCTGGGAAATGGGCGGAGCAAGGCATCTTCTCAGGCTGAGCATGAGCAACCTGGTCCTTCTCCCTTCAGAGGAACCAGCTGAAGGCAAAAGGCACTGCTCTGACAACAACTGGAGTGTCCCCATTTTACCCCAATCCCGTTTTCTGCTTAGGGGCAGCTGAGCCACTCAGCCCTGCCTCTCCTAGGGTGGTGGCAGGACAAGCACCTCCCCAGTCACCAAGGAGGGGTGAGATGACCACTGGACCCCTCCCACATCTACCCACTGCCTACCTGTAATTCTGCTGTACAATGAGTACTGGGAAACCTGCTCCCACCCTTTTAGGGAAACCTTTCTGATTATCACTGAAGGACTGAGAGCACCTGGAGTAGGCAGCAGTGCCTGGCCAAGCACCACCTCTTGCTAAGCTCCAACAAATAAAACAGATGGGGAAGATTAAGGAACACCCACACAATGCGTACCTTCTGACCTTGGAGACATTTTAAATTAGAAAGAGTAAAAGCAGCACAAAAGATTTCTAAAGCATGGGGTAGCTAGAGGTGAGAAAAATAACCATTAATTGTGAGATGTTCAGTTTATTCAGTGTCCCTTCTATGAATATTAGAATGACCACTTAATCCATGACAACAGAGGGCTCACATGTCACAACTAAGCCTCCTCTCAAAAGGGACTGCAAGCCCTGGTCAGTGTTGCTCAGTTGGTTGAGCATCCCCCCTTGCACCCAAAGGTCTCTTGCAGGCTCCATTCCCAACCCCCATTAGGGGGTGGGAGGAGCCCGCTGGTGGATGTTTCTCCCATCAATGTTTCTCCCTCTCTTTCTCCCTTCTTCTCTTTCTAAACATCACTTGGCTTTTATTAAAGAACTCCCTTAAGACCTACTGTCAAACACACAGCCTGGCCGATAAAATTACAAAAAGAATTTTGCCAATTTGTACTACAATAGATTCCTTAGGAATATTCATCTTTCAGATAGCAGGGAAACTTGCTCTGTAAACCTCTATGAATGGCACACATCAAAACAGAAATCAAAACTTTTTGGATCACGGCTAATCTGCATCTAGATGCAAAGGCAAAATCTGCTCATTTGTAAGGAAAGGAATGCCAATTCTCTGTGGGACCTTGGCCTGCATGCCCTTGAGGACCACATTAGGCTCCTGACTCACCAGAGTGGACATGGTGCAGGAAGCCCTCTGCTCAGACCTGGGCAGTGACTCTCAAGCTCTAGCTTCTGATCCCTTCTCAGCCTCCTCAGAAACTATTATACCCCATCTGGCCTCACCTTCTTTTGAGGTCCTAGCTAAAGTGGCAACTTACAACTGAAAGCTGAAACTTAGTACTAGATCTCCAGGCAGTTAACCTGATTGGGTTTTGCACTCTTCACACCTGCAACTGAATGCTAGGTCCATTCATGAAAGGAAAAGAAAATGAAACCAACATGGAAGTAACTTGATGGGTTGTTGGTACCACATCTAAATTCCCTAATGTTTGTCTTAACACCCCATTAGGCAGACAGGGTATCCTCTCAAGAGAAAAAGGTATACAATGCAACAGTATTGAGTACCAAATAGTCCCTGACACTTGATGTTACCTCAGTTGCACATCTGTGCCCATTCAAAGAGGAACAGAGGGACACTTGGTCTTCCAGATTTTGAGTATCATGCCTTCCCCAAAGGAGGTAGGGCCAAAATCACATCTAGGGATTGATCAGTAGAAGGGAGGGGCTGCAAGCTTGTAATGGGACCAAGGGAATCTCCCAAGGCAAGGTGCACACTTGGGAAACTCAAAGGCTCTGACTAGATAAACTTGAGAACTTAAAAGGCTGGTGGTTAAGAAGAAAATATGGTGCATCCCTGAAACCCAAGCTGGTGGGGAGTACAGACAGGAGGTTCAATCACCCTCCCTCTGTGGAGGTAAAGGGCATTTTCTATAGAAGAGCCAGATGAGCTCAGCAAACTGGCTTGAGAAAATTAAATGTAAAAATAAATGTGGGCTGTGCAGAGGCCAGAGGAGAGGTGTGGCAGCGGAACCTGGGAGGTGACTTATCCAATTCTGAAAGCCATTGAGGGGAGAGATTTGTGGGCTCTTTGGAATCTTGGAGGCACAGAGAAAAATACACGTGGGCCAAAACACCTATGTATCCTTATCAAGGAGCTGCTCCCAGAGGGCATTTTCTTTGGTTCAGGCCTCCTTTTTCACATCCTGACCTTCCACAGGCAGCATATTAGGCCCAGGCAAGTTCCAGGGGCCTGGCCCTAAACATGACTGCCAAAGTCTGTATGGATAACTAATGTTTGCTCAACCCTATAAAACAACCCATGCAAATTGGCTTCAAAAAGCTCCTTCTGGGCCTAAAACTCTCACTCAGATTGTGAGGGAAGAGTGTCCTCTCTCGGGATTAAGCACAGTGCCCACATACACCTCCCCCTTCAAAGATCTGAAGCTGTACTAGTATTTTGCATGTAAGGATCTGCCATATTATGCGATATCCCATGCTGCACTGAATCACAAATTGTATCTTTTGTAATAGAGACAGAGACAGAGACAGAGACAGAGACAGAGACAGAGACAGAGACAGAGAGAGAGAGAGAGAGAGAGAGAGAGAGAGAGAGATGCACAACTTTTCTGCAGGCTCCTCTCTACCCACTCCAATGTGATGCCCAAACAACTCTCATATTCCAGGGAGAGGGACCATGTGACAGAATACCACAGTGGTGTTCACCAGAAAATTTCATACTGGTTGATTAGATTTCTGGAAGAGATTCAAACTGTAATGACTTTAGGAAGTTAATCTAGACTTGTATCCTGGGCTTTCAGGACAAGTGGTGCCACCTGGGGGCTGTATTTCTCTTTAACACTGACATTGCATGCACCAGGCAGAATCTGGAAAATTGTAGGAGTCCAAGCTCAGGCAGCTTCTATGAGATCCCAGTGTCCAGGAGATACAAGGAGACCGGAGGTACCACTTAGAATGACCTAGAAACAAAGTCTGAGCCGAACATGCCTTCTTCCTGAGCAAGAACCACTCCTCTTCCCACCCCCATGCAGAGCATGCTTTCCCAGGGCATGAGCTGTGGCACTGGAGGCAGGAGCACATCTGTATCAAGGGCTGTCCTTCCTGCCCAGTATTTGACAGGCCCCGCCAACTCCCAGCACCCATACATGAATCTGGGGGATGTTTCTACCACATTCTGGTCACCTACCACCTGCCCTCATCATGGCCCTCACTCATGTCCAGCCCACAGCAGCCTTTGAGCACATGATTCCTACTGGGATACCAAGGCATATGCCCTTCTGAACTTTTTTTTTTTTTTTTTTGAGTGGGAGGGTGGTCCTTAGAATGTGCTCCCAAGGCTGGGAGCCCTCTTTATGCATCCCTGGGATGTCAGGCAACCTCTCATGATCCTGATGCTGGGCACCCCCACTGATGACAGAAATCTGCAGTTCCCCCCAATTCATCTGAGCTGTTTTGGAGAACATGACAGGCTACAATGTGCAGAAGGAAAAACAACATCCCAGCTACTTTCCTGGATTCAGAATGGCACCGAGGATGCAGGAGGATGCCCTTCCTGGGTTCCAGAGGAAGCCCTGCCTCTGTGAACCTTCACAGGCCCTGGGGATCAGTCCACATGCATGGGCTTTCCCACATTCAGCTCTCTTAACCCAGCCTTTGACCAGACAAGCTTCCACCTTGCGTCTTTCCCTCTGAAGTCAGACCTCTTCTTACCCTGACGTATATTGTCCTCTGTGCCTTTTAGAAACTCAAAAGTGTCTGCTCACACTACCTGCTCTGCCTGTGCCCCAAAAGGCCTGGTTTCACCTCAGACCCAGTGACATCTAGACTAAACAATAGACTGCCCGTCTTTCTTCCTCCCCAAGGAGGGCATGCCTGACATCCAGGGCACACCTGGCTCTAGCCATTTAATGCCAAGGGAGGTGCTTCTAGAGGCACAGGAGAGGTGGGTGGGGACGATCACTCCCTCCAGGCTGGAGGGAATGGGAAGAGAATGGCCCAGAGATTCCCATGAGGAACCTTAGAATGAGGGACAGGAGGGAAATGGCTGCAGAGCAGGGGCCAGTCTTCCTGTCTCTGACGAGCCGTATCCCTTAAATATTGGAGACCTGTCTACTGGATTGTGCAGTTGGGGAATGGGTTTGGGGTGCAGGGGTGGCATTTTGGGTCAGGACGTAGAAGCTGGGAGTGTCCTGAGTGTCTGGGTTTAATTGCCCTGGCCTAGATGAGGTGCCAGTGACTCTCCCAGATGCCCAACCCCAAAGGCACAGAGTCATGCCAATGGAGAGTGCAGAGTCAGGGGGGGGGAGGGTCAAGCACAGATCCTGGACACAAAGATGAGGAGAGGTCTGGAGGGAAGTGGACGGCCCAATCATGGCATTTAGGCCTGCAGAGGGATGCTCCTGGTGATGTTTGCACTTCTGCCCCATTAGTCGGTAAGAATTATGCTTCTGACCAGAGAAGGAGAGAACGGCATCTGCTACTGCATCCCTGGAATCCACTGACCTAAGTCTCCAACTCCAAGCCATAGGAAGCCCATTGTGGCTGAGAGCAAAACCAGATGCTCTAGGTTGTACAGCCCGTTCCACTGCAGTGCATTCCCCTGGAGGGGTGCCATAAGCCTCAGGGTCACAGAAGGACAGGCTCCATGCTGGACAGGAAAACCGCTATGCCCTGTGTTGAGGGCTGGCAGGAGGCACTGGCACAGAGTGGACATGTTCTCAGGGACGTCCCGGGTCAGCGGATCCTCACCGGCCATAGCCAGACCCCTCTCTTCTCCTTCAATCCTTGATTTACTCACAAAGATTCCTGAGTGCCTAAGGTACATCCACTGCTACTCTGGGTCATCGGCAGGGACACCTCATGAGAATGTCATGGTCTCCTTCAGAGCATCTCTGAGGCATGGACCCCCACTCTATTGGGTAGACAAACGAAATAAAAACACAAGTGAGCTGAAAAATGGGTAAATCACAGACTGGTGTTGGTTTGCACAGTAGAGCAGGGCACAAAGAATGGTACCTCGAACTAATACAGTGCCAGCAATCTTAATAACCATCGGAAAAGTTACTTTTCAATGGCCATTATAAATTTTTGTCACAACATTAAAAACTCTGTGATAAATATACCATACATGTAAGTAAATAAAGTAGTAAACTCACTACTAAGTACCTTGCGATTTGAAATGTTTGAAAATTAAAAACTGAAATGAGCCTTTGTAAAATATTTTCAAGAGTAGTTTAAGGTGGCTTGCGGTTCTTCTGGTCATACAGTTTTCCATATGTTGAATCACAAATCAGCGAGCTGGAGAAGACGCCTAATGAGCCAATTAGTTAGGAGTCATCTTGCACGCAGTTTCAGAGCTGATTACCTCTGTCAAATTCTGAAATAACACAGTGGGGTGGTATTTCCTTTTTGTATCCATTGAGTTCTTTGTGTAAGACAGCTTATAACCTTGAGTACGTATCATGTCTAATCAAACACCTGTCATATCTATACAGACAACTTCTAACTTTGAGTACATATCATATCCATTAGACACCTGTAACCTTGGATGAACAAACACTTGGCACAATATGAGAATTAATATCTGTATCACTCTATCAGCCCTTTTAGATGGCTAGCTGGCAAGGTCAGACAGTTACGTTTATCTTTGCTATTATTGAAGCTAAAAACAAAGTTATTTTTTTTATAGAATAAGAGATTATCTAAAAAGAACAGAGTAGTTCAAACAGCAGTTTTAAACAGCAGTTTTCCAAAGGAGGGACCACCATGCTTCACATACAGAGTGAGAATCTTTTCCATGCACTGGTGAACTGTCACACTGCTTTCTATGTTTGGATTACCTTCCAAGGTCCCATCCTTCCTGCTGCCTACATGGGGACCTGTCTCTGGATGAGTTCCTTTAGTGTGAAGCTTTCTGCCCTCATGGCTTCCTCGGGAACCTCTCCATACTTTTTTTGGTCACAACCATGTTCCTCTTTTACACTTCTCTGAGAGCTGGCATTGTAAACTTGAAGCTGGATTCTGAGTCACTATGGTGAGTAAAAGAAATGCCTCATGTTTGGCAGAATTTAAGAAATTACCGACGCATTTCACTTTCCTAGTCCCATTTCTTATCTCTCAAGATATGAGACCTTGGCAGGGGCCTTAAATTGACTTCATTTTCCATGTGCAGTAACTGAGGCTTGAACAAGTGAGTCACCTGCACTCATATCTCGGAGTGGGTCATGGGATGGTGACACAGAACAAGGCCCTGGTTCCTGGTCTAAGGCTCCCATGGCCATCACCTGTGCCAGCCTGATGGGGGTGTGCCTAGAGAAGTCACCAGCGAATGGGAACATGCCACTCTATGGGTGGCAGCGGTGGGCAAGATCAGGGTCATGGGCAAAGAGCAGGAGTCTCCATTTAGGTGACAATCACCCACCACAATCCAGGTGCTCGGCAGGTCTGTGCTCAGCCCTGGTGTTTGGACCCAGACTGGTCTTCCAGGAGAATGGGGCTGGATGGTGGGATATTCACAGTGAGAACCAGGAACGATGCGCAAGCTCACAAATTGGGTGTCACCCTCAAGACCTGGGCAGCAGATGAGCTTGGAGGCCCCTCCCACATCTGAGGGACAGGGTATGAAAGAGGTGGGGAGCCCAGCCCAGCACCGGGCTACAGGAGGCATAGCTCCAGGTCGTCTCCCCCTTGGCCTGGGCTCTGCTCTGCCCCTCCTCCTCACCCTCTGCACAGATGGGTCATACTAAGGACGGCACCTTCTGGCAGCCCAGGGCTGACCCTGCTCTCTGCCCTAACCTACTCTGGAGTCATGGCCTTGACCTCTCCTCTCAGGGTCCTGGGCCCAATATGTCGTTTCATAGCCACTCTCAGTGTGGCTGAGACACAGGTAACACGAGGGGTTACGACTAGGTGGCCTTAGTACCAGCAGCATCTGTGTGCAGCCTGATACTCCCAATGCATGAGGGCCTGGTCTATCCAGCCCCCTACCCCAGCTCCAAGGCCTCCCTGACTCCTTGGGCTGTAGCCAGAGGACAAGATGTGCTCTATTGGTACTTTGTTTCAAGAAGCATCCACAGTGGTGCAAGCTCAGGGGAAGAGAGACCAAAACCTACTTGACACTAAACACCAGTCAAGTAAGTCTGTGGGCTCTCATGCCAGCCCTGCTCCGAGCAGAGTTGCTGAACATGGCGTCCCTAACACACTACAGCTTCTTGTCTCTCACTCGCTCTCCATTACCTCATGAAAAGGCAATAGAATAAATGATATCCTGGGGGAATGACCTGAGAATACAAGGGCTGCTCCTGTTTCTGCTCCCCAGGAGGGGCCTGAGGATGCAGATCCCACCTATTTCCCGATGATGAGAATGGGAGAGGTGCAGGGCTCCTCCAGGACCCAAGGCGGCTCCCATAACCAGCTCACCTGAGGATGTCTTCCTTTCACACTGGTTCAGCTCAGAATGGCCTCAGGCCCTCCAGAACTTGGTTTCCCTGGTGTCCTATAGTCTCAAGTCACCTGCGTCCACCCAGGTCTGAGAGTAAGAACCAAATGCTCCCCAAACAAGGAAAGAGAATGTCAATGCACGCATACAGGAAGCCCTGGGCTCCTGTGAAAATCTTTGAAAACACTGAGGAGGAAACTGAAAACTGGAGACACGCCCTGGCTGGTTGGGCATCTTCCTGACCATGGAAAGTCACATGGTCAGGGCACATACAGGAGTCAGCAGTATTTCTCTCCTCTCTCTCTTGCCCCACAACTCCTCTCTCTCTTTCAAATCAATGGAAAGAAAAGATACCAAGATTACTTGAGAAGATGGCCGCTGGCAGGATAGAGGTGAGGGAGAGGATGTGAGTGACGGGGGAAAGGAGAGTACGTGGATGTGTGTGGTGTGTCTGTGTGAGTGAGTGAGGGACAGTTAAATCTGGCAGGAGTAGCAGGAGCTGGCAGAACAGGCTCTCCTGGACAGGGAGCACCTACCCCCACTGGGGACATTCGCCGGGCTGCAGGTCTTAGGCACGGAGCCCATGCCATCTTGAAGGGGAGAGCGGCCTCTTCTAGGAACTCATCAACACCACCGCACAGACAGGCTTTGGACACTGCCTGCGACCCAGCAGCCACTCCAGCCAAAATCCTGCTACCCCAAGCTCGGACCTGCAGACCCTAAGACCTCCTACTCCAGAGGTACAAGGCTCCTGCAGCAATAATTGTGACTGCCCCCCTCCCCAGCAGCAGAACCCCAGACACCACAGTCACACTTTTCCAGATCGCAGGCCTCCTGAGCCCACCGCTGCACAGGCCGCTCTTGGGTGCTGCTGTGAGCCCCCGATGGACAAGCTCTTATCCAAACAAGGGCACAGGGCCCTGGCTGTAGAAATTTTGAATCCCCTCTTCCTGGACACGTGCCCACAGACACCTCTGTTACATGGTTTCAGCGCAAGGGCCCTGCAGAGTGCATCAGTGAGCCTCGCTGGCACATGCACCGCGGGTCCCCTGTGAGTCACCACTGGGCATGTGCGTATCCAACCATGGATGCATCACCAAACACTGAGTCTGCCCACCCCACAGCTGCAGAACTCTGGACACCACCATTGTGCCTTTCCAGTGTGCAGTCCCTTTGAGTTCCACCACTCCAACAAACAGCTCCTCGGTACCTCTGTGAGCGCCAGCTGGGCACACGCTATTTCAACCATGGGCACAAGGCAGCAACAATTGGGACACACACCCTCCCGGCTGCTGACTTCACCACCGCAGTTGTGCCTTTACAGCAAGCAGGACTACGGAGCCCGCTGCCCCTATAAGCGGCTCCTGGGTGCCTCCTGAGCCCTGGTTGGGTGTGCTCCTATCCAAACAAGGGCATACGGCACCAGGAGTAGAAATTTGGATTCCCCCCTTCCTGGCTGTCTACCCACAGACACTGCAGTTGTATGGTTTCAGCACACAGACCCCTGAGGTCATCATCCCAGCACACAACTCCCTGGTGCCACTATGAGATGCCCTGAGGCACACTTGTACCCAACCAAGGGCTCAAGGCCTCGGCAGCAGAAACTTGGACTTCCTCCTCCTCAGCTGCTGACCTCCAGTCACTGCATTGCACCGATTGAGCACGCAAGCCCCATTAGCCTGCAACCTCGGCCGGCAAGCCCTGGGTGATTCTTTGAGCTGCCTCAAGGCACAACCATGGCCACTGGCATCCAGTACCTCTGGTAGTGACACTCCAGCACAAGGGCCCCTGGAGCCCACTGCCCCAGCAGATAGCTCCTATACAACTCTGTAAGCAGCCATTGGACATCCATATCTAACAAAAGGCACACATTCCCCAAAGCAAAAAATGAGAATTCTCCCTCCATGGGCCCAGTGGAACACCACAATCACTCCAATCAAGCGTATGGGCCCCGCAAGCACACACCCCTGGCAGAGAGCCCCGGCCCCTCTGTGTCTGCCGCGGGACATGTACCTCTCCAACCAATGGTGCATGGCTCCCTCGGTAGGATCCACAACATCCCGCTCCTGGCCAACTACATCTGGACAGCCTGCTGCTGGATCCTGAACCCCTGCATGATTCAGAGAGGGAAATCAATGTGACCAGAGTCCCACTGCCTCAACCACAGACTAAGAGACACCCGCCCACCCTACCCCCACTGTCATGGGCTCTGGGCCCCTTGTAGTGAGTTGCAGAGTGATGCTAATCCAGCAAGTGTCACACCACACTGACCAAATTCATAGTCCTGAGCCTCAGGCCCTAAGACTCCTTCCTCCCAGGCTGTGGACTCTTGGAACCAACAGTGAGCATATACCAGTGAGACCTTTGACAACCTTTTCCACAAGAGCGGGAACCACAATCACAGCCAAGGTAGTTTGCATAATGACCATGGGGGAGAGTCATATTGCTGACCCCTGACGAGACTTCATCCATGAATAAGAAACTAATACCCAAGACACAACTACCTCAAGAGAACACAAATAGCTCAAGTAGGGAACTCCAGTAAATTAACAAGTCCAGGCGACATGAGAGATCACATCATAGGAACACCCCAAAAGAATCTGGGGAGCAAAGCAGTTGGATCTAGGGCACAGAAACAATTAAAATGTTACAACAAAATATGGGGAGACAAAAAAGCAATCTCCAAAGAAAAGAAAAACAGAAATCAACAGAAAAGGAGGTACATGCAATGGAGGCAAGTAACATGTCAGATAAAGAATCCAGATTAATTGTTATAAGGATGCTGAAATGGCTGGATGCCAAATACACAACTGATGAGAAATTCAAGGAGCTGAATGAAAATGTGACCTACATGAAAAGGAACCAAAATGAAATGAAGAATGACATAGCTGCAAAAATGACCACATTGAAAAGCTTATATAGTAGACTAGAAGAGGCTGAGGACCACATCAGCAAATTAGAAGACAAGGTAGGAACAAGCACACAAACACAGTGGCAACTGGAAAGAAAACTTAAAAAGCAAGAGGACAGCCTAAGGGAGCTTTAGGACAACACAACACAAAACAACATTCACATTATAGGGGTTCTAGAAGGAGAAGAAGCCAAGCAAAGAGTAGAAAACCTGTTTGAAGAAATAATGATAGAAAACTTACTTGATATTGGCCAGATAAAAAGAAAAACAAAACAAACAAACTAAAAAACCCTCAACAACTATGCAATTCCAAGAAGCACACAGAATGCCAAACACCATGAACCCAAAAACACCAACATCAAGACACATCATAATTAAATTGGCAAACATCAACAACAAAGTATGAATCTTAAAGTGAGCCTCCGCTGGGCAAGCTCTTATCCAAACAAGGGCACAGCGAGAGACAGAAAGTTACCTACAGGAGATATCCCATTATAATATCAACTTATTTCTCAACAGAAACACACCAGGCCAGAAGGGAATGGAATGAAATATACAAAGTGATGCAAAGCAAGGGACTGAATCCAAGAATTCTATACCCAGCAAGGCTATCATTCAAAATTGAAGGTGGAATCAGGAGATTCACAGACAAAAAATGGCTAAGAGAGTTTATTACCACCAAGTCAGCAGTGCAAGAAATGCTAAAGGGGTGCTGTAAAAAAAAAAGAAACAGAAATCCAAGAAGAAACACAAACATTAAGAAAATAAATGATGGCAAACAAGTACTTATCAATAATAACATTAAATGTAAATGCATTGCCCTAACCAGTTTGGCTCAGTGGATGAGCGTTGGCCTGCAGACTGAAAGTTTGATTCCACTCCAGGGAATGTACCTTGGTTGTGGGCACATCCCCAGTGGGGCGTGTGAAGGAGGCAGCTGATCGATGTTTCTCTCTCATCGATGTTTCTAACTCTCTAACCTTCTCCCTTCCTCTGTAAAAAAAAAAAAATATATATATATATATATATATATATATATATATATATATATATATATATATATATTTAAATTAAATGTAAATGCATTAAATGCTCCATTCAAAAGACATAAGGTAGCTGAATGGAAAAAAAAAAAAAAAAAAACATGAACCATATAGTTGCTGTCTGCAAGATACCCACCTCAGAACAAAGGATTCACACAGAATGATAGTGAAGGGATGGAAAAAAATTCCTGCAACAGAAATAGAGAAAAACTGGGGTTGTACTACTTATATCAGACAAAATACACCTCAAAGTAAAGGCCATAACAAGAAATAAGGAATGACAGTTTATAATACTAAAGGGAGCATTTCAACAAGAAGATATAACTCTGGTAAACATATATGAAGCCAATACAGGAGCACCCAAATACATAAAACAATTTCTGGAAGATATCAAGGGAAAAATCGCTAGCAATACATTCATAGTAGGGGCTTTTAATACCCCATGACACCACTGGATAAACCCTCTAAAGAAAAAAATCATCAAAGAAATAGCAATCCTAAGTGGTAATAAGTTATCTAACCTTGCAACATAAAAATTAGAAAGAGAGTAACAAGAAAAGCGCACAGTACCCAGAAGGAAGAATATAATAAAGATCAGAGCAGAAATAAACTACAGAGAGCCAAACAAACAAACAAACACAAACAATACAAAAGATCAATGAAACCAAGAGCTGGTTCTTTGAGAGGACTGAACAAGATTGATGAACCTTTGGCCAGGCTCACCAAGAAGCAGAGAGAGAGGACCCAAATAAACAAAATCAGAAATGAAAGAGGTGAAGTAAAAACTGACCCCACAGATATACAAAGGATTGTAAAAAAAAAAAAAAAAAAAAAAAAAAAAAAATCCTATGAACAACTCTATTCCAACAAACTGGACAACCTCAATGGAATTCAAACGTTCCTAGAAAAATACAAGTTTACAAAACTCAATTAGAAAAAAAAAAAAAAAACATGAATAGGCCAATAAATACTGATGAAATTGAAACAGTAATCAAAAAGCTTTCAGCAAACAAAAGCCCTGGTCAGATGGCTTCACAGTGGAGTTTTACCTAACATCAAAGAAGAACTAAATCCAATCCCCCTCAGACTATTCCAAAAAATGCAAGAGGAAGGCACACGTCGAAGCTCTTTCTATGAAGCCAGCATTACCCTAATAGCAAAACCAGATAAAGACACCACAAAGAAACAGAATTACAGGCCTATATCCCGGATAAACATAGATGCTAAAATCCACAACAAAATTCTGGCAAACCGGATCCAGCATGACATCAGAAAGATCATATACCATGAACAAGTGATATTTACTTCAGGCATGCATGGCTGATACAATATCCACAGGTCAACATCACATAAACAAACTGAGAGATAAAAATCAAATAATCATATCAATTGATGCAGAAACAGACATCTGACAAAGCCCAACAACCTTTCCTGATAAAAACACTCAGCAAAGTGGGAATAGCAGGATCATAATAAAAGCCTTATATGACAAACCTACGGTAACATCATACTCAATGGCAAAAAATTAAACCATTTCCCTTAAGAACAGAAATAAGACTGAGATGCCCGCTTTCACCACTCCTATTCAACATGGTACTAGAAGTGCTAGCCACAGAGATCAGACAAGAAGAAGAAATAAATGGCACCCAAATTGGAAAAAAATAAATAAATAAAATTGTCATTATTTACAGATGACAGGATACTGTACATAGAAATCCCTAAAAACTCCATAAAGATTAGACTTAATAAATGAATTCGGCAATTTATCAGGATACAAAATCAATGCCAGTAAATCTATGGCATTTTTATACACCAATAGTAAACTTACAGAAAAGAGATTTAGAAAACAATCCCGCTTATCATCGCACCAAAAAAATTAGGATGCCTAGGGATAAACGTAACTAAGGAGGTAAAAGACCTCTACTCAGAAAATAAAAAAGACTCTGAGAAAAGTGATAGAGGAAGACATAAACAGATAGAAGAACATACTGTGTTCATGGATTGGTAGAAGCAGCATCATTAAAATGTCTATACTACCCAAAGCAATCTATAGATTCAATGCACTCCCCATTAAAATACCAACAGCATATTTCACAGACCTAGAACGAACTCTCCAAAAACTCATCCGGAATAAAGAAAAGATCGCGAATAGCTGCAGCAATCCTGAGAAAGAACAAAGTAGGAGGAATCTCAATACCATCTATCAAGCTGTATTACAAAGCCACTATTCTCAAAACTGCCTGGTACTGGCACAGGAACAGACATATAGTCCCATGGAATAGAATAGAGAACCCAGAAATAGACCTAAACCACTATGCTCAGTTAATATTTGACAAAGGAGCCAAGAGCATACAATGGAGTCAACACAGTCACTTCAATAAGTGGTGCTGGGAAATTTGGTCAGATACATGCAAAAAAATGAAACTAGGCCACCAATTTACACCATATACAGAAATAAACTCAAAAATGAATAAAGGACTTAATCATAAGATAGGAAACCATGAAAATATTAGAGGAATCCACAGGCAGCAAAATCTCAGACTTATGCCAAAGCAATATCTTCATCGGTCCAGCTCCTAGGGCAATGGAACTAAAGGGGAAAAAAATGGATCTACATCAAAATAAAAAGCTTCTGCTCAGCAAAAGAATCCATTACCAAAACAACAAGAAAACCCACCACATGGGAGAAGATATTTGCGAATGTTATCTCTAATAAGGGTTTAATCTCCAATATCTAGAGGGAAAACATACAACTTAACAAAAGGAAGATAAACAACCCAATCAAAAAGTGGGCAACAGATCTAAATAGATACTTTTTGAAAGAAGACATAAGAAGGCCAACAGACAAAAGTCATTAGTCATCTGAGAGATGCAAATAAAAATGACACTGTGGTAGCATCTCACACCTGTCAGAATGGTAAATATCAACAAAGGTCAGGTGCTGGCAAGGATGGGGAGAAAAAAAACCCCTTCTTCACTGCTGGTGGGAATGCAGATGGGTGCAGCCACTGCGGAGAACAGTATAGAGATTCCTCAAAAAATTAAAAATGGAACTTCCATTTGACCCAGTAATAAGCACTTGTGGAAATATATGCCAAGAAACTAGAAACACCAATCAGAAAGGATACATGCACCCCTATGTTCATAGCAGCACACTTCACCATAGCTAAGATTTGGAAACAGCCTAAGTGCCCATTAGCAGATGAGTGGATTAAAAAACTGTGGTGCATCTGCACACTGGAAGACTATGCTGCCATACAAAGGAAGGAACGCTTACCATTTGCAACAGCATGGATGGGGCTGAGGAGCCTTATGCTGAGCAAACTCAGTCAGTCAGAGAAAGATAAATATCACATGATCTCACTCAGTTGTGGATTATAATAAACAACACAAACTGATGAACAAAAATGGATCCAGAGACAGAGAAGCATGATCAGCTGCTGAAACCTCAGAGGGAAGGTAGGGGAAGGTGGGGGTGAGGGGGAAAGATCAACCAAAGGACCTGTATGCCTGCACACAAGCCTAACCAATGGACACAGACACCCGGGGGTGAGGGGGAGGGCATGACTGAGGGGTGAGGGGATATGGGGCGATAAGAGCACATATGTAATACCTTAACCAGTAACAAAGATAAGAAACCCTCACACATATCATCAGGTGAGAACTCTCTCTCTCTCTCTCTCTCTCTCTCTCTCTCTCTCTCTCTCTCTCTCACACACACACACACACACACACACACACACACACGCACCCCGGGAGACAGGACCCTGTCCTCTCAGTGGGCATCACCTCTTATCCCCAAACCTGACCACCACTTTCTCACCGGCTGATCCAGAGGACGACGTTGGCCACAGGCCTTATGCTCTGTCAACAGCGACCTTTCCCAAGTGGACACTGCCCACCGTCCAGCAGCCACATTTCTGCCCCTTCTGTGTCCCCCACGCCCTGGAGCAGGGCTGGGCTGGCCTGAGAGCCCACAGACTTGAGGAGCCAGAGGAGCCGATCCCGGGGGTGGGGTGGGGTGGGGGGTGGGGGGCACCCTTTGTCAAGTGCAAAGGCGGCCAGCGGAGGTCCAACAATGAACGCCGGTGCCCGAGTTCCATGAATTGTTGCGTGTCAGTCTCCTCAGCGAGCGCCACGTGTGCGCAGCCCAGGGCCTGGCCTCACACGAAGAGCCAGGTTTTCCCTCAGGCCTTCCCTCCAACCCCCGGGGAGCTCATTTTCAGAGGAAAATGGCGGCGGGGAGGGGCTGCGGGGTACCATGACCAGCACAAGCTGCCCCAAGGAGGAAGAAGTTCACCCCGGAGAAAGCAAGAACCCAGAGTGTGAACTTACCTTTCCACAGGCCGCGCTCCTCACCAGCTGGTCTGCACAGCACAGCGGCTGGAGGGAAAGCAGCGGTGGCCGCCTGAGGAGCTTCCTGGAGCTGCGGCCCGGGTCCTCAGGGGCGAACCCTCGCGAGATCCCGAGATCACCAGCGGGGTCTCCCAGGGAGCCCAGGAGGGGGCGCTGGGGCCCGCCCACCAGCTGCAAGGGGTGGGAACCGGTGGGGGGCAGTGTGGGGGACCCGGTGCTTCCGGTATGAGGGTGGGGTGGGTGGGGTGGGCTCGGATGTGCAGGGAGAAACAGGAGGCCCCGACCCCCAGCTTACCTCCCACTGCCACCCCTGGTCTGTGTTTCCCTGCAGCCCTCTCCCTCAGGCCCCTTCCCTCTGAGGTTTGGGCTGCCACTCACCTCCAGGGGTCCCTGAGCGAGGCTTGGCCCCTCTCCCACCCCCACCGCAGCCCTCTGTCTAGAAAAGAGCTCCCTGCCCCGGCTAGGCCACTGTCCCTACTGTCTGGACGGGGACATATTTGTAACCCCCTGGGCAGAGGAGAGCCGGCCACAAGCAATTACAGTGTCTCTCTCCACAGCTGCTCTCCGCATCTTCCCCTGGGGTTTGGGTTACCAGAGCTCTGTCAGCAGCCCCAATTGCCCCGTTTGCTCTGCTCACCTCCCCCAAGCCGCCTTCTCCCCAACAAATCCCTTTGGGCAAAGTGGCAACTGGGCCTGAAAACAGAAAGAGGGGCAGGAGGCTCCTGAGGGGGAGCAGGCCAACAAAGCTGAGGAGAGGTGGGAGGCACCAGCTGCAGTCTGGTGCGCAGCCTCTGGCAGAGCTGCCCCTTAGATTAACCTTAACCTGGGCTCCCCTCTGGGATGGTGCCTCCAGGGGGCCCAGGGGGCTGGCACCTCCCTGTGACAGGTTTTGGTGCCTGCTTTTCCATAGTCTCTTTAGGAGACAAAAGTCAGGCTGGAGAGGAGAGGGAGAGGTGACATGCAAAGCAGAGGCCCAGGCCCTGTCATTCATGCTGGCATTAAGCTTCTCTGTGGGTTCTTTTGAAATCAGCTTCAGACAGGGGGGAAGGGCATGTAATAAGAATAGAGCCACAGTTGTTTCATCATTACTCACCTCCCAAACTATGAATAAGAGGCCCTGGGACACTGGAGGATGAACCAGGCTGTACTAAAAACATAAGCTGCCTCCATGGGGCCATTACTCAGAAAATAATTGCATTTAGGAACAGACCAAGGACACGGCACGCTTTCACCCTTCTTTTCTCAGGAAGGCTGACCATTCTCCGTTCCCAGGAAGGGGCTGAGCTGTTGCTAAGGTCATAGAAGATTAGCCAGCGTGTTGTAGTAGTCTGTGCTCCTGAAGGCCGGACTGCAGGCCCTCCCCTCCCCTTTCCATGTTACACTAGCAGCTGGCAGCTACAGGTAGCTATCTTCCCCCCAGGGGGTCAGAGCAGCCTTTCCAGGGTGAGCGACTACTGACCCCATTATTGACCGCATTGTTGGAATAAACGCTCACATGTGCTTCTACCCTGTCTCTGCTTATTTTGGCTCAAGTAGTGACAGGCAGCCTCAGACACATTGTGTCCCGTTTCACTTCCTCACTCAGGCCTGGGAAATACTCAGACTCCTCCAACTGTGACACTTTTCCTGAGAGGGATAGTGGCAGTGGGCACTGTGTCCCTGTCATGCAGGTGGCTCTGCATCTCTTTACCATAGGCTGAGGGAAGGTCGTGGGGCTGAGAATAACAGGCAGGGTGGTAAGTCTACCTTGTTTTGTGAGCCTACCCCGCCATTCCTCCAGATGTTCCCCATGCATATGAACTAGAAGAGTTTTAGAGTTGCAGCTACATGGATGAACAGATGAGTACAAATGAGGCCACTGCACTCATCCCCAGTGGATCAGGGATTGTCACCTAGAGCAGAGCAGATAGGAAACTACAACACCAAAAACCTCAATTATTTCACCTTGGAACTAGAGGTTCAGCCTACCCTCCCTCCTCTCTTCTAGATGCATTTGGCATGTATTTGTCCTACTGTTGCTGCTAATGCCATGCTCAGAGCTACACACAGTCTCTCCTCACAAGGTTTAGGATGAAAATAGGACACACACACACACACACACACACACACTCGCACACACACACACACACATCCAAAGCAAATGATACCATTGTCTACAACTGGCTCTTTGTAACGAATTCTGTCTAGAAACACAGGGCATGGTATGGAAACGTACAGAGGCAGGCAGACTCCTGCCTTGAGGTCTGAGCAAGGAAGGTCCATTGGGGCCTTGGAAGGATCCTGTTCTGGGCGTGAGGACAGACTGCACAAATTCTGGAAGAGTAAAGTGCTTGGCCAATATGAGGACACAAGAGAGACTGGGGTACAATGGAGATGATAAGAGTGACAGACGGGCAAGGGATGCATCAGTGGAAGGTGATTTTCTACCCAGACTCATGCCAGGAAACTTTGAACATTAATGCTGTCAGTTGTTGTTTCTTTCAGGTGAAGACACTGAGATGAGAAAGGTTAAGCCAGAGGTAAATTCAGGGTGGGCTAATCAGGAAGGAATTGGGGGCTGACTTGCACTTCCATCACACGCCCTGTACATTAGCCTCCTGATTTAGTAACAGTTACCTGCAATGTCCTCTGTACGCCCAGTCCACTGCAGGATTAGCCTATGTGAAAGGTCTTGGAGAGCACTCAGGGTGGCAGGTGAGCATTCCCTAGGATGTGTGTACTGATTTGGGTGAACCACACCTTTTGAAAATCCTTCTGGGCTACCCATCCAGGAGCCCAAGGGGAAGGCAGGAATCTTCACCTGTGGGCGGCATCCCTTTCTCCCAGATTTAGGCCTCTGAGAGGCTGGACATGAAGAGGGTACGGCCCTCCCGGGTGTGTAAATGTTGGGGGAGAGGTCCGGTGTGTGGAGAGGAACACTCACCTGAAGGCCAGCTGCTCACTGACAGGAGGGGCTCCCACAGCTCCAGGGCCTTGGACCACCTCAAAGCAACTTCTTGGGAAGAGGACTTGGCTGCGCCACCAGGCCTGGTCCAGTCCTGCCTGGAACAGGGTGTCCACTGGTTGCTCCCCTGGTTGCTAAGACTCACAGCTTGGAACAAAAGAACTTAGAATCCTCAGAGCTCAGGAATAAATTTGCATGGATATCCCTCCTCACCTGAGAAGCTGGAGGAGGAGAGGATGAGAGAGTCAGTCGTGGGTGTACTTACAAGTGTCAGAGTCTCAGAAGGCAGAACCCTGAGGGGTCTCCCCCAAGTCCTAGGCTCTACTCCCCTCTCTGTCCTCACTCAGGGCCCAGGAGACAGTTCCGAAGGACAGTTTATGTGGCTACCTGGACTGACTCCTCTCCCTCCCCTCCAAGTTTACCTGAGTCACCCCTCCATGCCTTCTCCCCTCTTCTCCTGGTCCTGGGCCAAGCCTACCGGGATCCCGCCTCTTCCCTGTCCTGCTGTGGGCTCAGGAGGTGTTCTGGGTGAGCTGAACAGCCACCATCTTCAACACTGGTCCCAGCAGCCACTGTGGAATTTTAACCCTACTGCTTGGAACCAACAATGTCTGGGAACCACCCCCGCATGCCTGATTGATGCTGTCACGGGGAGTACGGGGTTCTAGCTAATAGACACCTGTTGAAGTCCTCTTGTTTACCATGTTTCACTCAAATGAGGAAAAGGCAACAACCTTCCTGAAGCAGGTTTTCCTCTCTCTAATCTTTTGGGCAGGGGGTAGCTGGTGGTTTCCAAAGGTTCTCTCTGAGACTTTTGCCTCTTAACAGCTGAAAATCAATATCCCCCAAAGCATCTTCACATTGTCAGAGTCTTGTTCCCTTTAATTCTTAATGATAGGCTACATGAGGGTTCCGGCAGGTATCTGTCATCTAGATAACCCATGTTGCATGGTTTCTTAATTTTCCTGACACGTGTGTTCTGTTCTTTCTGGACTACTTGCAAATCTCCCATTCTCACTGCTGAAAAATAATATCCCATTTTTACCCTTTCTCCTTTATTCAAAATATATTATATACAGTCCATCCGGCCTGGCTCAGTGGTTGAGCATTGACTTATGAAGACAGGAGGTCACCATTTGATATTCCATCAGGGCACATGCCAGGTTTCATTCTGGATCCCCAGTATTGTGGCCATGGGGGTCAGCTAGTCAAAGATTTTCTCTCATTGTTGATGTTGCTACCTCTCTCTCTCTCTCTCCTTCCTCTCTGAAATCAAGAAAATGTGTTTTAAAAGGTTAAAAAATGTCTTCTACAGCTAATGTTTCCTCAGTGTGTTTGAAATTTTAATCATTTCTATGTGAAACCTCCTTGCATTTATCTTTTCTATGTGAAACCTCCTTGCACATGTACTAAACCCTGATGTTCTCCTATTAATATTTCTCTGTTAGTTTGGCTATTAGCCCAGCCTAGAAGAACTTAGCCACAACAAAAATATTAATGAGTTATTTTACCTTCATGTTTTGCAAAAAGTCTTCTTAGTTTGATATCTCTCAAAGTCCATCTCACTAAGGATTCAGTACAAATTTTAATCTTTTTTAATCAGAAATGGTGGGTCTTTATTTGCATTTCCTGACATTTGAAAAAATAGATTCACTCATACACCCAAGGCGCTCCAAACAATAACCAAAAATGTGTTCCATTGAAAGTTAGGTTAAAATAAAAACTCAGCTACTCAAGTGCACTAGATATATTTCAAGGGCTTAATCATCACACGTGGCTTATGGCCACCATACTAGACCGGGAGCCCCTGACCATCTGCTATGGTCTACTGAGCAACACTTGCCAGGCACACTCTACTACTTCTAGTGGTAAGGGAAAATGCTGAAATCTCTATAACATATGGTGAGTTCCTAAAACCCACGAAAGGGGATCAGATAACAAGGATCTGAAAAAGCTTCACTCTTACATCAAACTCTCTCTCTCTCTCTCTCTCTCTCTCTCTCTCTCTCTCTCTCTCTCTCTCTCTCCATCTCTGACATGCATCTTGTCATCCTATGCCTCCTTGACAGGGAACAGTGTTCATAATGGGAATCAGAACTTCGGGAATTTGAGGAAAAGTATTAAAATGGGCAGGTTCTGGGGGAGGAAGGGCATGGGCTAAACATTGCATGATCTAGGTGTTGGTTCCTCACGACACATAGAGACAGTGTCCCATTACATTGTGGTTAGATTCACCTGTGGGGATAACTTATGTAAAGCACTTGCCAGCATGTCCTGTTCTGGACTTACCATTAATAGTGATTATTAGCTACCAGATGCAAGTTAACGAAGAAAAGTGAAAGTCAGTGCACCCTGGCCAGTGTGGCTAGGCATTGTCCTGTGCATCACAAAGGTCACATGTTTGATTCCTGGTCAGAGCACATGTCCAGGTGGCAGGTCCGTTCCCCAGGCAACCATTAATATTTCTGGACCACATGAATGCATGCTTCTCTGTCTGTCTCTCTCCATTCATCTCTCTCTAAAGAATCCTCTCTAATAAAATGGTAATATGCAAATTAACCATTACTACGCTACATAAGCCACACCCACCAGCCAAGCCACGCCCACCAGCCAATCAGGGCGAGTATGCAAATTAACCCCAATCCAAGATGGCTACAGCCAGAGAGCAAGGTTTCCCAGGTAACAGAGCAAGCCAAGCTTTCCATAGCCGTTGCAGGCCTAAGCCTCCACTCAATTGAGAGAGCAGGCCAGGGTTGCCGGTGGCAACAGGGGAAGCAAAGCTTTCCGCACACCCTGGCCGGGCTCACCTGATTAAGGCTACAAAGTTTTAATTGTAGAAGGTGAATTAACTGCCACAGAGATGGCTGCCGCCCCAGAAATGGCTGCCGCCCCAGGCTACAAAGTTTCAATTGTAGAAGGAAAATAAATTCCAGATACCAGGACCTCCCCTTGGGTTGCCAGGGGGCGTGGCTGGCCTGCAAACCACCACAGGCCCCTCGCTCAGGCCACCCCACGCCCCAAGGGAAACCCCACCCTTATCTGTGACACCCTTCAGGGCAAACCAGCTGGCCCCCACCCCTGTACCAGGCCTCTATCCTATCTAATAAAAAGGTAATATACAGATTGATCATCACTGCAACACACAATATAGCTGCCCCCATGTGGTCAAAGATTCTGCCCCCATGTGGACACAAGATGGCCACCGCAAGATGGCCAGCAGGAGAGGGCAGTTGGGAGGCACCCGGCCTGCAAGGGAGGGCAGTTGTGAGGGACCAGGCCTGCAAGGGAGGGCAGTTGAGAGGGACCAGGCTTGCAAGGGAGGGCAGTTGGAGGTGATCAACCCTGCAGGAGAGGGCAGTTAGGGGTGACCAGGCTGGCAGAGGAGGGAAGTTGGGGGCAAACAGGCTGGCAGGGGAGCAGTTAAGCATCAACCAGGCTGGCAGCGGAGTGGTTAGGGGGTGATCAGGCTGGAAGGCAGAAGCGGTTAGGGGCAATCAGGAAGGCAGGCAGGCAAGCAGTTGGGAGCCAGCAGTCCTGGATTGTGAGAGGGATGTCCGACTGCCCGTTTAGGCCCGATCCCACCAGGATCGGGCCTAAAGGGGCAGTCGGACATCCCTCCAGGAGTCCCAGATTGGAGAGGGTACAGGCTGGGCTGAGGGACAACCCCCTACCGTGCACGAATTTCGTGCACCGGGCTTCTAGTCAATTATAAAACCCACCACATTTAAACAAGACAAAACAAAGAACACTCATTGCTGCATGTTGTCTCCCAACAGGGTGTTCTGCACTTGACACTTAACTCCTTCTGGAGACCACAACTGAGAAATCCAGAAAATTCCTTATTGGAATCTGGACTTTTCCATGAAAATATTAAAAAAGGCTCAGTACCAAGGCAATGAGGCATAGAAAGTGCATGTTTAGATAGAAACATCATCTGTGAAGATGGGCATACAGGGACCCTGGGTAGGTGGTGACTGCTGGTGTACAGGGATTCTGTACATGAAGGCCCCATGGATGAGGATCTCCAGACCATCAGAAAGCAAGCAGGGAGAGTAAGGCACACATAGTCGATTTCTTACTATTGAATTTATCCCCGAGTCCACCAATTTGCACAGCAGTCAGGCAGGTTGGATTTAGGACAGCTTGTGTACACGGATGTCTAAGGGAATACTCTCAATAAAAAGAGCCAAAGCCTGGTCCACTTTGCTCAGGTGTTCAGTTTCCACCTTTGAACCAGGAGGTCTGGGTTCAATTCCTAGTCCGGGACATGCCTGGGTCGTGGGCTCCAAACCCAGTAGATGTCTTGTAGCAAGCAGCCAATCAATGATTCTCTCTCACCATTGATGGTTCTACTTTTTTCTTCCTCTCCCTTCCTTTCTGAAAAACAAACAAAAAAAAAAAAACAAAAAAAAATATATCTAAAATATGTAAATAGCTTAGAATTCTGATACCCAGAATATCCATTTAAGAAATTCAAGAAGGAGTCCTATGCCATGGTCAGAATTTTTATGCTGTTCCTTCTTCTCCTTTAATCTTCCTTTGTAGTCCACTTCCCCAAAGGATTCTATATAATGTGATCTATTCTATGCTGGGAAGTTTTGTATTGTTTGCCTTCTTGTATTTCTCTGCACCAAAGTACATTATCAATTCAAACCTACATTGGTAAAATTCACCTGAGTAAATTTGATATGCAAATGGCTTTATTAAGTGTTTCACCAATCCAGCAGCATACCAGGTAGCAATGAAAAGGGGCTCCCTGAGCAAAACCCACCAGGGCTTGTTCCCCCACAGTCCCCCAATCTGACTTGCTAGACTTTAAACTCCTTAAACAACTGAGGTTCCAGTCTCCAAATTTTTCAATGAATTTCACATATAGTATTACATTAAAAATAATTTCCAGAAACCACGATGCGATTTTTTTGTTCGTTTCTTTGTTTGTTTGTTTGTGTGTTTGCAGCAAGAGTTCAGGAATCTGGAGAATGGGGTGCAACATAAATTGATAAACTAGGCAATAAATATATATTTAGAAGATATTTGGGCAAGCCAGACGGATACCTACTCTCTAGTGGAGTGGTCCCCAAATTTCAGGACTCAAGGCTTTTTATTGATACATTTTGCCCTTCAGCAAAGCAAACACACATATCAAAGATAAGGTTTGGTAAACAATAAAGGATTTTCAGGTTAGGGATATTGCCTTCAGCTGTTCAGCCAATAGCAGGTAATAATATGCAGATTTTCAACCCTGCTGAATAGCAAAGTCCATCAGCCTTATCAGGGACTTCTTGCATTTATTATGCTAACTACTGTTGGTCTTTGCCTCCAGGATGCCCCTTTTCCTCTTTTAACAATAAATTTAGAAGGGTGTCTGCCATTCACAGAACTTGGGTCCTTTTCATTTAGATTCTATGAAAAGGCTTGTGTTGTTTTGTTGCAAAAGACTGGAGAAGAAAACCAAGCAGCATTTAGACTTTGACATTACACTTTTTAATACATACACCAGTGGGCTTAGAGAAAAGTGAATTAAAATTCTAAGCAGAGCTACAAGCAGAACTTTACTTTTAATTAAAGAGCCAGCCCTATGTGTGCTTAGTGGTTACCCTGCTGGTGGCCTTGAAAACAACAGTTCCATCCAATTAAAAAATGCATCTGACATGGCATGAGGGTATGGCCATTCTAGTCTCTGGCCTACAAAGTCAGACAGCTAAGTTTATCTTCCTTATTACTCAAGCAGGCTAGAAAGCAAAGTTATTTTTTAAGAATAAGGGGCTGTTTAAAATTAGCAGAGTTTACTTTACAGAATATGGGACTATCTAAACAGCAGAGAATTTTAAAAAAGTAGTTTTACAAAATATGGGTTAGCCTTGTCATCCCCCCGGCCTGTCCCACAAACTTTTTAGCCTTGTGGTACCATAACCACAGGGTGTTATTGTGTTCAGGTATTATGACCGCTCTTTTACTGCTTCCTGCTGGAAAGGGGCGATGACCAAAGGGTTAACATCCCATTTCTTCCTCTCAGAGAGGTTTGTAGGGAATTCTTCTGGTTTGCAGGACCATTTGAAGTTTAAAGGCATTTAGATGAGATGAGATAAAGCGAATTAACAGATTTAGAAGACATGGTCCTAGGGTTATGAGTAGCATTAATACTGGTCCTGTCAATGGAAGGAAACATTTCCCTCCCCCCGCCCCCACCTCCCATGTAGCCCAGGTCTGAGATAACTCCTGTCTTATTTTTGAAGCTGGATCAGCTAGTTTCTTGGGCCCCATCTCTTACAATACCATATTGGTTAGCATAAAAACAGCACTCTTCCTCAAGGTACAGGCACAGCTTCCCTTTCCCTGCTGTGAGAAGGTCTAGTCCTCTTGGATTCTGGAGAGTAACAGCTGCCAGTGAGTCAATATGATCCTGTACTGCAACAATCCTTTGGGCTATTTCTTCCAAGCTGTCAGAAAGGTCTTTGGGTAGGCTCTGGTAGTAGGAGAGGGAAGTTGCCAGTCCCCCTATTCCAGTGCTAGCCCCTGATGAAATGCTGAGTGTAATAAGGAGAGGGATTAGCTCGGGCGCTCTTTTGTATTGGATATGGTGTGTTCCAGGGATGGGCAAGGACTGAATATTGGGGGCTATATTTACATTGGGTGAGTGATAGATGAGAGTTCAAGTCCCTGTCCATTTTGTGGGGAGACAGACATATGTGTTTTGTCCACAGAGGACGAAGGCTCCCTGATTATGGATACAAGCTGAAAGGTGTAGAGAGAAAAGTTGAGTTGCAGCATATGGGGGTCTCTATCCTCATTCTGCACTCCAAACCGCGAGGGTGGCTGCCATGTTGCTTCCTATAAGGGGTGACAGGTGAGAGGTTGAGAGTCTTTTACAGAGAAAATGGGTAGGAATGCTAGTATGAGGTGATATCCAAGGAAAAAGTGAAAGGGACAGAAAAGAACAATTGAAGTCTCAGGCCTAGATTGTTGGATAAGAAGTAAAACTGGTCATAGAAAATGAGCATTGGCTTCCAGGGAGTCCTGATAGTTGATACCTTGGGACCAATAGGTATTTGATAGTTCCAATTTGACTGTAGTGTTGCAAGCAGAGGATGGGAGATTATCCACTGATTTATTGCCCCGTGATCTTGTAAAGCATAAAGGGGCTGGGGTGAGTAGTGGGGTGTGTAGAGTGATAGGGCCTGTGACTGGGAGAGAGGATGAAGCCACCTGAGCAAGAGACTGAGTTTAGGTCCGAAAGGGAAGGGATGCTTGGTTTGCCTGTGCAGTAGGATAATCACCTAGTAGGGTGTCAGCTCTTTCAGAAAATATATTCCCCTTTTCTTTTTTAGAAGCCAGAGTGATTTTGGACTGGTTCCAACACTTGATGGGTGTAGGGACAGTGCGATATGCTGAAGAAGAGAGAGAAAGGCAGAGCCAGCAGTCCTTGGCTAAGGCTGGATTGGTCTGATTTAAGAGGGAGAGGGTAAAGTTAAGCTTTCGGTAGAGATAGTGAGGACTTAGGAGTCTCTCGAGGGGCCACTCTGAGAGTGGTAGAGATTAAGAGAGTTCAGTAACAGTAAAATAATTAGCATTAGCCTCATCGTGATCCTTTGCTGTGTAGGGAGCAGTGATTTTATGGTTCTTCTGTGTCCCAGCAAGGGCAGAAGAGTTCTCATCCTGGAACTAGCCTTAGGTTCTGAAGGCACTCATAAAAGACAAAATGAGAATTAGTAGAAATATAAAAACAATCAGCATCCAGAAATACCAGAGTATTTTACGTTCAAGAAAAGATAAGAGAGATTAGTGTAAAGAAGAATCTACAGGCTGTTTCTGAATTTCTTGGAGCAGGTTGATCACCCAGGTCTGTTGTCTTCTTGAGGGTGATCTGCAGGGTATGTTTCTGGTCAGAAGTTACCTTCCACACAAGCTGGGCATCCCTCAGCTGGTGGGCTGCTTTCACCCTGGAGTGGTGAATCCAGATATTCAGTCCTGCAACTTTGAGAGCTGTGGCGGGCGGGGGGGGGGGGGGGGGGTGGGGGTGAGTATGACTGGATATGGTCCATTCCAAATTGGCTTAAGGGGCTCTTTTTTTCCCAGTCTTTTACCCAAACCTGGTCTCCAGATTTATAAGGATGTACAGCTGTTCCTGGAGAGATGGGTAGTTGGTCAGTAAGCTGTCTGTGGATCTCAAAGACAGTTTGTCCAAGTCTTTGTAGTTGCTTCTGGATTTCTCAGTTTCCTATTTTCCCCAAATCTCCCTTTGGCCAAATTAAGCGGAGGGGGAGTGGTCTGTCATATAGAATTTCAAATGGAGAAAAACCTACCCTGGCCCTCAGGGCCCAGCATACCCCTAGGAGTACAGAGGCAAGATATTTGTCCAGGGTAGGGTTGTCTCTTGACATAGCTCAGCTATAGCCTGCTTGATAGTCCGGTTCATGTGCTCTACTTTCCCTGAACTCTGAGGCCTATAAGCTTTCTGTAGGTCCCATCTAATTCCTAAAGCCTTAGCTACCTGTTACACTATCTCTGCTACAAAGGCTGGGCCATTATCAGACCCAATGATCAGAGACACTCCATACTGCTGAATTATGTCCTTGAGCAATGCCTTCCTGACTTCTCTCACCTTTTCCATGTGAGGGGGATATGCCTCAACCCAGTCTGAAAAGGTGCAAACAAAGACTACTAGGTATTTTTCCCTCTGCTAGGCATTAGTTCTGTAAAGTCTACATCTATGTCCTAAAAGGGAGTTTTCCCGCAGCGCTGAATTCCTATTGGTCCCACAGATCCCTGTTTGGAGTTGTTCTGCACACAGAGGAGACAATGCTGAGAAACTGAGGCACACAAGGAGGGAAGCTGGGCAATTAGGTAGTATCTGACTTACAAAGTTTCTAGAGCAGTCTCCCCTAAATGAGTAAGTTCATGCTGCTGGAGGACTACATTATGGGCTAACTGTTCTGGGACATAGTCCCTATGATCTCAGAGTATCTGCCAACCTTTTGTTCTTTTGCCCCTTCTTGCTGGGCTCATTCCTTCTCCTGAGGAGGATACTTTGGAGGTTCAGGTAATTTGGGGCCAACATGATCCGTGCCAGTGCTGCTTGTTCTTTGGCAGCCTGCTTTGCTGTGGCATCAGCAGTCTGGTTTCCTTCTGACACTGAGTCTTTCCCTTTCTGGTGACCTTTGCAATGGATGATGGCTATTTCTTTGGGCTCCCAAACTGCTTCCAGCAACTCTAAAATCTCATTTTGATTTTTGATTCATTTTCCTCCCGCCATCAGGAGCCCCCTTTCCCCCTTACCCATGAATATGCAGGGTAATGAAGGCATAGTGTGAATCAGTGTAAATGTTGGCACACTTATCCTTACTTCAATATGTGGATGACCTCCTACTAGCCAATTGAGGTCTAAGGCTATGGCGAGGGCCCAAAACTCTGCCCTCTGTGCTGACCATCCTACAGGCAGGGCCTGTGCCCCAGTTGTCTCAAAGTAGTATACCACTTCTTACCCACCTTGTCTTTTTCCTTCATCAAGAAGCTACTGCCATCTGTGAACAATAGTAAGTCTGAATTCTGTGGGGGCTTATTTTTAGGTCTAGCTAGCCAGAGTAAACCTCCTTTAGGACTTCCAGGCAATCATGCTCAGGGCCCCCCTTAGCAACGGTTAGAAATGTAGCAGGATTTAGAGTCCTTACTGCTTGTAGCTGTACCTTTGGAATTTCACATAATAACCCTTGGTATAGAGTAATCCCAGCATGAGTTAGCCAGTGCTGCCCCTTAGCTTCCATTAGGGCAGTGATGGTGAACCTATGACACGCGTGTCAGCACTGACACGTGTAGCCATTTCAGATGACACGTAGCCTCTGTGGCGGCTGCATGCCGAGGATGAAACATTTGCGAAATAATGTTTTTTCCTCAAAGTGACACACTACCGGAGTTACGCTCAGTTTTTTGGCGAAATTTGACACACCAAGCTCAAAAGTTGCCCATCACTGATTTAGGCAATTATAAAACATGCACTAGATTATTATGCTAAGTAAAATAAACTAATCAGAGAAAGACAAATATCACATGATATCACTTATATGTGGAATCTAATGAACACAATAAACTGACAAACAAAACAGAACCAGAGGCATGGATGCATGTAACAGACTGAGAGATTTCAGAGGGGAGAGGGCTGGGGAGGACTGGAAGACATTAACCAAGAACATGTATGCATAGCCCATGGACAACAAAGTATAAAAGCATGGGTGGTGGGGGTGGGGGAGCAGGGGCTGGGTGGAGGTAGGTAGAATGGGGCAGTGGGGATATGGGGAGGCATCTGTAATAAGGTCAACAACAATAAAAAGAGAAGTTAGCCCTGGCTGGTATGACTCAGTTGGGCATTCTCTAGTGCACTTGAAGGTTGAGGGCTGGATCCCCAGTAGGGGCAGTACAGGAGGCAGCTGATGGAAGTTTAGCTTTCATATACATCAGTGATGGTGAACCTATGACACGCGTAGCCATTTCTGATGACACACGGCCCCTGAGGTGGCCGCATGCCCAGGATGAAACATTTGCGAAATAATGTTTTTTTTTCCTCAAAGTGACACACTACCTGAGTTATGCTCAGTTTTTTGGCAAAGTTTGACACACCAAACTCAAAAGGTTGCCCATCACTGCATTAGGGTAATAACAGGAAGAGGTACTTTTATATTTAAGTATTGTCCTAGGGTGAGTTTATCTGCTTCTTTGACTAATAAAGCCATGGCTTCAAGGGCTCTGAGGCATGGGGGCCACCTGGAGGCAACTGGGACCATCTGCTTGGAGAGACAGGCTACTGGTCTTTGCCAAGGTCCAAACTCCTGTGTTAGAACTCCAAGGGCTACCCCGCTGTTCTCATGTACAAAGAGATTAAAGTCCCACATCACTTCTGGCAGCCCTAGTGGTGGGGCCTCAGAGAGTTTTGCCTTTATGGTGATGAAGGCTTTCTTCTGCTCTAGGCCCCATTCTATAGGTGCCTTCTCTTCCCCTTTTAAAGCTTCATAGAGAGGCTTGGCCAGGTCTGAAAACCCTGGGGTCCAGTTTTGACAGAACCCAGCTGCCCCAGGAATTCCCAAATCTGCCTCGGGTGTGAGGGACTGGGATTAACATACTGCCTGCTTTCTTTCAGTCCCTAGCCTTTGTTTCCCTTGGGTGATTCGGAAGCCTAGATACTTGACTTCCTTCTGACAAATCTGTGCCTTATTCTTGGACACTTTATAACCTGTTTCAGTTAACAGTCTCATGAGGGCTCACGCCCCATCCCAGCACTGAGCTTGTGTGGAGCTGGCTAGAATTTGGTCATCTACATATTGAAGTAGAACACACCTCAAGTCCTGTCCTGGGAACTTAGATCAGATGCAAGGGCTCCACTAAAGAGAGTAGCGGGTTTCTCAATTCCTTGTGGAAGTCTTATCCAGGTGAACAGTTCCTTGGCCCTCATAATTGAGTTTTCGCACTCAAAAGTAAAAAGGAGCTGGCTGAATGGGGCTAACCTGAGGCAGAAAGGCATCTTTCATATCTAGGCATGTAAACCATTCTGCTTCTGATGGAATGAGTCCTAGAATTGTGTAGGGTTTTGAAAGTGCCAAATGCAAGATTATAATAGCTTCATTAACAGCCTGCAGGTCCTGGACCAGGTGGTATTCATTAGTCCCAGGCTTTTTGACAGGCAGGAGGGGAGTATTCCATGGTGACTGGCATCTTTTAAGGAATCCCCTCTGAAGTAGCCAGTGTAAGTGGACCTCAGTTCCTATGCCTGCCTCCCTTGGAATTGGATATTGGTGGATTTTGACAGGATGTGTCCCAGGCTTTAAGTCAATTAGTATCAGGGCATGTTTTTTGGCCAGGCCAGGGGGATTTGCTTCTCCCCAGACCAGCGGAAATTCTTCCTCTAATTCAGAGTCTAAAGGTGAGGCCTTTGAATGAGGGGTATAAAGTCTCCATTATTCCTCCCAAGGCACTGCTAAGGACAGGATCTTTGGAGAAGTCTGCTTACCTAGGCAAAGCTGTGCCGAGCCATCTGGGGCACAGGTGATCTCTGTCCCATTTTGGCTAAAAGGTCTTTACCCATCAGAGGTACTGGACAATCTGGCAAGTACAGGAATTCATGAAGCACTTGGTGACCGCCAAGTTGGCATCGACGAGGCGGGCATAATGGTCTACAGGTCTTGTCCCCAGTAGCTCCAATAATGGTGACTTCCTTTCCTGAGAGAGGCACTACCTTCTGTATGACTACTGAGTGTTCAGCTCGTGTATCAACCATAAAGTCTACAGCCTAGCCCCCAATTATCATTCTGATCATGTGCTCGTGGGGGGTCACCTGAAAAGAGTCTGTCCTAGTCATAGTCAGCTGCCACCAGCCCAATAAGGTCTGCTTCAGATGGTTCTGGTTGATAGCAACTAGGTGGAAAAGGGGGCCCTGTTTTGTTGCTTTGCTGTTTGGGACATTCATTTTTCCAGTGCCCGTTTCCCTTACAATAGGCACACTGGTCCCATCTCAGGCTTGCTCTACCTTTCCCTCCTGATCTGTCTTCTTGCTTCACTTTCTGATCTGTCTGGGAGCCAGGTCCTCGAAAAGCCGCTGCTATTACATTGGCTGTTCTTTGATTCTCTTTTCTTCCTCCTTTCTTACTGCCCAGCCTCGGTTGATGAAAACCTTGTTGGCTATCTCTAGCAGTTCAGTAGCATTTTTTTCCTGCAAACCCTTTTTGCTTCTGTAATTTTCTCCATGTGTCATGCTGGGCTTGGCCTACAAAAAGTGGCATTTGCCATGGTTAGAGTGTCTGGGGCCCCAGGGTTAAAGGGGAAATAGTTCCAGTATGCCTCACTCAGTATCTCATAGAAAGCTGCTGGACTTTCATCAGGCTTCTGCAAAATCCCAGAAATTTTAGCTATATTGGTGGGCTTCTTGGCTCAGGCCTTGACCCCATGGAGGAAAGCCAACCGATATCTTTCTATCTTGACCTTTTTGACTTCTGAGTTCAGGGACCAATCGAGTTCCTCATCTGGGAGGGCCTCGCTTGCCCATCTGTCTGTATCTAATGTCCCTGCCGGGGCCTGGGTCTAGAGCCACTTCCGAACCTCTGACATTACTCTCATGCGATCCTCAGTGTTAAAGAACATGAAAAGGAGCTGCTTGCAGTCCACCCAGATGGGCTTTTGGGTGTGGAAAATCATTTCTAGGAGGTCTACCATGGCCTGAGGTTTTTCAGAATAAGCTGGGGTGTGTGACTTCCAATTCAGAATGTCACTTTTGGTAAAGGGCTGACAATAATAGACTGGCCTTCCTTCCTGTAAGGTCCCATCCTTGCCAAGCACTTGGGCACCCCGAATTTCCCTGAGAAGCATCTGACATGCCGGTTCTGGTTTGTGCCTTTGATTAGCTGAACGCAAGTGCAGCCCAACTGGCTCTGGAGAGCCTGCTTGAGGAGAGACGGAGGGGGGCGTTGTTTCTAGACTTTCTGGACCTTCCAGGCTAGCAGGGGGAGCACTTGGTGCTGCTTGTGTCTCATATGGAGGTGGTCAAACTGGTGGGACTCCCTCGAGGGGAGGGTCCTGTGAAATAGGGGGCTGAGCTTCCTTCTGAGGGACCTGCTTCTTTTGTCCTGCCTGCTTTTTCTTTTTTCTGTTCCTGTCCTCCCGGCCTCTCCTTTCCCTGCTCCGGCCCTGCCTGCCTCTTTACTTCTGCTACTAAAACCTTACTCGGTCCCTTCATACACATGCAGAACCAGACTCAAGGCAGCAAGGTTTGAACAAGTGCTAACCAGCTGTCTATGTAGGGAACCGATCTGGTTGTCCAGGGTCTCCTGTGACTACATTCCAGACTGCCCTGACAAATCCTTCATCTAAAGAGCCTTCCTAGGGCCAGCCGATCCTGAAAGCTGGCCATTTTACTTCACAGAATTTCCTCAGTTTTTCAGGATTTTTTTTTTTAAGACCATAATCCCCATTGAATCCCATTTAAAATTTTTTTCAACATGCAGTTGAGAAAAGTGGGTTTACTCTGTCCCGACTCCATGATGATTGGTGGCTTGAGACAGACAAGGGAGGGGGTGACCTGTTTTTACAGATTTACTCAGATGCCTGCCTGGCTATGTCCCTTGGGCACTTTGATTCGTCTTAGCTAAGGTGCACCCATATAAACCCCAGGCCTGGTCACCTTTGAGTGGGGGTGAGTCACCTTTATGCCTTATGATTTAATTGGAGAACTGCAAATTGGGGCCCACTTGGACTCCAAAACCGAAGATGTGGAGCCACACAAAGGAGAGGAGAGGGCAGGCTCTTTCCTTCCACTCTCACACACTTTTACCCATCATTCACTCAGAATTTAAACAATCCATCCAATTACTGACTAATTTCATGAGGAAGCTTTATGACTTCAAGGGAGGTGATTAAGCTCCCAATTCCACTCATTGGAATGGGTCTGACCTTCCTTGGCTTTGTTTAGGGCAACCTGCACCAATGCACAGCCAATGCCTACTAGCATGGCAAGGCATCTTCACCATCCTCCAATTTTGGAGTGTTTTTTCTCTGCCTAGTAAGCATGTTACTTGGGACCACTGCTATATGTGGTTGAAGTAGTCTGGTTCCTCTCTCAGATCCATTGTTGTAGGAATCCACACAGGCTTGGAGTTTTCTGGAAATATATAAGTATATCCTCACCCAAAAGTTAATAAAGGAAACCTTCTATAAACTAGACTCAGGATATTTTCGTATTTGCCAAACCATGTTCCTCTGGCTTATTTTAACACCAGTGTAATTTCATGGGTGTCTTGCCATCAGCATTACAAGTGTAAATAAATTAAAGTAAAAAAAAAAAATAGGGTATTTAAGTCTTGATGTCATTTACTTACAGGATAATACTCCACTATCCCCCCTTGTGGTTTAAATACTATTAAGCTGGTTTTAGAAATCCTGCAGTGCAGCTTTGATAGCTTTTAATTCAATTCTTTGCACAGAAGGATAACGGATCTTAATTCATTGCATGATAATCACCTTTACTATGACCTGAACCATCAGTAAAAAATTAGTTAATGCTTCAGAAATAGGTTCCTGCCTAGTACAACTAAGTCCCCCTGATAATTCACTTATTTTAATTGTGAATTTAAATCAGTCTGAATTAAGGCTTATTTTCTAACTTTATTTGTCCTTGGGTGTGGACAGTAAATGACATAAATTGAATTTCTGCTATCAGTCTTTGAGAATATTGGCATAACCTTTGTTAGGGAAGTAAAATGCAAGTTATTTACTTTACTTTTTGTGGCCTAATACATTGATTTTTTTAAAACTATAGTTTATTTTATATTTGAAGGAAATCTCTCTTTATTTCCCAGAGTAATTTCTAGGCCACATTTAGGGAGTTTCTTTCTTTCTTTCCTTATTTTTCTTTTTTTTTTTTTAATCAGCACAACAAACATTGTTGCTTTTTGGATACATTTTAAGTGACTTTTTTTTTTTTTTACATATGGTGACTCATTAATAATCAGATTTAATGCTTGAATAATAACATTCAGTGTACCCTGTAAATAGCAGTGGGAGAGATTTTAAATTTTCTCCTTTTTACTAAGCTTAAAATTTACTTTTAAACAGCAATCTTTTCTCTAGTGCTCATTTGCATACACAGAGGAGTTATGGGAGATCTCAGGAACTGTTTCAGAGAACTTTCCTAGAATTAATTGCTTAACATTTTACCTTTTCAAATTTATATGAAATTACATGTGCCCTTGATTATATTATAGAAAGCTAATTCATTAAGTAATTAAATTACACATCTTTATTGAAAAAGAAATGTAAGCAAACTTATATATTTGACCTATAAAGAAGAGATTCCGTCTCATCTGACAGCCTATTAAAGAGCAGGCTGTGGATTTTTGTCTTAAAATTCCTCTTCTGAATAATCCGGGTCTGCTTACGTAATATTCAGTAACTTTGTCTTGCCCTCCCTTAGAGGTTGACAACTTTTAAAATGTAGTTATGAATTTTTATTTAATAAATATTCCCATGTGATTTCAAGTATATGAGATCAGCCTAATTCAATTTTTAAAAAAATTCATTTAAGAAGAAAAATGAATTATTGAATCATTCCAGGGCCCCTAAAATGTCCCAAAGTCACCACTCCATTAAAGTCTTGAAATTTAACTTGTAAACACTATCAAATACACACACACACACACACACACACACACACACATGCGCACAGACACGCTCACACTAGAGGCTTGGTGCATGAAATGCATGCAAGGGGGGTGTGTCCCTCAGTCCAGCCTGCACCTTCTCCAATCTGGGACCCCTCGAGGTCCTACAGGCCTAAACAGGCAGCCAGACAACCCTCTCACAATCCAGGACTGCTGGCCCCCAACTGCTTTTTTGCCTTCCTTCCAGATTTCCCCTAACCACTTCAGCCTGCCAGCCTGATCACCGACTAAACACTCCCCTGCCAGCCTCATTGATGCCTAACTGGTCTCCTGCCAGCCCGATTGCCCCAAACTGCCCTCCTCCACCGGCCTGGTGCCCATTACTGACCTCCCTTGCCAGCCTGATTGCCCCCAACTGCTCTCCCCTACAGGCCTGGTTCCCCCGCAACTACCCTCCCTGCTGACCTGATCACCCCTAACTGCCATCCCCTGCCAGCCTCATTGCCCTTAACTGTTTTCCCCAGCTGATCTGGTTCCCCCGCAACTGCCCTCTCGTGTAGGCCTGATCCCCCAACTGTCTTCCTCTGCATTCCTGATCTCCCCAACTGCCCTCCCCTGCCATCCTCATTGCCCCTAACTACTTTCCCCTGCTGCTCTGTTTCCCCCCCAATTGCCCTCACCTGCAGGCCTGGGTCTTCCCTAACTTCCCTTCCCTACAGGCTTGATCACCTATAAATGCCCTCCCTTGCAGGCCTGGTTCCTCCCAACGTCCCTCCCCTGCTGTTCATCTTGTGGCAGCCACCTTGTGTCCACATCGGGGCAGCCATCTTTGACAACAAGGGGGCAGCCATCTTGTGTGTTGGAGTGACAGTCAATTTGCATGTTATTCTTTCATTAGATATAATAGAGGCCTGGTGATTGGGTGGGGCTCACTAGTTTGCACTGAAGGGTGTCCCAGTTCAGGGTGGAGGTTTCCTTGGGAGATGGGGCGGCCTCGGTTAGGGGACTGTTGTGGTTTGATGGCCAGCCATGCACCTGGGAGTACAAAGCATAGGTTGGAAGCAGATATCAGGGATTTATTTATCTTCTATAATTGAAACTTTGTAGCCTTGAGTGGAGGCCAGGGCAGGCCAGGGCGGGGGATGCTTGGCTTCCTCCATCACCAGGGGCAACCCAAGCCCGCTGCTTGCTCCAGCTTCATGGCTGCCACCATCTTGGTTGGGTTAATTGGCATGCTCATTCCTGATTGGCTGATGGGTGTGGCTTGTAAGTGTAGTGGAGGTATGGTCAATTTGCATATTTATCTTTTATTAGATAGGATATATATATATATATATATATATATATATATTATAATTATTCTAAAAGCTATCAATTAAATTTTAACTGCTTTTTATATTAAAAATTTGGTTCAGACAATAGAATTAAATCTCTTTTTTAATCAGATCATATAAAATATTTTATCTTAGGTTGAAATTTTACCAAACATAGTACACAGAAAGGCTACAATATATTTTGAAATACTAATTTCTCCAGAGAAAATACAAGAATTATTTTCTCAATAATAAATTTCTAATTTTATGCATTTTGTAATCACAACCATATAATTTCTCAATTTAATTTGAACATTAAGTTTTTAGAAGCTTAAAATTGTAGGTGGCATGTTAAATATGCATCATTTCTTAGATTGGTAATACCTTCACATTTTAAGGATATATTTAAAAAATGAAAGACATATTGAATTAATAGATCCAGTTCTGTCCTCTAGATTTTTCATAAGAGGCAAAGTCAGATTAACACTTCAGTAATTTTTCATTTAAAAATACCTAGACATTTAATAAGTTTTATTATTTAATTCAGCAAACTCCAAAGTTTTAAGTTGCCAGAGACTTTGGAAAACTGTGTTTCTGACTGGCAAAAGGAGGGGGAAGCAGGGAAGCAATCCTCCAGGTCACTCCACTTGAACGTCAAACTGCCACATTTTTCCTCAGAGATAACATCTAAGTGTTGCTGCTGCGGGAAATGAGACCAGCCCCCTCCTCTATGAGAAAGAGCAGCTAGTCTTTCCCCAGGTTGACTGGACCCCCACTATCTAGAATTATCACTGAAAAGCTCCACCACTGTTAGTTTGAGACGTTGCGGGGGGAGGGAGTCCAGAGCCGATGCAAGCATCTATAAGGTAGATGGTGAGTTTCGCCCGGGAGCGCAAGATTAAAACCGCCCCCACTTTTCATTGCTTGGACTCTGGGTCTTGTTTTCTGCATCACAAACCTCTCATCTGGAGCTGAAACCCGGGAGGGGATTGAGTGTGTATCCCTTTTGGGGTACCCTCCCTCTTGAATCTCCGGAACCTTCAGGCTTCTCTCCAGTTCGGCAGCATCAGCGGGTGAGTCCCAGTCCCGATTGATTCCTAGTGGTCATCATGGAATCTCTGTCTTAAATCGCGGCCCAAGTCAGAGATTGCCTTCCGGGCATAGCCCTCCGGACTTTTCCAAGAGAGGTTCTGACCCTGGGGTGGTAGTCAAGACGTTCCTGCCCCCCTTGGTTTCCCCAGACTCTTGGCCTCACTCCGGACCCCAGGGGGTGGGGGAGACGTCCCCTGCCATCCCTCGGGTCCCCATCCATAGCCTTGGCTCAATGATTGGAACGCCAATCCTTGGGCCTCTGCTACTGGCCCTAGGTTTCAAAATGGGCAATCAGAAATCCAAATCTGATCCTACAACACCCCTTGGGTGTCTCCTCACCAATCTGGTAAACTGGGCCTGTCCCAGGATCTGCGTCCTAAACACCTCATTTACTTTGGTACCATGGCATGGCCTCAGTATGAATTGGACAACAGGTCAACATGGCCTGAACATGGGACTTTCGATTTTAACATTCTGACTGACCTCAACAATTTCTGCCAACGAGCTGGGAAATGGCTGTAAGTTCCATATGTCCAGGCCTTTTTCAATCTGCTCTCCCATCCCTCCCTCTGCTCCACCTGTTCCACCTCTCAGGTCCTCCTAGTTTGTGAGAATCTCTCTCTGCCTACCGAGACCCCTCCACTTTCCGCCTTATCTGAACCCCCTGAGAATCTTTCTTCCCCTCCAACCCGACTGCCTCCCTACTATAGGGCTCCTTCTGCCCTGCCTCCTTCTGCCCTGCCGTCTGTTCCCTCCCTTCCCCCATCCTCACTCCCCAACCTCCCTTCGCCGCCCCCTCCCCCAGAGCCTTCTCCCTTACCTGCTGACCTTCCCCTTCTCCCACCCCCGCCAGCTTCCCCAGGCAGCAGGCACACCTGCCCTCGGTCTCCTCCTCTCCTCTGCCCCCTCCAGGAAGTTGCAGAGGCTGAGGGGGTGGTCAGGGTCCATGTTCCCTTCTCTCTGTAGGATCTCTCCCAGATTGAGAAGCGGCTGGGGTTCTTTTCCACCAACCCCACCATGTTTCTCAAGGAATTCTGATAGCTTTCTCAGGCCTATGACCTCAGCTGGCATGACATTCATGTCATTCTTTCTTCTACCCTAACATCAGATGAAAGCAGAAGAGTCTTAGGAGCAGCTACGGACCACGCAGACCAGATCCACCTTACAGATGCCTCTATGCCAGTGGGGGCCCAAGCCATAACTCGTCAGGAACCAGGCTGGGATTACCAACTGGATATCCCCGAAGGGTGAGACGGGCGCCAATGTCTCGACCAGATGCTCCAATGACGAATGGCCGGCCTACAAGCCTTCTCCCACAAGGTAGTTAATTTTGACAAGCTGAGGGAAGTTACTCAGGGAACAGATGAGAACCCTGAGGTCTTCCATAACAGGTTGACTGAGGCTCTGACCTTATATACTTGTCTGGCCCCTGGGTTCCCGGCCAGAGCAACATTTCTAGCCACTCACTTCATTTCACAGTCAGCCCCAGATATTTGAAAAAAGTTTAAAAGGGCAGAGGATGGCCCTCAGACCCCTGTCTGGGATCTGGTGAATATGGCATTTAAGGTTTTCAATGTCCATGAGTAGCAGGCAGAATCATAGTGGGAGGACCGACTTCTACAAAAGGTGAACCTGGAAACTCAAGCCTTGGTAGCTGCCCTAAGGCCGGCAGCCATGCATGGTCCAAGGGGGACTGTGAGTGGTGGGGGTGCAACGAAAGGACGAGCACAACTGGGAGGATGCTTCAAATGCAGAAACGAAGGCCACTGGGTAAACAATGCCCTCAACCCCGGGCTCCAGGCGTGTGGTTAAAGTGGCCACTGGAAAAGTGACTGCCCTTGGAAATGTGATGGGCCCTCTGTGTCTCAACGTAGAGGGGCCGTCCTTCCAGGTCATGACCCGCCACTGGCCATGCTGGGACTGGCTGAAGACTGAAGATGCCCAAACTTGACAACCCCTATCACCCTCGCCGAGCCATGGATAAAGCTCCAGGTAGCAGGTAAGCAGATCTCCTTCTTGATCGATAAAGAGCCTACCTTTTCTGTTTTGCCCTCCTTTTCCAGGCCACTGTTCCCTTCCATGATCTCGTTCATGGGTATTGACGGCAAATCCACCTGTCCGCTGGCTATTGGGCCCCTTCCCTCTCTCCTCAACAATAGTCCTATAACCCACTCATTCCTAGTTATGCCTTCAGGCTCCAAGCCCCTTTTAGGATGAGATATTCTAACCAACTAGGGGCCACTCTGCAGCTCACTCAAAGTCCTTCAGCCTCCCTGCTTCTTCTGCTCCTGGCTCCCTCCCTTTATGGGAACACTGATCCCCCACTGCCTGTGTCCGTAGTCAACCCAAAATATGGGACACCTCTACCTCGGTGGTTACTAGACATCATACCCCGGTCAGGATCAGACTTAAGGACCCCACCTCGTTTCCCTCCCATCCCCAGTTTTCCATCTCCCTAACTCATCGCTGAGTCCTCAAACCTCTCATTACTTGGCTTCTGGGGCAGGGTCTCCTCATTACCTATTGATTCTCCCTGCAACACCCCCATCCTCCCTGTTAGGAAGGCAGACGGGACCTACCGGCTGGTGCAGGACCTCTGATTAATCAATGAAGCGGTGGTCCCCATCCACCTGGTGGTCCCCAATCCTTACACTCTCCTTGATCGCATCCCATCTGTACCACCCACTTTCCGTCCTTGACCTCAAGGATGCCTTCTTTACCATCCCTCTGGATCCAGACTCTTAGCTTCTGTTTGCATTTACTTGGGAGGACCCAGACGAGCAGGTATCCTGCCAACTCCCCTAGAAGGTTCTGCCCCAAGGATTCAGAGACAGCCCTCATCTCTTTGGCCAGGCCTTACCCAGAGACCTCCAACAATTCTCATTAGAACCCAGCACTCTTCTCCAGTATGTAGATGATCTCCTTCTCTGCAGCCCCTCTTTAGACATTTCTCGGAGTCAGACAGCTGGCCTCCTCAACTTTCTAGGGGACAAAGGAACCGTGTGTCTCCTGCCCAGGCAAAACTGTCGGCCCCCACCGTCACTTACTTGGGGGATCTATCTGACTCCCAATTCCCGAGGACTGACAGTTGACCGAGCACAGGCAATTCGAGACCTACAGCCTCCCACTTCTGCGGAAAAGATCTTGTCCTTTCTAGGGTTAGTAGGATTCTTCTGCTACTGGGTCCCAAATTTTTCTCTCCTAGCTAAGCCTCTATACAGTCCGCTAAAGAAACACCAATAGGCCCCCTCTCCTCACCCTTCCTCATTCGCCAGGCTTTTTCTAAGCTCCGAGATGCCTTTCTGGCCTCTCCCCCTCTTTCTCTTCCGGACATCTCTAAGCCTTTCCAAATATTTACTGATGAGAAATAGGGAATAGCTATGGGGGTCCTCACCCAGCACTTAGAGCCAGCCTTCACCCCCATAGCCTATCTTTCCAGACAGCTTGATCCCACGGTTTGAGGATGGCAGCCCTGCCTCTGGGCTCTGGCTACAGCCAATGCCCACCCCAAGGAGGCCCAGAAGATCTGCCTCCAGCAACCCTTACAGGTCTTCTCCACCCATAGGCTATAGGATCTTCTGTCACACCGATCCTTATCTCTCCTGGCCTCCTCTCACATGTAGGAACTTCATTTCCTGTTCCTCAAGAGTCCTGACATCTCCCTAACTCAGTCCCCAGCCCTGAACCCAGTCACTCTCCTTCCTGCTGCCTCCACCCATCCTGTGGCAATGCACTCCTGCCCCGAGGTCATCGAGGCCCTCACTCAACCTTGGGCAGGACTCTCAGATCTTCCTCTCTCTAATCCTGAGTTAACTCTGTTTGTGGATGGAAGCTCGTGCCTAGACCCCCAGGGACATCAGAAAGCCTCCTATGCGGTAGTAACACTCTAGCAGATCCTGGAGGCGACCCGGCTCCCAGAGGGTACCACCTCTCAAAAGTCTGAGCTCATTGTGCAGACCAGGATGCTGCATTTGGCCAAAGGGAGGAGGGTAAACATATACAGACTCCAAATATTCCTTTCTGATAGCACATTGCCACTCGGTTATTTGGAGGGAGAGGGGCTTTCTCTCTACTAAAGGCTCACCTATTATCAATGCTAGACTCATAACCCGCTTACTTGATGCCTTACAACTTCCCTCTCAGGTAGCCATTGTGCATTGCTGAGGCCATCAGACAAACTCCTCGATGGTTACACGGGGAAATGCCCATGCAGACGCGGTGGCCAGAGGCTTATCTCAGGGTGAAGGGTCCCCAGCCCCGGTCCTGTTCCTTTCCCTTCCCTCCATTACCCCTCAGGATACAGAAGAAGAAAAAAATAAACTCCTACAACGGGGAGGCTCTTCTGGTCCTGAGGGATGGATCTTCATAAATAACAAGATCGACCTTCCCAGGGATCAGGTAGGGGCCATTGGCCAATAGGTCCACCAGTCATTGCACATTGGACCGCTGGCACTTTGGAGGTTCCTCGAACCCCTCTTCACCTCGCCCACACTGCGAGAGGCAGTCATGAGTGCCTGCTCTCCCTCCTCCATGTGTGCAGCTGTCTCACCCCAGGGAGGAATGCGCCCCAACTTTCCTACCCATCAAATGAGGGGACACCTCCCAGGGCAGGACTGGCAGGTAGACTTCACCTATATGCCTCGCTACAAGAACACCAAATATCTGCTTACCATGGTAGACACCTTGACAGGGTGGGTAGAGGCCTTCGCTACCCTCAAGGAAACTGCTGAGGTTTTGGCTGAGATGCTAATAACACACATAATCCAAAGGTTTGGCCTCCCCACCTCCATAAAATCAGACAAAGGCCTGGCTTTTATATCAAGTGTCATTCAGCAGGTTAGCACCTCACTTGGCATCTCCTAAAAAGTGCACATACCCTACCAACCACAATCATCGGGTAAGGTAGAGAGGGCCAATGGCCTCCTTAAAGACCATCTAACAAAACCCTCTCTAGAAATCCGCAGCCCCTGGCTGGATCTCCTGTCCACGGCCCTGACCAGAATCTGGGCTACACCAAGGAGCCCCACCTTTTTAAGCCCTTTTGAACTCCTATATGGGAGACCCTTCTTACTCAACCATCATCTCTCTCCTGACCCTCCTCTCCTGGCTACTTATCTTGCATACCTGTCTCTACCCAGGCAGCTGCTCCGGGAACAGGCTGACAGGATTCTACCCAGGCCAGAACCAGCTGACCAAGGCTCACGAGGACCACCCCTCCAGCCCCGGGACTCAGTTCTCCTTAAGAATCTACATCCCAAGGCCTTGGAACCCAGTTGGATGGGACCTCATACAGAAATCCTCACAACCCCCACTGCGGCGAAACTACTGGAAGATCCATCGTGGCACCACCTCTCCAGACAAAAGAGGACCCCGGAGCAGCATGACTTCTATGAATGTGAGGTGTTGGGCCCCACTAAGGTCCGCCTTAGCCTCCCTCCCACTCTTTCTTCTCCTCCCAGCCCTGGGCAATCTACACCCACACCCACCTGCTTATGTGTGGAGGTTGAAGGTCCGTGAAACCTACCACCAGGACAGCACTCAAGTTACCCGGCAGGTAGGATCTCAGGACTGCCCTATGGTTGGATGCCAGACAGAGATCCTGATTGCTGTCGAACTCTGGTTAGTGTCTAATGGTGGCTGACCATATGCCTGCTTTGCTTATGACCAGTGGAACCCAGATAGGTGTAATCAAGACGTCAACACCTATGGGGGTTGCCGCTGGTCAGGCTGTGTCATCCATGATGCCTACAATGAGGTCAGGTCTGGTCCCTTTTTCTGGAAGGACAGGACCTTCAACATCAAGGTCTGAGATCCCTGGGACCAGCGATGGGTTGTGGGCATTATGGGAAAACTATAAGGGGGTGGTTGGAGCTCAACCCCTTCAGGGACCATCTACATCTCCCGGGAATATGTCATGGCCCAGGAGGCCCAAATCCAGGTCTCCAAAGCATCCTATAGGCCGAACATTCCCTTAAAGGGAAGCTGTCTGATTCCCCCTGGTAAAAGTCCTGTCTTCTTGGCTCCAGTTCATCCAACACACTCTACTATTCCTTAACGAGACCCGCACCCTGCCCAATGTCTCACACTGCTTTTTATGTGTCTCTCTCCAAAGACCTTTGCTAGCTGCTGTCCCACTCATGACTCCTCCAGGAACCCAAGGACACAGTGAATGTCAACCTCCCCTGGTTGGCATTCCCCTCTGGGAACCCGAAACTCTGGAACCCACCTTGCCCCCGCGGATATGCTACCAGACCAGCAACCCGGTACCTGTGGGATGGGTCACTTGGAACTGTACCCAAAACCACACTGCAGCATGTCCCACCAAGGCCAGCCCAGGTACCTTCTTTTGGTGCAATGGCACCTTAAGCAACTGCATAAAATCCTCTGACCCCAGGCCTTGCTTCGTGGTCACAGTAGTTCCCCAACTAACCTTATATGGAGAGTCGGAGCTTGCCTGGTTGCCCCCTTCATCACACCCTCGGGATCGCCTGGCCACCTTTCTCCCTGTCATGTTGGGGGTAAGTATTGCTGCCTCGATAGGCCTAGCTGGGGCGGCCCTCAGGAACAGCATAATTTCTGCTCAGGATATCAATGCAAAGTACAGATAGCCCTGGAGTCTACTACTACCTCCTTAGCCTCTCTTCAATGGCAAGTAACATTGGTAGCTCAAATAGCCCTGCAGAACTGAAGGGCCCTGGACCTTCTTACTTCGGAAAGAGGAGGAACCTGCATGTTCCTTCAAGAAGAATGCTGCTACTACATCAATGAGTCCAGAGTGGTGGAATAGAACGTGCAGACCCTGACTAAGCTGAGTGAAGAATTATGTGCAAGACACTCCCGGGACAACTCTCTTTTCGGCAGTATCCAAAGCCCTTTAGCTACCTGGATCCTATCCCTGAAAGGGCCCCTAATTCTCATCTGTGTCTTTTTTTCCCTAGCTCCCTGCCTCCTCAAATTCATCAGCTCCCAGATGACAGAAATGTCTCAGGTGACTGTTAACCACCTCCTGTTGCATCACTACACTGGGCTGCCCCTCAACCCACCTCTGCCTTACCCTGGTCTTTAACATCCCCTACCCTCTTTGCCCCTGGTCAGCAGGAATTAGCCAGGATGATTTCAGTGCCCCCTATCACCAAAAGGCCTGGATGTTAGGTCTAGGCAGGGGGGAAGTCCAGAGCTGATGCAAGCATCTGCAAGGGAGATGGGGACAAAGATAACAGGTGCCTTCCCAGACCCTTGCCTGAGGCAGGAATTCCACACCTCTCAAGCCCTCCATGCTCCCCTCACTAAACAGCTGAATAAAAGAAGTACCTATGCCCCCTTTTTGGCTTGAACTTCCCTGGCCCACTCTAGAACCAGCGAGTTTCGCCCAGGAGTGCAAGATTAAAACCTGCCCCCCTTTTCATCGCCTGGACTCCTTGTCTTCTTTCCTTGTCGCAAACCTCTCAACCACAAATCCTACAGTTTAGTTTCACCTATTTATCCATATTTCAACAATTTTGAGACTTTAAATCCAATTATTATTATTCAAGGCATTTTCTTTGGCAAATTCTGTAACAGAGAAAACTTACTGACTTTCAGTGCTTTAATGTTAACAATGGAATATGGTCCATTATTATTCAAAAACTACCCTTTATTATGGAAAGGCTAATTTTGTTTCCTAAACCCAGCCTGTATATTTTTTTAAGTCATTTTTGCTATCTTTTTTTTTTCCTTATAAAAACTCTCCTGGGTTTATTCTATATCATCCATAAAGCAATTGAGCTCAGCCCAAGACCCATCTAAAATCAGAGGAAGCACACTTTTGTCTTAAGTCAGCCTTTCCTCTTCATGAGTACATAAATCCCAGAGATATCCCCAAATTCTGCTAAATGTTAAGTGACGGACCAGGAAAGAAAAAACATGGCGAAAATAAGACTTTTTAAATAGCACTCTCGAGAGTGGGCATCCATTTTACAGGTTCACTAAAATAAAAGAATTATTGGTAAATGGGCCACGTGTGTCCCCACCCCCACATCCTGTTTGCTCTGGGGAAGTTCATTAAATGGCCTGGTCACCTAGGTTTCTTTTCTTATTAAATTAAATAAAGGCATGCCTAATAAACTAACAATAAACACATTAAACCAAACATAAAGGACAAATCAACAAACATATAGACAAGACTTAATAAATCAAAGTTCTTTTCCAGGATCTATTCTCTCCATAGCATTGACTACCCTTTAAAGATATTTTAGCTAAACTCTGCCTGTCCCAAGGTGTGCTATGGTAATTTTTAAACAAAGCATTGAAGAGTCCCCCTCCAAGAAGAGTAATTGCTCTATCCTCTCTAGCTGCTGAGCCTTTCCACACCAGAGGTGGAGGATCTGGTGGCAGTGCTTTTTTAATTATTACAGACTTTTGATCCCAATACAAAATAGGCACAATGCAATTTGAACAAGACCCACATAGTTAAATATGACAAAAGCACTTCTTTTTCTTGAGCCAAATTAATAGAGTACATTTTGACATTTGAATTTCTTTATCCTTGAGCATGGAAGCTAAAGATTTACAATGGTATTTTTGCCTTTTGGACAATTCCATACCCATTATGGCCTGGCTTGAAAGAAAAGACACCCTCGCCCATTTTGGATCACGGATACCAATGCTTGGCACTAGCTTAATGCTCAGTGAATCTCCCACGTTTTTTCCCGGTGATCCCACCTGTTTTCCCTTGGATTTCCTTTCTTTGCTCTGGCAAAACTTCTTCTCCATTCCCTGTCTTGGGCAACATAAATGCCTCAGTCTTTTTTGCATCAAGGGTTCAGGAATCAGGAGAAGGGGCTGCAACATAAATGGATAGACTAGACAAGAAATATAAATTTAGAAGGCATTGAGGGAGCCTGATGGGTACTTACTTTCTAGTCAGTGGTTCCCCGAATGTCCAGACCCACTGCTTTTTATTTACACATTTTGCTCACTAGAAAAGCAAGCACAAAGATAAGGTTTGGTTAAAAATAAAGGGTGATCAACTTAGAGGAATTGCTTTCCGCTGTTCGGCTAGCATTAGGTAATAATAGACAGATTTTAAACCCTGTTGAATATCTAAGTCCATCAGCCTCCTGACATTTATTATGCTAACTACTTTGGTCTTTGCCCCAAGTAAAGCCACACAATTTTGTGGTAATTTTTAAAAATTCAAGTTGGAAGGCTTGTTGATAACTTTACACTCAACAGTCCAATAGGTGTGCTTTTAAAAACCTCTCCCATTTGTGATGTTTGTTTACATTCACTAATAAAAAATACTTAGGATTCAAGATAGCTCAATGTTTGAGAAAGCATACCTTTGTGGTGAATTAAATGTCAAACTGTTGAAGAGAAAGTGCATGAGTAGTACTACAATAAAATACATATCACTATCTAATGAAACTTTTGTTCATTTCATTCAGAAGTATAGTCAGCGATGCTAACTCTTTCAGTTTAACTGGCAATCTCTGTTTCAATCTTATTATTCCCACTTCAGAAAAGTGCTGATGTCATTTCAATAAGCAAAAGGATGGTTACATTTAGACTTCTTCAAACTTTTATATAATTCCTTCTGTAATTTCTTTTCCTACTTACTCTATTCCTTTAAAGGTTGAGGACATATAAAATGCCACAGGGAGGAGGTCAACAGTTGTTTTGCAGCCTGTTGGAGGTTCCTCAACTCTTTGCTTGCTCTAACTGGAAAACAAGGCAGCATGCCATGAAGACGAAGCACACTGCTTCCTTTTGCATTCAATTCAGTTCAAAGACTGTACTGGTATGCACTTATGGTCAAAGGAAACATGGGGAAATTTAGAGCCAAGAATGCAACTCACCATCCAACACTTTGTACTTACATGTTTGGGGTAAAATTGGACAAGAGATTGCATTTTGAGGAAAAATTTATTCTGAAAATTTTAACAATACAGATGTTCAATTTAAACATTTAAGTATATTGTAATTTAAGTCAACACTTATGAAATAACCCTGAATAATTGACACTTTGTATTCTCTGCAGAAACTTCATAAAGGGATCTACAATTCTTGATTCTTCCCGAAACCCACCATTTGCTTTTAGTCATTCTTAAATAACAGAAGACAATTTCTTTATAAATTAAATGTCGTCCGTACCTTAGTATCATTTTTAATTTTAGTGTCTACTTTGTCTGTCACAGGGACTTCCCCACTGACTCTCCCAGAGGAGCCCGATAAGTTGATCTACTGTACTGCATGATTCACTCTCTCCTCTGTAGATGGTGAATCCTATGATCCTAGCCAGCACCATACAGGGATCTCATACAGAGGTGTCCCACCAGCTGTTGCAATCATTGCCATCCACTCTCCCCATCAAAACCATCTGTTCTGTGGCTATGGTAATCATCTCAGTGACTGTTTACAACATAAGTCAGAAGAGGCCTGCATATTGGTGGTGCTCCACCTGAGTCTCCTGTAAAGTCAGTGACCAAATAACAACACTTGAACCTCTTTTTAAATTTCTTTGTTGATTAATGTATTGCATATGTGTCCTCATTCCTCCATTAACTCCCCAACATCCCCCTAACTCATGTCCTAACTTTGCTGGTGTTTGTGTCCATTGGTTAGGCTTTTATTCATGCACACAAGTCCTTTGGTTGATCTCTCTTCCTTTCCCCACCCTCCCCTATCTTCCCTCTGAGGTTTGGCAGTCTGATTGATGCTTCTCTGTCTCTGGATCTGTCCCTGTTCATCAGTTTATGTTGTTTATTATATTCCACAAATGAGTGAGATCATGTGGTATTTATCTTTTTCTGACTGGCTTATTTAACTTAGAAAAATGATCTCCAGTTCTATCCATGCTGTTGCAAATGGTAAGAACTCCTTCTTTTTATTGCAGTGTAGTATTCCATTGTGTAGATGTACCACAGTTTTTTAATCCACTTATCTGCTGATGGGTATTTAGGCTGTTTCCAAATCTTAGCTATAGTGAATTGTGATGCTATGAACATAGGGGTGCATATATCCTTTCTATTGCTGTTTCTAATTTCTTGGGATATATTCCAGGAAGTGGGATCACTGGGTCAAATGGGAGTTCCATTTTTAGTTTTCTGAGGAAACTCCATACTGTTCACTACAGTGGCTGCACCAGTCTGCATTCCTGCTAGCAGTGCAAAAGAGTACATTTTTCTCAGCATCCTCACCAACACTTGTGGTGTGTTGATTTGTTGATGATAGCCATTCTGATAGGTGTGATATGGTTCCGCATTGTTGCTTTTGAAAGGGCAGAGCAGGACAGCACAAAATGTACTGTAACCTCCATCCTGTGTAACTATGTATATGACTCCTTTTTCTTAGAAAATCGTGAGAATGTAACAGTTGCATAAACCTGCCAATAGGAATGTAGAGAAGTAGACTCAGTCCAAATTAAGCAATCTCTGTAACCCACGTACTTCCCTAAGCCCACCCAAATATCCAACCCTTTATAACCCATTGCTCCCCCGGGGATCGCTCTCTGGCCCCACTGCTGCATCAGGAGGAGGCTGGGAGCCAAACCAGGGTTTGAATAAAGACTCTTTGCTTTTGCATCAGAGACAAGCCTCCCTGGTGGTTGATTATTGGGGACCCTGAACTCTGGGCATAACACTTTGATTTGCATCTCTCAGATAATTAGTGACTTTGAGGATGTTTTCATATGTCTCTTGGTCTTCCTTCTGTCCTCCTTTGAAAAGTATCTATTTAGGTCCTTTACCCATGTTTTGTTTGGATTGTTTATCTTCATTTGTTAAGTTGTATGAGTTCCCTGTAAATGTTGGAGATTAAACCCTTATCGGTGATGACATTGGCAAATATGTTCTCCCATGCAGTGGGCTTTCTTGTTGTTTTGTTGATGGTTTCTTTTGCTGTGCAAAAGCTTTTTATTTTGATATAGTCTCATTTGTTTATTTTCTCTTTAGTTTCCATTGCCTGAGGAGCAGTAACAGTGAAGAAGTTCCTTCAGCATGTCTGAGATTTCGCTGCCTGTGCATTACTCTAGTATTTTTACGGTTTCCCATCTAATGTTTAAGTCTTTATCCATTTTGAGTCTATTTTTGTGTATGGTGTAAGTTGGTGGTCTAGTTTCATATTTTTGCATGTATCTGTCCAATTTTCCCAACACCATTTTATTGAAGAGACTCTGTTGACTCCATTGTATGTTCATGCCTCCTTTGTAGAATATTAATTGGGTATAGTGGTTTGGGTCATTTTCTGGTGCTGGAAACTGATCATTGTCTCACTAATAGAAAGATGTGGACAGGAAACATGGAAGGCTGGTAAACAACCTGAATTGCTCTAATCACTCACTGTTTAGTTGAAACATTGATAGCTGAAGCAGCCTCCACCTCTGTTTGTCTATGTAAATTTCTTTTATTGGAGTTTCCTGCCTAAGGGCTATAGGTGTATCCCAAAGTCTCAATAAAATGGATAGCATGGCCAGAGCAGTGTGTAGTCCTCCCACTAGAGGTGGGCACCTGTCTGGCCCCCAATATTCCCAAATTAATACTTTTCTTAATTTGCTTTCATTTGCTTGCGGCCTTCTCCAGAACCCGAACCCTGAACCAAAACCCTGAATCCCGTGGGATGTAAAAGGGGTTCCCACATTCTGGGTTCTCTATTCTATTCCATTGATCTATATGTCTGTTCTTGTGCCAGTACCAGGCTGTTTTAAGAACAGTGGCTTTGTAATACAGCTTGATATCTGGTATTGGGATCCCACCTACTTTGTTCTTCTTTCTCAGAATTGCTGCAGCTATTTTTTTTTTATTCCAGATGAATTTTTGGAAAGATCGTTGTAAGTCTGTGAAATATGCTGCTGGTATTTTAATGGGGATGATATTGAATATGTAGATTGCTTTGGGTAGTATGGACATTTTGATGATATTGATTCTACCAATCCATGAACACAGTATGTTCTTCCATCTGTTGATGTCTCCCTCTATCTCTTTTTTTGTGTGTGTCCTGTAGTTTTTTGCATATAGATCTTTTACCTCCTTAGTTAAGTTTATTCCTAGGTATCTTTTTTTTTTTTTTTTTTTGGTGTGATGGTAAATGGAATTACTTTTTATTCTCTCTTTCTATAAGTTCACTATTTGTGTAAAAAAATGCCATAGATTTCTTGGCATTAATTTTGTATCCTGCTACATTGCCAAATTCATCCAGTAAGCCTAAGAGTTTTTGATAGGGT